>NC_059135.1:46477543-47105812 GCF_020740605.2 Lemur catta
GAAAGAATACTTGCAAAAGAGAGAAGGTAAAGGAAGAATGAGTATCTCATATATTTATGATCTGTTTGGTGATGAAATTACATATGTGGTACATACTGCATGCCAGATATGGGAGATAAACTGGAGGACGGGACAGTGTTCTTTTCCCATACAAGTTCACAACTCCCCTATTAAGAAGTCTAAGACATGAAAACTTTTCTATACTAGTATCATTTGCAAGATTTCTTTTTAGTTTATTAAATCCAACAATGTTAAACCAAATGAAAAAAATGTAAACTAGAAAATAGAAGTAGCTATAATCATATTTCTTGAGCACTTACTATGTATACAGGTTTTGTACATATCTAACCCTTATGAAAAACTTATCACTAGATTTTAATTTTAATTTTGAAGATGAGGAAATTGAGGCTCACACAAGTTAAGCAACTTGCCCAACATCACACATCTCATAAATGTAGCCTGGATTTAAACCAATGCTGTCTGATTCCACAGTGCTCTGTCTTATTCCACAGTGCTCTGTCTTATTCATTTCTCTCTACTGCTCCATTTTAATAGTTACCATAACCTCAACATTCGGGCATTAGTGTCTCAGGATTTTTGTATGTTTATTTAATTGTATTGCTTGATTTGGAAAATTTTCCTCAATCCATTCTCTTTCTCTCTTGAGGATCCTAGTGGGAAAGTGTCTGGACTGTTCCATCATTGTTGAAAATACAACCACGTAGCTTTCTCAAACTACTCTTGTATTGCTTTCATGCTATAATATATTTACTGAGCACCTGTTATATGCCAACCACTGTGCTAGATGCTTTAAGAGTAAAATGTGGTTCTTGACTTACACTTAACAGGAAAACCGAAATCAAGTAATAAATAAAATAAAGGTCTAATAAGTGACATGGTAGCAAGAGTACAGGGTGCTAAAGAAGCATCTCCCAGCAGGGGGCTCTGCTGAGGCTTCCTGTGGGAAATGGAATTTGAACTGCCACCTGAAACTTGTGGAGGACTTGGGCAAGCTTTAATTTTTATTTTTCCCGACTTGACCTCATCTCCCAGAATTTGGCTTCTATTCATATACTCAACTGAATTTGCATTCTCAATGGCCTCCAACCATCACCTAATTTCCAAATGCAACAAGTCATAATATGCCAATCTACACTGATCACCACTGCAGTTTCTTGAGATTTTCTATTCCGTTTCTCTTCTCTTCTTCACCAGTCTTGTTTTCCCCTCCGTCCTGGACCACCTGCATCCACTGCTCTTTCTCCTTATTGCTACCTTTCCTCTTCACACTTCCAACCATGAAACTGTCCTCAGGTCCACTTTTTCTACTTTCTCCTAAACTCTCTCTTTTAAATTCATGGTTTAAATAATTTCCATGCCTTTTTATTTCTATGTTTATTTTCCATTGAATATCATAGAGGATATTCATACATACTTGCATATAAGACATAATATATTATATACATTCTATATGTAATGACATAAGTAAAACAAAATTATAAATTTGGTAAAAAATGTTTAAAATTATATTGCTATCTTTAAAAAAAACCTTTAGTAAATAAATTATGACTCATTTTTGGATTATGTGATAGAATGAAAAAAAAGTGAAAAATTTCCTGTGCTTGTAAAAATCAAAAAGAGGGAATTACAATGGATAAATAAATGTTCGAGCCTAAAATACCATTGACCCCACCCCAGATTTACTTTTGCCTTGTCAAGGGACAGAGACATTAATCTCTTTGACTGGACTGGAGGGGGGAAGCAGTGGCACTTTTTGCATAATTATCAAAATTGAAGGAAAAATTATCATTTCTTCAGGCAATATACTTCATGTGGAAACTTCTATGGCTTTCCAACAGCCCAGCCACTCCAAAGTATCAGAAAAATGAATGAAACACTAGATTGAAAGTGATAGAATGAAAAGCAAAATGTTTATCTTCTCACAATGATGAAGACACAAGGATTTCATGAAGTCAGTTGAAAATAGACATTGAAACTAGAAATGAATAAATATGTCTATAATAGATCACATTTACTGAATTTACTACAAAAAAGGAATTCATATGATTTGACATGAGTTAAGATTGCATATGCTTCCTAAATTTGCCATCCTCGTAGACTAAAAGAGAACACTGAGAATCGTGGATGTTAACAGTTCATAAGAAGCTCATGGAATATATTCTTCCTATAAAGAAAATCTTCTTTCTCCCCTTCCTTCCTTCCTTCCATCCAAGTGAAGTAGGAGACCATAAGGGGGTGATCAAAATATAGTGGCCCAGCCTGATGCATGGCAGTGTGGGATTAGAGCCCAAATGACTGTGTGGAGGAAGAGGTAGTGATGGCCAGCCCAGAACATGGCTGCAGGCTGTGCAAGGTTTAGGAGGGTATCCATTTCAGGGACAAAAGAAGCCAGGTATGGAGTTGGGAGATTTTACAGATTGGGGAGATAAGACTAGTACATATACTGAGGAAAATGAGAGCCAGCTTTCTCACTATCCATAGGATATCCACATGGAAAGGGAGAACAGTAAAGAAAATTTCACAGTGTTGGATTAGAATTGGAAGTATCAATGTAAACTCAAGGTTTTCAATATATATTGACATATACAAAAATACAAATAAGTGTAAATTTATGTGTGCATATATTCCCTATCTCTGTCCACTGGGAGAGCCTGGGACCATTGATGCCCCAGTAGCCTGGAAGCTACTTTCACTGTCACTTCCCTGGGCAAAGGCACTTTCATCCTACAATAAGTGGTCTCACTGCTTTAACCTCTACCCTACAGCCTACTTTGAACACAGAAGCCAGAGGGACCCTTTAAAATTCGTCATATCATATCACTATCCTGCTTAAAACTTTCTAATGGCTTCTTATTTCAAAGAGTAAAAGCCAAAATATGTACAATGCTCTGTAAAGCCTTATACAATACAATCTGTTATTCAGTATATATACATATATATTTTTGTGTGTGTGTGTGCTGCACCTTATGGTACTTTCCCCTGGCTCACTGCACTCTAGTCTCTCTGACCTCCTTGCTGCATCTGGAATATTCTAGGAATGTTCCTACTTCAGAGCACTTGCTGCTCCCTCTAACTGGAAAGCTCTTCTGGATACCTATATGGATCCCTCCCTCACCTCTTTCTTGTTTTAGCTCAAATGTAATCTTTTCAGCAAGGTCTCCTCTGATCACCCTATTTTCAATTGCAGCTCTTTCATCCCTCAAGCCACTCCTGGCTCACTAAATCCCCTTTCCTGCTTTATTTTTCTCCATAGTACATAACACTGCCTAATGTACTATATAATTTACTTATTTTGTTTAATGTTTATCTCCCTACTACAATATAAACTCCATAAGCATATATTTTTATTTAATTTTTTGTGCTCTACTATATTACCATCACTAGATTAGTTCCTGAAACATGGTAGATATTTATGGAATGAATGAAGCTTAATGGGAAAACAATAAACTTAAGTAGGTCACCTAGCAACCAGAACTTGATGGACAATGTAGTAGGGAAGGCAAAAGAAAGTGGAAACCATACCTTTATATTGTATAACTGCCACACACAACTTGTCAATAAGGCCAGTGTGCCCACGTGAATAAGAATTAAGCCTTAATTACCTCTGACCTGGTAAGCGCAATGTGGTCTCTACTGAGAGAAGGAAAGGGCCAAGAGCTTAGATCATAAACTTTGACAAACCAGTGTCTATATGAAATTTCAGATATTAAAGTATACCACATTTATAAATAGTCTGAGAGGCTAATCTCTCAGCCCACATTCCAACAGACAGGTAACCATGCCGCAGTAAACAAACAAAAAATCAGCACATAGACTGATGTTAGTTTAACAGCTATGCTCTTACCAATTCTCAATATTTCAGGAAAGCTGGATTCATCATTAGCTGGCTAATATTAGCTACTAAATCATGGAATCTTGACATTTTTATACACATTCTGTTTTAGTTACTGTAGCTTTGGTGTATAATCTGAGGTCAGGAACTGTGATATCTCCAGGTTTGTTCTTTTTCCTCAGAACTGCTTTAGCTATTTGGGATCTTTTGTGGTTACACACAAGTTTTAGGATTGTTTTTTCTATGTTTGTGAAGAATGTCATTGGTATTTTGATAAGGATTGCATTGAATCTGTAGATCACCTTGGGTAGCATGGACATTTTAATAATATTAATTCTTCTAATCCGTGAACATGGAATATCTTTTGTGTGTGTGTGTGTGTGTGTGTGTGTGTGTGTGTCCTCTTCAGTTTCTTTCATCAGGATTTTATAGTTTTCCTTGTAGAAATCTTTTGTTTGTTAAATTGATTCCTAAGTATTTTATTTTTTATAGCTATTATGAAAGGGATTGCTTTCTTAATTTCTTTTTCTGATTGATTGCTTTTAGTCTATAGAAATGTTACTGATTTTTTGTATGTTGATTTTGTATCCTTCAACTTTACCAAATTTGTTTATCAGTTCTAAGAAGTTTTGGGTGGAGTCTTTAGGTTTTTCTAAATATGAGATCATGTTATCTGCAAACAAGGATAATTTGACCTCTTCCTTTCTAACTTGGATGCCTTTTATTTATTTCTCTTTCCTAATTGCTCTGGCTGAGACTTCCAGAACTGTGTTGAATAAAAGTGAAAATGAGCATCCTTTTCTTGTTCCTGATCTTAGAGGAAAGGCTTTCAATTTTGTCCCCTTTTCAGTATATTAGCTGTGGTTTTGTTATGTACCGCCTTTCCACACTCTGATCTATTCCATTGATCTGTACATTTTCATGTCAAAACCATGCTGCTTTCATTACTATAGGTTATCTCCATCTTGAAATCAGGTTTTTTTAAAAGTTGTTTTGACTATTTTAGGTCTTTGCATTTCCACATGAATTTTAACATTAGCTCAGTGAATTTATTTTTCAATTCTCTTTTTTCTTGGTGTTTCATTTTATTAGTTCCTATTGCCATGTGTTCAGGTCCACTAAATCTTTCCTTCTGCAATGACTAATCTGCTGTCATAGAATTCAGTATACTTTTCATCTCAGACATTATAGTTTTTATCTCTTGAAGTTTAATTTTGCTTTTTTAATATCTTCTATATCTCTACTTGAGTTTTTTGAAATAAGGAAAATATTCTTGTCTACCAATTCTAACATTTACATCATTTCTGGGTTGTTTCAGATGCTTCATTTTGATTCTTTTTTCTAACTTATAATAGGTCATATTTTCCTACTTCTTTCCATGCCTGGTAATTTTTTATTGGATGCGAGGCATTGTAAATTTTACCTTGTCGTCCTGTCGGGTACTGGATGTTTTTGTATTTCTATAAACATTTTTGAGCTTTGTTCTAGAGTCTAGTTAAGTTACTTAGAAACAATTTGGTGCTTTCAGATCTTAAAGATTTATCTTCAACAAAATACTAGCAAATTGAATTCAACAGCACATTAAAAATATCAAGTGGGATTCATTCCAGGGATGAAGTGGTCAATTTTACTTCATTGAAATTAAAGATGTCTGCTTTTTGAAAGACACTGCCACAGACTAGGAGAAAAGATTTTCAAAGTATATATTCACTAAACTGCAGTGGTCCCCAACCTTTTTGGTACGAGGGACTGGTTTCATGGAAGACAATTTTTCTCCAGATGGGGATCGAGGGTTGTGAAGCGGAGCTCAGGTGGTGAAGGGAAGCAGCTGTAAATACAGATGAAGTTTCACTTCCTCACCTGCTATTCACCTCCTGTTGTGTGGACCTCCAATTCCTAAGTTTCATGGAAAATAATTTTTCCACAGACAGGGGGGCAGAGGGTGGCAGAGCTCTAAAAGCTCTACAGGCCGATCCCTAACTGGGCATAGACCAGTACCAGTCCACAGCCCAGGGGTTGGGGACCGCAATGCTAAAGGACTTGTATCCAAAAAGAGAAATTACATTACATATTCTCAAAACTCAATATCAAGAAAATGAACAACCCAATTTTAAAATGAAGAGATTTAAACAAATACTTCACCAAAAATAAATACATATACCAAAGAAGCACAGTTAAGACACTCAACATCATTTGTTATTAGGGATATGCAAATTAAAACCAGGAGATAACAGTACACACTTACTATAATTAAAATTAAATGCTGACCATACCAAATGTTGACAAGGATGTGGAACAACTAGAGCTCTCATATACTGCTGGTGGGAATGAAAAACAGTACAACCACATTAGAAAACAGTTTGTCAGCTTCATAAAACTTTAAACATACACCTACTGTATGATCCAGCCATTCCATTCTTAGGTATTTACCCAAGATAAATCAAAACATATATCCATACAAAAGCTCATATGCAAATATTCATAGCAGTCTTATACGTAATGGCCCCAAAATGGAAGCAATGCAAATGCCCACCAACAGGTAAATGGGTAAACAAATTGTGGTATATTCATGCAATATGATACTACTGCTCAGCAATAAAAATGAATAAATTACTAATACATGCAACAACATGGATGAATTTTAGAATAATTATGTTGAATGAAATAAAGCCAGATAAAGAAAGATTGAAAAATGATTTCAAATAGCTGTTTAAATTAACCTTGTTTATTTTGTCATCTTTGTATTTTGTATTCTCTATTTTGTCATCTTAAACTATAGCCCTAAAACCTTCTGAACACTACAGAAACATTCCATTCATTAAATCAAATTATTTCATTTTTATAAAATTCTAGAATATATAAACTAACATATACAGAAAGCAGATTTTTTGTTGCTTGATGACTTATAAGGGGACAAGCAGAATGGGAGGAATTGCAAAAGGCATGAGGAAACTTTTGGGGTGATCATAATTTTGTTTGTAGTGACGATTTCATAGGTGAATACATCAAATAGTGACCAAATTGTACATTTTAAATATGTGCAGTTTATTACATGTCAATTATTCTTTGATTAAGCTGGTAGAATAAAAGAAGGCAGAAGAGGAGAAGGAGGCTGGAGTAGATAACATGAGTTTAGAGAAGTGATTTTTTCTAGAAATATAAATTTGGTAGTAGTCATCAGGTATAGACGGTACTTCTAACCTTGGGAATGAATGAAATCACCTAGAGAGAGATTAGTTGGAAAGGGAAAGGAACCCAGGACACTGCCATAAGAAGATACCAAAATGTAGAAGTTTAAGATGAAAAAGGTCATGACAAACTATTCAGTTTTCTTAAGTTGTTTAAATCCAACATCAAGCTTGAAGCACCTGATCGTCATTTGTTCACTACAGGCTGAACCAGTAGGACTACAGGTCCAATTAAGATAGTCTGTAACTTGACTATATGTTTGTTACTTTTTATACTTGTTCTTTTTCGTAAGTTCATAGCATTTATCATTATTATTGATTCTAATTTATAAGACTTGTCTTTTTTCCCTTAATGTTAGTATTTATAAAAGTTCCATTCAAAAATTCTCTATCATAGTGAAAATATGTCTCATATTTCCATGAAATGCTAGCATATCCTGAAGATATAATGTATGTTAAACTAACAGCATTATGCATGGTATAAGTCATCAACAGAGCATAGAATATAAAATATTCACAGAAATGAATATGTGGAAATTGTCATTTTAATTGGTATTTATGAGGCATGTGCCAGTATATCCTAAACTAACATTATTAGAGTTCAAAAATAAGTAAATTTTTCTGGTTAAGCTTAATTTTTTATAATTAATTAATAATAATAATTATAATTAATTCAAGTGGCTATTTAAGTTAACTTTGTCTGTTTATTTCTATTTTGTTATCTTAAAGCTAGAGCCATGAAACCTCCTAAATATTAATGCTACAGGAACATATCAGATTAAATCCATGTATTTTTATAATAAATGGAATTATATTTTCAAAATCTGAAAAATCAAATGCCTCTCTTGCTTCAACCTTCTCTCCCGCTCAGAATATTCACTCTGTCTCTCCCAGCTTCTCACCAAATATAATACCTCTGGGAGTGTGTTTATGCTCACTGGCTCCACTTCCCATCCCTCTCAGCCATGTCACTCTTCTAAGGCTGCTCCCTTAAAGCCCACCATGAAATCTCAGCAGTCAGCGTCCCCAGCACTCTCCCTTCTCCTGCTACTTGAGCTTACTGCAACATTTGACGCTGCAGATGGCTCCATTCTTCTCGCAACTCCCCCCTCCTTTTTTCCCCCCTTTTTTACTTCTGGGATACTACTTCCTCTTACTTTGCTGGCTATCCCTTTTCAGTTTCTGAGTTTTTCTTCTCAGTTTAAATTGTGAATTTGCATGGTTCTATTTTCTACCTTCTTCTTTCTCTACCCTCTTCCTGGACAGTCTTATGCCCACCCATGTTTTTAGCTCCAGCCTCCTAAATTATTTGCATTTTTGTGAAATAAAGACTATTCTCCCTCTTAGAGCCAAAACACACTTGCCTACCTCAGTTTCTTGGCTAACTCCTACTGAACTTGGAAGACTCAGGTCAAGGAAAAATGTAATTCTGAACAGCTTAGAAGTCAGGTCTATTCAACAATCGACAAGTCTGTTAGCAAAGAATAAACCTTACCAAATAAAGTGACAACCAGACAATTCATTCCAATTTTTAGCAAATTTACTAGAAAGGTAGTTTTCAGAAAAACAAATGAATACATAAACTTGTGGTTGTCAGTCACTGGGCAGTATATAAAAGCTGTGGGAAAAGGCATTAGAGAGTAAAATATAGGAAAGGGTATGAAATCACTTGGCCTGGAGCCAGGGCTCAGTCTACATTAATCTTAGATTGAACATGCTGTCTAGTTGAAACTAAACAAAAGTAAATTAAGGAAAAATTTGCTACCAAAGCTTATAGCATCATACTCAAGCTTAGAGAAGTGCTGTTCCCAGTATTTGTGACACTTCACTTTTATAGATGAAACCAACTTAAAGTGCTGACACTTTGAGTTATAAAATTCCCTGGACAAGATCCAAGATATTACTACAGTGAGGTCCATTTTAGTGGTTAGAGAACCCAGAGGCTTTGGAAATGCTTTTTTCATGTAGATGCTGCTAATGGAAGAATATCTTATTGTCACAAAGAAACAAAAGTAAATTTCTCTTAATTTTTAAACAAAATTACTCACTGAATAAATTATTCACCTAAGTCAGTTGATGAGTAATAAAGCATGTATAATTTGCATCCATGAATTATATAATCACTAAAATTAGCCTGCACCTAGTAATCAACTACTTTTTCATTTAAGAATACTTTCTTTGCATCTTCTAAACAAAATTTTAGTGTTTATGTCTGTCATAATCTAAAATTTTATATAAACTTCAATTTTAAATTTCTTTTTAAAATTTTATTTCAGAATATTAAAGGATACAAACATTTTGGTTTTGTACATTGCTTTGTGTATCGTTTGAGTCAAAGTTATAAGTGTGGGAGGAGGGGGTGAGTAAATTTTTAAATTTTTATCAAAATATTTCATGTTTGCATTGGTAAAGTTATATATGTGTGTGCAGAAAGAGAGACAGAGACAGAGAGACCAGGACGGAGAGAATAACAAAACAGAATGGGATTAAGAGATGGTACAGAAATTAAGCATTTATTCAAATTAATTTTGCACGTAAGATAACTAATATGTGGGCCATAAAATAAAAAATTTTGCTATACATAATATATTTCAAATTATAAATTTTAAAAATGCTTATTTTAAAGATTTCCATATTTATGTGTAAAAACACTTGTATACTAGCTCATTGTGTTTCCAGTAACATGACTGTTTTCCATATTTTTGAACTTTATGCTCATTTTTATATCTAAATTATATGAAAACATTTAGTGAGCTCTCTAAATGAAATTATCTTTATTCTCTCAGCATTTCTTATTTACAAAAGTAGCAAATAATATCAATATGTATGTTCATTTAAAAAAGACATTCTATGTCATATTATTTGATGGAAATTTACTAGAAATAAATTATATTCATGGGTTTTAACATGAGATTAGAAAATTATAAATCTTAGTGGAGAGACTATAGGTATGAGGTAGGTAGGTCAGCGACATTTATGAAGAACATTATCTTACACAGCTGTCCATTAACAATCTTCTGAGCTTACCACTTGGCAGACACATTTATAAGACAGGGAAGAGCCTGCTAAGGTCCTCGTTTCAATTACTCTCAGGTTTCTCCTGGGGTGACCTTAGATGTCCTGGATGAAAGGCCATTGTAGTTATTCAATATATTTTGTACTACTAATTTTCTCTACGAAGAAGACTGAAGTACATTATTTGACTGTGTTTTAGGTTTCAAGATTTTAAAAAGGTTTAAGATGTTAGACTTTACTAGTCAGTAAAACCCCAAGGTACTAGAGAGCCCTTTCTGTTGAAATCTGTTTCGTCAAGAGTTAGTGAGTTGATTTCTAATAACTATACCGACTTTTATCAGAACACAACTGGAATTACTGTTGCCTATTAATAGTGAAAGCAAGTTTCTCAGCTAATCAACAGATGCAAACTTCCTCTGTGATTCTAACAGTGTGGGCTTTCAGCATGGTTATGATTCAAGAAGTCTAGCTCATTAATTTTGAAAAGGACACTGCAAAACACACACACACACACACACACACACACACACTTTGCAGAGGAGTTGACTTAAAGCAACAGAAGGTGAAAGGTCAACCACGAGTCTGATGGACTCTTCTTTATGTACTGCTCATTCCCTTAATGTCTGCTTAAAAAAAATAAATAAAGGAATAGTGAAAAGTGTATTAGCATTTCTTTATTTCTTTCTTTTGAGCTCTGCCAGTTCACATAACCAAAAGAGTCTGTCCTAAACAAGTGATCATCAAAGCCCAGCATTTATCAGGATAGAAAACAAGTTTACGGCTGCAAATTTTTGCTGTTCGGTGATATTTAAGCATGCATGTTATGGATGTAGAGTGTGGAGTGAGAGACAACTGAGACTTGAAAAGGTGAGGTGAGAGGAGGGTGTATGATGAGAAATTACTTAATTGGTACAAGACACATTATTCGGGTGATGAATACCCTAAAAGCCCTGACTTCCCATTAGGCAAACTGTCCAGGTAACAAAAGTACACTTGGAGCTCATAAATTTATACAAATATAATTTCTTTAAAAAAGACATAGTTTAGACCTCTATGAACCAATAAAATTGCAAGGAACATGAATTCACAATCTCTAGACACATGAGAAAACAAGCTACCACAAGTGGGAGTCAGCAGAAACAGCAAACCATAGAGTCAGCCCACAAACCTGCAGCTATTGGAGTAGGAAGATAGTGACTAGAAACTAAATGTTTTACATGTTTAAAGGAATTTTTTAAATGTTTTCAAAATTATGATGATTAAGATATTACCAAAGATTGCCAATAGATTGCTAAAAGAACTAAATAGAGCATCTAAAATGTAAAATTGAAATTGAAAAAAAAATCAATTACATCTAAAGTAAATTTAATCAGAGTTTCAGATAAATAAATTGGAAGAGGTGAGAAAGAAGCAAGTATCCAGAGCTGGAAAATATCTACCACACTTCAGATTTGGGAAGCCCAGTGAATCTCTAGAAGAATTAATGAAACTAAAATTCACTAATCACATTGTAGAGAAGAAAACCAAAAGCAAAGTAAAGATTTCAAAAACAGCCAGAAAGAAACAGCAGTTCACTTACAATGAAATTAATGCATGCAACATTAAAATCCAGAAGGTGGTGGAATAAGAACTTCAATGAACAGACAGAAAATAACTCTCAACCTAGAATTTTGAAGATTATCAATAATAAGGGCAAAATAAATATGTTTTCTAAAAGAAAACCATAAGTGAGGCATTTCCTAACAACTGACTCTCACAAAATGAAATCCAAGAGCATGTCCTTCAGAAAGAATGAAAACTATACTAGGGTAGGATCTGGGATACAAGAAGACATGAAAGAATGGTGAGAAAACAAAATCATTAACAATATAAAACAATAAAATGCCTAATCTGTGGGGTTGAAAACAATCAAGGTGGAACTAAACATATTAAGCAGCCATAACATCTATGTTAGAAGAGGATAACTCCTTCTTCTTAGTCTTCTTAGGTTTCGAATGCCTGACAGGACAGCAAATATAATAAATGTAGGCTGCATTAAGTTACATATATGCATGTTAAAATTACTAGGATAAACACTGAAAGAAAGGAAATAGTGTATATAACTTCTGTAGGGGAGAAAAATTAATATCTTTTCCTCATTTATCACAAGGCTCATGAATGAGATCCCTATAACAAAAGATTAACAGGAAAAAACCATAACAAATTTGTTTAATATAAAATTTATGTAACATAGGAGCTTTCAGAAATGAAGATCCCCCAAAAAACAGGGAAAATGGATATTTTTATGCTTAGGTTTGATGAAAAGTGGACAGTCATATAAAAGCATGATTAGATAGAAAGTGGTATGTTATAATAGTAATGATCATAATAAAAGTGGTAATGATCTAATAAACTGAGGGGAATGTAAAAAAAAAAAAGCATGCATGGTAGATATTCAGAATTCTTTTCTGGTGGGGAGGGAAGGAGAGGGGTTCAGTTTCTTTCTTTTTTTTTCTTCCTGAGACAGAGTCTTACTCTGTTACCCTGGGTGGGGGGCGGAATCATCATAGCTCATTGCAACCTCAAAGTCCTGGGCTCAAGTGATCCTTCTGCTTCATCCTCCTGAGCAGCTGGGACTACAGGCACCACCACACCCAGCTAACTTTTCTATTTTTAGTAGAGATGGGGTCTCACTCTTGCACAGGCTTGTCTTGAACCCCTGAACTCAAGCAATCCTCCTGCCTGGGCCTCCCAGAGTGCTAGGATTATACCAGCTGAAATTCAGAATTCTTACACTCATTAGTTTATCACTCTCCCCACTTTTCCTCTTTGTGTTATGTATATTTTTTGAAAAAAGGAAAGAATTTGGTTTATGAATATGTTGATGGAAGAAATTTCTCAAAGAAAACCTAAGTTAAAAAAATAGATTCAAGATTTTTTTCTCCAAACTTCACAACTTAAACACCTTTTTTTCTCTCTCTCTCAGAAAACATAGTTTTAAAACTAATTTTATAATGTCCAAAATGGCTTATGACATGGGTTGGTCCAGTTTCTTATTGTACTAGGATTATTTTTAAATGTTCTTCCCAAGTTTTGCCATTGAGATTCATCTCTAAAGCAGTAATAAGCTAGTAACTATAAAGATAGAAGTAACACACTTACACTGTAGCAAAACCTTTGTATCATCTCAAATCAAAATCATCATTAAATCCTTATCATCATTAAATCCTTGCCTTTAGGGAGCTTAAGTTTAGAACTAGTATTCCTACATTATTCTACTTAAAATGCAGACAGATAGGGGCCTGAAAATTGCTGTTCAATGTCATTGAAAAAGGTACACTCTCCATCCTTAGAGTTGGTGGCAAATACAATCAGACTAATGAATATGAAACTTCCCATGACTGAAAGCCATGATAAGGGGAACACATTGCTACCCTAAAACATGAGTTTTCTCATCATTAATTGTATTCTTATTTAAGCCCTATAACTTGCTTCTGCCTTCTTATATTTCTAAGACAGTGCCACTTTATCTTCAAAATGTTTACTGTCTCTAACTTGACAGTGTTTCCTAAATTTCTATCAAAGGGCTCCATAGAGTTCTCTTTATGTACATGGAACACGTTACTGTTGAATCAGTATTGCCTTCCTCCCAGGCGTGCCTCCCTGGCTCAGGAGTTTTACGGGCTCTAATGAACAACAAAAGGATAAATTGTCTAGAATCAATTTCATAGTGTTTCCTCAGAACCCACCAATAGTGACAGGCAACAGCCATCACAGTATCAAAGACTCATTGTGTGAGAAACAGAAGTAAAGTACATCAGTAAAAGACAAATGTCTTTTTCAGGGAATGCAAAGAGATTCCAAGTGGTAGGCAAAGATGAGATGGGTATACTGCCTGGAACCTGTGCTTCAGCATGCCAAAGCATTAACACAGAATTCCAGATGAAGGTAATTCATGGGGCCAAATCAGCAACCAAAAGTCAGAGTTAGACACTGAGTCACGGTGGGGGTAGGGAGTGGAGAAAGATTTGAGCAAAGCTGCTGTGAAGTGTATCTAGCAGAAGCAAATGATGTTGTATCTCACATTGTCAATCATTTTATATCCCTTTCAGCCAACTTTTAGCCCTCTGGTGCCCTATTCCGTAGTACCCTGCTCAACTCTGCACAATTTCCCTGGATAGCCAATGCTTACAATGGGGTGAATATCCTTCTGTCTCCATTCTGGTGGAATTATGTGTAGATAGATAGTGATAAATAGATAATTGCTCAGGGTCCTATTATATACATTTTTCTGCATCTGTACTTCTTCCTTAATGAATTTTGGAAATCCCTCAGTGATATAGCTCTAATTCCATTCTTCTCAGTGACTACATACATAATACTCATGTTATTGATATATCACAATTCATCCAATCATTCTCTTACCAAAGGGTACCCTCTTTGCTTGTTTTTCTGTTCATTTGCTACCACAAACCATTCACGCAAAAGATCTTTATTTAATACCCTCTGTGTGCCTGTTCAACTCTAGAAATAGAACAGTAAACAAAACAAAGACCCCACTCTCATAGGGCATCCACTCTAGTTGAGGGGACAGCCAAGAACTTAATATGTAACATAATGTTATATTTGTATGAAGCTACATAATAGGATGAAAGTTACATAAATTGCTTATTATTTTAGATGGTCGGGGAAGACCTGAGGAGATGTTTGATCAGAAACCAGAATGACTTAAGGGAATAAGCCACGAGCAGCATTAAGAGAAGAGCAATCCAGTCAGAAAGGCACAGCAAGCACCAGAGTTCTGAGGGAGAGCAGCTGAGAGTGATGAGGAGAAACAGAGCGGCATTATGGCTGATGCATCATGGGAAGCAAACAAGCAGAGGGCTCACGCTGGCATCTTGCGAGGGGCCAGAATGACGCAGAGCTTGGCAGGCTGTGGAAGGAACTTTAGAAAATGCCACAATAAACATCCACAGATATTGCTAGATTAGTCTCCAAAAAGGCTATCAGAATTCACATTTCTGTAAGCAGTCTATGAACCTGGGCAGTTGGGCTCCAGAGTCTACGCAGCTGTTTGTCAGCTATTTGAGTTTGCTCTTTTTAAAATTTACCTATGGCTTGAAAAGGTATTAGGAGAGTAAAATATTTGTATATAAAAGCTATACAGATGTAAACATTCTTGTTAGTTTATCAAGTCTATCAAACCCAGAGAGATATGGACATTGTACCCATCAATGGGAAACAGGACAATTTTACAGTAAAAAACAATACAAAAAAACTTGGGCTGAAAAAATTGAAATACTGGTATAATGTCAGGTCCAATGTCCTCTGGAACAATAGTTCTCAGGGCTAGAACTGGGAAATTCAAAGTGGCAGTGTCAACACAATAGTATAGGACAGAATAAGTTGCTAAAAGTCCTGACATTAGCAAGAATTTTCTAGGTTGGAAGGACATAGTCTTTTAAACATGCCAAAATGCTGACTTTTGACTATAATAAAGTGACTTATATCAGTGAAAATGTATAACACGGGTAAAACTCAAAGCACAAGGAGCTTTTTTTAATCCTTATTGTCCAATCTTTCCTCAGAATTTCTGGTTTCGTCTTCTTCTATTGACACCTCACAGTCTGTGAGGGAGAAAGTCGAGGGGCAGTGGGAACAGGCCGGACAAAGCACAGAAGGCCTGAAGGTCAATGGGAAGGACAAATCCTTGAAGATCAAGAACCACAAGTATCTATTAAAGTCAATGTTGCCTTTTCATGAAAAAGGTATGAGGAACTCTTAATAATCTAATGTTTACAATGTAGGAAAAAACTATTTTACATTAAACTTGTAGCATTTTTAGGTAATTATGAAACACTCACTTAAAATAACCGTGTAACCAAATGAGACTATTGAAAAATCTTAGACATGATACTGATTCCCCAAGTGTAAAAATCCTGATGGGAAAAAAATGCCAGAGGATGCCGGCTGTGTAAGAAGGCCTACATCTCTTTGGAATCACTAATTTAATCAACTTTTGATTTGCATCTTGGGCTTAAAGGTAAACATTTAGAATGAAACAAAAAGTCTTCTAAAAACGAAGCAGTCAATACAATTTTAGTTATACTCTTTCTAAGCCATCATTTGGCTTTTAAAATTTTGATAAATTTCCTCAAAAAGTAAAACATTTCCTCTTGTCTAGACGACGTAACCTGCTTCCATCTCAAATAGGCCATTTGGGAACCTGGGATCTGTCTTATTAATATTTCCCTCACACAATATATGATTCCATATAAACCAGGGCTGTATGTCGCTTCTGCACCCCAAATGGGGATCCCTGCAAGGCGGTGCTTCCTATCATTCTTGGGCCAATGCCTTCACCAAATTCTCTTTAAAAAGGCATTTGTTCCTGTTTTCTTTGCACTTACCTTGTGAAGTCTCATCCGCACGACATCCGACAGTGGCTTTGGGTGTTGGCTAAAGAGAAAGCAGCAAGCAGCAGTTAGGGAGGTGGTTTCCTGTGGAGCCAGCAACTTAACACAGCTAAGTTCAGGTCAACCCCTGAATACTAAAAGTGAGAAGTCAACGATAGTGTAACCAGACAGCTAACTGTTTTCACTACACCTACACATGGAGTAGTAAAGCATTTTGGCTGCTGAATTTTATTTAAGTACAGAGTGCCACTTTTTAAAAAAAAATATTTTTTTCAACTTACAAAGACTTTTATAACAAACTGCACTTTTGAAAAAGAAAAGCCTTCTTTCTTTAAAATATATTATCCAGAAACCATCTCATACATACATACATCCCATATAATGCATTGCTGTTACATCTTAGAAATACCTTCTGGAAAGGATCCCATCTTATATATCTTTTCATTTCTTAATTTACTAGCACGATGTGTTCCTAGGAGTTGAAGGCATGCACTCATATGCCATTTGCTTATTTGTTCTTTGATTCATTCATTCATACATTTATTCATTTGATGGATTTATTGAACATGTATTGAGCTTCTCTTTTGCATGAGGATATAACCACAAATAAGACATAATCCCTGTCCTCAATAAGTTTGTTAAATCTATTATAGCTGGGTAAAGAAAACTGAACAAATAATTATGAATACCATGTGAGAATTACAACAATAGGAATTTATACAGGATACACTGGGCCCTAAATGGGGAAATGGGCATTCTAACTGGGGTAAAAGAGTTGATTAAAAGACATGATTCTTGAACTGTGGTAAAGAGTATTGCATGGACATTTTCCATGCAAAGAAGTGCATTTTCCAGCTGAGGGTCTATGCAGAAATCCAGAGGCACAAAACAATACGTACGTTTTGATGGTAACTATAGCTAGCGCTATACTGATAAAGTGTAGAGGACCCTGGCAAGGGATTGGACTGAGATATTAACAAAATGATTTTTAGTATCATGGGACAATTGTTGTGCAGAACAAAAATAAATGACACGTATTATATATCCATGTAATACTTCTTAAGAAACATTTTGGTTAAAGATTGAACACTTTAAAGAAGACTATTAATGAAAAGTATTAAGGTGCTTTTCATACTTTGGCCTGTGTCTGAAAAATGCATGGATATTACAGATGTTCACAATGGTGAATGTTCAAACTAAGTGCTAACACATGAAGTCAAACTAGATTATAAAATACTAATCCTTTTTGAGGAAACTATATTCACTTTATTTTTATGTATCAGAATGGCTTCACTCCAGTAGAAAATTACAGCATCTGTAATAGTGTCTAGCACAGAGTAGGATCTCAATAAATAGGTGTTTATGGAAATACTACATTGAGGCAGTTTTTGGCCAACAAAGAAATGCTCTGGGCACTGACCCAGCTCTCCAGTTTGTGACTGTCACTGATCCTTTGGTAATCAGAGTCTTCTTCCCTTGGGATCTCCAGAGTTGCACTCATTAGGTCTCTTTTTGGTCTCAACTCCTAATTAAACTTTCCCCTGACACATAACTAGAGATACCTAGAAATGTTTTCTCTAGGTGTGTCTGAGCAGGTTCGAAGGATATAGCTATCAAACTATTAGACTTGGACATGCAAACCAAAGGGGCACAGTTGCAGTTGCTGCTATCAGTGGCAATTCAAAATGCCCAAATCAAAAGAGGAAAAGCAAGAGGTCTATGGAGAGCCACAATAAAAGCGGCAGAACACCATCTCCTCTCTACTCTACCTTCTACTGTTTGGGTGCATGTGGTTAGAGGGTGGAGTGGTTATGACAGTGAAGGAAGTATGAGAGAGAGAAGAGAGTAATTAATTAGCAAACAAGTATGCTTACCAGAAGGAGGTCTAAGATACACAATCTCAGGGCCAGACCCAGATACCATTTCAAAATACAGAAACACCCCATGAGACTCACTCGTGCCTCTACTCAGCTCACCACTTTTACTAGTCAGACTGAGGACATACCTGCTGCCATTTGAGTTTTATACATGAAAATTTGTATATAAAATTCTAGAATACTGAACTACAAATAAACATTTGGAACAAAATCTGTTTATACACTTGGGACTAGTTGCAATCTTATCTAGTGAAATCAATGTTCTTGAACTTATTTTTCTAAATAGAATGTGGTTATACATTTGAGTGTATCTATAGTCCTACCTTGATAGGTCCCATAAGAAGGAACAGAGCTTGATTAGTATCAGTTTGCAATTTCTTTCCAAAATCTCTTTTATTTCCTCAGGGAGAAATCAACCACCACGTAGCACTTAATATAGGTTACTGCTCAGCACAAATTGTACTCCTATACATGAAAATTTTAAACACCTTAAAGTGTTCTTTATAATTTAAGGTTTAGTTATTTATATTCATTTTTAACAACCAAATGCAGAAGTGAATTATATTCATTTTGAATTGAAGCAAAACTCATTCGCTTAGTTCAGTTCAATTTAAGCTAATTTACCTCAGCTAAAAACAAATAATACTGCTGATTTTTTTAATAGTTTAATATCTTGCTCTTACATACAATTGTATCTTACCTAAAATAACTTGTATATGTCCTACACACATCTCTGCTATGTAAAAGTACAATAAAGGTTTTATTTTAACAAACTTATTACGTGAAGAAACACGTACCATTCTAATCTCAAACAGTCAGTTGAGTTTGAAATAGAAAGATTTTCTCAGTTCTCACTTAACCTTTATGACTTGCTAGGGTTTAATCTGATGTTTTTATCCACATTACTTAGAGGGAATCTAGGCAAAAAGATTGGACTCAACTTTTTAGAGCAAAATATCAAGGAAGCACTATAGCAGTGGCATGGTGCAGAAGAAAGAGTTCAGTCTTTGGAGAGAGACAGATATGGATTCAAATCTTGGCTCTCCCTTCTGTTAACTATGTGATTCTTGAGCAAGTTAATTAACTTCTCTAAGCCACTACGTCTTCACCTGCAAAATAATGCCTGCCCCTGGGGTTAATGCTCAGTTTGCACACCAGAGGTACCGCCATGCCTGTTAATAAATAGTAAAGCACTTCTACACATTGGTAAATATCTGTTGCCCAAAGTCCACCAGTCCCCATGTCCCATTCGACACCAGAATCCTCTGGACATCCCCAAATTCAGGAACCAAAGAGTCAATACCTCACTAAATAGAGGGCTTCTGGGATTCTACTCCAACAATGCCATTCTGATTGGTCAGAGACCTTACACAACTGGTTGTTAAATATTTTTACTATCTCCTGTACCTAAGTCATAGAGTTTTGTTATCTTTTGTGTTGTTTTTAGGATCTAGTGAGGTAATAATATCTAGCATTTAGTAAGGATTTGCTGTCTTCTCTGTGCCCAATCTCACAATGCAAGATTTGTCTACTGTGGCTTATTAAGAAAATTCTCACTTGATAAGTTCATAGAAGCTTTTACTCCGAAATTATTCCCTCCTTTCTAAGAACACTGGCAATTCTGACTACACAGCTTTAGTATAAATGTATTTAGCAATCTTAAAATGCAGGAAAAATAAACCATTTCTAAACTATATCAAAATAAGTTAGCAGATTAAATTTGGATTTCAAGATGACTTATTTTTTGCTTTTATACCAATTCATTTAATTAACGAAAGTCTCTACATTGTTTTGTATGTATGGTTTATTGACTTGTACAATCAAGTTAAATACACACAAAATTGAAGGGAGAAAAAAGTGTTACTTAGTTTAATTATAAAGTATTAACCCAAATAATTATAATTTCTTTCTTTCAGTGAAAGGAAAGTTTAGTTCTCATAAGAAATCATAAAATAAATTCCATTTCCCAAATTTATGGTCAAAGAAAATGTCTAATTCAGAAATACAAAAATCTAGCTGGGCACCATGGCTCATGCCTATAATCCTAACACTCTGGGAGGCTGAGGTGGGAGGATCGCTTGAGGCCAGGAGTTTGAGACCAGCCTAAGCAAGAGCTAGATCCCATCTTTACAAAAAATAGAAAAATTAGCCAGGTGTGGTAGCGCACACCTGTAGACCCAGCTACTTTGGAGACTGAGGCAGGAGGATCGCTGGAGCCCAGGAGTTTGAGGTTGCAGTGAGCTATAATGACCACACTATACTCTAGCCCAGGAGACAGAGCAAGACCCGTCTCAAAAAAGAAAAGAAAAGAAAAGAAATATAAAACTCTAAGAACCATGTAAATATTTGACTTTGAAAAGATCAAATCTATAATTAAGTGAATAGATTCATTGCAAAGATGTTTGCTACTCCCTTTCATCATAGGATGATAATGTGAGTGTACATCCCTATGTATTTGTACTCAAAACTGACCTGTGTGCATTGGATTTGAAGCACTTCTGCTCCCTCAATATTCCTGCTGGCCTGATAGAGTATAATTAGCATAGAATATCAGGTAGGACAGAAAGAAGGGAGTTTGCCAAACAGATTTGCTATCGAAACAGTAGGTGTTGCCACTTCTAGCCATTCCTGACAGTACTGTTAGGAATTAAATCATGGCATTAGCTGAGCACTATTTGGCTGTGGAAACCTAGTAGGTCATCAGTTTATGCCCCTACCCTGCAGACAAGTGGCAGGTGGAGCAGCACCAGCCCCTGCTAATGCCGTGAGCTGGAGGCTCTGGCCAGTAGGGGAGAGTTTGCAGGGTTTTGTTTTTTTTAATTCATCAGGCCATATGCTGCCAGGCTCTCATGCAAATAGACAAAATTACAAATAATAAAAAAGAACCAACTGTTTTAGTGGTTGGCTGTTTTCTGTCATCATTACCATCTATGCGAGAGGCCAGTTAATGAAAGAGGGGTCTTGGACTCTCAGTGACATCAACCTAAAGAGATAGACACTTCAAAATCCAGGCTTCATTCAAACCATGTTAAACCTCTGCCCTAGGGTAACTCAGTGCCAAGTGTCTCTTTGGCTGGAAAGCAAGGGAACTGGCCTTCCAGCTGGCCTAGAGACTGGGCAAGCTTCTCTAATGCTTTCCACAGCTGAGGCCCATTGTCCACTGATGTGATAAGAGAGAAAAGGTTAAGTTTTGCTTAGGTTGGGTTAAGTTGGGGCTCATGGGTTTATCAGGTTCAGACACGCTTTGAATAAGCAGCTTTAGAAACAGAAAAGATTAGTCAATGCAATTTTCTGTTTCAAAAATTACAAGAAAATTGGCTTTTATAGGCTGTTCAGAAATCCCTAACTTTTTAATATCAAAGACTGCAAGAAAATCTCTCCAAGCAGATTCTAAACTCTTGAAATACTTGCATTTAAAATTAAAATGTTGCTAAACTTTTGTATAATTTCTACTATTGCTATATTCATAATTATTACCAAGTTTCCAGTCTGTACAAATGGAGAATTTCACACCCTTGATAGAATTCACACATTTATTTCCCATTTTAAGGCAGTAAACCCCCAACCAAAAAATGAAGGAGACCAATTCTGAATTCATATCTGTATGCATATATTTTAAATAACTCCATTTTAGAAATGCTGTGCTAACATTCATTTGCACCTCTATTGGGTCACTTTGAAACCACAATTTGCACCTTTTTAAAAGACAATTCAAACCAGTTTTACTCAATTAATATGCAATGTGTTATATTTCAAAAATTATCAAAATAAAAGTATCACAGAAATATGTATACATGCATGTATGATAACGGAAGGAGTTCATGATGCAAGTCTCTTGTTCATTCCTTGCTATGTGACAAGGACATACTAAAGAGTGCTTTGGCCCACAGTGACCAAGGCACAACAAATGTCTTACAGGCAAACAAAAGCAAATTATTTTCTGTTCGGTTTTTCCCTACCTTGTCACCAAAACCTGTGCTCCTTAGTGTCTCATTGGGTTTGCTTTTACCTCCTGGCTAATTTGTAATCTAAAGTGTGATTATGGAACACACGTGGGCTTAGCTCTACTGTCAGGAACGGTTCCCAGATATACTGAGGGAAAATCATAATAGAAGGCTGCAAAGATTTGCCTCCAACAAACTGTCATAGATATATAACTTGACAGCTTTTCAATGAAGAAAAATTGTTAGTTCATAGATGAAATTAACATTGGTAGAAAAACTATTTCGTGTTGTATATAAACAATGAGGACAATGAAAGCTAACACTCCCTTTAATTTTTCAAGAGAATGTTATTAGAGAGTCCCATAACAGGAAATAATAGGCTCTCTATTGTCACTGATTTTCATGATTCTGTATACTAAATCAATTTGAATTTTTTTTCTAATTTGAAAGGGTTTACTTCACTGGGAGACGAGGTTTGTTGGTGATGCCCATTGTGTAATGTCTTACAAAGAAAGGTCTCTCTCCAACACATTTAAAGCTGAGATATACCACCCACACTGACCTTAACATGAATGTATATTGAAGCAAGAAGTAATTCATTCAGCTCACAAAGGATAAATGACAAAATTTTCAAACATTTTCATGTTATGGGATACCATATATGTGAGGTATGAAAGAATAGGTATATTCTAATATCTCAGTAGGAAATTTAAAGATATATTACTTTTCACAATGAATTCTAAAATTTACAATTCACATTTAATGATGATAAACATTCTTCTCTCATATGAAAATACAAGCCAATAACAGGCAAATTTATTCACATGATGTAAAAATGTACCTAGACATTACAATGTACTCAAGTATGACAGCCAATCAAAAATTTTAGGAACAAAATGGCTAATCAAATTTAGTGTTAAAGAAACCAAAAACATAAACATCTTATGCATGAAAATCCCACTCTTGATTAGCAAATGTAAAAAGGCCATGAATAAATAAAATATAGATGGTTTTCTTACATAGGAAGCAAAACATTTAATCATTTCCTCTGTTAATTATTGTATGTAACGGTAGATTCAACCACTACTCCATCCTACTGAACGCTTAGTGAAGTTATTTTAAAGAATAAAGATGTTGCACTCTGGAGACACAGTTGAATTCCTTCCTTCATTCATTCAACTAATATTTATCGGAGTCCCTATTACATGCCAGACACTCACTGTTGTGAGCACTGGCCACCTATCTGTGGTCAAGATGGTCTCTGGTGTCATAGAGAAGCGAACTCTAAACAGGAAAATAAACAAATAAACAAGATAATTAGAGCCTGTGACAGGAGCTATAAAGCAAGTGAAAAAGGTAATGTGAGAATAACTGAGGGAGAAGAACCAGTTTTAGACAGCTGAAGGTGATTCTTTTCCTGGTGTGAAAAGCATAGTATCATTTACTTAAGACATACTCTTAGTATGTCTTAAGTATGTCCACAAAAGCAGAGCCAAATCTTTTCAGAACCAAAAAGGACCTTAGAGATCATTCAATGTTACTCTCTCACTTTATATGATAAAACTGAAGTTTGAGTGGATTAAGTGGCTTACCTAATGTTCTACAAATAGCTGAACAATTAGCTTTCAATGTTAGAAAGTAAAGGAAAAAGCATCATTGACATACATTAATTTACTTATTATTTCTTGTTGGTGAGATATACACTGAAATGGCATATCTAAATCTGGTTATCAATCTAGTTACAGTGGGAAGAATCTATATAAATAATAGTCTTCATCTAATTAGATTGTTTGATAACACATGGTATGTGGACCCAGATATTTAATATCAAGTTCTCATTCATAATAATGATATTTCATTATAGAATTATATAAGAAGATTATATTCCTTGGAAATGACGTACATATCCAAATGCATAGAAAATATTAAAAACAAAATGCTTTCTTAAACTTTGTAAGAAAGATCATTATAATATTAAAAATCTATAGGGCTGGATCATATCTTAAAGTTTATTTAGTTAATAATAATAATAATAAAGGGACAAAACCAGTTAATACCTATAGAGAATTTTATTACTATTTTCATAATCTAATTTGATCTTCAAACAAATTAGTATGGCATAAGTAGAAAAGATATTATTATAATTCTCTTAGAAGTGATGAACTGAAATTCAGAGAGGATAGGTGATTTTCCCAAGATCACACAGCTAGTAAGCATCAAACAGAACTGAAATCCACCTTCTCATCCCAATCAATTGTCTTTTCACTAGAATATCTACCTCCCCCGCCATAAACATGTATTACAAAGTCATAGGGTACTTAACATAGTGCCAAGATCCAGGGGAGTGATATGTTCTTTGAACCTTACAAAGTCTAAATGTAAATAGGACTGCACACACATACACACACACCCACACACACATATACACACACACACATGCACTGGCTTGCTAAAAGAATGAAAGAAGAAACATCCCTCAGCAGCCGGGTCTTTCTGTGCAGTGTCTCATTCACAAATCTCTCTCTCAAAACATTCCATTGGTAAATTCTCAGGCATTAATATTATAGTTTCCAGTACTGGAGCACAGTCTAACTTGTCTCCTTGCTTACTAAGGGCTATATTAAAGACTACACCACAGAAGTACATGTGAGTAGTTAGACAAATTTGCTTCTACCATTAACCTAAATGTAGTATATTTAAACTATAGTGAACAGAGGCAGTATGAGATAGGAAAGTGCCCCAGGCATCACAATAGTTTCATTAACTGGGAAATTTGTCCTACCACCCTAAAGAAATCCACTACCGAAAGATCAATTATTCCATTCTCTTGCAGCCAATGTTGCTATTATGCAAGTCCAGCTCAGTACAACATTCCTATCTACAGATGAGTTTGCCATTGTTATCACCAACCATTCACTCAAAGACTTGTATGTAAAGGTCTAAAATAGTCCATTAAATCAGGTGTTTTGGAGGCATTTCATGACCCTGACTTCTAGAACAAGCATAGATAATTAATAAGGCTGACAGAGCCCATTATTTTTACACTCAAGTGGATCACATTAAATTAACAGACAGAGGCCACATGATGTGTGACATTTTTTCCACTGATAATCATTTATGTGGTGCCACTTTTGCTACCACATTCTTCTCTTCCATGGGATGAACTCCAATGACAAGTCACTAAGCAGTCATCCTATCAGTTCCCAGTTTTTTGTTTGTTTTTTCCCCCTGAACTGGAAAGCTACTTTGAGTCCTTCTCACTGGTGGTACTTTAGTGTGGTGGGAAAGAAGGTGGAATGAAAATAAAATATTAGCAAAGATACAAAATATAGAGCTAATATTACTTAAGTCAAAGGATGCCCAATGTATTTAGGAAAAAATATGACCTTAACTTAAAGGTTAGAAAAATAATTTTTGACTCTATCCTCATATTTTCAGAAATGACATTTGTTGATCCTAATGAACAAATTATCTCATAAAATGTAGCTATCCTTTGAGGAATAAAGGAAAATCTTCTTATCTGACCTATACATTCCAATTATATGATTTGTTAATGTATAAATTCTCATTTTCATACATTAAACAATTAAACTTAGAGCTTCTATTGTCAATACTGATAGAAATAGTATACTCACATATATAGCGTGGCTTTCATTATAGAAATAATGCTTGAAAGTGATTGTTACAGTTAAGTAACTCATAAGCATGAAACTGACTGCAGACCAGTGAAACCTGTTTGGGGCAAACACACTGAATATTCACGTTTGCTGACTTCACAGCCCCTCTACAAGGAATCCTAAAGCCAATGCAGCTGCCTGCCCTTTGGAACTAAAGAGAAAATTTTCAATACAAATGAGTAAAATTCATAGGTACAGTGTCTTTCTTCCTTTCTCTTTTTCTTTCCTTCAGTCTATCCTTCCTTCCATCTTTCTTTTGACCTAAAATAAAATTACCAGAAATCGATTACTTGACTAATTTATCACACAGTATATGGCTCCAAATGACCTTCATAAGTAAAATATCAAATCTTCCATTAAATGGTGAAGATTTGCCATCAGCGAAATATTCATCTGTCATTTTTGTAAGGTAACACCTTTATCTGTAGAACTCAAGGTAATGAAAAGTATTATCCCATAAACACTGTACGTTTACTAGAGTTCAATACAGCTACTCATCCAGTTCATGAGAGAACATTTCTGTGGCTATGTAGAAAAGGTTCACCCTAAAACATGGTTTTTCTAAATAACAATAAAATAATTTAGCTTTGAAAATGCTATTCCAACTTATTAGATTAACCTTCTAAGTCCGCTACAAAACTTTCTCCTATGATCCCTACCTCCAGCTAGCAAACTTTTCTTCCAAATCCCGACCTAACCCCACTTACTTCTCCATCTTTCTATACTTAGGAAGTATTATTGGCTGAGAATATAAAATCCTGGATTTGCCTATCAAGTTATTTCAAGACACTCTATTCAGAGAAAAGAATAACTTCTCATCATTGTGCTGATATATTTGTAACATTGGCATTGAAAATTTTCTAACGGTCTCTGAGCTTTGTAAGGTAGACTTTAATCTAAGACACTGCTCTAGGCTCTATGTCTTACTGATTAAGTCTGTCATTTACTGGAGACCTTCGGGCTTCTCCCTGTCAGCTCAGGTTTGTGTGCAGATAAGTCATGTGTTTAAAGCACACTGAATGCCACACTAACAGATGTCAAAAAAAACATGAGGTATGGAAGTCATTTTTAAAGCATTTCAGAAGTGAAATCATTTGCTAAGGCAGTCTTAAGGGCCTAAGAAGCAAATATAAATTTTGTATGATTATCATAATGCTAATTGGGTTACACAGAATTGGCTCCTTAAGTTCTTTCAAACCCGTGAGTGGAGGTATCTCTGTGGAGAGGACTGAACCTCACAAAAGGACAGAAAACACTCAACATAGTGTAGTTCAAAAAGATATATTTGAGAAGGTCACTAGTCCCTCAGCATAACCCTTATTGACTTCTGCCACAATGATATCTTCATTTCCTTGTGTGTTAGACTGCACAAACTGAGAGGGGGATAGCAGAAAAGATGATTGAAGTACGTAAAATTCCACAAATAAACTTCATTTTCACCCAATCTTGTGTAGGGTCTCTCTTGATTATAAGGACATAATTCCATGTAGATAAAGATGTAAACAGCCCTTTTCCCCTAAACAATATTCTCCATAAATTTTGAAGCAAGTCTATTGATGCAGATTACCCTATAACTCCTTTTTTCTCATATCTAAGGTCCAATAATTAAATGTGTTTTGAAAAAAATGGCATATATAAAAACAGTATATTATGCATTTATATTCATGTGTTAACTGTCACTATAATTTTAAGATTCAAAAATATAATAATTAAGAATTAATTTCAAGATCACCTGTGAGAACATTAATGTTTACCTCCACGTGTTCTGGATAAGGACGTCCTGCCTTTAGACACGGCATCATCATTAGCACTCCATCGCCACTTCTAGAATCTAGACCACTCACCTTCCTCCCAGCTTTGAACTTCATATTATCATACTTTATCAACCACCGCTCCTCCCTGTGGATCATCAACCAACTACTGGGTCATTCCCCATCATTTTTGGAAGAATCACTCCCAACCAGCTTCCAAAGCTTCGTCTCATTAGTTAGATTTCGTATTTTATCCAATCCCTTTTTACCTGCCTCAATTTGCCTTCCTTCCTCTTTTAAAAAAACTTGATGATCCCCACTTATTTCAGCTCCTCCATGAAGAATTCCATCTTCTTTCTAGCTCAGTGCTTTTCAAACTTTATTCCAAATCACTTGGGCACTTTGATAAAATGCAGATTCTGATTCAGTCGATCTGCATGGAGCCTAAAATTATGCATTTCTAACAAGCCTTAAGGTGATGCCCACGCTGCTGGTCCTCAGATACACTTTGAATAACAAGTTTCTGGCCTACCATGGTATCTATGTCCTCTAAATTCATCGAGGGCAGGCAACATGCATGATTTATTCCTCTTTATATATCCAGTGAATCACTGAGTGCTTGACACATCACAATGCTCAATAAATGTTTGATGAATAAATGACATTCATCCTGGTCCTTAGAAAACTCTACTTAAAATAGAATATTTTTATATGCACTTTTTTCTTTGACTGCAATTTAGTTGAGGGCAGGTATCATACCCTATACTTCTTTGAATCTTCAAAGAGCTGTAGATGGCCTTTATGTCCACAGAAAATAGGGCCTCAATATAAATATTCTCTAAATAGTCAATTGATAAAAGCATTCCTTGGATTGACTGAGTAAGTAACTGGAAAAGGAGGGGCATCCGGTGTAGCCTGCACATGAGGTACTTGGAAGCTAAGAGTCATTTAACAAGCTGGCCATACAAACAGAGAGAAATCCTCAAGTCCAGCACAGGCAGAGCTAGAGGGCAGAAATATTAAAATGAGCAACCAGGAAAAAAGGCATTTTGTAGACACAGACACACTCTAATGAGAAAAGTGCTTCAGTTAGTTAAAATGCCAAGCCAGTGGTTGATATGCTTGGGAATAAAACCAAGCATTATTACAAGGGTAGGCAGATGGTACATTTTTTTTCTTAATTCAAAGCTTCACTTTTGTAAATAACAATGGAAATTGAACAACTGGCACATACCAAGCTTTGCAGACTATGTTAAGAGTTTTCAGAAGTGAATTTCCTCAACAATTTCTGCCTTCAGAATATTTAAATTTCTACTGACTTGTAGTATTATTTATTCAATATTTCACACCTAGGTGTTATCTTCTCAACCAGGCTGTAGCCACTCAGGGAATATGGACTTTATCCATGCACATGGTAGGCACACAGTGATACTTGTTGACTAAATAAAATATTAGAAGAACTTGGGTAACATACAACTCTGGTTTCTGGTTTTAAGCAGAGAAGAGCAAGGATGGGCCAGGAAGTAGAATTCAAAGCAAGTAGCTTGAGTGGATTCCCAGATTGGAGAAGGAAACTCCACATATATTGGATACAGATTTCTTTCTTTCTTTTTCTTTTCTATTTTTTTTTATTTCCAGAAGATGAACTAGCCTAGGATTCTGCCAATCACTGGTTCTTTAAAAATATCGTATCATATAAATAGATTAAAACTAAGGTGCCCCTGAAGCTTTCAGAATCACTTAACCAAACATGGACTCTGCCACCAGATTACAAGTAAGCCAGATGCAAATAATTTATCAGTAGGGGCAATGGGCTATTAGCTCATGATTGCATTTTATTTGTTAGAAAAGTAATTGAGGTCTTCATTCTTAGAAAGATAGGGAATATATGCATATACACATGGGCTTAGAGAACTATACGGTTCAAAATATACCTATGATCCTTCTGATTCATGTTTTAGTCTATTAACTACCTATTCCATAATTACTTAGACAATTATGTTTTGATTCTGTTTAAAGATGGATTCTGCAATAATGTAAGAGCTTCTCATGCATAGAGTATTTAAAATAGAATCGAATTAGTATCTTAAAATTATACATAACATTTAGCTTCATTTAAAATTAGAGTGCTAGAAGAAGCAGATTTCCATGGCATTTTCATTATGCAGAGAGGTAAACAACAAATAAATAAGCCATACATGAATATGAAATTAACAGCACGATAATTGCTTTATTCCTAGAGTGTGTACAATATTAAATCCTCAAATAAACACTTACTTAACCTCGTTCTCACATATGCCTATTGCTTTTATCAAAAGCAGCATACCTGGAACACTCAAATTAAGACAACTTCCACAGTGAGATACAAAGCCCACAGAAATCATCGCTGTTCCCCGGAAATTTCAGGTTGCTTAGCAAGTTCCAGGATTGGGGATATATTCGAAAACTAGTCAACATGAGAGGAAATTTAGAAACCAACAAAAAATGCATTTCATGTGTCTTTGTTATTTTGCATATTACATCATCCTTAACTCCTCTGTTAGTTCCTAAATAAACCTCATCCAGATAATCAGGACAACCATCCCAGAGAAGCGCAACCTTCCTGCTGAGACCACCTCCAAGCTCTCCCTCACTCTGCCACAGACCCCTGCTGACTTGTTTTACAATATTTATGCAGGAAACTGTTAAACCTTCTTTCTGCTGAATTTTTTTCTTCTCTGCATAAGGCAGAAATGTTTTTCACGGTTTTCTATGGCTCTTAATTACAGCTAAAATCTGTCTTGTGTTCTGGACCTGGCCTTGCCCTAAATTTAACCCCAAGTAATGGTTTCTCCATCTTACTCATAGCCTGAAACTGACTCATTTATAAAAAGTCTGCTGGTACTACTGGAGTTTTCCAGTAAGCAAGGGTTAAAAGGTCAGTGATAATGTTACCTCTATTCTTATGAGTATGCAACTGGTAGAGTTCAAAGGCATTTGGATGTAGCCTAACAAAAACGTCTCATCATTTTCCACAATGTACTCAAGGGTAAGGTTCAGAAGCGAGGTATGGCTTGTGTACACGAAACCATCTTTCCTAGCAGGAAACACCAACCACTTCATCAGAAGCCAGTGACTAAAAAGTAGAATAAAATAAATTAAATTAAAAGAAAAAAGATTATGAGATCCAAAGAAAGGAAAATCTTATTGTTCCAAATAAGCGCCTTTAAAAATTATTAAGTTTTATTGTTCTAGTGATGAAATTAGAATGTCTTTGTTGATCTACTTAAATTTGACTCAATGGGTAAATTTAAGCCTGAGGCTTTCATGCCATTATCAGAGGCTCTGTCAGTGAGTGCTTTAACCTAATTACATTTGATGCAGCAAATCAACAAAACCACTGCTGGTTATGACCTCTGCCAATAGCACTAGTGAGCTAGACAAATGGAGCTTAAGATGTTATTAGTTGTTCTGTTGCAAAGTTCCAGATACAACCCGACAGGAGGCTGTTGCATGACTTGGGCATGCATCCTCCAGATGGCATTCTGCATTGGCTTGTGGCAAGGCTCACAGGGATACTGGCACATTTTCTCTGTCAAAATGAAAGTTTTCCAATTACAAGGAGATAATGCGAGGAGATGCAAACTTAATCTCTTGAACAAAAGGTTGCAAGCTGTGTAATAGCCATTTCAGGGGAGAGATTTCACTATAGTTCAATTGATTTAAACGTTGCAGATCACAAAATGGGCTATCTTTCCTAATAAACCCAAGGAATCAGCTGCAGTTGATTCTATTTACTGGGACAGTGTTGTAACGCTTTTATCATCTAAGGGATGCTTCTTTTAACTTAGCGTTCGTCTACTGAATTGAAGTCTGTGATTATTTTTTGTTTTTTCATAATGTGTGAACAGGTACAAAGAAGCCACTTTCCTTTTAAACACCAAATGCCTTAAATGAAGATTTCAGGTGTGATGTTATAACAGACCACTATTGGATACCGAATCATAGAATTTCTTTAGTAAGACCATATGATAAATGGGAAGAAAGCCCTATTATCATTAAATCGTGCTAGACAATTTAGCTAAAATGTTAGCACTCTTTATTTTCTAACCCAGGGAAGATTAGTAAAAATGGCACATAGCACTATCAATAACTATGCAAATGAAGTGATGCACCTTAAGACTTGTCCAAAGATAACTGACCCATCAAAGCAAGTCAGTAGGTACTTTGTTGTAAGGTTACTTCCCAGGAAGATATGGATTTGCCAGTTGACATGAACGTTCTGACGAAGCAGGAGAGCCACTGTATATCCATTTCTACAGATCCAGCAGGGACACTGCACAGGATAAGATCGTGTGCGCCAGCTCTGAGCAGAGTGTCTCACAGGCCAACTACAACCACACTCCTGCACTGAATGCATTATACAGAATTTCAGCAGAGTTTAAATGCCGAAATGATCATACAGTTCTAATGTAAGCAAAGATCCTTCAATATTTATGCTAGGTTCCTTTCTTTTGTGATTTAAGGAGAATTCTCCCATCTAAAATTTTTAAGATTCAGAATATTAAAAGAGAACAAGGTACATGTCCAAAAGTTAATTAAGGTAATTCATACCCAGAAAAATACTTTTACATCAAGCTTCAAAACACTTAAAAATATATTTTAGCTATTTAGATGGAGATCAAAGCTGCAAAGTTGTACAAAACACTGAAGTGCAGCCAGTGGGGTAAAACCATAGTAAGCAGATGCCTTGTGACATTTCCATAGCAAGTACCTAGGAAACTCTTATTTCTTTACTGAAAATTCAGTCAGCTAAGTAAAGCAGGATTATAAATTCTAAGTAGTCTCAACCGCAACATTGTAAGATCTGTAAATCATTCAGGAATATAAGCAAGCCCTTCAAATCGCTCAGAAAACTTAACAGATTCCTACCGAAGAGTTAACATTTTCAAGCAATGAGCATTTTTAAAAAGCCTCAACATCAACATAAAGTGGTCTATAACAGCTGTTGTAAAGCTCAACATCAATTTTATGTTGGCTCAACTACTAAACAGCAATCACAATGGCATCCCTTAGGAGGCATTTAAGGGCCCAAGTGTATAGCAATTTAAAAACTGAGCAGGAAATCAAAACTAATTCCTAGCATGTTTACAAAAACACTTCTCCCTATGTTCTTGTACCACCACCTAGTGGTTACATAGCTCTCAATCTGACCATTAATAGAAACAAACTAGAAGGGAAGAAAAGAGAATAAAGGGAGGGAGGAAGAAAGGAAGGCAGGAGGAAAAGAAAAACAGAAGAGAGTGAAAATATAAAGATAAGAAGGAGAAGAAAGTAAAAACAAACGCAAAAACAAGTACACATATAATTTCCAGGTCTTAAGATCTACTTCCTCATACAATTCATAGAATGTTACCAATTAAAATTAAGACATCATTTGAAACCATTTTGCTTTGTGCATTTATCAAGTACATGAAAATTCTATAGTTGGTGTCACAACTGCCTGTTTAAGTGGTTGAATTTCTAGGGATTTATCCTACCCCATAGAACTACAGATATAACTGCCTGTGTGTGAAGTGATGTAAATACAAGATTACATCATTACTTGTAATAGCCTCAATGTTGATCAGTAGAGCTGTTTATATAAATTATGGTATATCTATAAAGTAATATACATAGATGACATCTATGAAGTAAATCTTTATATCTTGCTATGGAACAATCTGTAAGATACTTGGCTAAGTGGGGGGAAAAAACAAGACGTAGAATAATGTGTTTTGTATCCTACCATTTGTATAGAAACATTTTCTTTTACACATGCACAGTATCTCTGGCAGGACAGACAAGAAGCTGGAAAAAATTACCTCAACTAAGGGGAAGCTGGTGAGTTAGAAGCCCAGGTGGAAAGGAAACATTTTGTCATTTAAACCATATGAATGTACTACCTATTTAAAACTAACAAATTTTAAATCTAAAAAATAGTACATGATTTAAAAAAAACGGTTACCTGTGGCTTTTTTAAATCAACAAAAGCACCCCTGAAATTTTCCATTTGAAGAAACTCTTATCACCTTTAATGTGAATGTAAATTTATTGTAAATACAACAAAAATGGAAGCTTTGCTTTTTCTCTATAAAAAGTAATACAGTAGTCCAAAGGGGGGAAATTGTTTCTAAAAGACATACAATTAAAGTGATAAAATATTAAAACCATTTAATGCTCATACTTTGACAAGCTCTGCAGTCCTGGGCTGAAGGATATTCTCACCAGGAGAGTCAGGATGCTCAGACCCACCCTGCCCTGGGCTGAGCTGCTCACAGCAGTGAGAAAAGTACCCTGGAGACAGCGCTGGGTGTCTAAAGGTAGAAAAGTCGAGTACTATTAAGAGATGAAAAGAAGCAGGGAAAGCACAGGGCCATCTTTAATGGAGGTGAAACGGGATTAGGACCATTTGGACCCAGACTCATTTAGCAAAGGACTATACTTGCCAGACTTCAGTCATTATCTTCCAAAGGAGACTGCACCACAGCCCAGAGAGAGGCAGATAGGACTGGCAGAAGAATAAGGTCTATTGCTAAAATGTCCATTTGTCAAACAGAAACACTTAACATATACCATTATTTTTGTACTTGATTTAGTATTAATAGTTCTTTATTTTTTACTATTCTGGGAGCCTCACAAAATGAACATCTCTGGGAAGTCCTGGAGAAGACCCTGAGTACTCAGGGGAAGCTGGAAAATAAGTTTGGAGAGGAAAAAAACTCAACTCGTGAGGCCTGGGGAGATTGATATAATGGGGCTGGAGAAGGCACATGAGAGCATCAGAGGAAGGCAGCCCCTGAGGGATAGGCACAGACTAGGTGGTGCGGCTACGGCTCCCTAACAACAGAGAAATGTATTGTAATACTTGATTTCTGTTTCACAACCTGATAAAAACTTTCTACCACTGATATGCCTATTTTCTTCATTTGTTGATATTTATGTTATTCACTAGGTTTCGAAGGTCAGTATAAGCCATGTCACTGTTCCAGGTGTCAAATTCTATAAAAAGTTTTTAAGTAAGTAAATATATAAAATACTTATTTTTATAAATTACAAATAGATAGTTGTTGGGAACTGCATGAAATTAATACTGTATTCCATTGAGGTTAAAAGAGATCCTTAAGTAACACATACCATGGACCGTTTAATATTTGAAATACTGAGAAATATTTTTGAATAATTTAGAATATTCAATAATCAGAAGTGAGTAGGTTCTCTGTGGGCAAAGGCATGGGGAAGAACAAAAATCTAAGAAGGAATATAACAAAGTGAGATATTCCCACGATGAGGTTGGTCCAGCCTCATAGCTTTTGGACAAAACTGCACCAATGCTCACTAGCATAAGCACTGACATTTGAAAACATTATAGCAAACTTATTTCTGCACTAACTTTACATACTGTCTTCAATATGATTTTAAAATTTTTTGAATCAACTTTTTTATTTTATTGTACATTAACACGCAGTTGTAAGAAATAATACAGAGAGATCCTGTGTACCCTTTACCCAGTTTCTCCTAATAATGACATCTTACAAAGTGATAGTACAATATCACAACCAGGGGATTGGCCTACAGTCCAGATTCAGAAGGTTCTCATCATCACAAGCATCACTCAAGTTGCCCTTTTATAGCCATACCCAATTCTCTCCCCACCCTCTCCTTAACCTTCAGCAATCACTAGTCTGTTCTCCATTTTTATAATTTTGTCATTTGAAGAATGTTATACAAATGGAATCATGCAGTATGTAACCTTTGGGATTGGCTCTTTTCACTCAGCACAATTCTCTGGAGACTCATCCAGGTTGTTGCCTGTACCAATAGTTCATTCCTTTTTATTGTAAAGATTCCATCATATGAACGTACCACACTTTGTCTAACTATTCATTTGTTACAGGATATCTAGATTGCTTTTGGTTTTCAGCTATTACTAATGAAGTGGTTGTAATCATTTGTGAACACGTATTTGAACTAACATAATTCTTCATTTCTCAGGAACAAATTCTAGAAATTCAGTTGCTGGGTCATATAATAGTAGTTGCATAAGTTTTGCCTTTTCCAGAAAGTTTTTCCTTTTACATATAGTTGTTCTAATAGCTGTGTAGTAACACCTCATTATGGCCTTAATTTGCCTTTCCCAAATAACAAGAATGTTAAACATCTTTTCATGTTCTTATTTTCTATCAGTACATCTTCAGTGAAATGCTTCTCCATATTGTCTATCCATTTTCATATTGGATTCTTTTTAATGTTGACTTTTGAGTGTTCTTCTACATATAAGCTTACATATATTCTATATATGAGATTTTTCAAATATGTTTATAGATAATCTCTCCAGTTCTGTAGCTTATCTATAGATTATGACTTTTTTCTTCTTTAGTCTAATAGTGGACTATATGATTTTCAAATATTAAAGCAGCCTGGTATACCTGGAATAAACTCCATTTGATCATGATGAATTCCTTTTACATATTGCTGAATTCTATTTGTTACTATTTTGCTAAGTATTTTTTTTTTTTTTTTTTTGAGACAGAGTCTCGCTCTGTTGCTCAGCCAAAATGAGTGCCGTGGCGTCAGCCTAACTCACAGCAACCTCAAACTCCTGGGCTTAAGCGATCCTACTGCCTCAGCCTCTCCAATAGCTGGGACTACAGGCATGTGCCACCACGCCTGGCTAATTTTTTCTATATATATTTTTAGTTGGCCAGATAATTTATTTCTATTTTTAGTAGAGACGGGGTCTCGCTCTTGCTCAGGCTGGTCTCGAACTCCTGACCTCGAGCGATCCACCCGCCTCGGCCTCCCAGAGTGCTAGGATTACAGGCGTGAGCCACCGCGCCCAGCCTGCTAAGTATTTTTGAGTCTATTTTCATGAGAGATATTTGTCTGTACCTCTTTTTGGTTTTGGTTTTGGTATCAAGTTATTACTAGTTTTATATAAATGAATTGGTACTATTCCCTGATTTCCTCCTTTCTAGAAGAGATTGTGTAAAATTGGTGTTAATTCTTCTTTACTTTTTTGGTAGAATTTTTCTTAAATATCCAGGCCTGAAGATTTCTTTTTTGTAAGTATTTAATTATGAATTAATTTTATTTATAGTCATAGAGCTATTCAAGTTATTTACTTCACATTGGGTGAGTTGTAACAGTTTGTGTTTTTTGAGGAATTTGTCCATTTTATCTAAGTTACCACATTTATGTATGCGATATTGTTAACAGTGTTCTCTTATTGTCCTTTTGGCATCTGTAGTGACATCTCTTGTTCCATTCCTGACATGAATAATTTCTATTCTCTCTTTTTCCCTGTGTCAGCCTTGCTAGAGGTTTATAAATGTTACTAAACTTTTCATGGAACCAGCTCTTTTTAAAATTGATTTTCTCTATTGTTTTCTGTTTCAACATTATTTTTTTCTGCTCTTAATTTTATTATTTCCTTTTTGCTCTTCTTTTTCTAGTTTCTTTGGGTGGGAGCTTAGATTGATTTGAAATTGATTTGAAATTTTCTTCTTTTTAAATATATTCTAATATAAATATTTAGTGCTATAGATTTTCCTTTCAGCATTGCTTTGGCTATGTCCCAAAAGTTTTGATATGTTGTATGTTTGTTTCTATTCAGTTTAATGTATTTTTAAAAATTTCTCCTAAGACTTCCTCTTTGACCCATGGATTAGTTAAAAGTGTAGTTTTAGTTTCTGAGTATTTGGAGATGTTCTTGTTATCTTTTTGTTATTTGTTAATAGTTTGATAGGACTGTGGTCAGAGAAAACATGCTGTAAGATTTCAATTCTTTAAAATTTGTTTTATGGTCCAGGATATGGCTTAACTTGGCATATATTTTGTATGTTCTGTGAGCACTTGAAAAAAATATGTAGTCTGCTGTGGTTGGATGAAGCACTGTATGAAGTGTGATTATATCCTGTTGGTTGACGGTGTTGTTGAGTTCTTCTGTATCTTTAATGACCTGTCTAATTATATCAATTGGTAAGGTGGGGGGAGCATTGAAGTCCCCAACTATAATTGTGAATTTACACTTTCAGTTCTATCAGCTCATATGTTTGGCGTCTCTCTCTCTCTCTCTCTCTCTTTTGGTGCACACACATTCAGGATTATTATGTCTTTTTTGTGAATTTACATTTTCATCACTATATAATGTCCCTCCCTCTGGGAGGCCAAAGTGGGAGGATCAGTTGAGGTCAGGAGTTCGAGACCTGAGCAAGAGCAAGAGTGAGACCCCATCTCTACTAAAAATAGAAAAAATTAGCTGGGCATGGTGGCACATGCCTGTAGTCCCAGCTACTCGGGAGGCTGAGGCAAGAGGATTGCTTGAGCCTAGGAGTTTGAGGTTGCTTTGAGCTTGGCTGATGCCAGGGCACTCTAGCCCAGGTGACAGAGCAAGACTCTGTCTCAAAAAACAAAGCAAAACAAAGAAAACCAAAAAAAAAAAAAACCCAGAAAAAAAAATAGTTTAAAGAGTTGAAATTGAATATCTACAAGGAATAGGGACCAGAGCATGGGGAGTGGTGGAACAGAGGCCTATGCAATTCCTCACCAGCTTTGTAGTACTATTTTACTTTAACTATACGCATGGGTTATTTTGATAAAAAATTTGAAAATTAGTAATAATTTACTATGAAAAAATTGAGTAATACAGAATGGTATTATGAAAAATTAAGTTTCTCCACGTGATCCAAGGTGACACATCCTCTCTAGTTGTAAAGATTCTGGTGTGTTTACTTCCAGCATTTTCCTCTGCACTCACAGATGTGCATCTATGTAAAAGCAGCAGCTCAGGGGTAAGTAGTTGTAATGGTTAACTTTATGTGTCATCTTGGCTAGACCATGGTACTCAGAAATTTGGCCAAACACTATTCTAGATGTTTCTGCAAAGCTGTTTTTTGGACGGGATCAACATTTAAATCACTAGACACTGAGTAAAGCAGATTACCCTACCTAAGGTAGATGAACCTCATCCAATCAATTGAAGGCCTGGAATGAAGAGGGAATTCTATCTCCAGACTGTTTTGAAATCCAACAGCAAATCTTCCCTTGGTCTCCTGCCTGCCAATAAGTCCAGCAGATTTTAAACTTGCCAGTCATAGCATGTAAGTCAACTTCTTAAATCTCTCTATCTCTCTCCCTCACCTCTCTCTGTATGTATACACATTCACAAACCCTATCAGTTCTGTTTCTACATAGTATACAGTAGTGTTTAAGGACATGCCAAGAATGGACTCGAAGGCTGAGAGGAATGAGTCTGAACTAGGTAATATAGGATAAGCTTTAAAGAAATCCTTAGAAAATGGAAAAATCAACTGGTTAGGTGTTTCCCATTATTGGAATTCAGAGAAACCATAAATCTCACTAATATGAGGCATGTTTGTTGAAAGATTTAAATTTTAATAGTAATTTGAGAGATGACACACTGGTGGTTATTTTCACATTAATGCAGCTGCAATTCTTCTTTCAATCAAGCCAAAGATTTAAGAAAAATTTGGGAGAGAAGCTGAAATAATAGAAAGTAATAAGGAATCAGACTAACTTGCTTTCAAATCCCTACTCTGCCCTGAACTTGCTGTATTGTCTTGGACAGGTTATTTCATTTCTCTAATCTTGTGTTCCCACATCTATAAAAATGGGATAATTATATCTCTCTCATATGGTTATGGACATAATTAAATAAAAGGATGTATGTGAATGTAAAACCCACATTATGTTGAGCAAGGAGTCATTAAAGAGTAATGAATATTAGTTGCTTCTAGGGAGCAGTTTAAAGGACACCAGGTCTTAAGTGACTCTTCCTGACAGGCAGAGTTTAATATCTCTCTCATCAGCCCCGGGAGGTGGGGAGACGGGAGAAGGGCGAGGGGAAGGAACGAGCACTGATTACCCAGAAATGAAACAACTGCCACTTAGAAAGAAAATGTAGATGGAGTGTTCAAGTCAGTGAGGCAGAGAATTCCAGCTATAGGAACAAAAGTGGAGGATTATATTTGTTCTATTTGTCATTTGTCATCGTATGTGTAATGTGGTTAAATTTTCATTTGGATTTTAGTAGCCGGCACCAGAATTTTCCTTAGGAAGAGAACTGGCTTTGTTCAGAAATACCTTGATTGGTCACTCCTGCCCAACCTGGGACAGAGCTGGGATGTCAGCAGGAAACAGGACATCAGAGAAAGCAGAGGCTGCTCTGCAGGAGATAAAGGGAGGGGTTTCTTGTTTGCTTGCTTGCTTTTCCCCTCTCGATAAAAGGGGCAAAAATGAGTAAAGGTCAAAGAAAGGAGGGAAGAAGAGAAACCAGTAAGATAGAAAAGAAGCCTGGGAGGGGGTGAGATGAAGACTCAGTGAACCCTCAGGTGGAGAATGGCCAAAAAGTGTGATGCCTGATACTGGACTCTTGTAACAGGTGACTGAGCTCGTGGATGCTAAGAGGGCCTCTCATCTGTGCGTTGGTACTTTTATTCTCAGGAGCACACATTTTGAAGACCCCAAGACAGTAGGTATTGCACGAATCCCTATAAGTCCCAAAGAACCTACCAATTTTCAATGAATTCACTTTTCCAACTTTATTTCTTACTCGTTCTCAATGCACACGTTCTCTTACAACTATATTTAAGCACATCATATATCAAATGCACTTTTTCATGATCATCAGAGTTGGTTTCCACGATCTGCTTCTATTTTCTGCTCCCTCATTCCTATACAAGGTTCAGCTCAATGGCTCCTTCTTCCAGGAAGCCCTCTTGATTATTCTAGCTTAGTGCTATCTCCCCCCACACTATGTCTTTAGGATAAATGTGTCATTAATATGATGACTTATCCTTATCTTTTCATATGACTATATTATAGTTCTCAAAGGAGTTTCTAGACTACTTCAGGGAAGAGGCTGGTAAATTTAGTAAAAGTAACTGAAAATATCAGAGAGTTTCAGGGCTTAATATTGTAGAGACAAGTGGCAATGAAGTTGCCTGAGTTTTTCAACTTTTCAGCTATATGTTTTAAGCAGAATTATTCATGATAATAAAATCTGATTAATTCTCATTTCTTTGAGATTTTATACTAATTTATGCCACAATGCTTTGGCTAATGCTCTCAAATTAATCTTCATCAAAATCACAAACTATAATACATTTAATTTTGTGAGGATAGGACTCAGGCTCCACCAGTGAGTACAGCATATCTACTGTGCTTATTTATCAAGTGCTCAGTGACGTGTCTCTTTAAAAGACTCCCTCTTAGCACTAAGTACAGCTTCCTGGCACCAGAGAGTTTTGACTGAGAGTCTTCCATCAACATCTCACCCCTTTACCCATGCGGAATGAATCAAATTATTTTATTGATCTCCCTATAAATATAAAAAAATGGAATTTTGGAGCCATAAAGCTGTCTCCAGAAACACTTTGTAACAGAGGTAAAGGTTAGAAAAAGGGCAAGGAAATGTTTTAGGAACTCCACCCTTTTTGGGAATTAAAACCTGGCTTATTTCCCTGAGGCCAGTAGTCAAAGGGGCGGGAAAATATTCTTTGCTGTTTGTTTTCTAGTATCTTAAACCACAGGAGGCGGCTTGACAGAATTGTCTGGACAAGGGTCAGGAGACCAGAGACCACCTGTCACCGTCACTGGAGATAAGGTCTACCAAAACCATCTATTATATTGATAAACAGCAATAGCGTGAAGCCATGACTTGTGATACTGACCTGAGCCCAACCACTGAAACACCGCGCCCCCTTTTAAAACCCCTGTATTTCTGCTTACAGGGAGGACGGCAGCGTTTGCGACACTAGTCCACTGCCCTCCTCATTTGCTGGCAAATTAATAAACTCTTCCCTTTTCCTCAAACCACTTGTCCTCGCTCTTTGTTCTCATTGATTCAGCCTTGGGGACAAGTACTGAACTTTTGGTAACAACCTTGTTCTGTTCTTTGTTGGTCATTTTTTGTTTCATACTGTTTAAGAAATCAGAGTGACCATGGCCTGCTGTGCTGACTATGGGACATATTTTCGCTTCCAGTTTCATTGATTGTGTATTTTACTGGGGTGGCATCGCACAGCACTGTAATAGAGCACTACTTGGAAGAAATATTCTTGGCTAACTCTGTTAAAAATCACTGATGATTACAACTATAGAAATTAAAAAACAATAAAGCCATAAAAATTGAGCACCAGTGTTTGTGGCATATGATATACCCCTCTCACACAAAGCCCATACATTTTTAACCAGCAAGAGGCATCCTTTTAGGAGACTGTCACTATAACAGGTATGTTGACTGCAGCAGTGATTGTTAGCAAATAAAATGAGGACTTTCTACTGTATGTGTCCCTATCTCAGAATAAGTAGAAGAAAAACGAACATTAGGTGGTTATAGAGAAACTATTTCTAAGGGCCTGTTCTTGCTTATATCTCTGCTGTTGAATAGCACTATATTGCAACAGCGGCCTGTCTACATTTTAATCAGTTGTTTCAACCATTAATGTGTATGAAAATCACATCAGGCATTTAGTAAAATGAAGATTCCTGGGTCACTTTGCAATAATTTCCTTTAGAATAGATTTGGAGTGGGGCCCAGGTATCTGTATATTAACTATCAATTCAAATGATGTGTTTTTGGACTACACTTCAAGAAACACTGCTTTGAACCTTGTACAACACAGGCTCTATGTGCTCTGTAATGGGAAATGGAAATAATGATAAGTTTCCCCCCAACACTGTTCAGGACCTGAGCCAATCTGTGCTCTAAGGGGCAGTTAATCATATCTGAAGCGGCACATTGAACTGCTTAATATTGGAAGGACTCTGAATATAAAAGTTCCCAGTAAGGAAACTTCAATATAGGAAGGGATTGTGAATGGCAGTTGGTTCAGTATAGGAATGTTTGATATTTGGTTTCAAGGCCTACGGTCAAATTTATTATTATCAAAATTACAAAACCCCACAATGCTGTATTTGGAGTGATTCAATTATGTTTCTCTTTAATTACATATTCAGCATTTGATGGAAATTGAGAAAGTAATCAGGAAGCTTGGTACAGACATTGAGTTCTTATAATAATTATTAATTTATTTGGCATAGTTCTACTCAGCTGACAGATTTGTTTCCTAGAATTGGGGCATGATGCTAGCAGCATGCTTGCTAAGTGTGGCTTATGTTCCCATTCACCATGATGCTGTAACAAAAGGCCACTGGCCTGGCAGGAAGAGGGGTCCTGAGCTTGAATCCTGGTTCTGTCACTTTAGCTTTGTAACCTTGGGCAAATTATTTAGTCTCAATAAAGTCTTCTGTATTGGGGTTTCCATAGGAATCAAAGAAATCACATATGGAGATGACCAGTCACGGTAGTAGTGAGTTCGCGCCCTCTCTTGCTCTTACTACCCTCCTTAGTAATATTTCCTTTCTTGATTGATATAGTGAGTCACCCAAACCAACAGATTTAGGATCATTTTTTAAAATCCACCCCCTTGTTCACATTTCTTATCCAATTAGTCACCAAGTATATCAACTCTATTCCTAAAAATCTCTCTAGCTGCCATCTGCTCTATCAGGCCTCTATACTTGATGTGTCCTTTAACTGAAATGTCCTTCCCCTCTATTTCTCTACAGGCAAGAAAGCAATGTTTCAGGCTCTCAAAATGTCACAAAGCTTTTGATTATGCAGTGCTGCACAGGCTTCCCCAGGGTAACAAGGAAGCTGAGTGACATACAGTGCTACAGTCAAGACAGTGACCTGGTGTGCCTTGGTTACTCCCTATGGTTACGTTCCTTCTTCATCTGGATGGATGGCTGCTGTAGGAGTTAAGGAGTGACCTTTTAACAAGAGCTCCTAGTGGAGTCCTGAAGAGGGTTCCCATTCTTAATATATATAACCATTACCTGCCTCTGCTTTCTTATGGCTCATGAGGCTCCTAAGACCGCCTGTGCAAGAAAAAAAAAAAAAAAAAGCCTACTACCAGTTTACCCCTCAGGAAAGATAAATGAATTCCCCTTTTTAAAGACACTATAGGCCACATACAGTAAAGTAATTGTTTCAATTTGACTGAAAGGAGTTTTGTATGAGTGTGTTTTAATTAAGGAAATCAAGATACAAAGAATATCTATGTTAATTAGAAATGTGGATACCTAAAAAAAAAAATCAAGAGACATTTTCAGAGAAAAAAATTTTCTCTAAAAGCAGAAACAACTGAATGATGTATTTTAAGAGTGAATAACATTTCCAATGATTTACCTTAAAGTGTAGCTACCCTACCTTCTTACCTTTGTTTATCCAAATGATCTCTGAAAACTAAATCCCAAAAACTACATATGAGGAAACTAAGAAACATTTATGAAATAAATATCTGCTGTAAATGGTGAACCTAGATATTAAAGAACAAAATTATGCAAAATATAAAGTAATGATCAAAAAACAGGAAGACTTTTATTGCCTTATTCTTCCTGCTGCCTATTCCTAGAACTAAGTTTTGAAGGCTTGATGTCAACTATTGAGAGCACAGTTATAAAACCAGCAGTGATAAACTTAGAACTAGTAGAAAAAGAAAAGTAGCATGCTTGAGACCCAGGGATAGGTTCATTATATATGGTCCAGGAATCTATCCTCAAAAGGGCTAAACATATTTAGGATTTAACAGTGATGAAAAGATTTCTTCAAACATTTGCCAAATACAAGGCAGTTTCACAAAGTTACTACAAGAACGTGTTCCAGGATTCAGGCAGAGGCATGCTGCTTCTGCAACATCATGACAAAGAGACACAAGTTACCCGACTGCTTTAATCTTCCATCTTTTGCAGTTTTGTTTTGTTTTTTTTAAGTTGATCTATGGTTAGAAATGCTTATGCCAAATAAAGAAATAAGCCAGCTATGACAAGGTGTAATAGTTTCAGTTAATCATGAGATTAAAGAAAGTAAAAGAACTAGGCTAGATCTGTGAAAAATGATGTTGATATTTTAATAGGGATTACATTGAATCTGTAGATCACTTTGGGTAGTACAGACATTTTAACAATGCTGATTCTGCCAATCCACAAGCATGGCTGTGTTTTCCACCTGTTTTTGTCCTCTGCTATTTCCTTCCTTGGTGTTTTATAATTCTCCCTGTAGAGGTCTTTTACCTCCTTAGTTAAATATGTTCCTAGGTATTTTATTATTTTTTTTGTTGCTATTGTGAAAGGTATGGAGTCTTTGATTTGGTTCTCAGTTTTACTGTGGCTGGCATATAGGAATGCTACTGATTTGTGTACATTGATTTTGTAACCTGAGACTTTGCTGAATTTGTTTATCAATTCCAGTAGTCTCATGGCAGAATCTTTGGGGTTTTCTAGATATAAGATCATATTGTCAGCAAAGAATGACAGTTTGACCTCTTCTGCCCCCATTTGGATACCCTTGATTTCCTTCTCTTGTCTGATTGCTCTGGCTAGGACTTCCAGCACTATGTTGAATAGAAGTGGTAATAGGGGTCAACCTTGTCTGGTTCCAGTTCTAAGTGGGAATGTTTTCAATTTTTCCCTGTCAAATATGATGTTGGCTGTGGGTTTGTCATATATGCCTTTATCATTTTGAGGTAAGTCTTGTCTATGCCTATTTTGTTAGGTGTTCTTATCATAAAAACGTGCTGAATTTTGTCAAATGCTTTTTCTGCATCTATTGAGAGGATCATATGGTCTTTGTTTTTACTTCTATTTATGTGGTGAATTACAGTTATAGATTTGTGTATGTTGAGCCATCATCACTGCATCTCTGCAGTGAAGCCCACTTGGTCATGATGAATTATTTTTTTGATAAGCACCTAAATTCAGTTTGCTAGGATTTTATTGAGAATTTTTCCATCTATATTCATAAGGGATACTGGTGTGTAGTAATTCTACTCTTTGTATGGAACCAGAGAAGACTCCATATAGCAAAAGCAACCTTAAGTAAAAAGAACAAATTGGGAGGCATCAATTTACTGGTCTTCAAGCTATACTACAAGGCTATAGTAACTAAAACAGCATGGTACTGGCACAAGAACAGAGACATAGACCAATGAAACAGAACTGAGAACCTAGACATAAAACCATCCTCATATAGCCATCTGATCTTTGGCAAAGCAGACAAAAACATACACTGGGGAAAAGAATCCTTATTCAATAAATGGTGCTGGGAAAATTGAATAGACACATGTAGAAGACTGAAACAGGATCCGCACCTCTCACCTCTCACAAAAATCAACTACAATGGATAACAGACTTAAACCTAAGGCATAAAACCATAAGAATTCTAGAAGAAAATGTTGGCAAAACTCTTATAGACATTGGCCTAGGGAAAGACTTTATGAAGAAGACCCCAGAGGCAATCACAGCAACAACATAAATAAATAAATGGAACCTGATCAAATTAAAAAGCTTCTACATAGCTAAGGAAACTATCACAAGAGCAAATAGATAACCTACAGAATGGGAAAAAATATTCACATGCTACATATCTAATAAAGGCCTGATAACTAGAATCTACATAGATCTTAGAAAAATCAATAAGAAAAAAAATCAAACAACCCCATTAAAAAGTGGGCAAAGAACATGAACACAAACTCTTCAAAAGAAGACATACTAATGGCCAACAAACATATGAAAAAATGCTCAACATCTTTAATCATCAGAGAAATGAAAATCAAAACCACACTGAGATATCACTTAACTCCAGTGAGAATGGCTTTTATCAAAAAGTCCCAAAACAACAAATGTTGGCATGGATGCAGAGAGATAGGAACACTGTTACACTGCTGGTGGGACTGCAAACTAGTACAACCTCTATGGAAAGTAGTTCGGAGATACCTCAAAGAACTTAAAGTAGACCTACCATTTGATCCAGCAATCCCAGTATTGGGTATTTACCCAAAGGAATAAAGGACATTCTATAAAAAAGACATCTGCACTCGGATGTTCACAGTAGCACAATTCACAATTGCAAAGGCATGGAAACAACCCAAGTGCCCATCAATACATGAGTGGATTAATAAAATGTGGTATATACATACCACTGAGTACTACTCAGCCATTAAAAAGGATGAACTAATACCCCTTGTACTATTCTGGATGGAGCTGGAGCCCATTATTCTAAGTGAAGTTTCACAAGAATGGAAAAACAAGCACCACATGTACTCACCATCAAATTGGTACTAATTGATCACTTATGTGCACATATTGAAGTAACTTTCATAGGGCATCGGGTAGGTGGGAGATGGGGGGGGGATGGATAAATTCACACGTAATGGGTACGGTCCATGATGTCTGGGGGTTGGGCATGCTTGTACCTCCTACTTGGGTGGTGCAAAGGCAATTTATGTAACCAAAGTGTTTGTACCCCAGTAATATTCTGAAATTTAAAAAAAAAAGTCACATTGTCTAAGACATTGGGTTCCTTTTCTGAAAATAAAGAATTTAAGGAGCTGTTTGAGATTTTTTTCTTACAACCAATATCTCATTTGATCCTTACAGCAATCCTATGAAATAAGTACTATTGCTATTTGCATATGTGGATGAAAAATGTAAACCACAGAGAGTTAAGCAGTTTACCCAAGGTTAAACAGGTAGCATGGGGTGCAGGGCCCAGGCTGTTAACTGTCACACTAGTATGTCAAGTCTTACTATCAATAATTTTACCTCATCAAATTTTGTCTGTTTCTCATAAACTAGAAAAACAAAATGTTGCTAAAAGGTTGACGGTATTAGAACTATCAAATCATTCTTCCTCTTCCCAGAACATAAAACTAACAATTTAATTAATCCAATTAAGTGCATTATGCCATAAAAAATACTATAAGAAGAAAGGAATTAGGTGATTAGATGCAAATGGGGGAGTGAGGATGTGGTCGTAAGATCTAAAACAAAGCTATCCTATTAAAAATAAAAAGAGTCTGAAACTGTATGGATGGCCCAAGATATTAATAGTATGAAGTAAGGCCTGGTTAACATATCTTTTTATTTTAACCTTGTAAAACTCTTATATATTTTATATCTAAAACCTCAAGGAAATAGCATCAATATTAAATATAGAAATAAATTTACTTCTATATATTTCCTGATGTCCCATTTTAAGACAGAATTAACACTTCTATGGTCAAAAATCCCCTTCCCTTCTCCCATAGGAAATGATGTCAGGGAGTGGGAGACACTGGCTCACTGGGCAGAGGATCCAGACCAAGGGGAGGCAGGACACAAGAGGGAGAGAGAGGATTCTTAGGCCTGGCTGGGTTGAGAACTGTAAGGAACAACACACAAGATGACTTCAGAAACAGTGGACACAGTGTGTCCAGGTAGCGCATTTGGGGATAGGCTCTGGGAGGGTTAAGTTTACCAGGAGAAGAAACAAAACTGAAAGCCCCAAGTTCCTGTCACAGAAGTAGAAAAATATTCCTCAAATAAGCTTTGTCAACAAGAATTTATTAAGGGCATAAAAAAAATGTGTCAGTCATCAGGTTAGACACTAAATATAGAAAAATGACCACCCTGTTTCCCAGGAGCCTATTTGTAGACTAGGATGAGACAAATACAACATTCCAGCAGTCCCTAGCTACAGAGAAGCTGCTGGGTTCATGGGGAATGGAGACTGAAAAGTATGGTTTCCTGATATGGAGGAGAAAGTTGCCAGCGCTCAACAGCTCCCATCTCCTTAGGGGAGGCAGCTTTGTGAGGTGGCAGCACCCAGGCCCCGACGCGGGAACCCTGGGGCAGCCGCACCTGCAGCCGCAGCCTGTGTGTTCTCAAGGCTGTGCTGGGAAGTCAGAGAAAGTCAAAGCAGCCACATTTAAACAGAAGGAATATGGCAGTTTGGAGGTTCCCAAGCAATCACTTCTCCTTTATTTGAACTGAAGGAAGAAATGTGGGGGACTGAGGCACAAAATAACTATTAATACACATTCTCTAGGGATATAATTCATGGAACATGTGAGCATAGAGAAATCTCTAATAGTAAATAACAAATAAGTATTTATTGAGCTACTACAAATTAGACAATATGCTGGGCCTTGGAGATGCAATGAAGAATAAGAAGCCTTGGTCCTTGTGCTCCTGGGCTTCAGAACTCCAGGCAGGGAAGATATATAATCAAATGATCACACACATAAGGAAATGCCCTAATTACAGACTGAGGTGATTGCTATTAGGCAAAAAGCCTGTTTATAACATATTACAAAGGAAATCAGCCTCAGTGGGTTGATGAGTAGGAGGTTTCCCACTTAAAAAATCTTTTTTCGTGACACACAATGTGTAACGTAACTGAACTGTTAACATGGAAAGTTATCTAAGAAATTAATCTACTATAGTAGATAACCTAGAGGTTTCTATAGTATGGCAGGAAAAGAAACGTGCTTTGGCTATGATCTGTTCAGAATAACATTGCTAAGTAGACCAGCCTCTAACAAGCAATATTTGGTGAATCCTATTATGGTAGCTTTTATGTAGTACAAGTTGTTATGTTGTTATAAAACTAAGGTCGCTTAGCTATTTCCAGTTGTAACATCCAGTAGTGGCATGGAATACTTTATATTTATTAGTTCTTTCACAAATCTCCAAGGAGGAAGCTAATGTTGTTAAATACATGTCCACTGAGAGAAATTTTATAAATCACAGAGCTCAAATACAATAGCTATATATTAATGAAAGGAGAAAAATTGACTTTAAGAATGAAAAAAAATTCCATATTTAATGTTTTAATATTTTTAAACATAATACTTAACGTATTTAATCTTTGAGACAAAATAAATTTTGGTAATCCTCAAACTGAAGGGATTGTTCTCAAACACTGCTATGTGAAGGTCAAGGAACTATAACCACATTTTCTCATAATAATGATAATAATACATTCAAAGACATTGAAGAAGAGGGAATTGATTAAAATAAAAAGGTAACCGCTAGTTGGAAACAAACATCTTGAGTTTTTATATTTTAAGCTGTTGCAATAATAAACTGAAATTTTCATTCTCCTCAACTTATTTGAAGTTTAAATCTATAGTTAGTCCCATCTTTATCCTTAAGAATGGAATAAGCATTGCTCTAAGGAGATAAGAACTTTCAGAAGTTTTCCCAAGTTGCCTATGGATGTTTTTTCAATATATTTCCAAGTTCTTAAAATATTTCTATCAAAGTTTTGAAAAGGTTTTGCCAACAAAAAGCCTGCAACATCTAAAACAGTATCATTGCTAACTCTGGCTAAACGTCCTTAAGTTGTGGATTTCAAACAATGCGACCCACCACAGCCAGGAAATTATGATTTAAATGATTCTGAGGTCCAGTGCCTGCTGAATTTCTTTTATCTTCCTGATAACATACAAGCAAGCAATACAAAGCTTGATCTTCCTGTGTATGGCTAAGCTTACAAAGACAAGGAAGACATCTTGACAGCTTGAGTGATGCGATCCCCTGGATATTTTTTGGCAAAATGAAGACACCTACCAATTCTTTTGTGGTTCATAAGCATGATTGGCTGGGTGTTCATGCATATGTGTGAGATGTGCCTCCCTCAAATCTTGTTACGACATTGGCACCATACCCGTCTGACGGCAACTTAGGAAAACCAGAAGGAAAATACTGGGCTCACCTTTGCAGCATGTCACGAAACACCCACAAGTTAGAACTCAAGCATTTGTTGGGGCATCAGGTGCTCTGTAGTTGCTCATCTGGCTTGGGGATGTACTGTCCAAAGCATTGCTCCTCCAAGGCTGCCCCTACCATCAGCAGTTAGAAATGCAAACTTGTGGCCCTCACCTGCTGAAAATCAGCATCTCTGAGAGAGGGCCCAGTAATCTTTGTTTTAGTAAGCTCTCCAGGTGATCTCAATTCTCACTCAAGTGCTAGAACTTTTGGTTTAACACAGTCACACTAGAAAAAAAAATATTTTTTCCTTGGGGCCACAGTGTTTTATTATGAAAATAGAATAAAAACTTCAAAAACAAAACGATCCTTTCTAATTTAATGAAAAATTTGTTATTTTTTATTGTTTTCTGCAAGTGAGTTCTATGCAACTTGAAAAACAGTTTTCTCGGCTCCCAAGGTGAAGAGATGTGAGTTACATATGCTTAACAAGGTCCTGGGCTCAAAACTAGCATGAGTTAAATACAACATGGCAGTTAACGTGTTAAAAGACCCTTGGGTGCAAGGTTATAGGGCCTGCTACAGACAGATGAAGACGATTAAGTTTGTTCCTCCATAAGAGCAACATAGACATTACCTGGGAGCTTGTTAGAAAGGCACACTTTCCTGCCCAAGCTCTGTAGAATCAGTCTACATTTTAGGAAGATCCTCATGGGATTCTTTTGCAAATTCAGGTTGGAAATAAGAGTGCTGATTTCTGTTCTCTGGGATGGTATAGCCACGGGGCAATTAGTGCCTTGAAGGGCCTGTCCTCTTAAAGCAGTAGCTAGGGCGCTCTGAACTTCTGTTCACTTTTCCTTACTGAAATCCTCATTTACCCAACTACTGGCTTCAGTCAGGTGCAAGAGAAGCAGCGATTTTTATGAGCAATAAGCTATACTGTGTAGTCACTGATAAAACTCAATGTGTTACTAATTCTTATAATATCAGCACTAAAAAGAAATGATTTTGGAAGATGACCATATATTGTTTTTCATTTCTATAAAAAGGCTTTATTTTTTATCTCATATTTTTTTAAAACTGATACAATAATTGATATAATTTTTAATTGATACAATAGTCCAAGAATTAACTTAAACTGAGTATACACCTAGGGCTGGGGGTGATTTTGAAGGCCCTATATATGCACCAGCACTATATGTACTATATGGGGTATAGCGTGTTATTTTGAAACATGTATACAATGCATGATGATTAATTAGCATATCCATCACCTCAAACATTTATCATTTCGTTGTGTTGATAATATTCCAAATCCTCTTTCCTAGGTATTTGAAAATATACAATAAACTATATTCACCCTACAGTGCTATAAAAAGCACTAGAATTTATTTCTACTATCTAGCTGTAGTTTTATATGTTAAGCATCCTCTCCTCATCCTTCCCTACCCTTTCCAACCTTTAGTAACTACTACTACACTCCTACTTCGTATTAACTTTTTTAGTTTCCACGTATGAGTCAGAACATACGGCATTTATCTTATGGCTGAGCAGTATTCCCTGTTTATATATGCCACATTTTATTTATCCATTCATCTGTTGATGGATGCTTAGGTTGAATCCGTATCTTGGTTATTATGAATAATGCTGCAATAGACACGAGAGTGCAGATATCTCTTCAACATACTGATTTCCATTCCTTTGGATATAGACCCAGTAGTAGGATTGCTGGATTCTAGGGTAGTTCAGTTTTTAGTTTTTTGAGGAACATCCATACTGTTTTCCATAATGACTGTCCTAATTTACATGACCATCAACAGTATACATGCGTACATGGTGTGTTTGTTCCCCTTTCTCTGCATCTTCACTAGCATCCCTTGTTATCTTTTTGATAATAGCCATTCTAACTGGGATGAGGAAATACTTCATTGTAGTTTTGATCTGCATTTCCCTGATTAATGATAGTGAGCATTTTCTCATATATTTTTTGGCCATTTGTATGTCTTCTTTTGAGAAATGTCTATTCTGATCATTTGCCCATTTTTAAATCAATTAGCTTTTTGCTATTGAATTGCTTGAGTTCCTTGAATATTCTGGATATTAATCTCTTGGATGAATATGGAGATGACTATATTTTAAGCCAAAGAATGACTCTCTAATGGTGAGGTTCTAGGCACATGAAAAACTGGTAAATAAAGGTTTGTGGAGGTTGGAGTTTGCTTTTGTTTTTATTTTCTTGTTTGAGACAGAGTCTCTCTCTGTCACTCAGGCTAGTGTGCCAGGGCATCAGCCTAGCTCACAGCAACCTCAAACTCCTGGGCTCAAGTGATCCTCCTGCCTCAGCCTCCCAGTAGCTGGGACTACAAGCACATACCAACACACCCAGTTAATTTTTTCTCTATTAGTAGAGATGAGGGGGTCTCACTCTTGCTCAGGCTGATCTTGAACTCCTGACCTTAAGCGATCCTCCTATCTTGGACTCCCAGAGTGCTAGGATTACAGGTGTGAGCCACTCTGCCCAGCAAGTTTTTCATATTCTATAAATCAGACATGAGGTAGGCTGGTCTGGTTTTGATCTTATACCTGGACTCTTTTCCTTCATACTTAACAAGAATTGATTGAACAAAGAATTCACCTCCACTCACCTAGCTCTTAGATTTGCTTCTACTACCTGATAACTGCAGTCCAGTGTAAGCCCACTATCCTGTGTTACAGCCAGTAACCATTTTAGTGATTTCAGGAGTCTAAGAATTAACTCAAATTGAGTATATACCTGGGGGTGAGGGGTGTGATTTTTGAAGGTCCTATATGCACCAGCACTTTACAGCACCCTGAAAAGTCCTGGAATCACACATTCCTATCCTCTCCATCCACTCCACGCCCAAGTCTGGAGAGCCAGGTTTCCAAATGTAATAATTACAGGATGGAGATGGTGGCAAGGGAACATACATGGTTTTTAAAGTTTTTTAGCCAATTCTGATACAAGTGCCCAACCCCCCCAACTGATAATCACTGATCAGTTGTGCATTATTATTGTCCATGGAAGTTTTCATACGTAATTCAATGGTGTCCACACTATTATTACTTGAATAAGACATATAGTACAAGTTTTCTTTTATAATATAAAATGTTATCATTTTATACCTCAATTTGATCCATATGTGATTTGCTATATACAAGTTCTCAATCTAAACATAGGTTCAAGCATGCAAAATCAATAGGTATTTTAATTTTTAATTTTGGCAATCTCTTGGTCTTTGCTGGTAACTCTTCTAAAATTACACCACCGAAAATGAAAACACAAATTGAGGATAGCTACATTTATTAAACACTTCTTCATCAATATTTACTAAACACCAACAATTAAATGCTACAGCAAACAGCCTGCTGAGATTTAGGCAATCATTTATCTTCACTTAAAATTTACACTGAAGTTTGAAAATATGACCCTGTACTTCTGCCTTGATTTTTATGATTTAACTGAAACACTGGTAAACAAATGAAGCATGAAGCCCATCTTCTTGTATTACAATTGTTTACAATATACCTCACTGATATGAATAGCCCTTCTAAGGTTGAGATCATGGCAAATTTTTACAATATAGACAGTAAAGGAGATACCATTTTTTCTATTTATTATAAAAACAATATTGCCAGATAAACAGGAAATTAAATTTACCCATAATCCCACCACCCTACCCTCTTTACTGGTTACTCTTCATCTTTATCCACAAACATAATTTTTACATAGTTGTAACCTGTATATCCATACAATTTAGGGTAAATTACTATTTAAATCCTAATATACAGGATTATATGTGGACTTCTCTTTAAGGAAACTATAGAGTGTAAAACCTACAATATGTAATATGTACCATAATCCTCAAATTCCTAGGAATTTCAACCTTCCACACCAAATACAACTTCCTTTCTTTCCTTCTCCACTTGAGTAAATGAACTTAGATGAGGCTCTCGTTAGCCTGAGTTCACTATCTCTAAAATAGTACATGTAAAACATTTTTACCTTATTGGATGTTTAGCACTCTCTTTATGTAATCAGTGTGAAATCTTAAAATTATGAATTGATGTAGTTTCTATAATCTGTATAAAAGTTAAAAATTATTACCAAATACCCTTTCTACAAATTAATACTTTTTCCTGTACACAATTTTGTTTTTACATTTTCTGGTATAAACATCCCCATATTAATTTAACCAATTATCTCATTGTTCTTAATTATTTCACTCTAGTTGAGTTTATTTTATAAGGAAGTTAGTTAATACAAACGACAGACTTCTCCAAAGGGAATCTGCATCTAAATACACTACAGATACCAAAGGAGAAGAGCAGGTTCTGAGTTTACAGAAATACCAGTCTGGCTCCACTGTACATTGACTGTGTGATTGAACTTGGGCCAAGCACTTTGTCTCCGTGAAATTGAAGCTAGTCTACTATAAAATGAAGATCATACTTGCATTCTGTCTCTTCGTGGATATTATGGCAAAAAAAATGAGAATATATATAAACATTTGGAAATCCTCATACTGGAGGTACTGGATTTTTAAAATAAAAGTTTCATTTGTTATTAATACTCTTTAGGACAAATGTCACTTATTACTAACCTGTACTACTAAAACATCTCTATCATTCCAGTTAAAAATTATAAATGAGTTCACCTATCCAATATGTTCTAAGAACAGGTATGCTAAACCAGTTTCATTTAGTGACACACTGACATCTAGTGGATATTTATGGTGTGCTTTGGGATACCGTATTTCCAAAAATCCTACCACAGTTCTGATGGGGGTAGAGAGAAGCAAAAGCACCTTTTGGTTTTTATGCAAAGCATTAAGAAAGAGATATAAAAGGATTAAGTAAAGAAGGGTACACTTCTAGCACCATCAGGAAAAGGGTGGCTTCCGTATTTCCTTTCTGTCCTTCCACAGCTTACAAGAAATAAACGCTAAGTGGCCTCAGGAGGAAGTCAATTTAACACCTGCATATTTTATTTAACATGATTATTTAAATTAGGTAAGATTAACAAATATTCACTGGAAGATTGTCACAATCATATCTGCAACAGTACAAATTAAATTGAAAACTGTGTCTCTCCTCCCCCTTTAGTGAATCTGGGAAAAACGTGGGAGTCCAGATGGTTTATTTTATCTACACCAGCCTACTTCCTTGTTTTCTATCGGGCTTCAACCACTGGATGGAACTTCTTTACACCACTGTTTAATAGCTTCATTATTCCAGTGAACAGGAAAGGCTGAAGAGAAGGAACTCTGGAAGTTGGAATAAAGAATTTTTTTTATACTGCTGTGTGCTTAAGCCTCTGGTTCTGGAAGACCTTTCCACCACACCTCTTCTGGAAAAAAAAAAAAAAAAAAAAGAAAAGAAAAGAAAGAAAAGTGAAAACATCTTACTGTTGGTCTGGAGGAAACATGGAACTAAAAGAAATCCTCAAGGACTAGAAAATGTGTGCTTTTTCTCTTGAGAAGAATGTGCATGACTCTGTTCCCGCCACACTCAGACGCTTCTAAATTCTTTAACTCCTTCACTCTTTCAATTATGTCTGGGAATCAGAAGAATCATCTAGAAATGATTAGACCAGATCAGTTCTCAAGTGTAAAGTCCTAGAAGAATCTTAAGGCAGCCACATTGCTTAATTATAACCAAACATCCTTAAATAAATGTGTATCCATTGTTGATGTTAAATTTTAAAAAAGAAGTATACTCACTTATGTCCTTCTCGGCAATAAATAAACTTCAATCTTCAGAGCCCAGAGACAAAAACAAACAAACAAAAACAACAAAAAAAAGATGCAACATAACCTATTAGCACAAGCAAAAACAATGTTCTAATAGTGAAGCTTCATGCTGCACTCAAATGTATAATTATCCATACAATTTAAAATTGTATTATATTTTATGCTTAAAAAAGGTCTTTCCAGATACTTTACACTGCCCATTGTTTTACCACTAAGTAAATTTTCCTCTCAGTACATTTCTGCAGTGTTGTTCGTCATTTTTAGTTCAATTGCATAATTGAGAAAATTCTGGCCCAGAGAATTAAAAAGAAAAAAAAAATTCCTAGCTATAGAGCAAGATAGCAAATAAAGGAGATTTGAAAGCTTAGCTATTCTATTATAGGCTGGTGGTTAAATTAATTAAACTATTTTAGCTCTAGAATTCAATACCTTCCTTAAAGACTCAGAAGTCAGAATTGAAATATCAATTATTACTGGAGTGTTTTACTCACAAAGAAACTACTGTGACCCCTAATTACTCTTAAGTAATTCTAAAATTAAAAGTTGTGATCTCCATATTTCTTTCTTTCAAGAGAAACTGTCAAAATATGTTAGGCTCCAATCCTTGGTAACTAGTTTTCATGTGTGTGTAATATATATTTTATTGGATGATGTATTCTAAATGATACGGAGATGGTGATTTTAAAGATTCCCAGGCAGGACCCTAACTTTGGAACTAAGGCTACTGTCCCTACTGTGCTGAATAAGCAGATTCCTGTGATTTTTCAAAGAAGTCACCAGTTGTTTTGGGGGAGTGTGTGTTTGTGTTCTCCTAAATCAGTCTTCTAGTTCCATTCTCCCAGTATATGCTGCTATGTTGTAGACAGGAAATGAATTTTCTGAACATGCTCCAAGTTGTAGATGCGAAGAAAGAGATGGCTACTAAAAGATCAGTCCAAGGGCATGTTATATGAAATGAATCTAGAGATGTGCTCAGAGTACCTGTGCACAATATATTTAATCTCAGGAAAAGAATTTACAGTAAAATTACAGAATCAATAAAAATTTTTCCACCACTAGAATCCATCACCCTTTGTGATCTTGGTTTCCCTGGAAATGTTAAGAAAATAGAGAGAAGTCTGACTTACAGAATTGGAGGAAACTTTATTGATCTCTTTATCCTTCCAGCATTATGAGAGCAGGCAATACAATATTTTAACCCAAGCTCAAAGGAGTAAACCTTTTCCAAACTTTAAGCTGGATGTTTTCCCCATGTAACAGCACCCTCTCCTAAATCAACCATCCTCCTCCTCTACGACCATGATAACCCACAACTCAGAGTGCAGGATGGGGATGCTTTTGCTGCTTCTCTTCAAACTCCCCACTGGAGTGTTCTTATCTTCTTGTGGGCTTTTGGCATCTTGTGATATTTAACACCTAGTGTTTCCCAAATGATAATCACAGAGTTACATAAATCCTGCTTTAAAAATCCATGAAGAGAAAAAACACATTTCTAGCTAATAATGACTAAGAAGGCTCTAACAAGCTGCAAGTCAAAGGAATACAAAACAATTTCCAATTTTAGTTCACAAAATATAGGACTTTAGAGATACTATTCTCTAAGTAAAGACTTTAGAGATACTATTCATTGTAATCTTCTAGCCAGACCTTAAATAAGACAATGCTGTATTAGCAAGGTGTCTGAGGAGAGGTATTAACCAGGGGCATAAAACGAAATACGAAATGTGACAAACATGAGATTTAAAAGCATTCACTCCTTTAAACTTACTTCAGAAGTTTGAAAAGCCTCCCTTTTGGCTTAACTAACATTAGCCTAATAGTTAACTTTGAACCTGGAAAGTTTTGGGCCCATGTTTAAATGCGGCCAAATACAGTAGACCCTTGAACAATGCAGGAGTTACGGGGACTGATCCCCACACAGTTGAAAATCCACATATAACTTTCGACTCTCCAAAAACCAACTTACTAGTAGCCTACTGTTCACTAGAACCTTACAGGATAACATAAACAGTCCATTAATACATAAATAGACTAGTATCTACATATATTTTATGGATTCATGACATATCTTTTTATTTTTTTCACTATTTCTAGGCTATGCAGTTTGAGTTTTTTCAAATTGTTGCAAATCTACAAAAAATGTTGATACATGCATTGAAAGTATCTACGTGTAAGTAGACCCGTGCAGTCAAACTTGCGTTATTCAAGGGTCAACTGTCCTTAATCTTACTAGAAACGTATCACTATAATGAAAATAAATATAAGTGGCACCATATTCCAAACTGATACACAGTACTTATCCAGGGCTTAGGTACTTGCCTGTAATTTCATGAAGATGCTTGCACATAGTTAATATGTGAGCTAAAACACTTCCATATACAGCAAAAAAAAAAAAAAAAAAAAGCACAAAGTTGCCCACTCATCACTGAATTATTTTGGACTGAACAGAAGGCTCAATTTCTGCACTGCCAAATGCTCTCAGGCACCGAAGCAATGCACCATCTGTCTTGAAGCACCAAGTATATCAATTCACATTTAAAATACTGGTGTGCCTAGCAAAGTATCTTAAGCAATCCATTTTCTGATGCTTGAATGAAACTTAACATGGCTAGCAACAAGGTTACATGCATCAATACTTTCCACTGCTAGTAGTAAAATAAATTATAAAAATGTCAGAGCATTGAAGAGTTGTAGTTCTACAAGCAGAAAGCCTTGAAGAAGAGTCAGTGGATAAAAGAAGTCACTCTCAATGAGTCACTATGGCTGTATCTCTGAAAAAATATTTTTAAGTGACAGAATTGCTGCCATTGACAAGAGTGACTCTGGTATTTCACTACAAAACCAGTGTGGCTGCTGTTGAAATAGATTCCGCTTCATCATGGGAGCACACTAACGTAATGACAGAAAGGTAGGCTTCTAAGGAGTCTGGACTTCATTCAGTAAACAATGGGCAACCACTGAAGTCTTACCAGTCTAGTGTCCTGACAAAGAGCTTACCCCAGGAAGATTAAATGTGACAGTGGTGTGCACGGTACTGGAATGGATGGGAGTCATTTGTATGTACAAGGGTAGCTTTTTACAAAAGTTTCCTGCAGATAAGGGATAACGGAGAGCCTGAACAGACAGTAGGACTGGAAAGAACAGTATCAAGACATGATGTCCTGAAATAAGAAAAGAAGAAAACAACTATCAGCCTGTCTATATGTGAAATATTGTAGAATACTGTTATCATTAATTTAACTTATGAAAAAAGACTCATATCCTATTTCTTTTTCAGATAAAAAGTGCAGTTGGGTTTAAATGTCTAATAACCACAGCAAAGGTACTGTTCTGAAAGAACCCAATCAGAAAAAAGAAATTTTAACTTTTAAGTATTTAACTCTTTTGACTCTCTAACCAAAATTAAACAGCTGAGCTAATTAAAATTTGGGTCTCGGGAGGCTGAGGCAGGAGGATTGCTTGAGTCCAGGAGTTTGAGGTTGCTGTGAGCTAGGCTGACACCACGCACACTAGCCTGGGCAACAGAGTGAGATTCTGTCTCAAAAAAAAAAAAAAAAAATTCGGGTCCCTTTGTCTCAGATGTTTTCAAGGAAAACAAGCAAAGAAAATGCCCCACTTCCTACTTATGGACCTTAGGAAGAAGTCAGGACAGCAGCAGGGAAAGGTAAATACTATAGAAGGTATGAGCCTTGGTCATAAGCTGGAACTGCCCCATCGGTTTTCTGGAAATGAAACCTGGTCTCCAAATTCCTTACCTCCTGAGTAAGGTACAGCCCAAAGGGAGAGAAGGCCTAGAACTCAAGTCTTACCACGGGACCCGGGTGGAAGACAGGGTAATAGAGATTGGTGTTACCATGTCCTTCTCTAACACATCAACAAAAGAGAACTGGAGCAAAGAATACACAATTTTCTAGAATGATTTCTTCCAGCAAACTCAGAGAAGTCATTTCCCACATCATCCACTGAGGTGTTTTCAAAGCTCTCTGTACTTACCTTTCACATCTCTCTTCCTAACCAGACTACGATGAGCTTTTTGGGAAACACAGCAAAAACATCTTTTGCTTCCGGCATTTAAAGCAGTATTAACTTTCAACAAATACCCTAAGTTTTCTAGTCAAATTTGGTGTCAAGGTAGATTCTTCAATGACTTAAGGAAAATCACTTGAAGGAAAGAAAATGTTAAAGCCCTTAAGATTCAAAGCAACGAACAATTGCTAACCAGAGTTGATGTAAAAGAAGAGCCGCTCCAGTATAGGTGAGAATTTTAATTGCTTGTTCATTATTAACATGTAACTAAGAAAGCAAAGGCTCATCCAGATAGACAACTCATTCATTTACACACTCAACAAGACTACTCTGCTGGATACAAAGGGGTCACTCAGACATGTGAATTGCCCCCAACCCTCACCACCACCACTCTCCCTTTCAGCCAATGACATCTGTTCCACGGAGAAACTGAAGCAACTGGAGAGCTTCCCACTACCCTACCCTCCAGTCTAGACCTATGCCCTTGTTGTTCTCTGCAAGTTCCTAGCACAGGCCAAACACTTCACTTGTGCTAGGTCCTATCCCTTCCTGCCTACTGAGGGGAATTCAAGAATGTGGTGAACAATAATGCTTTAAGTGCTGGATGCTGTGTTTCCCAAAAAGCTTCCACTCTAGTCAGGAAGAGAGACAGGTGTCCAAAGTAGTGCAGAGAGCTTTGGAAGCACTGTGACTAGATAGTGTAGAAGAGGAATTTTTCATGGACACTGCCCCTCTTCTCTATATCAGCCATTTCCCCCCTCTATCAACACACGAACATGCTGTAACTTTTCTCGTCTTAAAAAAACCTCCAGCTATTCCCCATTTCTCTAGTTTACTACCAATATAAAATTGTCAGGAGTCTCCAATTTCTCTCTTCCTTGTTACTTTCTCCAATCAAGCTTCAACCTTATTACTCCAACAAAACTGTGCTTGTAAAAGTCACCAATGACTACCACCCTCGAGTTGCTAAATAAAATGAACATCTCAGTCCTTGACTTATCAGTAGTAGCATCTGACAGTTGTGCATTCCCACCTCCTTGAAACGTTTCACTTCCTTTTCAGTTCTCACACTCTCCTGGTTTTCTTTACTTCTTTACTGTTCCTTCCTGGGTTCTCACCTCAGCTTCTTAACGTTGGCACTGCCTAGCCTGCTTTCTTCTCCAGCAGCACTCATTCCCTTGGTGAGCTCAAGGTCTTACAGCTACAAATACCATCTACACACTCCCGAGTCCCAAACGTACACCCCTGGCCCAGAAGTAACTCCTGAATTCCAGATGTGTACGTCCACTGTCCTGACACCTCCATTTGGATGTTTCATAGGCATTTTAAATTTAAACTGTCAAAAACTCTTAATCTTTCCAATTCCGCTCCTCCCCCAAGTTTCACACGTTGAGCAATGGCAACTACAGCCTCCTAATTTGCTCAGGCCCTAAACTTTTAACTCCTTCTCCAAACCACATACTTAATCCATCCACAAATCTTGTTAGCTCTGCCTTCAACCAGAACATGATCTTTTCTTATGACCTGCACTACCACCACCCAGGTTGAAGTCACCAGTATGTCTTTCCTGAATTAGTCTCCTAACTGATCTCCCGGCTCCTAATCCCAACTCAGGTCTTTTCCCTAGCAGTATCAGAGATTCTAATAAAACACAAATCATATCCTGTCACTCTTTGGCTAAAAAACTCTCCAACGGTGTTCCATCTTATTTAGAATACTAGCCAAACTCTTCCAATGGGCTGTAAGATGGTCAGGACCTTGCGTGATCTGTACACCTCGTCTTCCTGACCTGGCCTCCTACGCTCCTCTCAGTCGCTCACCCTGCTCCAGCACTCCCAGGCTCTTGCTGTTTTTTGAATACACTGGGCAAGCTCTGGCCATGGTCTTTCTCACTTGCTATCCCCTCTGCCTGGAACACTCACCCCCTTTCATCCCTCACCATCTTCGGCTCTTGATTCAGCTTTTTGGTGAGGTCTTCCCTGTCTACCTTTTTTATACTGCAGCGTAACCTCCCCTTTCTTTCTCCCTCCCAGCACACACTATTTCTCTTCTCTATTTTAGTTTTCTCCTTAACACTTGCCATGTAACACATATACATACAAACATAAATATATATATATATGTATATATATATATATTTGTCTGTCTCCCTGGATATGAAAGTAAACTCTATAATGGCAGAGATTTTCATGTGCTTTATTCACTGCTAATCCTAAACACCTAAACAATATTCCAGAGTATATGACTAATAACTCACTGACTAAAATGAATTCTCTTCCTTATTTCTAGAGGCTCACGATTAAGGGAGAAGATATACAAACAAAATGTTACATATAAAAAAAAAACTACAGAAGAAAAAATGTGGTCTCACATGCATATAAAATGATCTATACCATTTGGGAGTTGTGTAGCCATGGTGAGAGTTTAGCAGAGGGCTCAACGGCTCCTTAAAAAACTGATAAAGGAATCAGATAAGGGTATGCCAGTGATATCCTTTTTGTGTTCCTCATAAATTACTCTTCTTCACTTTATAGATGAAAACTTGAAATGCTCATGTTAAGAGTGAGGTAAGTATCCCAAGGTCAATCACTAGAGAATTGTTAACTTTCCTTACACACTCGGGCCCCTAATTGTGGGGATTTCTCTTGGTGCCCAACACCTCTCAAGAACTCATTTCTCCACAGGTTTTAGCTTTCTCCCCTCTTAGACTGAAGTGGCCTTGGGAGCAGGCAACATACCCGAGTTTGCTCAACTGACTTAAAAATATTCATGTTATGAGTGAGATAAATGACAAGTTGCTGAAATTATATTTCTGAAATTAGGGAGCTTTTACCCAGTCACCTTTCAATTATATCTACTGGCAAAGAAATAACATGGGGCAATACAGAAAAAATATAACTTTGATTTTTTTATCTTACTCCACTTCCCTGTCTCACAGAACCCAGAAGTGAAAAAAAATGAAGAGACTTGGCTAATATTTCAATAAACAACTTTCACTCAGAGACAGCCCCCTCCATATTACCAGTGTAATAGTTTCCTTTCCTTAGAATATTTTTCTTAAAAGAATTTTTTTCAAAGGCCATCACTTTTCATTTTTTCTATTAGATTTCCTTAAAAGAATACTGTAAGCAGACACATGTGTTTCTTTGTGTCACTTTTCTTTTTACCAATAAAAGAGGGTAAGAGAAATATATCAATTAAGATTGTCATGATAATGAAAAATTATGTAAATTCTGTAGGACAACAAGCATTCTGGTATATTTAAGGACTTTTGTAAGATTAACTCAATCCCCATTTTAAACAAGTAGTCATTAAAAGATTATATGGGCCGGGCGCGGTGGCTCACGCCTGTAATCCTAGCTCTGGGAGGCCGAGGCGGGTGGATCGCTCGAGGTCAGGAGTTCGAGACCAGCCTGAGCAAGAGTGAGACCCCGTCTCTACTAAAAATAGAAAGAAATTATCTGGCCAACTAAAAATATATATACAAAAAAAATTAGCCGGGCATGGTGGCTCATGCCTGTAGTCCCAGCTACTCGGGAGGCTGAGGCAGTAGGATCGCTTAAGCCCAGGAGTCTGAGGTTGCTGTGAGCTAGGCTGATGCCACGGCACTCACTCTAGCCCGGGCAACAAAGTGAGACTCTGTCTCAAAAAAAAAAAAAAATAAAAAAAAAAAAAGATTATATGAGTAACTCATCACTACTTCCCACATTTCAATTTAACAGAAATATATGCAGCACCTGCCCATATACAAAGCACTGAATGAATCAGCCTGATGGGGAACTAAAGATGTGACTGATATACTTCGGATGGTCTCTGAATACCTTATTGAGAAGACTTACACCCATGATGTAACAGTTATTCATTCAGCAAACACATAGCATGTTAGGTACTGGGCTAGATACAGAGATACAGAGATAAGAAGTATAGATATTATCCTCCAAAAGCACATTATCCAGAAATATATGGTGTTAAACTGAATATAATAAAATGCCAACATGCACGCTAGAAGACATGGAGTACTAAGAGCAGTTTGAAAGAGAATATTTTAAAAGCATCAAATAATATTAAGCGTATTTAATATTATAGACATTGGGCAAAACTTATCCAATATTACATATTTTCATTGCTAAATCAGCAAGGACATATGTTTAATTTCTTATTAAATGAAAATGGATACACATTAGTAAAGATGTGTTCTCTCCTGCTATGAAGAGGGGAAAAATTATCTGGACCGAAAAATGAAGACTATTTAAGGATGTTAAAACTTGTTCATCTCTGTGTGTATCATGTTGCCTGAAACAACCTTCCAATTAGCAAGCACTTAAAATTTGTAAAATAAACTCATGACAATCAGCTAAGGAGTTATACAGCATAACTACCTTCCATGTCCCCTTCCCCTCTCTCCACCAAAAGAAAGAAAGAAAGAAAAGGAAAAAGGATGCTTGGTTTAGGGCAAACATTGCTGAAAAAGGCACCTGGTTTGTTGCTGGCATTCAGAAATTATGTGTATGCTGGATTTCCTTTTATTATTTCTCATGTTTGTGCACACGCATCTCAGAGAGACAGAAAGACTGACAACACTAATACATACATGAGAGCAGTACAATGGAAAGGTTTCATCAAAGCAGTTGGGCTTGAGATAAACTTTTAGGGACTGGAGAATATGGGGAAAAAACTGCTTTTAGTGACCTATGTTAGGCAGACTTGCATGATAGGCTTTAGCCTCGTCAGATTTCAACACGGTAATCTACAGATCTGGAAGATTTAAAATGAATTTAGATTTCTCTAAATTCACATCACTGATAATACTTTGATTTGTCAAAAAATTCCTTTTGCTATGCCATAGTTCTGTTTATTTCAGAACATACCCAGGACTAGGCTCCAGAGCTCTGCTGCCTGATCATATTAATGATTCTCTCATGTTTAATTAAATTAATGACACAGACTGTTAAAGGATGTTTACACTGTACTTGTGCCTGAATCTGGGTAATCTATTGCTTAGAATTTCTTTTCTTTTTAAAACTTAGGTTCTCAATATTTGGTCTTACTAAGATACTGGATATTGTCATTTAAAAATCACCTTGGGCTTCCTGTCTCATGAAATAATGGAATCACAAGAAGTTGAAAGCACAGCAGGTGGCAAATTGAAACAAGATACTCCCTTCAGAGAAGTGCTTATGAGTTTAACGGAGCAGGGAGAAAAAGAGGAAAGTGAGGCTAGGTGTGCACATGCCTTAGACAGGATACGTGTAAGTTTACACATGCATATGCCTTACAGGATCACTCTTCATTTCTAATTTAACGAGGTTTATTCTGTCTGACAATGACCCAGGTTTTAACACCACCCACTACTGTTGGCCATGCAGTTATATTCCCGGCAATTTTATAACCTTTGAAAGGACTATCAGTCCACAGAGTAGAAACATCCCATTAAACATTAGAGAGCTACACAGCTAAATCATTAAAGAACTTTGTGAAAAAGATTGACAAACTTGTTAGAAAAAATTTATGTTTCATTTCAAATAATATGCATCTACTAAAATATAATTATAAATTAATTTTCATGACTTGGGTATTTCTTGAAAAAACTGAGATATGAAACAAATGAATTTATTTATTTAATTTACCTAAAATAAGGAACACTAACTGAAATATAAGTAGGTAATGTTATTATAGAATCATTATCTCAGCCTCTTAAAACAATTTATAATAGTTTGAGAAAGATAATGGATGTTTCAGACCATGCCATAATTCTGTCCATTGATATTCTGACAATATAAATGTAGAATAACATGTAAAATGTACTACACTAACATTGGCTATAACTGAAGGTTGTAATGCCACTGGATTGAAACTGACTTAAATTTTATCATACAGTCATTCTTGTATTGTTATAAGAATACACTTGGACAGGTTAGTGGGCTGACTCCAAGTTCTTTAAGTATACATCAGAAAACAGCACCTCAAGGTTCTTATTAGAAAGTACAGCATATACATGAGTCAAATTGCAAATGTCAACTGAATATTATCCTGGTGATTAGTTAAAATTTCCTTGCTTACCAACAAAAAAGGGCAATGTCTAGATAACTAAAACATCTTGTTTTGAAAAATAATCATTTAACACTTGATATATTTATCAATATAAATTTTCTGATGTGGTTATGAAATATATGGTTAAATAAATAAAAAATACCATTTATCTCATTTTCCAAAATAAAAAAAGGGAAATTGAAGTTAAAATTAGTATTCCTAAGCCGGGTGCAGTGGCTCACGCCTGTAATCCTAACACTCTGGGAGGCCAAGGCGGGTGGATTGCTCGAGGTCAGGAGTTCGAGACCAGCCTGAGCAAGAGCGAGACCCCATCTCTACTAAAAATAGAAAGAAATTATCTGGCCAACTAAAATATGTATATATAGAAAAAATTAGCCGGGCATGGTGGCACATGCCTGTAGTCCCAGCTACTCGGGGGGCTGAGGCAGTAGGATCTTTAAGCCCAGGAGTTTGAGGTTGCTGTGAGCTAGGCTGATGCCACGGCACTCACTCTAGCCCGGGCCACAAAGCGAAACTCTGTCTCAAAAAAAAAAAAAAAAATTAGTATTCCTATGACACATGTTTAGGGGAGACTATAAATAAACCTACCTCATATTCATTGGAAACAATAGTCTTATTTTGTAAGGTTCCATTTGAGACTAAAATAGAATATTAAAATAAGGATTTACTAAAATGCAAAACTGTAATAATTTTCAAAAGCTACAGAAATCTATGAATATCCACTTGTATAGGGAACAGTTATAACTTGTATATGTGTATATATGTGTGTGTGTATTCAATACTAACTTGTTATAAACAAAACTCTTTACCTAGTGGATTTGGGGGTGGGGTAGTAGAGTGTGTGTGTGTGCTATACCTCCACGTCGTATTGGCTGTATAATCTGAAGGGAGCTATTTAACCTGTCTATGCACAGTTTCAACTGTCAACTGAAGATCATCAGTGTCTACTCTCCTAAAGCTCTTTAAGGGTCTTAAATGAGATAAGGCACATCAGTGACTGAACAGGGCCTGGCATGTAGTGGCCCTCATTTCATAGGCAGATCTTTTTATTACAACAGCAAGCTACTATTAGTCCATTTGAAAGTGTAGCCTGTTCCCTGAAAGAGAAAGCAGAACAAGAACAACAAAAATTTACAATTACAGTGTTTGTGTGCTAATAGAGAACAAGTAAAACAATCAGGTTCAACTCTTCTGTTTCATATATAAATAAATCTCAAAGAAGTTGTCTTATTCAAGGCCACAAATTACCTGTATGGCCTTAGAGAAGAGCCTTTGGAATGCCTTGGAAGAGCCACAAATATTTTACGTAACAAATTCCTCCTACTTTGCCCCAGGCCAGTATGGGACACAGTCAACAAGCAAGCAAAATAGGTTGGTGGTAGTAATTAGGCTCATAGTAACTGAAGGAAGTCCAATCATAGCATCCCCAAACATCCCAATATCCAGTCTGATGAAAGTTTTACCAGCACCAAAAGTTTATTACTCTAGGATATAGAATGCACAATCTTAGAATTAGAAGAAAAATGACTTTCTATAGCTCACCCACAGTTCATAAAAATCCTTACAGCTTACATAAAAGGTAAGAGACTCATCACATTGACTTGAACTTCATTACACATTATTAGTTACGTTTTCATAGACATAAGCCTGAACTCTTCAAAATAGTTTTATATGGTGGTCCTTTGTAATAAGGATTGGGGTGCAGGGGAGTTTAAGTTAAAAACAGATACGTAAGTGTAATTATATTTTTATTCTGATTTAAGACTACTATGGACAAATACTCAAGTAGGAGCTATTGTCACTATTCTTAGTGACAATATATGCAACTATACATGTTTTACTTTATTATCTTGCAGAAATGTATTTTTATGCTAATAATTCCAGTCTAAATTTTAGGATGATATTCCATTTCCATATTTAGGACTGGAGAAGACACTTGCCCCATATACCAAAACCTTGGCTACATGACCAGGGATAATTATGCTAGTGATAGGAAAAAAATAGCACAATTGTACTGTTTACCAAATCTGAACATTGCAAAGTAATTCTAACCCCCATAAGAAATCTAATAATAATTACAACTAGAAAGAAGGAATTTAACCTACAAAAACCTTATAATTTGGCATTTTTTCAATTGACAAATAATGTCACATCTGCACACTAATAATATACAGTTCTATTCTACCTTCAGGGCAGACAAGAGTTTCTGTGCTCAACTCTGCCACTGGCTATATCAACTGGCCAAGTGTCAAAGTAAGAATGGTAAAGCACACCATGAAAATTCAAGAGCAGGATTAGAAGTAAAAAATACACCATAGATTAGCTACCAGATCAATGTTATTATTTGATAATATTGCCCAATGCCAGACAAGAAATCATCAATTTGGAAATAAAACTGATGGTTCCATAAGACATTATCAGACTCCTGAGAGAGCCAAAATTTTATATTTTTCTTGGCTCAAATATCATATTATCAAAGTAAAGCTTTATGTGTTTTTCAGACCAATGGTTTAAAATCCAATTTTGCATATTTAAGCTCATTGTATTCTGTTATTTCAAGACTTAAAGGAAAAAACTCTACACATTAAATAAGATTTTAAATGTTTTCAATTTAATGATTGGTTTATTTGTACTAGTCCTTAGTAGTCAATCTTCATATCCACATTTTTATTTCATCAACAATCATCTCAGACACACCTTCTAACAAGACTGACTTAAAATAGTACGACAGGAAACTATGCCTTCAGGAGCATGTTTATTGTGTTTGAGATGATACATCAGGTGCTCTCTGAGCTACAAAGGGTAAAAGGAAATCCTCTCATTACAAACTGACAAAGGTAAAAGGTAAAACATTTTTCACAACAGCATGAACCACATACTCAGAAATAGATCTGGGCTTAATACAAATGACATAATTCCTAGTCATCTACGGCTACTTTTATAACTTCATACAGATAATGAATTAGGCTAAAATGCACTATAATATTTGGTAGACTTCAGGACCAGTATCCTTAGTACATCACAAAATACATTTTGATATCCCAAAGAAGCAAGACTTGCAAGTAGGCATTTTAAACATAACTAATCTACAGCTACAAAGTTCTACTCTTGATAGCATTTACCTTTTTGGGGAGTCTCCCAGTCTCCAAAGGATAAAAGCAGAGAGTAGAATCAGTATAACATATACACAGAAGTCCGTATTGTAAAGGCTATAAAGATTTGCAGCACAGTGAGAAGATGCCTTCTGCTCCTTCACACTGCATACAAATTATGTGAATTATGTTGCGTATCTCTTGGTCCACTGTCTGGCTATCCTGTCATGTTCTGCTCTGTTGGTCAAATACTGAGTGGCTATGCTTCCAACCAGAGGATCCGCTAGAAAAGTGGAAAGAACATTAAAGATATTATGTGGTGTCTTACAGGGACAGCTCTAATATTCTATTAAATTGAAACATTTATTTTTCAGCAGCATCTTGAGATTTTTAAAAGAAAAATGTTTAAAGTAACATGATTATCTATATACTTTAATATTCAAAACAGGAAAGCCCCTTTCACTAAGAAAATGAATGAGTTAATAGATCTGATTTTAATAAAAGATGTAAGTCTTTAATATATAAAAACTATTTTGTTGTCTTGGCATTTTATTTAACAATGGAAGTATATTAGCTAGTTACATTTCTGCTTTCTTATGGATATTAAAAAATGGTGATTTTAAAATAAAACTCTAATCGTACAATACAATGGCATTCATAATCACTATTCTTATCTCCACTTGAAAACTTATTTGCCATTTCACTTTAAATAGAATTCCCAACTAGAAACTGAATCTGAGATGTAAACTTTTATTTCAAATTTATTTTTCAAAAAGATGAAATATGTATACATGGTACAATATTTGAATTGTACAAAACAACAGCCAGTAAAAAAGTAACTCTTTTCCTTCCTATCTCCAACTATGCAGAAGTTTCTCTCCCTGGCAAACAATTGTTAACCATTTACAGCATTTCATTCCAGAGATATTATATGCATTGATAAGCACTGAGAATATTATTGCTATGTATATATATTTTTCCAGTACCTTGCTTTTTTACTTAATATATCTTAAAGACCTTTCTCCATGAGTTAATATAGAGTTGTCTCATTCTACTAGTTATATCCTCTATTAATGAGCATTCAGGTTGTTTCCAATCTTTTGCTTTAATAAATGATACAATGAATATCTACCTCTATCTATATGTAGATATATATATGTATATAAAATATATATCAGTTGCAAACATATAACTGCAGAGCCTAAGATAACAGTAATAGCCTTTAGTGTCTTAGCAATTTTTTTTAAAAAGTCAACTTCAAAAGTGACCACATAGTAAGTCAACATATGTGAAACTCTAGGTCTAAACATCACTTTATCAAGTCAGTTACCCATGGTTGAAATTCACATGTGGCAGTTAGTCCTTTTTTTTTAAGTTAAGAATTATACACTAATGACTATCTCTGAGTTTATATAATCATAATCTAGTCCAACTCTCTCTTGCAATTAATCTAAAAAGGAAGAGAGAACAAGAAAGCCCTTCATTACTAAGTGATTGCCTTAAAGTACATACCAATATGGAAGCAGCAAGAAAAGGAGGCCCTAGTGTCAGAGACATTGCTTTACTCTTGTCAGAAGTGGTTTGTACAGCTATACAGTGTAAAAAGTAGAGATTCCATCAATGATTGTGATAAAATAATTATAGAGTGGGATGCCATTAACAAACTAAATGAAGGTACTTGAGAAATTTCTGGCCTGGTCTATCTGAAATGTCCTTGGTAATCTCACAAAATGTTTTATGCTCATCTTTCTGCCAAAAGCATTTACTTCTCAATCCACATTTAATCTAACTGAAAAAATGTATTGGTTTTTGTAGCCTTACTGTATGTGTTAATAAAGACTTGCTTCTGTCTCTAGTTTAGGACTAGGGGAAAAAATATTGAAGATTTGCTTACCAGGGTTGCAGTCTGTCAAAAGGGAACAAATAGACAGCAAAACCTTTGAAATAGTCAAAGCGGGACTCCAGTTGTCTTTAAGGATGTCCAGACAGATGACTCCCTGACTGTTGATGTTGCAGTGATAGATTCTCGTGCGGAAAGTAACCTAAGCACAGTCATATTAAAAACAAACAAACAAAAAAAGAATGTTTTATTACCAACTGAAACACTCATCAGAAAAAATAAAGGGTGACACATCATAGGTGATACTAAATAGCAAACTACACTTAAATGGAGCTGATCTTAAATTAGGTTCAATAACAAAATTAAATGGTTTTATTTGATTCAGTTTAAAGAAATTTTTCTGTTTTTTACCAGGTATAGAAAGAAACAAACTGAGTAGTTGATAAGTTGAATCTAAATAAATGATACGGTATTTCTAAGTATGTATTTGGGTACATATGTGTACACACACACATACACACAGAAAGTTAGGGAGAACAGAAATGTTTTAGTGTTAACGGTAGGAAGAGCGGATGAATTTTTTAAAAAATAAACATTATATTAGCTTCTTTTTTTTTTTTTTTTTTTTTTTTGAGACAGAGTCTCACTCTGTTGCCCGGGCTAGAGAGTGCCATGGCGTCAGCCTAGCTCACAGCAACCTCAAACTCCTGGGCTTAAGCGATCCTACTGCCTCAGCCTCCCGAGTAGCTGGGACTACAGGCATGCGCCACCATGCCCGGCTAATTTTTTGTATATATATTTTTAGTTGGCCAGATAATTTATTTCTATTTTTAGTAGAGACGGGGTCTCACTCTTGTTCAGGCTGGTCTCGAACTCCTGACCTCGAGCGATCCACCCGCCTCGGCCTCCCAGAGTGCTAGGATTACAGGAGTGAGCCACCACGCCCGGCCTATATAAGCTTCTTAGTAGAAAAGACTAGTATCAACTCAGCTAATTTCTTGCCACGTGAGAAAATACTGGACAAGGACTGAGAGGGAGATTGATAAAACCATCTGTACTATCTGCCTTTCTATTTCTTAGCCTATCATTTTCACAGCTGGTTCACTGTCTTGTTGGACTAAAATATTAAAATAAGCAAGGTCTTTAGCTATTAGATAAAGAGATGTGTGAGAAAAAAAAGATAAATCATAGAAACAAATGCTGGCAAGTTTCAAAACAGCCACAAACACTAATTGGGTGGTTAATTCACAATTGGTGTTGCAGAGAAAAAAAGACAATTCTTGATCTCTTGGAAGTAGCAGTATACTGTGAGCTCCAGAGTGGAATCTGGGAAGAAAATATTAAAAGCTCTCAAAAGTGTCTTTCTAAAAAGAACGCATGATTAAGAGAGGGAGGGATGGAGGGAAGAAGGACATTAGTTTGGGAGGAGGAGAGTACAACCCTTTAGAACTCCTCTATATGGTTAGCTGAATTGAGATGGGCTAAAAGTGTAAAATACGTAGCAGATTTCAAAGACTCAAAATTCTCAAAAAGGGAATGCAAAATATCTCATTAATCATACTCTTATATTGATTACACGCTGAGATAATATTTTGGATATATTAAGTTAAATAAAATATATTATTAAAATTAATTTTTTCTACTTTTTTAAACATTAGAAAATTTAAAATTATACATGTCAATTGCATTTTATTTCTATTAGTCCTGCTCTAGAATATAAGAATATATATTTAGATCATTGACAGATGACTACTCAATAGATATGCAATTTACAAATATAATATTTTCAGCTATCAATAACCAGTAAAAGAATAGGATCCAAGAACAGTAGAAGAAATGAAATTTTTATCATTCTTCAAGAAGTTCAACACTTTTTCTGAATTTCAAAAAGATTCAGCACCGTGAAGAAATAAATTATTCCTAACAAGATTGACACCAGAAATCTTATTTTTTCTAATCCTACAATAGACCTTAATGATGTTTAATACTGTATAAGATATTTTAGCAAGAGGAATGAACCAACAAAAATCAAAATATTGCAATTTCAGCAAAAAATAAACATGTTTAATTTACAAATAATCATATTTATCAATAATCAAAATTATTGACAAATCATATACAGAACTATAGTTTAAAATCCTTATGTTAGTCAATTTCCATTTTCCATTAAAAGGTGCTAAGAAAAATGTAAGAGTCTTTTTCTTCAATTAATTTCCCCCCACATACAAAAATAAATTGTACAACATAAATCTTGCTCTTTTCCTAATTTTGTTAACATGTTAAAACCAATTTCCAATGTGAAAAAAACAAGCATGTAGAAAATAAGTCTCACCATTTATATAGTCACTAGGTATTTTGCTAAGGTTTTACTTTTTTTCTATAATATAGAAAATTTAACCAGCACATTGAAGTTAGTGATACACTGGCATTTAATATGTGTCATTCTTAATGTGAATGCAATTTATGGTGTTATCTATGTGAGGATTTTGCGCCTTTGACTGCTTTAGCAAGACTCTATAGACATGGGAGCATTAAAAAAGATAGCAATTTCAAGATCTTAAATTCTAATGGGACCACAAAGTCAAGCACTCTAAACACCAATTGACAGTCAATACCTCCAGGCCATAAGGGACTTTGGTATCTGTGATTTGAGGTAAACACCACTAGGGTGGAACTTGTTAGATAATGTTTTCCTGAGAAATAATCCTATCCTTTTTCCCCATAAAATAAAACCTTTATTTTTATGCATACACACACATACATACACAATGCGCAGGCTACATAAATTTTAAATAGCATAGAGAACTATGTTAAAGAAAAAAATTTTATCATAGTTAAGGGCTACAGACTTGATAACACACTTTTCCTTGGTATGTCAACATCTCTGTAATCAATTCTGCTCATGCTTAATTCTGGTGATTTTTACTGTTGGCTTGACCATTTTAGAAGGAGAAAGAGAAGTCAGGAGAGGAAGCTATTCAAGTAATTGTTATATTTAAGCTTTGCAAAATAACTGGCATTCATAACATGGCACAACTCACCCCCTCTTGTTTGTTATCTATCTAATTCATACTTCCAGTGAACTCAGAGACAACAAAAAGGCAGAAGTCACTTGGCTACCCTCAGTTTCTATTATTACATCATACCCACAGAGGGTACAAAGTGAGTTTACTAGATATTATTAGTTTCTCCCTTCTTTGATACGGTTTTCCAGGTTTTGCTTAACTATGAAGGTATCTGGCACAAAATTCATGTTATTAAACCCTTATTTCTGAAAGCTGTCAAACAGGTACCCTCTTTCTGTTGATTACAAAGTTATCTGCGAAAGACAGGAGTCAATTACTTTCGGTTTTACAATTCTTGGTTACGTAAGAGTATCAATATCAATCCATGAAAAACAATGAAATAAAAATGATTACAACAATATACATTTAAGTTACAAAATAACTGATTTTGGAAAGGGATAAATATTTAAGAATACACTTCCAGGTTCTTACCTTTGGTGGCTTAAATGGATAATCTGATGAAAATGTGATATCCAGAAAAAACACACCACCTTCATATACAGAACCTGGTGGGCCAAGTATAGTTGATCTCCATTCATATATGTTATCTCCTTTAGGCCCAGCACTATTTAAAAGAAATTAAAAATCAATATGTACATTTGTAAGCAATGCATGTTAACATCTTTTTAAAACCAAGGAAGTGTTAAAAGGTAAATTAGCAACCTAGAACAATAAGAAATGAGATAAGCATAAAAGAAATAAGTATTCATGAGTATGTATATAAACCCACCTGGAAATATTTTAAATTTACAGAAAAAAGTACAAGAAAAGCAAGAAAAGTACAAACACCTGTGTAACTTAACCCACAATCTCCTTCTGTTAAGCATTTTGTCCCATTTGTTCCTCCCTCTTTCTCTCCCCCAAATACCCTCCCTATCCCTTGTGTGTGGATGTTTTTTTCTGAGTCATTTGAGAGTGAGTTGCATACATCATAACATTTTCCCCATGAATACTTACGTGTTCATTTCCTAAAAATAATCTCCTATAAACCACATTACAGTTAAAATTTCAGTAAATTTATCAATATAATACTTTAACCTATAATTTGCATTTTAATGTCAACTGACTCAGTAACACCATTTAAAAAATTTAATTATTCTCCAGATGCAGGATCCAGTCTTAGGATCGATCATGTATTGTCCCATGTCTTTAGGCTACTTTAACATGGGTTTTTTCAGCCTTTCTTCAACTTTCATAGCATTAACATTTTTGCAGAATATAGTCTTTAAAAAAAATAGAATGCTCACTTTGAGCTTGTCTGATATTTCCATATGATTAAATTCAAGCAATGTATTCTGAGGATATCACATGCAGAGGCACATGATATCCACCTGTACCTCATTGGTGATGTTAAACTTCATCATCCAGACAAGGTGCTGTTCAGTTTTCCTACTGCTTAATTACTACCTTTTCCCTACAACCAATAAGCAATCTTTAGGAAGACACTTTAAGACCATGCAAATATCCTGCTCCTCATCAAAATTTCTCCCCTAGTTTCAACATCTATTTGCTAATGCTATGGTTTGGTTTGTCCCTGCCAAAACTCAGGTTGAAATTTGATCCCCAATGTGACATTGGTGGGAGTTTTCTGAGTCATGGTGGTGGATCCCTCGTGAATAGATTAATGCCCTCCCTCAGGGGTGAGTGTGTTCTCACTCTCCAGAGAATGGATTAGAAGAGAATGGGTTGCTAAAAGAGTATAGCTTCCTCTATGTGATCTCTTCCCACACAACGGCTCCTTTTCCACTTTCCACTGTTAGTTGAAGCAGCTTGAGATCCTCACCAGATGCAAATGCCCAATCTTGAACTTTCCAGCCAATCAGAATCATGAACCAAATAAATCACTTTTCTTTATAAACTACCCAGTCTCAGGTATTCTGTGACAACAATTAAATCACCATTTTCCAACTCCAGTACTGCCTCCATACTTAACAGTTGCCTCTTGAGTCCTCTTTTCTCTTGTTTTTATGTATGCATATTACATATTACTGGCATGGTATCATGGTTTCCTTTTCTCCCCCGCATGTTTTATAATTCATTATTGGCTTTAATTATTTTGATGCTCAGACTACCCCAGATTTGGCCACTGGGAACCCTTTCAAAATGGCTCCTACATCCTCGTGACATATTGCCATCATTTTTTTAAGCACTTCCTTCCTTTCTGGCATAACAAGATGTCCCAGGCTCCAAGCCTTGGAATCAGCCATTTTTCCTAAGGAGGCTTGTTTCCTTTTAGTGGGAATGTTGTTAAAAAAACAAGATCTGAGTGCGAGGTGCTACTAAGTCCCAGTTATATTTTGGTGCAGTGTGCTCAACACCATTTCTTAATTTATAAAATACAAATATGAAAGACAGTTCAAATAAAATCTAAACTCATAAGGCTACTTTAACATGCCTTAAAGTTTCTTCAAATACACATTACTGCCAGTTGGTGCAAGAGCTGGGATTCCCACACCAAATTCTCAGTTCTTAAATATGCTTTCTTCCCACTTATCATGCTATTTGCCACAGGATAAAGGACACATTTAACTATTATAGCAAGATATTAAATTTAATTTTTCTTGTCTTAGAGTAGAATGAGGAGAGATATAGCTACGGTAGTATGATATACCTAGCCTAAGGCATATGAGAGCTAAAATCCAGCCCTATGTTAGCTGCCTTTGTCCAAAGTAAGGAGCCCCTTTTCATTCTCACAAAGGTACCATCTCCTATCATGACATAGGGTGAGGTGGGAGAGGGGTAGGGAGGAGTTCGGGATAGGAACAGCTTCAGGATTGAGTGCACTCTAATTCCAACAAAACACTTTGCAGGCCAGCAGCTGACATGCCATTGAGGCTTCACAGCTGAGTGGAAAATGGGTGATAAATGCTGACAATCACTAGACACACCATTTCACTAGTTGCTCTCTCTCCCCTACAAGGGCAGCGCTCCAGCAATTCCCCATTTTGTCTTGGATCGTCCTTTTCCCTCTCTGGCAAGTCATGCCAACAAGAATCCAACAATGCCATTTTTCCAATCTTTATTTAAAAACACACCTCTACCCCTCTACCTTCCATCTCAATTATCTCTCCTGTAAAGCAAAACTCCCCGAAAGGATTACCTATAATTGCTGTTTCCAATTTGTCTCCTCTTGCTTTTATTTGAACCCTTCCCCCAAAGGCTTTTCTTTTTCATCACTCCCTTTAAACACCTCTTATCCAAGGTCACCAATGGCCTTATTAACAGACCCAATGATCACTTCTCACTCCTCATCTTATTTAATTGGTCTAGCAACATTTGACACAGTTGATGACTTCCTCTTTGATACACTTTCTTTGTTCTGTTCCTAGAAAAAAATACTTTATTAGTTTTCCCCCTAAATTTCTGGGCCCCTCTTTCTTAATTTCTATTGCTATTCTTTATCTCCCCAACCTCTAAATATTGCCAGTCATCCAGACCTAAGACCTTAGCTCTATAGTCTTTTCTACCTCCATATATTCTTTTGGCTATCTCATGCAATTTTATGGCTTCCAATAGCACCAATGTGCTCTTAACTCCCAAATTTGTATCTCCAGTCTATTATTTTTTGCTCTGCAAAAGACAACATCAAGAGAAGCCACAGCCTAGGAGAAAACGTTTGCAAAAGGTACATTTGACGAAGGACTATTATCCAAGACACACAACTCTTAAAACTCAACTATAAAAAAATGAACAATCTGATTAAAAAATGGGCAAAATAAAAAACACCTCACCAAAGAGGACAAATGGCAAGTAAGCACATGAAAAAATGTTCAACCTCATGTCATTGAAGAATTGCAAATTAAAACAATGACACACCTATCAGAACGTCCAAAATCCAAAACACTAACACCACCAGATGCTGGCCGAGACGTGGAGCAACAGAAATGTCATCCATTGCTGGTGGGAACGCTAAATGGTACAGGGAATGCAAAATGTCCAGACTCATTTTTTTTTAGATGGAGATGTCCACTTTGAAAGACAGTTTGGCAGTTTCACACAAAACTAAACATATCTCTACCATATGGTCCAGTAATCCCTGGTATTTACCCAAAGGAACTGAAAACTTATGTCCACACAAAAACCTACACACAGGTGTGTATAGGAGCTGGATTCATAACTGCCAAAACTTGGAAGCAACCAAGATGTCCTTCAGTAGGTGAATGGATAAATAAACTGGGTACATCCAGACAATGGAATATTATTCAGTGCTAAAAAGAAATGAACTACAAGCCATGAAATGACATGGAGGAAACTTCAATGCATATTACTAAGTGAAAGAAGCCAATATGAAAAGGCTATATACTACTGTTATGATTCCGCTTATATGACATTCTAAAAGAAGCACAAAGAAGCACAACTATGGAAACAATAAAAAGATAAGTGGTTGCCAACGGTGAGAGAAGAAGGGATGAAAAGGTAGAGTACGGAGGATCTTTAAGGCAATGAAACTATTTTGTATGGTCTAATGTGGTACATATATGTCATTATATATTTTTCAAAACCCGTAAAATGTACACCACCAAGAGTGAACCCTGATGTAAATTAGGGACTTTGAGTGATAAAGATGTGTCAATGTAGGTTCATTAATTTTAACAACTGTGGTGTGGGATGATGATAGTGGGGATGGTTGTTAAGGCCAGGGGGTATATGGGAACTCTCTGTACTTGCTGCTAAATTTTGCTACGATCCTAAAACTGCCTTGAAAAATAAATCTTATTAATAAAAACAAAATACAAATAAAGTTCAGAACAAGGATATGTTTGTGTATTAAAACAAGAAGTCATCAATGTTTCTCTAAGTGTTAGTTTACAAAAAGAATTTCTAACTTACAAATGGATGTGTTCCAAAAATTTGTTATAAAACACCACATTTTGATGACAGTAAATAAGGTAGTCTAATGCTGGTCCACAAAAGTTTATTTAAATCATTTCCTCCATTATGTTAAATGAAGTATTATATATTTGAAGTAAAAAAATGCTGAAAAGCAATGTTATATTTTACGTGTCATGATACCTGGCTAAATGCTTAAAAAATACATACGCCAAAGGTGCCCCTGGACTTATCAGTCTGGCCCCCCAAGTTCATGTACTTGGCAGGTATTGACTCTGGTCTCTAATCTTTTCCTACTCTTTCAAATACACCCTTGTAACCAATGAGAAAACAGGGGTAAAAACAGGGAAAGAATGAGAGGCAAAGAAAAAGATTATTCCTGGAGACTTAAGGGGCTGATGTGATTGAAAAATGAAAGACACAGGGAATGGGATTATAAAAGTGATAGATAGTTGTGCTGTGCACAGGGAGGCAAACAAACAGCTCAACCAGCCACAGACAGGAGAGAGGTAAGGACAAAAAGAGAAGCAAGGTAGGAAAGTGACCAGCAAGCATCTCTCAGCAGGCATGAAAATGGAGAAAGGCATTCTCCTGGGACAACAGACGCAGAAGCAGCAGAGCAAAGAAAATAAAGAGAGGAATCTACCCTGGCCCTAACAGTGGGCAGTCTCTTCAGTAACAGTGAAGAGGACCGGGCCATATGATTTGAAACAGAAATCTGGGAGGTAAACAAGAAACGGTAATTTCTGTGTCAGTAGCAGACAGAAAAAAAAAAAAAAAAAAACCCTGGCCAAGGTTGTTGCTGTTAAAATAATGCATGAAAATCAGCTGTTCTCACTGATGACTTTTAACACTGGAGCCATTTCCAGATATTTTTAAAATTCAAAATTTCTGAAAAGCAATTAGTATATATCCTGAGTTAACGAAGATATTTAAAAGTCACATAGACTCAGAAGTGTTTTAATTAATTCTTGACATCACCAAGATCCTAACAATCAGTTATGTTAAAAACCAAATTTCTACAAGTTATTTCAATTTGAGAATTAGTTGCCTTAATGATTATTTTATAGTTTAAGCATTACATTCATTTTTTATAGGATATGACTGTGTCAGCTACCTTTCTTTTCTTCAACCTTAACAGCTAGATAAGATTCAGATTAATAAAATTGCTAATAAAATGAGAGGCATTTAAGCACTATGATTCAGTCAAAATGAAGTAAAATTATACAATTTTTACATTGTGCCAAACTATACGGAAATGCTTCAGTAATTAAGAAATACATCTAGTGTCTGCAGACTCTATACAAAGTCATTTTCTTGTGAAAATTTTTTTTCAAGAGATGAGGTCTTGCTCTGTCACCCAGACTAGAGTGCAGTGGCAAAACTGTAGCTCACTGCAGCTTAGAACTCCTGGGTTCAAGTGATTCTCTAGCCTCAGCCTCCCAAGTAGCTGGGACTACAGGCACGGGCCACCACATTGCTCCCTGTATTACCCAGGCAGGTCTCCAACTCCTGGCTGTTCTCCCACCTCAATCTCTTGAGTCACTGGGATTATAGGAGTGAACCCACCATGCCCAGCTCCTGGAAAATGTATTTTTAACTTGAAAACAGAAATATAAAAATTTTAGATAAAATGCCATTGCCTTAAAAAAGGAGCACTCTAGAAAACACAAATGATAATGTTTATCTCACCTATTCACTAGAAATACATATTTAAAAAGAAGTTTCTACATATAAAAGGTTACTCCATTAGGTTGTATTAAGTATTATAATAGTCATGAGAATTTCCACATATCTTTTATTGCAAAAATAATGCTTCAGAATTGGTACATTTCATTTAAAAATACATAATATTAGAATTTAAAACCAATCACTCTAACTGTTCCCAACATCAATGGATATGGCTTTTCCCACAAAGAGGCTATCAAGTTAGCATCTTGACATAAGTACTGGGGGGAAGGAATTAGAGAGAGGAGCACTTAAATTAGACCAATGTTTAGGAAAGACTGGAATGAGTTAGTTAATAAGTAATTGAGAAAGTTCATTATAAAAACTTTTAGGTCAGTAATGTACATTTTGGGGATTAAGGTGGGACTCAATAAATAGGTTCTCCTGAGTTCTAAGCACAATATTAAAAATACAAAGATAGTCAACCTAGCATTGTTTATAATAGTGAAAAACCGCATAAATGTCCACCATAAGGAAATAAATAAGCAATTAAAATGAATCACCTAGATACTTTTAGTAAGAGATAGATCTCAAAAATAATGCTGAATGAAAAAGTTAAGTTGAAGGATTAAGTATGCAACTGGATACTATTTATGCAAGTTTTTAAAACAAAACAATTATCCCACATATTGTTTATGAATATATACATGCAAAGTCAAAGAAAACATACAGAAATCATGTTCAAAAAATATAGGATAATCACTGCCTCTGGGGAGCAAGGAAGAGGAATGAGACTGGAAAGGAAGTACAAAGACATTTCAATTTCATATAGTTTTATTTCCTTTAAAAATGTGTTCAAGTTAAAATTATTTAAGGATTATTGGATTACTACTCAAGTCCTATTTACTTCTGTACTTTACATTTAAAAAAAAAAAAAGGTCAAAGTTTCAGAATACACCAGAGCTCTGTTTTACTATTAAGATGAATAAATAAAGGAACATTTTATGGTGTACCTGCTCTATGCCAGGGGCTTTATATCTCATCTAACTTGATCCTTAGTAATCTGTGAAGCATATTTATTACAATTTCATAGGTGAGAAAATGCAGGGTCAGAAAGAGTATGTGACTTGCCTATGGTTATACATAGTTAAGATTCTCTTCTAAAATGTCATTGCAAATTTTAAAACAATAAATCCATATAAATATTTTAAATTACCCAGCTCCTGCTGAAAATAAAATGTTAAAAGATTGAGAAATAAAGATATCTGATAATATATTAAAGGTGATTCTGTAATAGCCTCTATTACTACATACTTCAAAAAAATTACATACTAATGCTTACAATTTGGATTATTAACGTTTTTGTTCTATATCTGTTTTGCATATTTAAGTGTCTAATATAGTAGCTGCTCTACAACTTTAGAGGTTATATTTCTAAAGAGTATCTTGTTGAACAAAACAGCAAGTGAAAAAATGAGCTGTAGAGTCTTTTATGTTTATCACCTAAGATGTGGGGATGGGAGGAAAAACATGCAAAATGATATTAAATTCAAGTTTTGAAAAGAGTACACAAGAAAATCCATAAGGTATCACCTTCAAATGAATATGATTCACTTGCATTAAAAATCTATGCTGGTATGTAACTCTTTCTGAAACACCTTCAGTAAGTGTTTACGAAATAATGATCACAGTACTGTCCTATAAAGAAGTGGATTCTTTTCATTAGATTTGTGTTAAGCAGATTCTAACTCTTTTAAAAAAGTTTTTGAACCATCCCATACCAGCTTAACATCTTTTAAATAAATTACTGAAAAATGCTTGTCTAACCTCCTGGCCCTTCTGTAAATTACTGTGATGCTTAAAAGTATGGTTTTTGAGACCTAGCCTACTTTTCATATATTGAGAGTGTGGCACATAGATTTCTTCTTTCTGCCCAGCCCTGACAACCTTACCACATGGTCTACAAAGAAAGAAGCAATATTTATTTTCATGGTCTTTTGTTTAAAGGGATTAGATTGAACACACTCCTAAAACGGCTGTGTGTGGGAAGTATGTACACATAAATAAATTTACAATCTGCAAAAACATCTTCATGAAAGAACTGATGACTATTTCTGACAGTTAGATGTATATAATAAAAAGACTGATGAACTTGAAAAATATTTAAGGCATTTGCCTGAAGAATTCTATCTGCACATATAATGCGATGCTTTCTTGATCCAGTAATTACCACATAGTCTTTCTTCAAAGCTACTACTATAAAGCATGTGCTTTGTCTGTGTTAAGTCCTATTATGACAGGCATCATCCAAATTCAGTCAAGTCTATTGTGTATAATCATGAGAAAGACTTTATAAGAGAATAAGAATTCTACTCCAGATATTTTCCATTGCAAAGTACTGTACACTTGTATAAACAAAGGCGAAAACATTTCTGAAAGTACAATGATACACAAAGTGAAATAATTAAAAACAAACAAAAAACAAACCCAACTTCAGTCAGTTAAAACATACTTTGAACAACTACCATGCACCAGGTACTGGTATTAGAAGGATCAACTGTGAGGATGGTGAAATTAAACATCAACAAGTATACTGTCTTTAGCTAATGTGGTCACAATCTCACATTTAAGTTCCGTGCTTTTTATATTCACATTCACTGTGGAAGTGTAAAACCAGACTTGACTAAAATATTTACAAACTCAAAAAGCTGCTCTGTCCAGGGGATTTTTTTTTTTTTTTTAAGAGACAGGGTCTCCCTCTTTCACTCAGGCTGGAGCGCAGTGGCATGATCATAGCTCACTGCACCTCAAACTCCTGGGTCAAGCGATCCTACCACCGATCCCACCACTGCAGCCTCCTCAGTAGCTGGGACTACAGGCATGAGCCACCAAGCCCGGCTAATTTTTTTTTTTTTTTTAAGTGATCCACCCTCTTCACCTTCCCAAAGTGCTGGGATTATAGGAAGGACCCACCCCACCCAGTCATTATCCAGATCTTTGACTTTTCTCTTACTAATGGAGACCTCAAGAGTACTTTTCTCCTCTAAGTCTTTTCTACTCTCTCAGCCTATAGGAATCCCTGATTCAAACACCCATCACCCATCACCCTTTCTCTTCCTAGTCTCCTCTACTCTCTCAACTGAAGCCTACAGAGCTCAACTGTCACTGGAGCACAGGAAGAGGGGGAAAAGGTAATCTTAGTTATCAATGAGTTTTCATTTTAACAAGGTTATCAATGGTGTTAACAGCTTTGGAATATCCCTACATTAAGTACATCAGATGCCAAATGGACGTATGTGAACTAGGCTGGGAACTTAAACAGTCTTTGTAACATTTTTCTAAGAGAAAACCGTATTTCTGTATCTCTTTCCAAACTTCAGAAATTGTTTTATAAGTGATCAGTTGTTATTCCTGAGTGCTTTGGGAAATGTCATATTTCTCTAGGCTGAAAGCAATTAGGAGTTCATAATTTACTCGGGAGAGCTATAATATAGGCAATTGGGGAAAGGGAGATGGGTGAGAAAATAATACAGAGAAATAATTCCACTAACTAAAAAGGTAGAGCTAGTTATGTTGCCAGCAGTTCCAATTATTTTATCTTCCTATTCCCTGCCCTCAGAATGACCTCTTTCTGGTAAACCTGTGAATTCTGGTACAATCTCTATTACAACTAACCAGGAAATGGTATTGCTTATGTGAACGTACTAATTGACTGAGTAAAAAGTATCTGAAGTTTCACAATATGCAAAATACAATACTTCCTGGAATCAACAAAGAAGGAAATAAATTCATTCATTCATTAAAGATTTATTGAGTGTCTACTATTTTGTGCCGGACATCTGTGCAAGAAACTAAATATACAATGCTCACTGCCTTCAGGGAGATTACAGCCTAGCTGAGGATATACATGTTAATCAAATAAACTCACAAAAAACAAAAAACAGAAAATGTGACAAATGCTACAAAGGAAAGGTATGCCTTATGAGCACCAGGTGAATGTTAGGGAGATGGGGAAGATTCAGAGCAAGCAATGCTTCAGAGAATATTTGAAAGATGCAGTGAGAGTTAACTGGATGAGAAGAAAGGACTGGGAAAGAACACTTCATAGCATATGCAAATGTCCTAAGGCAGGAAGGAACAAGAAGAGTAGCAGGGCCCGGAAATAAGGACAATATGGCAGAAACAAAGAGAACATGAGATAAGTACAACCAGAGATGATCCGATGACGAAAGTAGTAACAAATGTCCATGCAAGACTTTGTCAGGCTATACTAAAGATATCTGTCTTTATCCTAAAAGCAACAAGAAGCCATCAAAAGATTTTAAGCAAAGAAGGCGGTCACACTAATATTTACATTTTGAAAAGCTTCCTCAGGTTGCTGTGTGGAGAATGGCCTGGAAGAGGACCAGAGGGGCTGGTGGGTGGACAACTGCAGTAATCCAATGTGAGAGGTGGTGGCAGGCTGGACTAAGGTGGTACTAGAGATAAAAAGAAGAAGATGGATTTGAGAGATATTTAGGAGGTAAAAAAAAAATCAACCAGACATATTTTTGAAATATGGGAGGAAAGGGGAAAGGGGGTATCAAGAACAGCTTGTAGTCTTTTGTACTACACAACACAGATGATTATAGATGCCATTTACTAAGATATGGATGCTGAAAAAGAAGCTGGTTTGAGACATACTGAGATTAAGAAATCTTTGATATCCAAATGATAGTATGTCAAAGACACAGACAGACAAGACAAGGTAGAGGAGCCTGGGCTGTAGATATAAACTTGTGAGATTTTGGTGAGGAGAGATAATGCCTGGGATGAAAGGACTAAACCTAAGTCACAATAATATATGACAGATCTGTGACAGATAAATAACGGAGGGACAAAAAAGCAAATAGGAACAAAGCAGATAGATTAATTCCATGAAGAGATATGAGAAGAAACTAGGTTCGAAGAGGGTGCTAGAGACTAAGGAAGACTTTGTCTGGTGATGTGGGGATCATATCAGCTCACAGTGAGGAAAACAAAAAAGTAATTTTGAACAATCTCCATGACGTATGTTATTTTTTATTTTTATTTTTTATTTTTTATTTTTTTTGAGACAGAGTCTCACTCTGTTGCCCGGGCTAGAGTGAGTGCCGTGGCATCAGCCTAGCTCACAGCAACCTCAGACTCCTGGGCTTCAGTGATCCTCCTGCCTCAGCCTCCCGAGTAGCTGGGACTACAGGCATGAGCCACCATGCCCGGCTAATTTTTTTGTATATATATTTTTAGTTGGCCAGATAATTTCTTTCTGTTTTTAGTAGAGACGGGGTCTCACTCTTGCTCAGGCTGGTCTCGAACTCCTGACCTCGAGCGATCCACCCGCCTCGGCCTCCCAGAGCTAGGATTACAGGCGTGAGCCACCGCGCCCAGCCTCATGACGTATGTTAAATGGAAAGAAAAAAAAAAGGAAGGTACACAACAGTGGATATATATATACTCCTTTATAGGAAGAAACTACAAGAGCTATTTGCATGTGTACACTGGCAATATGGACTGACTCTTTCTGGAAAAATACATGAGGAAATGCTAATAGTGGTTATCTCTAAGAAGGATCTGGTGCTCTGGAGTGACACAGAAACCTGCTTTTCACTGTGCATTCTTCCTACTCTGAATTTTTTTCTGTATAATTTTCAATTTAAAAAAAATGGTGGCGGGCATCAGGGGGTAGCCAGTGAGTCAAGACTAGAGTTATGGCTGAAGCAGTAAGAGTACTGTGGAGGCACCACAAGAGAAAGTCTAAACCATAAAGAATTTTAAATAGGCAGAGTGAATTTCTATGATATGCTTTCTTATCCTCAATTCTAAAACGGGAGAACTTTGACAACAGAGATTTCCTGATTCTGAAGTAACAGATTAATAAAAGCTTTCAGATATCTTAGCTAGGACTACATGTCCCCGCTTAGGTAACTTCTTTCCCCCCATTCTTTGCACACTAAACCTTAGGGGCTCATTCAAAATTTAAGCCACTTTGCCAATATATTATAAATCTGTATTACAAGGTACCGTATTTGACAGATCATTTCATTTTCATATTCCACCTGCTACTTTAAGATAGACTATTATTGTGTAAAGTACAACTAACAGCTGATAAATGTGCCAAGCTCCAGTCCCCAGTTTATCACGAAGCTTAAAGTAAGCACAGACTCCAAAAGCACCTATTTATTTGTCCATTATTTTTTTCTATATGTTTTGTTTTGGAGTTTGATATAGGAGGGTCAGTATGGAAGTGTATCTTCTACCAGGAATTTTATTTTGTGCTATATTTTTGTTCAAAACTTAATAATGCCTACACAGAATCCTTGACCTGCAAAAGACTTCCAAAATTCAATAAATCTATTTCCTGATTATCATCTGCTTTATGGAAGATCTTTTTCTTCTAGTGGACGTAATTATAAAGCTTCATAATATAGGTAGTACATAAAGATAACAATGAGGTATTCCCAAAACTGAATGTTAATGATTCATTCTTGTAACATTTTCTGAGCAACCACTATGGCTGGGCACTGCTGGATGAAAATACACTGATGAGGAGAACAGACACGGGCCCTGTCCTCTAAAGATCACACAAATACTGACCTAATAACACAAAATTATCAACAAAAAACAATACTAGATAATGTAAAGTCACTTAAATAAGCAGGATATATCCCAAAAGAGTGCAAGAAAAATAGTACTTAAACTGATTCTGTATTTTTTTTTTTTTTGTCCCAACACATGGGCATGGCTATATTCCCATCAGTTAACACTGGTTCACTCAAATAATAAGGGAAGAGGAAGAGAGGGAATCAGTGTAGAGAAAATCTCGTAGGTGATTATTAAGCAATCTTCTTAAGAGATACTAAGTTACTCGTTGGCATTTACTACATCTGAACTCATGGGTCCCAACCTCAGTTGCCAAATGTAATCACCCAGGGGTTTTAAAAATTACTGAATCTCTTGGCCTGGTTGGGTGGCTCACACCTGCACTTTGGGAGGCCAAGGTGAAAGGACTGCTTGAGGCCAGGAGTTCAAGACCACCCTGGGCAACACAGTGAGATCCCCATCTCTACAGAGAAAAAGAAAATTAAGCCAGGCCTGGCAGCACATGCCTGTAGCCCTAGCTACTCAAGAGGTTGATGCAGAAGGATAGCTTGAACCCAGAAGTTCAAGGCTACAGTGAGCTATGACTGAGCCACTGCACTCCAGCGTGAGAGCAAGACCCTGGCTCTCAAAAAATTAAAAAATAAACAAATGAATAAAAGAAAAAAATATTACTGACTTCCAGATCACACTGCCAGAGATTCTGATGTATTAATTAGTCTGGGGTGTGGTCTGAGCTTCTTACACAGGTTTAAAATCTCATCAAGTGCTAAAATACAAAACCATGATTCAAAACAACTGGAGGGAGGGAGGTGGGGAGGTCTGACATGAATAATGAGGGGAAAAAAAAAGAGCAGAGACATAAGAAAGTATTCCAGTATTCAGATATGATATAATTACCTGGGCTTTGTAATTATTACTCCCATTGTGCAGACAGATGTAAGAAGCTATGATAACTTTTGCCAAAACTCATTAACATCTTTGAATTGTAGTTTATTTATCAAGGATATGCTGCCCCATTGGGCTCAGCCAGGGCCATGTCCACCTCCTTGGAAAACTTCTCTATCACCACCTCAAAAAGCTACAATGATATCCTGCATAATATAATAGCTTTTTAAAAGTTGGTCAAATGAGAAAATATCTCAACAATATTCTTACTCATAGTACACAAGTAATTTTGTCTATGCATTTGTCTTCAAAAAGTAGACTATTACGAGTTTTAGATCCTTGCTCTTCCTGCTTTTATGCTTTCTTGCTGTTCCCCTCCTTGTTCTGCTTATAAAAGCAGAAGCAGACTTAAAAGCATAAACACAAGGTCTATTAGAGACAGGTAAAATCTTATTTTAGAATCCTATGTAAACATTTAGTAAGCTCTCTGACTTTAAATTCTAACATTTGGAAAATTCTACATAATGTGAAAATATAATGTAAAATATAAGGTGCTATTTAATTATATATAATTAATTCTAGAACATTAATCAGTATATTACTAGATATTATATGACTGTTATGCTATAAGATACTTTTAAAATAGAACTGAACAGTTTGGGATCTCTAACTTTGGAAAAGTCCAGTAAACTAAATCAGAAACTAGTGGACAATTAATGTTTTTATTAATAACATAGTGGTTAAGATAAAAACCATTCAGGGACGTCAGTAATATGTTATCATCTATAAGCACATATAATATAAAATAGCAAAAGGGTTATTAAGAAGATCAAGAATACATTAATATATGTGACATAAAACATGTCTACTAGCATAACAGTGGAATTAGGTCAGAGATTTTAAAATTACAAATGCAGCTGCTACACAATAAGCTAAAGCTGAATCTGGCTTAGGATAAAGCCTTACAGAAAACACAATGGCCTAACTAATGTAAACCTGCATTCTCTATCACCTCTAGTTTTCTCTATCACCACTAAAGATATTTTTCTACTTCTATCCCTTATAATCTGAGTCTACCCTAAAGTTGTCTTTAGTATCCTACTTCTTGCTATATATAATGCCACACATCATATATCACACACTATATATTTATTGCTTAAAGTTTTCATCCTGTTTCACATAGATTTCTGTATCTTTAATTGTAGCACTGCATATTTCATACTATTGACTTTTCTTCAAGTACTTGCTGAACATTATACACCATAACTTGTCTGTCCAACTGTCACTTCAAACTCAACAAAATTAAAATAATCTTTAAAACAAAATAATCTTTAAAACAAAATCTAGCCCTGCCAAAGACCACAATTGTAGTATTTGATAGCAAAAATGTAGAGGGACCATCACGTTCAACCACTTCTGGGTGGGAAGAGATAGTAATACAACTTTTTAAAGACTCCCAGCCACATGTATCAAGAGCCATTTTGATCAAGTCAACCCACTTCTAAGAAGCTGTCCTCAGAGAATAAAGAAAGAGATGTAGATAAAATCTTTTGTACAAGGAGGCTCAAAGCAAAATAACAATAGTGAAACTCAAAATAAATGTCCAACAAAACAGTAATAGTTAAATCACTTAAGGTTTTTAATCAACTATGACATAGCCACTAAAAAAATCAAGATTTTAAAGATTGTTTAATAACATGGGGAAATGTTCATGACAGATTAAGGGGGGAAAAAGCAGGTCACAAAACTGTATATAGCAGTAATCAAACTGTGTAAACAATTTGTACATGTGTAAACAATATGTATATGTACCATATTTTAAAAAGGATAGGTAGAAATATTAATAGCTGTTATATCTATGGTAATATAGTTGATTTTTATTGTACTTTTTAACTTTTCTGTCTTATCAAATATCCTATAATAATCCAGGTTGAGTATCCCTTATCCTAAATGCTTGGGACCAAGTGTTTTGAATTGTGGATTTTTTTGGATTTTGGAATATGTGCATTTACAGAATATGCACATACCTCAGGGATAGGACCTAAGTCTGAACACAAAATGCATTTGTTTCATATACAATATACACCTTATACACATAGCCTGAAGGTAATGTTATATAATAATTTAGGTAATTTTGTTCATGAAACAAAGTTTGACCCATCAGAAAGTAAAAGTATCACTACCTCAGCCACCCATGCGAACAAGCTGGTTGGTTGTCTGGCGTTACCATCATTCCTGACTCTGAAGTGATATGCTACTGATAAGCAATCATTTTCTTACACTTATCCACACATAAGGACTTAGTAAAAAATAGAACATACCATTAATACCGTGAAAACATAACGTGTTCAGAATAATTTGTGGTGTCATGTTGGCACTCAAAAAGCTTCAGATTTTGGAGCATTTCAGATACTTGGATTAGGGAAGGTCAACCTGTTATATACCTTTATAATAAAAAAAGTTATTTTTAAAAATGGCACTTTCATTTATTGTTCCAGTTGCATAAGTATAAAACTTGAGTTTTAAGCCTCCTTCCTCACCATTCTCAAAGTCCTTCTGAATAATCTTTCTTATAACAAAAGAAGCTAAGTCTGTATTGAAAAGGCTTGAAAATCACGAAAGATCTAAAACCTGGTTGCATTTACCAGATGTGTGACATTGGGCAAATTACCCAATTTTTCTCCATCTGTATGTGATGGCACCTGACTTTGGGGTTACAGTGAAGTTCACAGCTCCTACTATTATGTAATTTTCTTTAGCACTATTTTCAACCCAGATACTTAGCACATCTGACCTGGGATTCAATTATGGATGCTTAGAATTGAAAGGCCTTTAGACATCATTTGGTATGATTCCCTTGTTTTACAAATGAAGAAACTGAGGTCAGGTGCTTGCTCAAAACCACAGAGCTAATCTGTAGAAGAATCTGAATTCTTTTTTTCTTTCTATTTTTAGTAGAGACAGGGTCTCACTGTTGCTCAGGCTGGTTTCAAACTCCTGACCTCAAGCGATCCACCCGCTTTGGCCTCCCAGAGTGCTAGGCTTACAGGCATGAGTCACCGCGCCTGGCCCTGAATTCTAACCTGTTTCTCGACTCCAAGTTCAGTACTGTTACACCAGCATCCTTGGAAAATTCCTCGGGTCTTTGCTTATGCCATTTCTTCCTACTTCCCAGATCACTCCTGCCTCTTTTAATATTCTTTATTTGGAATCAATTAACAGAAAGCCCTCCCTAATGCCAAAAGTGACTTCTCCATCCCACTGAATTTACCTAGTACACACTGCTGTTTGGCTTTCTGGTTAGATCACACTGATGGAGGGACAACTAGAAGAGCAAGCAGAGCAGCTTAAGGTCAAGTCAGAAAACATGAAATATGTAAACAGCCCCTGAAGGCACAGAACGGTAACTAATGTTTCACAATAGCCTTGAGCTGACAAGACTGAGCAATGTTCAGTACATATTCTTTGATTTCACAGGCAAACATTAATTTTCAAACTTCTGGAAAGCTTAGAAAATGACTGAAAATTGATATGGAAGACTAAAGAGAGGTAACAATTTAATACAGCGGAATCCTGGAATGGATCCTGGAATAAAAAGAACATTAGTGAAAAAACTGGTAAAATCTGAATAAAGCCTAGAGTTTAGTAGTAATTTACCAACATTAATATCTTAGTTTTGACAAATGTAGCAGAAGGTTCCACAACTGTTTCCTCATTTACATTTGCTGTCTATTGTCTAATGGGTAGGCACCACAATAATGTTTATAGTCAACAGTGCTAAGGTCTGCCCAGACGACCCTCCACGCTGTGTGATGGTGGGAATGATTTCGAATGAGATCTTCTGGCTCATATTCCACTGCCCCTCCAGACCACACTGCCCCTTGCCAGCAGCTTGGCTGTCATTCAATTCTCCTAGTAAAAGCACTGGCCATAAAATAAATATACTTCGTTTGACAAAACCTTATTTTAATTTCTGGTATTAAGAATCCTTAAGTTGCACAGTGCTCACAGAAAACCCTAACATCCATTTTCACAATTAGTACAGAGCTACACTGATCATCTATATAAAAAGTATTATGTTCTAAGCTTCTATTACTATTCAATGCCCCTAGGAGGAGAGGTAAAAGTCTTTGGTTGAAGTGCTATTTGACATTCTATATGAGGACAAAAATCTGCTTTAAAAAGAAAAAAAAAAAAAAAGGACTGAATCTCCAAAGCACTACTCTTCATTGTACTTCTGTAGAGAAAAGGAAATGTGCTAAAGCATCAGAAGCAAACTCCAACAGCCTACTTATGAAAATTCAAGTCTTCTGCTCTTCTAGGATAAAGAATACAGGGTGTTCCAAAAGTTGCCATACACAGGGAAAATGGGAAATTGTACCTAAATGTACTTTTATTTACAAAATATTCATTACACAATTTTACAAAATTTTTCCTTTGTATGGAGACTTTTGGGACACCCTGTAGTTCATTTACTGCACAGTCTAACTCTTTTGATCAGCCTAACAATATGAAGTAAGCAGAATGACTTTGTAAAAATCCCAGAAACTGTTTCGTTAAATGACATTTTAAACTATGATTATTGTGAACATCATAGCTACTGAAAACCAATTTCCTTTGTCATCAGACTAAACAGGTTTTCCAGTATTTTTAACCTATGATCCACCTGAAATCTCTAATGATTACCCACCTTCATCCTTTATGTTATACCTTACACTAAATAGAAACACATTTTATGCTAACCTTGAAAGTTCAGGTGTTATAGCACTTTTATATATTCCGAAGTAGCTAGCACAATGCTTTCCATATAACAATTACTCAGTAAATGTTTGTTGAATAAACGTCAAGCATGATAAAATGCATTGTGGCACAAAATCGACTCTTTATAAAAATTTTTCCTATCCACTAGTATTTATTGTAAGTACATCATAAGCCAGGCATTGTAGCCTGTAGTAGAGATAAAAGGAATAAATAAGATGCCACCTAACTGAATTTACACATATGAAAATGGCTAAATGCAGTACAGTGTAACATGCAGAATTAGAGACAGTTTAATGTCCCATAGAGGTCCCCAGCCTTTTTTTGGCACCAGGGACCAGATTCATGGAAGGCAATTTTTCCATGGAGCAGGGGTCGGGGGGGTGGGATGTTGTGGGTGGGGGTAATCGTGGTGCAGAGCTCAGGTGATGTGCGGTCTGTTTCCTAATAGGCCATGGACCAGTACCAGGCTGCGCCCCAGGGGTTGGGGACAGCAGCGAGGAAGGAGCAGGAAGCATACATTAACACTGTATATTTAAAATCACCCAATAAAGTTAGTTGTAAATACAGTCAACCTTCCATACCTATGGGTTCCACATCCACAGATTCAACCAACCACAGACAGAAAATATTCAGGGGAGGGGAAAGGCGAAACCCAATAAAAATACCAATAAAATAATACAAAATAATACAAATAAAAACCAGATACAGTGTAACAACTATTTATATAGCATTTACACTGTATTAGGTATTATAAGTAATCTAGAGATGATTTAAAGTGTACAAGAGGATATGCATAGGTTATATGCAAATATGCTATTTTATATGAAGGACTTCAACATTTTGAGGATTTTGGTATCCATGGGGATCCTGGAACTAATCCCTCACATCACCGCCCCCAGGATACTAAGGGACAACCCTGTAATGCTTTTCTCCATGCTCATATTTCATTAAAATTTTACTCAACTCCTTGACATCAGTGCCTTTGTCGGTATTGAGTTATTGAGATGCAACATTTTTTGATTCTGCAATTGACACTGTCATCAGAAATTTTATCACAGCCAAAATTATATATTTGTACAATCTTAAAATAAATGTTTTTTTATTTAACCTAAAAGTATATTCATTATATCCTCAATGTATTCTTTTTAAATGTTTTAATCAGCTTTAAGTATAATTTATTTACAATTAAATTCACCATTTTGAAATGAACAATTTGTAGGTTTTGACAAATGTATATAATCCTGTAACACCACCACAATCACGAATAAAAACATTTCCACCACCCCAAAAAAGTTCTCTCATATTTCTTTGAGGTCAATCTCCTCTCCCTACCCTCTACCCCACACAACCAGGAATCTACTTTCTGTCACCAAAGTTTTGTCTTTCCCAGAATGTCCTATCAGTAGAAGCATAAAGTGTGTACACTTTTGAGACTGGATTCATTCATTTAGCATAATGCTTTTAGACTCATCCATGTTGGGGGGGATGTTATGTATCAATAGTTCATTTTATTATATGGATACAGCATCCCATTGTTTACCTATTCACCCAGTTGATAAACACTGGGTTGTTTTCAGTTTTTCACTACTATGATTGCAACTGCTATAAACATTTTGAGTACATCTTTGTGTGAACATGTTTTCATTCCTCTTGAGTAAATGCCTAACGTGGCATTCCTGGGTGTACTAGTTTCCTAAAACTGTCGTAACAAAGAATCACTAACTGCATTAAATCAACGAAAATGTATTTTCTCAACAGTTCTGAAGGCTGGAAGTATGAAATCAGGACCATACTCTCTTTAAAGCCTCTAGGAGAACTTCTAGAAAAGAATACATTCCATGTCTTTTTCTCAGCATCTGGTGTTGCCAGGAATCCTAGACAGCCCTTGATTTGCAGCTGTGTAACCAATCTCTTCTTTGATCACTGGGTGTCATTCTCCCTATATACCCCTATCTTCACAAGGCCATCTCCCCTCTGTGTCTCTCTCCTCTTTTAAGAACATAAATCATGCTGGATTGAGAACTCCCTACTCCAGTATGACCTCATCTTAAACTAATTACATTGCAATAATCCCACTTCCAAATAAGGTCACATTTTGAGGGACTGGAGGCTAGGACTTAAATATACCTTTTTGGAGAACATAATTCAACCTGTAACACTTAGCCACATGCTAAGTGTATGTTTATAAGAACAAACTGCTATCCAAAGTGGATGTACCATTTTGCCTTCTCAAAAAGCAATGTATGATAGTTTCAACTGCTCCACATTCTCCCTAACACATAGTATGGTCTGTTATTTTTGTTATTCTAACCATCCTAGTCAGTCAGTACATAGCTATAGCTCATTGCGGTTCTAATTTGCATTTCCCTAATGACTAATGATGTTAAGCATCATTGCCATTCATATAGTTCCATTGGTAACATGCTCATTTTGGATTGTTTCTCTCACTATTAAGATGTAAGAGTTCTCTATATGTGCTAGATTTACAAGTCTCTTATCTGATGTAGGTTTTGAAAATACATTCTCCCTTTCCTTGGCTTGCCCTTTCATTTCTCAAGTATCTTCTACTTGAAGAAGTTCAATTTACCAATATTCTTCTTCTATTTCATGCTTTTTGTGTCCTAAGAAATCTTTACTTAATCCAAGGGCATAAAAATTTTCTATGTTTATTTCTGTAAGTTTTATAGCTTTAACTCTTACATTTAGGTCTGTGACCTGTTTTGAGTTAATGTTTGTACAGTCATGTGCCATTTAATGCATAACAATGGAGATATGTTATGAGAAATGTGTCCCTTAGGTGACACTGTGTTAACATCATAGTACAGTGTGCTTATACTAACCTAGATGGTATACCCTATTACTCCTAGACTACAAATCTGTACAGCATGTTACTGTACTGAATAAGCAGGCAACTGTAACACAATGTAAAGTATTTGTATATCTAAACATAGAAAAGTTACAGTAGAAATACCACACAGAAGATAAAAAATAGTACACTTGTATAGGGCACTTACTGCAAATGGAATTTGCAGGACTGGAAGTTGCTCTGGTTGAGTTAGTGTTTGAGTGGTAAGTGAATGTGAAGATCTAGGACATTACTGTAGACTGCTGTAGATGTGATAAGCACTGTATACTTAGGCTACACTAAATTTATCAAAAAGATTTTCTTTGATAATAAACTAGCTTACTGTAACTTTTTTACTTTATAAACTTTTTTAACTTTTTGACTCTTATAATAAGACTTAGCTTAAAACACAAACACACTGTACAGCTGTATGTACAAAATTACCGTTTCTTTATATCCTTATTCTATAAGCTTTTTTCAGTTTTTGAAATTTACTTATTTATTTTACTTTTTAAACTTTTGTTAAAAACTAACACACAAATACACATATTAGTGTAGGCCTACACAGGGGTCAGGATCATCAATATCTCTGTCTTCTATCTCCACATCTTGTCCCACTGGAAGGTCTTCAGGGCTAATAAGACACATGGAGCTGTTATCTCCTATGATAACAATGCCTTCTTTGGAAAACCTGCTGAAGGACCTGCCTGAGGCTGCTTTACAGCTGATTTTTATATATATACATAAATGTAGAGGAGTACACTCTAATAAAAAAAATACACCATAGGAAATACATAACCAGTAACATAGTCATTTATTATCAACTATTCTGTATTATACGTAACTGTATATCCTGCATACTTTTATATGACTGGCAGTGCAATAGTTCTGTTTACACCAGCATCATCACAAACATGTGTGCTACGTCATGATGGCTCCAACATCATTAAGTGATAAAAATTTTTCTGCTCCATTATAATCTTATGGGACCACCACTGTATATGCAGTCTGTTGTTGATCCAAACATTGTTATGCAGTACATGACCACATATGATGTGAGGGGACAAATCAAAGTTCAGTAAGTCCTCACTTAATTTCATCGATAGGTCCTTGGAAACTGAGATTTATATGAAATGACATACAATGAAACCAATTTTACCACAGACTAATTGATATAAACAAGAGTTAAGTTCCTAAAGCATACTTCTGGTCACAAAAACACCAAACTTTACTAAATAAAGAGCAAAACATTCCTAATTATTAAACATTGAAATAAATGTGAGCTATATATACATTTAAGAAAAATTAATAAAAACAAGATAATTGTTTACCCAGTTATTCGGGATCACGGGTGGCCACAGCCTATCCTGGCAGCTCAAGGCGCAAGGTGGGAACCAACCGTGGACAGGATGCCATTCCATTGCAGGGTGCTCTCTCACACACCCACCCACTTAGACTGGGACCATTTAGACAAGATAATTCACCTAAAAGGCACATCTTTGGGATGTGGGAGGAAATCAGAGTATCCAGAGGAAATCCACACAGATACAGGGAGAATGGATAAACTCCACACAACAGCCCCTGCCAGGAATCGATTTCTTTTCCTCATCGACATTTTAACTAAACAATGTTGAATAGAACAGTATTCGATGACTGCTGTATTTTACATATGGATATTCAGTTATTCTACCACTGGCTGTTGAAATCCTTTCCCTACTGAATTATCTTGCCATTTCTGTACCATAACCACTGACCATTATGTGTGGATCTATTTCTGGGCTCTTTATTCTGATCTATATCCACTGATCTGTATGTCCATTCTTATGCCAATACTAGTCTATCTTGATTACTGTATCTTTACATAGTACATCTTGGAATGTGGTAGTTTGAGTCCTCCAACTTTGTTCTTTATTTGCAAAAATTAGAATGTCCAAGATGTTGCCTGTTGCCTGCTGTGATCTAGTGCACCTCCATCCTGTCCATTTCAAGTAGAAATGTGGTATTTCAAAAATACCACTCAAGAAAAGCAGGGTTATATCTCTACTGTTTGAAGAATATACAGTATTGACATCACCTACCACGCTGAAGGCTTACTTAACTATATACCTATAGAGTTCAATATCAAATAAATCTTGAACTCTAAGAAAGCCAGCTAATTGAAGGATGAATAGAATTCATCGGAAGTTTATATTACTTATTATGTGACACTACTGCTGTTCCCATGACAAAAAAACTGGGAACATACAGAGTAAAACTATATATTATTACTCATTACTCATAAGCTTAATACATTATATACATTTATATATTTTATCATGTATAATGTCACATATAAAATATACACAGAAATATATTAATATGTATAATATTACTAATAAGAGTAATACATTATTATTATTACAGTAACATTAGCAATAGTTATTACTATTTAAAAATTCATACTCTTTGGGAATACATTTTTAAAAAGTCAATGAAATGATGGTAATTGTTTCCACAACAATGATAAACACTGTGTTTAAGTTCAAAGAAAAAAAAATAGTTGGAAAGACTACTGCAAACACCAAAAGAATACCTTAGGGAAAGGAATATACACATATAAATAGCCTTGCATCATACAAATCACAGGGTAACAGGTACTTTAGAAATCTTTTATGTGTAGGTTTCACTTTTCACCAATGAAAATATTGTCTCTTATGCAGAATGCATACAAATACTGAAACAAAAGTTATTTTGCTATAATATATATAAATTTGAAGTTATGAATACTAACCACAAAGCACCTAAGTGATCTGAATAGATTACAAAAGATTTGTATACGACGTATATTATGTACCTTTTCCAAAAAGGAAGTCGCCATTTATCTAAATAAAATTACCAAAATACCAATTGTCTTGCCTTACCCCTTTCTCTAACCATTCCTAAGTTACAATAATCAAACTATTACATATTCTTTATATGTTAACTGTAGATTTTGCCTTGACAATAATAAAAGTTGTGTTTAAGTTCAAATTCTAATTTTTTCTAGTACTCAGATCATTTCACCTTTTGTTCTGGAACATACTGAATTTTGAGCTGGGCATAGAATAGTATTGTGACATGCTAGTTCCAGGAAATTTCAGATAGTGTTTGATAATCCTAAAATTACATCAAGCACTTGCCCATAAATCTCAGTGGTTCTGAATCAGCTGGGAATAAGGAGATGCATTTAAAAATTATGTTTTTCAACTTCATTTTCTTTGCATGCCTAAATTACAATAAATTTAAAATTTATTTTTCAGAGATTATAAGTTTTTCTTATTTAGAAAGAAAATATTAATAATCATGTTAAAAAATCTAGTTAACAATAAAGAAATTAGTAGAAATGAGAAAGTCCTGAGATAAAAAGAATATACTCAGAAATACTAAATGACTCTAATGTTTCTTTGAAACTTCATTATCTTATCCACCCTATCTATTGAAGTTCTCTTAAATAGGGGCCATTTGAATAAGTTAGTCAAATGAATTTTCTGTAATCCATGTATATGAAAGGATAATAATACATTTTTATCATCTAGCAGAAACTGACTCTCCAGAGAAATAAATGTCACCAATTAAAAATTAATGTTGAACGTGCTATTTCAAACAATTGCTACCAGGTGAATAAGACAGACCATATTCTATTTTTCTTTTCCTTTCAAATGATGATATTCACTCTAGCTTTTGTAAGATATTATTTCAGCAAAAAAGTTCATTTTGTCAAAGATGTCTCCCACGGAAAACTGGGTATAGAATCTGCTCAAAGGGGTCTGAGAAGCTTCTGCTTCTTCAGAGATTAAAAACCTCAGAAAAGTGATCATTAGCAGTTATTGGTCTCCAAGTTTTGCTAATGGAATAGCCCTGAAGCTGGTTTCCCATTGCAGAAAATAACTCTCAGATGATAAGAACCGGTTACATGGCATTTCCAAAATGGCATTTGTGAGCCTGGCAAACTGTGTTAAACACAAACAATGGCATTTATAACGTCACCAGTCTGGAAACATTTAAATCAGGAAGGGAGCATTAAACTGTTCCACAGTCGCCGTGTTACATGAGAGGGAGTTAAGGTATTTTAACTTAAGACTACTTTAAGTAAGCATAATAAAATTTCAGAATCACTGAGAAAATAGAAATAATATATATCCTCCAAAATGGACGTAGAGGAATAATGAAATTAAAAAAAAAAACAAAACACACCTCCCCCAAAACTAATAAACATGCAAAGAACCCTCAATGAATCAAAAGGGGAAAAGGCAAGGGGGCCAGTGGGCTGGTCAGAAAGAGAAAAGCAGATATTAGCATATTCAGGGCAGGAAAAAAAAAGAGAGAGAATGGCAGAAACAAATCACTATCACAAAGTATACAAAGGGATCAAAACTCTTCAAAGATCATCAGACTAAATAAACAAAACATATACACAAAGAGTAATATGGTATTTTACACTGACAAAAAACAAAAGCTGTAAAAATAAATGCTTCGATATACTGAAACATTTCAAACTTGGTTTATGTAATAAAATAGCCTCAAGGTATACCACTACAGCAAAGAACAGACAAAATGCACACATTTCCACACTTCTTGTTTTATTTTTGATAAACGGACAAAATAAATACAGAATATTTGAACCACACAATGAACCTGACTTAATGGAGACATATAGTACCCTGTACCTAACAATTATTAGACAGGGCATATTTTTCTTAAGCACATTGGAAATATTACAAAACTAACAATATTCTAGGTCAAAAAGCAAGTTTCAAATTTTTAAAAAGTTAGTATCAGAGGGACCACAAAAGCAGTATTTAGAGGTAAATTTACACTTTTAATGCTTACATTAAAGAAGAAAAGCTAAAGTTACGCACCTAATCTAAAAAATTACAAAAAGAACAACAAAATAAAATCAAATAAGTAACAAAGGAGGTAACAAAAGGAAGAGTATATATTAGAGAAACAGAACACAAACACAAAATAGAGAATCAACAGTTATTTTTAATTTTGGGGTGAAGACTAATAAAACACACAAACCTCTGAAAAAACTGAGAGAAGGCACAAACAATAGACATGAAAAATTCCTAGAAAAATATAACTTACCAGAAGAAACAGATTAAGTGAATATTGATTATACAACAAAGAAATGGACTGGTAGTTAATTTCTACTTTTTCCTCATACCATTCCAAATACAAAACCACCAGACTGCGAACTAAAATAAAATTTTAAGGCTCACCCCCACACCGGCTGACTGAATGGACCCCCTCGTGGCCAAAGGAATATCCTAAAACTAAATTACCTGCCAGGAGGAGGGAGGTCAGACATACCTCACCATGCCCCCCTCCCTTCTTGGGGACATCCTTTGTAACCCATTAACAAGCCTAAGTGTATGCAAGACAAACCTACAGGCCATCAATTTACACAACAAATCTAAGTCTGGTGGCTTATCTCTGATAAACAGCAACTATGTTAAAACATTCCAAGCCTTTAGACAAAGCTTCATGTCTTTAACCAATTACAAGCCAAAGAATCTTTAAACCCACCTATAACCTGTAAGTCTGCTTCCCCCCGGCCCCCCACTTCGAGATGGCCCACCTTTTCGGGCCAAACCAATGTATGCCTCCCACGTATTGATTTATGCCTTTACCTGTAACCCCTGTCTCCCTGAAATGTATAAAACCAAACTGTAACCCAGCCACAGCGAGTCCACTTGCTCAAGGCCTCTTGGGTGTGGCTCGGGTCATGGTCCTCAAATTTGGCTCAGAATAAATCTCTTTAAAATTATTTTACAGAGTTTGGGTTTTTTCCGTCAACAAGGCCTAAACAATTTTACAGGAGAATTCTATCAAATTCAAGTAAATGTCATTACAATCTTAAAACTTTTCAGGAAAAAAAACAAAAATATTTCTTTTCTGAAGGCAATATTAAAAAGTACAAAGAAAAAGTTAAAAGCTAAACTCATCTGGTTTGTATCCATTTGTAAAAAAGAAAAAAAAAAGCTAACCTCAGCTAATGAACATAGATATAAAAACTCTTAACAACAAACCACATCCAAGAAAGTTCACATTAAAAAGGATAATATGTCATTATTATCATGATGTTAATTTACATATTAATGAGATATATCATTATATATAAATTGGAAATGCAAAGTTAGTTTGATAGTAGAAAAACATACAAATTCAATTTATCAAATTAACAGATTAAAGCAAAACCATCTGATTACTTCCTTAGTAGATAAAGTATTTATTAAAAATCTAATATCCAATCAAGATTTTACATAAGACCACCAACAACAAAACCAACCAAAATAACTTATTGGAAAACTAGAAAAAGAAAGTGACTGTGTTAACTGATAAAGAGTACTCTTTTCAAACATCTACACCAAACATCAATGCTAAAGATGAAAAGTTTGTACCAGTCTGTTTAAAATCAGGAACAGATAGGAAGCTCATTTCTGACTTGGTGGTCCTGCGCACTGCAGTAAAGTAAGAAATAGAACTAAAAGGAAGTTTTTGTTTTTGTTTTTTTGAGACAGTCTCCCTCTGTTGCCTGGGCTAGAGTGCCGTGGCGTCAGCCTAGCTCACAGCAACCTCAAACTCCTGGGCTTAAGCAATCCTACTGCCTCAGCCTCCCAAGTAGCTGGGACTACAGGCATGCGCCACCATGCCTGGCTAATTTTTTCTACATACATTTTTAGCTGTCCATATAACTTCTTTCTATTTTTAGTAGAGATGGGGTCTCGCTCTTGCTCAGGCTGGTCTCAAACTCCTGAGCTCAAACAATCTGTTCGCCTCGGCCTCCCAGAGTGCTAGGATTACAGGCGTGAGCCACCACGCCTGGCAGTAAGGGAGTTTTTTTTTTTTTTTGGGGGGGGGGGAGGACAAAAAAAAATTACCATCCAGGGATGATAGGACTGTCTACATACAAAACTAAAAAAATGTACAAGCAAATTATTAGAATTAATAACATTTAGACAAGGTTGCTAGATACAAGATAACAAAAAATTTAATTTCTATACAGAACAGAAATAAACTGAAATTTCTAGATAATGCAATTTACAATAGCATCAAAAATATTAAATACCTAGAAATAAATATAACAAAGGGTGTGCAATACTTATATAGAGAAAATTATAAAATACAAATGAAATTAAGTCCTAAATAAATGGGGGTGAGGTAGTATGTTCATGGATAAGAAGAGTCAACATTTTAAAGAATTTTACTTCTCCCTACTTTGATAAACAATAAAATTCCAACTAAAACCACAAGAATACTTTTCCAAAAATTTGATAAGCTAATTCTCATTTTATATGAATGAGTCAAGCAGCTCCTTATGAAAATGTAGGTACTTGTACTACCAGATATTAAGACTCATTAGAATTATAGTAATCAAAACAATATTATATAGTATTTTTGCAGAGATAGACTTTATTGATAGAACAGAAGAGCCTGCATGGCACGGTGTCTCACATCTGTAATCCTAGCACTCCAGGAAGCTGAGACGGGAGGATTGCTTGAGCTCAGAAGTTACAGAACTGCCTGAGCAAGAGCAAGACCCCGTCTCTACTAAAAATAGAAAATTAGCCAGGCATGGTGGTACGTGCTTGCAGTCCCAGCTATTGGGGGAGGTTGAGGCAGGAAGATCACTTGAACCCAGGAATTTGAGGTTGCTGTGAGCTAGGCTGATGCCATGGCCCTCTACCTGGGGTGACAGAACAAGACTCTGTCTCAAAAGAAAAGAAAAAGAAAAAGAAACAAAAAGGAAAAGGAAAAGGAAAAGGAAAAGGAAAAGGAAAAGGAAAAGGAAAAGGAAAAGAGAAAGGAAAAGGAAAAGAAAAAGAAAAAGAAAAAGAAAAAAAAAGATAAAGAAAAAGAGCCTAACACAAATCCAGGCAAAACAGAACCATGAAATGACAGAAGTGGCACTCCAGTCACTAGAGGAACTACTCAATAAATAGTAGTAAAACAAACAGTTATCCATATGGAGGAAAATGTGATTGGATTACTACCTTATACTCAATTCCAAACAAATTTAAAATAAATATGAAGGGCAAGCCTTTAAAAATAAAACTCATAGATATTACTATATCCTGAAGACATTGGGGCAGGGAAAGAGTTCTTAACCATGACACAACAAGTGCTAACCATAAAAGAGACTGACAAATTTAACTATTAAAATTCAGTTTTTCTCACTAAGATACCATAAAGAACCAAGCCATTAACAGAGAGAAGATATTTGCAACACATGTAACAAAAAAACCATCTGTATCCAGAATATGTAAGAGCTCCTAATAAAACAAAATCAAGGGGGCCGAGGGAGATAACAAAAACAGGCATTTCACAGAAATGGGAATAGAAGATAAACATAAAGGAAGTTCACCCTCATTATTAGTCAGGAAAATGCATTTGCACCACAATGAGATACCATTTTTATACCCACAGATTAGCAAAAATCAATAAATTTAAAAATTGTCAGAGTTGACAGGTGTAGAGCAAAGAGAACTAGTGCACTCTGCTGGTGGGACTGTACATCGGTGCATCACCAATTTGGCATTATCTTGCAATGGTTAAATATGCACATACTCTATGGGAGCCACCTATTCCACTCTTAGATCTACAATTAAAGAATGTAGTCACACATACCAGATCACATACTCAATAATCTTCACAGTAAAACTGTTCCTGATGACAAAAAAAAAAAAAAGGAATATCCAATATTCCCTACTACAGAATAAATCCAGACATATTCACATAATAAAACAGTACACAGCAATGAAATTTAATTAACTATGGCTACATCCCAAGACTCAAATAAATCTTTCAAAAAGATTTAAGAGAAAAAAGAAGTTTAATTACATTAATTCACAATTACATTATGGTGTTGTGCACGCGCACGTGTTTGTGTGTCATAATGCTCAAAAATAAATAATATATACTATTTAGGAATACATACAGAAACTTTTTTTACAAGTAATGGAATGACTGAAAAAAAAATTTAGGATAATGATTACATCTGGGTGAGAGAAAGTAGAGTGACTGGATAGACAATATATAGAGATTAATGATATGTTCCAGTATTTAAACTAGGTGAGATGTCAGCGTTTATGCTGTTATGCTTCATAACACATCTACTCTTCTCTATGCATTATGTAGTACATGGATATTGAATAAGAAGAGTATACTTAAATAATGAAAGAATATACTTTTTCTATAGAATCAAATGACTAGAAAGTAGAGTTACAGCAATGTTAAAAAGAGTGAGACACAGCAAATAAAACTTAGCTGGACTGCATGCAGTTTCAATACTTGATTTTGAAAAATGATACTAGAAGAGAATTTGAGTTTTTCTGTCACTATAAAAGACCTTTAAAACATACAATATGTTCAAGTACTACTGCTTCTCATAATTATGTACTTTCAATTTAAAAAAACATAAAATTTTTAAGACTTTCAAATAAAAAGAAAACAAAATTTCTAGCCTCCATAACGCCTGAAAGACAAAATGTTTTAAAAGTCTACCTATAATGAATTATTGTAGTAAGTTAAATCTCAAGAATTAAATATTTTACATCTAGGAATTCCTGGTAAGACCTTTTTATTTAATGGGTCAAATACTTTCTATTTCAAGTTTATTTGGCATTTGGCATTGAGGTTAAGCATGTCTCTTATTTCAAACAAAAGGTAGGGCTGGCCATGATGCAGCTACTGGCATTTTATACAGAAAAGCAAAAAACAGGACATTGTGACTTATAAAACTTTCCCACACTTTCTGTCATAGTCCATCTTTTATTCTAAGATTTAGTTTATGCACGTACGTGCACACAAAAATATATATACGTATTTGTTACAAATTTGGAAGTCGCATAAGTTATAAAATATATGACCCTTTTATTAAAAAGCTGCAGAACATTTTAATAAGTATATATATTACAAATTCTGAGTAAATTTTTTAATAAAAGTACTAAGAACATTCTTAACTACAGTGTAAATTAGGAAGAATAAAGTTAACATATTCTGCACAATTCCCCACACAAATCTTTTTACTAATAAATAGCTTCATGGAGAGGTATTTCTGATTGATTAGTAAAATCCAAATAAAAAAATATAAAATGCAAATAGCTGAGTAACTGGTTATCAACCATATATCTTTATAGTAACTATAGAAATTACACAAAATATCATGTGGTCAGCAGACCCAGTGAGACATGAATTTCAATCACAATCAAACTTATACAAGTTTACTGCCAATATATGTACGATAGATCTAATACTATCATTGCTACATGTTTAATTAAATAAAACCATATTAACTGACACAAAAGATGTATTCAGACAGTCCAGTCAAGATAATGCAATCTACCTGAAGTAATAGTGGAACAAATCTCATATACAAAGGGGCTGGCTAGAGTCAAATATTTAAATTAACGGCATTAATGCAACTTGAGGAACATTAACTAATCCCCATTTAATCCCTATTATGTATAACTTTCTCCCTTTTTTCTTCCTTTTTCCTCAACCTTTGGAAAGCATGTCCCCAGGATTATCAAAAGATGGTTGAAAGATCTAATAACTGGCTGACAGACAATACACAGGACACAAAGAGGTGCCTCAGCTCTGCCTTCACACAAACAAGACAGAGAAACCAGCACAATCAAAACGTTCCATGAGAGACTGCAATTGTTTTCTATGGGAATCAAACTGAAGGGTAACTGAAGATAAATTTTAAAAAAAAAATTCAGATTAAATAAAAAGAAAATTTCAGATTACAAGAAAATGTGACAATATACAGAATATGTAATCTACATTTACTATATTAAAAAACCTGTTTTTCTGCTTCTGTGAGAACATCAAAAGTATTAGCTTCAATCACTATTTTCAAAATTTGATTAGATCTCTGGAAGGGTTTCAGTTTTTTTTTCTCCCAATTCTTCTCGATGTTTTAATTAAAACTATTTAAGTATTCATTATCCCAACACATTTGGTACTACAACAAAAGGCTCCCTGGTTTCTGTCATCATATCAGCTGCTCTGTTGACCCTGTAAATGAAATCAAATTGCTTCCTGGTATTATTCAAAATTTAACATATTTTTTGAGCATTAATAAAATATTTTTATGCATTTTAGATAAAATGTAATTACATGTTTATGTACAAATTTCCATAAATCCATTTCCTGCTCTTCTAAAAATTGTTTCCATATAAAGTTGAACAATCTTAGAGAGTTGTTTTTTTCTTTTTTTAAAGAAAGGCCTGTACAGTGACATCAATTCTGATTGTTACAGAACAATTCTGATTGTTCTGATTCTTACAGAAGACTAGGTTTGAACTCAAATTTTTCTTTTTTTCTCTTGAAAGACTAATAGATCGTCACTAAAATGACTCTTCACTGCTAATAATATGTAGTAGACATGACTGTGGAAGATTAACAACCAATAACATGATTCAAATCCAGAATTAATTTAACATAATGACCCTACTTCTGAGAAAAGTTCAATAACACAAGATGGTGGTCACTTAAATGAAGAAAAAAGTGGCATGTGCTATTTAACAACTATAATTAAAGGCACCTTAGACAACTGTTCTAACAGAATATCCTTAAACAGCATATATATCAGGCAATTATGCCTGTTTTCATAATAAATATCAAAGGAAAATATCAAAGTTATCTTGCCCTAACAAGGCTAAATATATTTTAATACCAACTATCAAGGAAAAAAATAGGTAACATCTTCAATGACAAACTCAACGTACGACACTTGTGAAAATTATATTTATTTGCACATTGGTAAAAAATGAAAGCATTTCTAGAAAGCAAGCCCACTTCACTGTCCTACATGTTATTAAGAGCAGAGTTTCTGGTCTATTTAAGGGAGTGTCTAGGCTGGTGAATATGTTTAGGGATTCAAGATATTGGACAAAGTGGTCTGGTTTGTAGACAAATGCCAACACCCACCTTAAATCCTAACTATACGCCAAAACACTGGTGCCCCTAGAAATGATTTGATATTTTTAACTCCCTGAGAATACTTCCAACTTTAGTCCCATTTCCCACTCCCATATGCCTGACTAAAGTCACAAGCAACAGCTTATTCTGGATTCTAAAAACCTTTATTAACAATTTGCTTTTAATTGATTGCCTGGTCAATGAAATAATGAAAATTATTTTACCACTGGTCTACCTTTATTAAGAGAGCTGATTTGAAGTCATATGATAATAATACATCAGAAAAACCTATTTTTGAAATGACTATCATTGAATTACTACAATTCCAGCAATATTAAGTAAAAAAAAAAAAAATTCTTATTGCATTCTGTGAAAGACTCTGGAGATCACATATTTGTTTTTTAGAGTATTAGGTTTTTCACTTATAAAATGGCTACATCAAATTACCTTTATAAAAACAGATTGCTCAGTAATAGAATCTAGGTAGTGGGTATACAAGTAGTCATTGTACTGTAAATTTTCAGCTTTGCTTTATGTTTAAACATTTTCCTAATAAAATGTTAGAGAAAAACAGATTGCTGTAACACTGACATATCTACAGCACAACATCATTACTTTTTTTTTTTTTTTTAAGAGACGCGGTCTCACTCTGTCACCCAGGCTGGAGTGCAGTAGCCTAATCATAGCTCACTGTAACCTCAAAATTCCAGGCTCAAGCGATCCTTTTGCCTCAGCTTCCTGAGTAAATCTGACTACAGGCACATGCCACCATGCCCAGCTAATTTTTCTTATTTTCTGTAGAGACGGGTCCGCTATATTGCCCAGGTTGGTCTTGAACTCCTGGCCTCAAGCGATCTTCCTGCCTCAGCCTCCCAAAGTGCTGGGATTACAGGTGTAAACCATCATGCCCAGACACATTCATCTTTACAGTATCATCATATATATTAAATGTGAAGTCTAAAAGTAAATTTAGAAAAAATCCAAAGCCTAATTTATAGCTATGTTACAATTCTATTTTATTGGAGCTTTACATAATATGGTTATTGCTTGTGTATTCCATGATGACTAGAACTCTGTTTCCAAAATAAATGACTACATTTTCCTTCCTTTTTGGAAATTTTTCTGGATTATTTTTTGTACAAGGTGCGTAGATGAAAAGATGGTAGGATGGAGTCTTTTTCCTAATCTAGTTTTAACATAATTCACTTTAAGAATTAACCTTACACTATCAATCATTTTCAGAGAACAGTCAAAAGACTAATCTTGGAAGAAGACAGATGACAACATCAATGAATAATAATCCTTTGGTGACTCATTGTTAAAGTCCTTAAAAACATTTGGTTCAAATGAAGGACTGAACATACATGTTTATTTCCTTGCATTCTTGACCTCTTACAATGATAGTAACAAGGGGAAAAAAGTGACTAATCATATCAATAACAAACATAAGTGCTAGGAGAGATTACAAACATAAGAAATATGATAAAATAGTTTTTTCCATTAATTTATCACTCATGACTGTAAGGGACAGGGAGAAATAAAAAGGGTCTACTTAAATTTAGGATAAGTAATAATGATGACAGCTAACATTTCTTGAACATTAACTTAAGTAGTAGACACTATTTTAAGTACGTGCCATGTATCATTCATTTAATTCTCATACCAAAATCATGAGGTAGATACCATTATCTTCATTGTATAAAAGAAACTGAGGCATAAAGGACTTAAGTAATGAACCTAAAGTCACACAGCTAGTAAGTGATGCTATTAAGATAAATCCCATCCTCTCAATCCCTTTGCTATATTAGAGGTTTCTAATTTTTATGCCCAGAAATATCTGGAGGTTGTCAGAGTAGAGTTACTTAAAGAGCATGGCTATCGTTGAGTCAGGCAGGTCTGTAATGGAAGGTAAGGGATGCTTCACACTGGCAAAGTCCTCCGTCTTTTAATGCCACAAAGCAATTAGTGATTCCTTTAAGTAGCAGAATCCTTACCATCAAATGAAAGGGCAAAGCATTAAATTAATTATTATTTGTAACAAATATCATTAATAATGGAGATTTTGTGGCCATTAAGTATTGTTTGAGAAATCAGAAGACAAAGACAGAAGATGTACTTTTAAAGTGAAACATTAAGAAAACAAAATAAAAAGTATCTGAATCTAATTTTAACAATTTAATAACCCATTCATTTTCTCACTATTCAGCGTACAATCAATCCTCATTATATGTGGATCTTACATTTGTGAATTCACCTACTACCTAAAATAGACAGTCCAACAATGTTTCTACTTATGATATTTTGACTTTACAATGGGTTTACTGTGACCTAACTAATTCTCGTAAGTCAAGGAGTCAAAGACTGTCTAATGTACTGCCAGCACTAAATGCATTTCTGACTTATGATATTTTCAACTTATGATGGGTTTATCAGGATGTAGCCCAATTGTAAGTCAAGAAGCATCTGGTATTTGTAAACTAAAAATCAATACTATCAGGGCTTTTGTAGTTATTTGTGGACATGTGCAGAGTGGAGAAAAACTTGAGTCACAGTTGAGGTTGAACAAGGAAGCACTCTGCCTTCCTATTTCAGTTCACATATTGTAAACAGGTGTCCTTTTTACCATCTATTTCATACCATGTTTTTGCATTTTTGTGCTCTTTGCTGGTAATTTCACTATTTGAAATGGTCCCCAAACGTAGTGCTTAAGTACTAGCTAGTTCTAAGCACAAGGCAGCCATGATGTCCCTTACCGAGAAAATACATGTTAGATAAGCTTCATTCAGGCATCAGTTACAGTGCTGCTGACCAGGAGCTAAATGTTGATGAGTTAACAATATATATTAAATAAATAAGTCACCTTTAAACAGAAACATAAAAAAAGTTATATGCTGATCTGTTGACAAAAATGTTGCCAACTAGAGGCTTGAAGGAACCTAACCATTTATTTCATGGTTCAGGATTCACTAATTCAGTGTTCATGGCAACTTTATGAAACATAACCACTGAGAATCAACTGTATTTCTTTTTCCAATCTTCTGATAAATTCTCCTGAAACTGACAGAGGTAGCAATAATATTAATCTTATTTTCAAGACGGTCTTACTGAAAACATTTTCTTAACTATCAAATAACTACTAAACATTCATAGAAAAACGGTGGTCCATGATTCCTAGACTTATGGTATATTTACCAAAACAATTATTAATCAGAGGACATCTAAGTTTAAAGTTCCATTTAAGTTCTGATATTGCAGTTTATGGTATCTTATTACAGCTATATTGCATTTTACAATGTCTAAAATGTTACATAATTATTTTATCTTCACTAAAGTTGTGAGTGAGGCAGGGCAGTTTCTACCTTTAACTGTAAAAAAATTAATCAGAAGGGAAAAACTCATGGTTTCACATATAAGGAAGACTAAGGTCATGGATTCTCAGGACCTACTCCAAACCTCTAGATGAACTTAGAAGTCATTTAAATTTTATAAACCAAAACCCAGGAACATTTTCCAACCTACACACCATCCTGGAAAAGATGAAATAAAAACTAATAGAAATAAAAAACCAATATGTAAGAATATTAAGAAACCAATCCATCAAACACTACTAAATTTCTTTACTTGGCTCCATGACCATGGACACAGGATACAGAAATAGATACAGTACATTGGAAAGAATAATTATAACTAGGGAGTCAGGGAGATTTACAGTTATCTGGATAATTAATTTTTAAAACTTGGATAAGGACAGAAAAATATAATTTAAATGAATACATAATTCCAGAAGGGAAAACAACACTCCACTGGGATTAATATCTTGTTTGCCAATAAGAACATCACAATCCTGACTAAACATGATTTTTAGTTGCAAATACGTTATGCTATGTGCAAGTCCACAAAGACTAGTATATTGCTGTAGCAATTATCTCTTCTATTTCTGTAAACCACCTTTCCTGAAATAATTACTGCTTTTCATGTATGGTAGTCTACAAACTTATTGACAAAGTTTGCAATAACCTGTTTATTAGTTTCAAATGCATATATAAATATTGAAATGTCCAAATAAAATGTTAAAAAACAAGAAAGACAAAATTCACCCATTTTTTTCCTATCCTTTTCTATGCCCTAAATCTAAAAGTCAAATAAAAAATTTAATCCACCCAGGTAGCAACAACCATATCACTAGATTTTATACTCACACCTGGGGAGTCAGATATGCTGAGGTGATTTTTAAAGTCTACTTTCTAAAACTAATATTTTTTTTTCTTACACATTACACATAAAACCCACTGTAACTGCTGACCTTCCTTCTCTTAGCTCTATATATAGAAGAAAATTTTAAGCATTCTCTCTGAATCTACACTACGGCTTTTATTTGATCTTAAATACAAGAAACAAAGGAGAGTTTGATAACATTTGTTCAGCAGATGCAAAGGTGGTAGTGTTGAAAAGATGATTAAGTAAAAAGAAAAAGAACAACAATTTTGGTTTTATTACATTATTATTTAACATCAAAATCTTTTCATCAACTCTTAATAGTTTGAATTTTATCTCCCTAAAAGAAATGAAGTTCTAACCCCCAGTATCTCAAAATGTGGCCATATGTGGAAACAGTCATTACAGATGTAGTTAGTTAAGATGAGGTCATGCTGGAGCAGGGTGATCTCTAATCTGATACGGCTTGTGTTCTTATGAGGAGAAAAGAGAAGAGACACTCAGGGAGAAGACAGACATGTGACCATGGAAGCAAAGACTGGAGTGATGCATCTACAAGTCAAGAAATGCCAACAACTGCCTGCAAACACCACAAGCTAGAAGAGGCAAGGAAAGATTCTCCCCTATAGGTTTCAGAGAGACAGTATGGCCTTGCCCACACCTTACATTGGAGAACGTCCAGCCTCCAGCTCTGTAAGGCAATAAATTTATGTTCAAAGCTACCCAGTTTATGGTGCTTTGTCAGTGGGAGCTCTAGGAAACTAACACATCAACCTTCTCACAAAAACTAACAGTACATAAAAACAGTCAAACTCATAGAAGTAGAAAGTAGAACAGTGGGCTAGGATAAAGGGGAAATAAGGTCATGTCGGCCAAAGGGTCCAAAAGGTTAGTTATACAAGATGAATAAGTTCTACAACAATATGACTATAGTTGACAATACTGTACACTTAAAATTTGCTAAGACAGTAGATCTTAGGTGTTCTCACCACAAAACAAAAAAAAGAAAGAAAAAATAATTTAAAAGAAAATGGTAACTATGTGATGTCAGTGACAGATGTGTTAACTAGCTTGATTGTGGTGATTATTTCACAATGTATATGCATATCAAAATAACAAGTTGTACATCTTAAATACATACAATATTTGTCAATTATATCACTATAGCCTTGCAGTATAGTTTGAAGTCTGGTAATACGATGCCTCCACTGTTGTTCTTTTTGCTTAAGATTGCTTTGCCTATTCAGGCTCTTTTCTGGTTCCAAATGAAGCACACAATTATTTTTTCTAGATCTGTGAAACATGACATTGGTATTTTGATGGAGCTTACATTAACTCTGTGAAGGACTCTGGGTAGTATTAATATTTTAACAATGTTGTTTCTATGGATCCATGAGCATGATATATTTTTCCATTGATTTGTATCACCTGTGATTTCTTTCCTCAGTGTTTTGTAGTTCTCTTTGTAGAAATCTTTCCCCACCTCTTTGGTTAAGTATAGTACTAGGTACTTTATTTTCTTTGTAACTATTGTGAATGGTAGTGAATCTCTGATTTGACACTCACCTTGACTGTTATTGGTGCATAGAAATGTTACTAATTTGTGTACATTGATTTTGTAACATGAGACTTTGCTGAATTTATTTTTCAATTCCAGAAGTCTCTTGGTGGACATTTTGGGGTTTCCTAGATATAAGATAATATTGTCAGGAAAAAGCAATAGTTTGACCTCCTCTTTCTCCATTTGGATATCCTTTATTTCTTTCTCTTGCCTAATTTCTCTGGCTAGTACTTCTAGCTCTTTGCTGAATAGAAGTGGTGACAGTGGCACACTTGTCTTGTTCTAGTTCTTAGTGGAAATGCTTTCAATTTTTCCCCATTAAGTATGATGTTGGCTGTGGGTTTGTCATATATGGTTTTTATAATTTTAAGATATGTTCCTTCTATGCCTAGGTTGTTGAGGGTTTTTTTTTTATTAATCATGAAAGGGTGTTGAATTTTGTCAAATGCTTTTTCCGCATCTATTGGTATGATCATATGGTCTGTTCATTCTTCTGGTTATGTGGTGAATCACATTTATTGATTTATATATGTTGAACCATCCTTGCATCCCTGGGATGAATCCCACTTGGTCACAGTGGATTATTTTTTTAATATGCTATTAAATTCGGTTTGGTAGTATTTTATTGAGGATTTCTGTGTCTATCTTTGTAAGAGATATTGGTCTGTAGTTTTATTTTTTGATTGTGTCATTTCCTGGCTTTGGTATCAAAGTGATGGTGGCTTCATAGCATGAGTTGGGGAGGATTCCCTCCTTCTCCGTATTATGGAATAATTTCTACAGTATGGGTACCAGCTCTTCTTTGTAGGTCTGGTAAAATTCATCTGTGAATCCATCTGGTCCAGGGCTTTTTGTTGTTGCAAGATTTTTATTACTGCTTCAATCTTGCTGCTCATTATCGGTCTGTTCAGGAGTTTTATTTCTTCCTGATTGAGTCTTGGGAGGGTGTGTGTTTCCAGGAATTTGTCCATTTTCTCTACATTTTCAAATTTATGTGCATAGAGATTTTCATAGTATTGACTGATGATACCTGTGTTTCCGTGGTATGAGCTATAATATCTCCTTTTTCATTTATGATGGAGGTTATATGGGTCTTTTCTCTCCCATTCCTGGTTAATCTAGCAAGAGGTCTATCAATTTTGTTTATCTTTTCAAAGAACCAGCTTTTTCTTTCATTGATCCTTTGTATTGTTTTTTTTTTCCATTTCATTTAGTTCTGCTTTGACCTTAGTTATTTCTTTTTTTCTGCTGACACTGGGTTTGGTTTATTCTTCCTTTTCTAGTTCCTTGAGATTTGTTACTATTAGATTATTAATTTGTGATCTTTCTGTCTTTTTGATGTAAGCATTTAAGGCATTGAATTTTCCCCTTAGGACTGCTTTTGCTGAAACAGATAGGTTTTCGTAGCTTGTGTCCCCTTTGCCATTCAGTTAGAGGAATCATAATTTCATCACTGACCCAATAATTGTTCAGCATCAGGTTGTTTAATTTCCATGAGTTTGTGTAGGTTCGAGTATTTCCCTTGGAGTTGATTTCTAGTTTTATTCCACTGTGGTCTGAGAAGATACATGGTATGATTTTTTTTTTTTTTTCTGAATTTGTTAAGACCTGTTTTGTGGCCTAAGATATGATCAATCTTGAGAATATTCCTTGTGCTGATAAGAAGAATGTATATTCAGTAATTTTTGAGTAAAATGTTCTGTAAATGTCTGTCAGGACCATTTGTTCTATAGTCCCGTTTAAATCCAGTGTTTATTTACTTTGTGCTTTGATGATCTGTCCAGTTTTGTCAGTGTGGTATTGAAGTCCCTGGCAATTACAATGCTGCTGTTTGTCTCTTTGCTTAGATTGAGTATAATCTGCTTTAAGAATCTGGGCATTCCTGTATTAAGTACATAAATATTTAGGATTATTGTATCTTCTTGTTGAATTGCTTCCTTTACTGTTATATAATAACCATCTTTGTCCTTCCTTACTATTGTTGATTTGAAGTCAATTTTATCTGATATGAGAATGGCTACACCTGCTTCCTTGGTTGGTTTCCATTTGTAGAGAATATTTTTTCCCCATCCCTTCTCCTTGAGTTTGTATGAGTTCTTGTGGATTAGACGTGTTTCCTGGAGACAGCAGATACTTGGGTTATATTTTTTTCTTCCATTCAGCCAGCCTAAGTCTCTTGAGTGGGGCACTCAGACTGTTCATGTTGATTGATAAAATTGATATATGTGGTGCTATTCTGTTCGTTCTGTTGATTAGTACCTTATTGCTTTGTTTTACCTCTTGTGCTACTGTTTTATATGAGCTCTGAGCTTTAGCTTTTGGGTGGTTTTACACTTGTCAGCTTCTATTGTGCTGATCCATGTATAATGCAGTTCTGAGTATTTCCTGCAGGGCAGATCTGGTCTTGACAAATTCCCTCAATGTTTGATTGTCAGTAAAAGTCTTTATTTCTCCTTCATATAGGAAACTTAGTTTTACAAGCTACAAAATTCTAGGCTGGTATTCCTTCTGTTAAAGGAGACTGAAGGTGGTGCCCCAATCCCTTCTGGCTTTTAAGGTCTCCGTTGAGAAGTCTGCAGTTTGCCTGATGGATTTTCCTTTGTAAGTTACTTGATGTTTTTGCCTCAGGACTTACAGGAGTTTCTCCTTCTTGTTTAATTTGGCCAGTCTGATGACTATCTTGGCGACTGCCGTTTTGCAATGAATCTCCCAGGTGTTCATTAAGCTTCTTATACCTAGTGTCTAAATCTCTAGCAAGACCAGGAAAATTTTCCTCAATTATTCCCTCAAATAGGCTTTGCAGTCCTTGTGGAATTTCCAGTAGTTCTATTTGGTTTTTAAAAATTATATCCATCTCTTTAATATATCAACCATAACCCTATGAATTTCTCGTTCATTCCGTGAAATGTTTTTCTGGTTTGAGTTTGTTTTCCATTTTCTCTTGGATTTTGTTGAGCTTCCTTACAATCCGTATTTGGAATTCTTTATCTGTCATTTCACTATTTTCGTCTTCATTGGTATCCATTGCTAGAGAGCCGGTGATCCCTTTTGGAGGTGATTTTTGCTCTAATTTTTCATACTTCAGAGTTCTTTCCAGGATTCTTTCTCATCAGGAGCAGCTGTCACTTCTTATTTTTAGATTTTCTTTTGTTTAGATGGGGATTTTTATATTCCTCCTCACTTGTAAGGGTGTGTCTGTAGCATATGTTGGATAAAAACTTTTGGCTTTGTCTGTGGGTGCTTTCATGGTGGTCTAGGTTCTGGACGGATGCCTTGGTTATAAGATATCCTTAGTGTGGTGGTTTTCTCAGTTGCTAGTTGTTTGGGGGCTGCAGCAACAGTGAGCTACGTGTGTGGGCAGATTCCGTATCTCTGGCTGATGACAGAGGATGGAGGTCTTTGAAATCCCTCCTCTTTCCCTAGCCCTGTGGTCTTCCTAACAGTGTGAATTGTACTGGCATGCCCAGTTTAATCTCTCAGACAGTAGGTGGTGCTTGTGGGTAAGAACCAACCATACCCTGTATGACTGCATCAGTAAATGTAAAACGCTGTGCAAACTGACCTCCCTTTCAGTAGGTGGCACTTGCTGGAAGGAACAAGCTGCAGTGTTGTTTCTGGGACCTGTGATCAGCTCTAGAGCCTCAGGAGAAGCACTTGAATGCCCCAGGTGGTTGGTGAGGCCCTGAAACTTCTACATGAATCCTTACTCTCCACTACAGCAGAGCCAGGTGGCAGAGTGAGGCGGGATGGGTTGGTTGAGCCTGACCTTAGGGCTCCACAAAAGCTGATATGCTCCAGGCTTCTGGGGAAAGCTGCCAGGGAGGGGCTAAAATGGCCTGAACCAGCCTGAAAGTCTGCTTGTGGAGGTGCAGCCCTCTTATAGATTCACAATCTGGCTGTCATGACTGGGTTTCATTCTTCTCCCCACTCCCCTGCTCTGCAGTCTCCCTCCGATGTATGTCAGCAGGCAAGAGCTCAAACTAGCTGAGCTCCCCCACCATGCCGCTGCAGGCTGGGAGCTTCCCTGTACAGGATCCCACCCTGGGCTGAGAAGGCAGCCTGCCTCTGGGAAGAGAGGTGCTCCTTAACTGTGCTACAGCTAAACCCATGCTGCACTTTCTTTTCACTTCTGCTCTTTTCAGTTCTCCTCATCTCCTAAAATTAGTTCATAAATCTCCCCTCCATGCCCCCAAACAACATGATTGAGTCCTGGGGGTATAGGATCTGACCTGTGGCCTGTCTCCAGTTCCCCAAAGATCTATCCCTGATGGTGCCAGGGAGAAGCATGCTGTTCCAGATTTGCCTATGGGGCACGCAAGCAGGTTTGATGTCCCTCCACTTCGGAGAGCACCATGCTCTGATACAACAGCTGGGCAAGCAGCACTGGGGAGGGCCGGTGAGCAGGGAGCTCACAGTCTGAGCATCCCTCAATCTACTTCAGGTCGTTAAGAGGAAAGCTCTGAACCCCACTCTCTGTGGAAGCCTCAGTGTGGTGGATGCACCAACAGAGCAAGTTCTCCTGAGAGCCCTGGCTCAATCGTCTCTCTCAGCAGCTGCGGGCAGAGTAAGGGAAAGAGAGGAAAAAGGTCTGAATGGAGGAAAGCTAGTACTCTGGTCATCTCTGTCCCTCTCTCTAGAAGGCAGCCCGCCTAGAATGTCCAGACTTTGGGATCATGAAAATCCCCCTGTACCTATCAATCCCCTGTGGCTCCTGCAATCTGGGCTGCAGGTGGGAAATATTTGTGTGGGAACTAGCGAGACGAAAACTGAGAGGCTGAAGCCCCCTGGGGAGGAGAAAGATGCATGATGGGTGGAGAAGCAATATGGGGCCTGCCATCTTGACTCGGGTCTGTGGTGATGGGCAGTCACCCAAGGTGGCTGGCAGCACAGTGCTTAGTACTCAAAAAGCTCCCAGTTCACTGGCAACAGCAACTTTTGGACACTTGAGGGTAGAAAAGCTCTCAAGCAGCTCAAGAGCCTGCTGACTGCCAGAGATGTGAGGGAGAGAAAAACAAACCACTCCATCTACACGTTTTGCTGGACTTCAAGCCTGGGGGGGGGGGGTTGTCTCTGCCAATATCTTGCTCCTTCTTGTTCTGCTCTGCAGCTACTTTTCATGTAATCTCTGGTAGGTTCTGGCACTTTCCCCTCCAAATTACACCAGATCTGTTTGTTTGCTTTTTCCTTTTCATCTAAAACTTTTCCTTCTGTCTGACATGATCTGGCACCTGGTGTCTCTGGTCAGCCATTTTGTCCTGAAATCTTACCACTTGATCTTTTTAAAAAGTAAAACCCTTTGTTTTTGTTCATCTTTATTGCAAAAATACATGACATACTATCGTCTATCCCTGCTTTGTCTCAATAAATACTGTTACTGACAAATGTTCTAGAGTTACTGAAACTGAAAAAATTCAAGTCACCAATTTTGTTCACAAAAAACACACATAAATTATATGATAAAGTTAGCCATTTTGAACAGACCAATATTAAGAACTGAAATGGAAACAGCAATAAAAAGCCTCCCCAAAAAGAAAAGTCCCGGTCCAGATGGTTTCACACACCCTTTTACGATAAGAATGCTTAACAAAATAGGTATAGATAGGGCCTACCTAAAAATGATACAACCCACATATGACAAACCCAAAGCCAACATCACACTGAATGGGGAAAAATTGAAAGCATTTCCACTTAGAACTGGAACCAGACAAGGTTGCCCACTGTCCCCACTGCTATTCAACATAGTGCTGGAAGTCCTTGAGAGAGCAATCAGACAAGAGAGCAGAATCAAGGGTGTCCAAATGGGGACAGAAGAGATCAAACTCTCACTCTTTGCTGATGATATGATATTATATCTAGAAAACCCCAAGGATTCAACCAAGAGACTCCTGGAATTGATAAATGAATACGGTAAAGTCTCAGAATACAAAATCAACACACACAAATCAGAGGCATTCATAAATGCCAATAACAGTCAAACTGAGAACCAAATCAAAGACTCAACACCCTTCACAATAGCAACAAAGAAAATAAAGTATCTAGGAATATATTTAACTAAGGAGGTAAAAGACCTCTACGGGGAGAGCTATGAAACACTGAGGAAAGAGATAGCAGAGAACGTAAACAGGCAGAAAACCATACCATGCTCGTGAATAGGAAGAATCAGCATTGTTACAATGTCTATACTACCCAAAGTGATCTACAGATTCAATGCAATCCCTATTAAATTACCAACATCATTTTTCACAGATAGAGAAAAAATAATTTTATGCTTTGTATGGAAACAGAGAAGACTACATTTAGCAAAAGCAATTTTAGGCAAGAAGAACAAAATGGGAAGTATTAATTTACCAGACTTCAAACTATACTACAAGCCTGGGTTATTAAATCAGCTTGGTACTGGCACAAGAACAGAGACGCAGACCAGTGGAACAAAACTGAGAATCTAGATATAAAACCATCCTCATATAGCCATCTAATCTTTGACAAAGCAGACAAAAACATACCACTGGGGAAAAGATTTCTTATTCAATAAATGGTGCTGGGAAAACTGGATAGCCACATGTAGAAGACTGAAGCAAGACCTACACCTTTCACCTCTCACAAAAATCAAATCATGGTGGATAACAGATTTAAACCTAAGGTGTGAAACTATTAGAATTCTAGAAGAAAATCTGGGAAAAACTCTTATAGACATTGGCCTAGGCAAAGAATTTACACGGAAGACCCCAAGGGCAATCACAGCAACAACAAACATAAATAAATGGGACCTGATTAAATTAAAAAGCTTCTGCACAGCCAAAGAAACTGTCACGAGAGCAAACAGACAACCTACAGAATGGGAAAAAATTTTCACATGCTACACATCCGATAAAGGGCTGATAACTAGAATCTATTTAGAACTCAGGAAAATCAGCAAGAAAAAAATCAAACAATCCTATCAAAAAGTGGGCAAACGGGGCCAGGCGCGGTGGCTCACGCCTGTAATCCTAGCCCTCTGGGAGGCCAAGGCGGGTGGATCGCTCAAGATCAGGAGCTCGAGACCACCCTGAGCGAGACCCTGTCTCTACTAAAAATAGAAATAAATTATCTGGACAACTAAAAGTACATACAGAAAAAATTAGCCGGGCATGGTGGCGCATGCCTGTAGTCCCAGCTACTCGGGAGGCTGAGGCAATAGGATCGCTTAAGCCCAGGAGTTGGAGGTTGCTGTGAGCTAGGCTGACGCCATGGCACTCACTCTAGCCCAGGCAACAAAGTGAGACTCTGTCTCAAAAAAAAAAAAAAAAAGTGGATAAAGGACATGAATAGAAATTTTTCAAAAGAAGACAGAAGTATGGCCAACAAACATATGAAAAAATGCTCAACATCTCTAATCATCAGGGAAATGCAAATCAAAACCACAATGAGATATCACTTATCTCCAGTGAGAATGGCCTTTATCAAAAAGTCCCAAAACAATAAATGTTGGTGTGGATGTAGAGAGACAGGAAGACTCATACACTGCTGGTGGGACTGCAAACTAGTGCAATCTCTGTGGAAAGTAATACGGAGATACCTTAAACAGATACAAATAGACCATTTGATCCAGCAATCCCATTATTAGGCATCTACCCAAAAGAACAAAAGACATTCTATAAAAAAGACATCTGCACTCAAATGTTTATACCAGCCCAATTCACAACTGCAAAGATGTGGAAACAACCCAAGGGCCCATCAATACCTGAGTGGATTAATAAAATGTGGTATATGTATACCATGGAGTACTACTCAGCTATAAGAAACAATGGTGATATAGCACCTCTTGTATTTTCCTTGATAGAGCTGGAACCCATTCTACTAAGTGAAGTATCCCAGGAATGGAACACTAAGCACCACATGTACTCACCATCAAATTGGTTTCACTGATCATCACCTAAGAGCACATTCAGGAATAACATTAACCGGGTGCTGGGCAGATGTGTGTGGAGCGGGGGGATGGGTGCATACATACATGAGTGCAAAGTGTACCGTCTAGGGGATGGACACGCTTGAAGCTCTGATTCGGGGTGGGGGGTCAAGGGCAACATAGGTAACCTAAACTTTTGTACCCCCATAATATGCTGAAATAAAATAAATAAAAAATAAAAAAATAAAATGGTCTAATGCGACTACTATATGTAGACGTGGCTTAATGTATTTGGCCGCAAATGCCATTTCAACTTTTAAATATGCTTTTTCATGTCCTGACGTTTATACTAAATTGACAACATGTATAGAGTTCTGAACTTACTGCTCTCTCTCCTGATCCTTACATAAACATTTAAAAGTGTTGCACCTCCTCCATTTTAAAAGGGAAAAAATGTTAACTTAAACAAACAAGCAAAACCCTCTCTTTACTTCATTGTCCTCTGTAGCTACTGGCTTCAGTCTCTCTCTTCTCCTTGACCAAAAACACCTTAACAGTTGCTTCACCAGCCTTCTCCATTCTTTTTCTTCCCATTCACTTTTCACACCACTACAATTTGTCTTCACCTCTACAGTACAGTAGGGAAATTATAGTTAAGAATTTACTGTATATTTCAAAATAGCTAGAAGACAAGAATTGTAATGTTCCCAACATAAATAAAAATAAATGGATGAGGTGATGGATACCCTAATTACATTGATTTAATCATCACACACTATATTCAGGCCTCAAAATATCACACAAACCCCCAAAATATGTACAACTATTTCATATTAATAAAAAAATGAAATAACAAAACAAGAAACAAGAAACAACTTTGCTGAAGTCACCTCCAAGAGGCCAATCCAATAAACAGTATTCAGTCCTCAACTTACTTGACTTTAACTCACCCATGAAACACTTTCTACCTAAAGTTCCCATAACATATAACCTTCTTGCTTTCTTCTAATCTCTCAGGCCAGTCCTTCTTACCCTTGTTTGATAACGTAGCCTTCTCTAAACAATCATTAAATGCTGATATTCCTCAAAGTTTTTTTCCCCCTCTTTTTATCTTCTCAGTGTCCATTCACATGGGTAAACCTTTTTCATACTTACTGTCATACACACCTAAAATTTTCAAGTAATTGTTTCTAACCCAGACTGCTCCTCTGAGCTAGACCATCAACATTCCATTTCCACTGAATGTCCCTCAAGCAACTCAAACTCACTTTGCTCAGAAATGAATTTAAAATATTCCCCTACTCACCACAACTATAACATCACTGAAAACAAAACCAAAAACCTCTATCCTCACATCCTCTAGGATTTCCTATCCCAGAATATGGTACCACATCCATTTAATTGCTCATGACAGAAACCTGGGAGTAATCCCTAACATCTTCATTTCCTTCACCATCCACATCTTTTCATTCAATAGATGCTGCCCATCCCCTGGCATATCTATTGCATTTATCCATTTCTTTGTATACCCCCTTCCACCACCATCATCTCTTTCCTAGAGATATGTTAACTCATCTCCCAGGATCCCTTCTTGCTCTCCCTTCTGTAGCAAAATGTATTTTTCAAAAATGAACATATAAATACTACTGACCCAAATGATCTTCCGGAAACTTGCCATTTCTCCATTAAGGAGAATGGTCTATTTCTCTTGCCTTTGAATTTGGGTGGGATTTTGTGACATCCTTGATCAATAGAATGTAGCAGAAGTGATGCTGTATGACTTCCAAGCCAAAGTCAGAAAAGACAATGAGGCTTTCATCTGGTGCACCCATACAGGTGTGCTCGCTTACTCCCTCTTCTGGCTCCTGGGTGTGAGCCCTCTCTCTCTCTCTCTCTCTCTCTCTCTCTCTCTCTCTCTCTCTCTCTCTCTCAGAATACTTTCCCTTGAAATCTAGCCATCAGGTTTAGGGAAGCCCAGGCCACATGGAGATGGCATCCCTCCTTCCCTCAGATCACTCTATTCTAGAGCGAGTTAGCTACCATGTTATGAGGACATTTAAGCAGCCTGTGGGTAGGCCCACATTTCAAGAAACTAAGGCCTCCTGATAACAACAGTGAGGAACTGAAACCTCCAGCCAACAGCTATGTGAGTATGCCACCTTGAATAAGATCTTCCAATCTCATCAAGTCTCCAGGTAACCACAGCCTGCTGATACCTTGACTGTAACTTCATGGAAGACCTGAACCAGAACCACCCAGTTACTCTTCTCCTAAATCCCTGACTCACAGAAAGTATGATGATAACATTTGTTATTTTAAGCTACTAAACTGTGGAGTAATTTGTTAAATAGCAATAGATAACACAACTCCTATGGTATACTATCATACCACCTAGTATTTTTCCTTCATTGTACTTAACATATTTGTAATTTAAAGAAATTAACGTAGCTGGGTGCAGTGGCACATGCCTGTAGTCCCAGCTACTTGGGAGGCTGGGGCAGGAGGATCACTTGAGCCCAGGAGTTCAAGGCCAGCCTGGGCAATATAGTGAGACTTCCTCTCAAAAACAAATTAATGTATATGATGTCTTCCTGATTCCCTTTTAGGAAGAAGTACATGGGCATAGACAAAGCTTGACTTGTTCGTTGTTATATTCTAGACACCACATAATGTCTAACACATAGTACGGACTCCATAAATATACTACATGAAAAATATCAATACTTGTCATTCTCTCTAAATTCATGCCTCTAAGTGTGTTAGATAATAAAACTTTAATGTGATGCTATCAAATGACTTCATACTTTATCAAACTCTAAATTTTAATTATAAATAAATATCCACACACATATATATGAAACCACAAATAGGCATGGGGATGTGTGTGTGTGTGTGTGTGTGTGTGTGTGTGTGTGTATTTCAAGCTATTTATATATGTAGAATATACTGCACTCATTTTACTAGTCAGACCTTCCACACTGGCTTCAAGCATAACAAAGAGACTATTTTATGGCCATTACATGTCAAATCTCTTGTGCGCTTATCTAACAATGTGTGGCTGTCAGATAAATTACTTAAAATCAATTACACATACAAATCTGAATCCCTGAGAGAGCACATGTACATGTGAGTGTGTTATGTGTACACCCACTCGCTCACCCATATGTATCACTTGGCCATGTTTGTTTTTTATTTAAAGAAGTACTAAAGTACCTAAAATATATAGCAAACTATCTAGGAAATAATATAAATAATAAGACATAACCAATTCAAATGATAACTGTAACTAACAAATACCTTATCAACTGAATAAGACAAAATGAAATATAACTCACATTATATATGAAAATTTACAGCATATACTAATATATGTAACAGATTTGTTTAATCAAATCAATGTTGCTAATTTAATAAGTATTGCTGCAAGAAAAGGAACAGGCACCCTTTCCATGGGACAAAAATCTGGAGTTAGTGGCCCATCATACTGCTTTCTCTCAAAAGACAACATCTTCCACATAAAAGGATAGTTTAATTCTGAGAATACTGAAGTGACAGGAAAATATGATGTGTTCTATAGAGTCCATTTTGCCTAATAAACCTCACTCTGGCAATTTAAAAACAAGTAAATAAAAATCACTGTTCATGAAGTGAAATTAAATAATTGGAAAAAATGTTACAGTCAATCCTTATCATTTGCTCTTCCTAAAAGCAGTTAAAAAGAGGACACATGGTTCATTCATTTTAAAAGCCAAAATAATAACAATAAATAATGGTATGATCCAATTTTTATAATACTACTTGCCAGAAGATCTCAGCAATTAAATTGTAATAGCTCATACAAGGCTGGTGTTAAGATAAAAGCTGAAGAATGGAAAGACATTATCTAGCAACTAATATTAAAAATAAATGACATTTCTATACCATGGTTCCTTTGCAGCCACTAGGTTATTTTTCTAAAAGAAAATTTTGCTTATTTTTGATTGAGGTACACTAGAAAGAGCACTAGACTTGCTATGGTTTGAAAAGTTTGTCCCCACTCAAAAGTCATGTTGAGATTTGATTGCCATTTTAACAGTATTAAGAGGTGGAACCTCTGAGAGGTAATTAGGCTGCGAGGGCTCTGCTCTCATGAATGAGTAACAATATTGTCTCAGGAGTGGGTTATAAAAGGATGAATTTAGCCCCTTTCACTCTTTTGGGGCATTATTTCTACCTCTCCCCTCCCTCCTTTTCCTTCCCCTTACTCCCTCCCTCATTTCTCCTCCCTCTCCCTCTCTTGGTCTGCACTGCATGCCTCTCTCTTGCCTTACACCATGGAATGAACAGCATCCATGCAAGAAGGTCCTCACCATATCTGGCACCTGGATATTCGATTTCCCAGCCTCCAGAACTTGACCCAATAAATTCTATTCGTTATACATTACCCAGTCTCAGGTTACTCTGTTATAGCAACACAAAATGGACTGAGAGAGAACCGAAGCCTAGAGATCTGAATTTTTGTGCTGGCTCTAATAAAAAACAAAAAAGAAAAGAAAATTAAAAAAATAAGGCAATGACCTTGTGCCCAAGTTATAAAATCTCTCCTTAATCTTACTAAGTGAGGGGTTAAATTGGGTAAGTCTGTAAAGGCCCTGACTGTTGTACGATGTGAAGTTGAAGTTTAGAAGTCTTCAGTAGGAAGTTTTAACTCAAGGCACTCAACTTATATTTTCAGTGGGTTCATTTTTGCAAAGCACACATAAAAGTCCAAGGCAGATTTGAATGATGCCAATGAAGATATCTATGCAAGTGTAAAATGCAAAAACAAAAAGGATATAACAAAAACAACCAGCAGGAGGTAAATATATTCAATACTCTATAATATCATACCTCTTCTTAGCAAAAAAGATTTTTTTTTCCTAAATTGGTTTTTATCAGTCACAGGCTGTTTTAGTTATTCTAAGGTCCCACTCGAAAGCACTGTTTATACAAATATAGAAAAAGGAAAAGTATTGAGGATATTTAGAAAAATTCTACTGATTTCCTTTTATAATAAATTCAACTGTGAAACCCAGTTCATATGTAACTTTTGAATCCATTTTTGGCAGCTACAAAACAATTACCAAAATCTAACTAAAACAGTAACAATCCTAACTAGAATTTTGACATCACAGCAAGAAGAATTTTCAATCTTAAGTATAAAAACCTGCATATAGTTCCTACAGATCAGTTATTTCCCTTACTGAAGAGCATACAAAGGGATTAGGGCAGATAGGCAAAACCTGGAAATATGCAAATATCCCTTTGATTTCTACAGCTAAAAATATAAACCACTACTCTTGTTTTCAAAAGAAAACCTGAAAGAGACCACCTCAAAAAATAATCCCTCAACATAAGATATGACAAACAAGATATAATTATAGTAACATGTTACTAATCCTGTAACCAGCTCTGGCACACCTGAAATTAAGCTTTCTACTGATTTCTCTGAATGAAAGTAAGAACTATAGAGAATAACAATAAAAAATATAGCCTACTACAAATATGTATTTTCCAATTATTACACCAGTATAGTAGGAAAAGTAGTATGTGGCAGACTTTCATTTTACTCTGTTTCTAGTTGGTAAAACATTACTATAATCCAGAATGGGTAAAAACTGGACGTGACTAGAATCTGATTATACTTGCAACCACATATCTTGCTAAAATAGAAACAATATTTACAATATCAAATACAAATACATTTGCAGAGAATCAATGAAGGGTAAAAAATGTATTAAAAAACTGGAAAAGTTAGCTTAGAAAGAAAACTAGGTTATATATTAATGATAAATAAGCATTTATAAAGTAGCTAAGTGCCAATATGCTTTATTAATATCACCTTGCAATTCCAGATATCAACAAATCCTTAAAACAGTACCTTTTACATCTCCTAAAGGAATCAGTCTTAGCGTGTACTTTACAGCACAGCTGTTAGAAGAAATTTTCACAATGAACACTTTAGAAGTTAGAAAAACAAATACTAAAAGGAGGAAAACCATTTTTATTGACTTCAAATAGCTATATACAGTAAAATAAACAAAAGCATTAAGATAATTTAATAATTCAAAGTTTGTTATATAAATAGTGAAAAGGGTCATTTACTTTTCAGTTACTTGTCTTGTAATGTGCCCCATCTCTTAACGTCAAAAATATTACATGCCTAGGAAAAACATCACACTAATATTACATTAACAATTACTAGGGAAGAAAAACAAGCACTAGACCAGACATTCCAAAGACAGCAAATAATAAAAGGTAGAAGAGATGACTAAAAGAAATCACTACTTCCTTTACCTTTTAACTACTTTATATAAATAGTATCTGTTTATTTGTTTTAGAATAACCATCGTTAGCATTGTTATAATATTTAATGCATCAAGATCCAACAATGTTTCATTCAACTAATTGTATATTCCTATGATTTAAATTATAGCCCAGTATGATGAGGAAAAAGTACAGACTGCAAGACTGAATGACTCTGTCAAAGAATGCAAGGGAGAAACATGGTCATAACATGAAATTATTTCAAGTTACCTCTCAAGAAATTAAACCATCACAACTCAGTAACTGTTTAACATTTGCTTATAGGAAGCAGAACTGACTTAAGCATACCCACTCCTCTTTGATGTGCTTTAAACATGCCAAATGACATTCCCTTTTCCCAACCCAAAGCCACTAAGAATTCCTCCTTCCATCCTCTCACCACTAGAGACTCTACCACAGCCAGGCCTGATCCTTCCTTCTGCTGGAACCTGGAGCTGCCTCCAGCACTGCTCTCAGTGGTTTGCAACTGGAAACCTTCCCTTACACTATCAGGGCTGCAGTACATAATCCAGCTGGACCTCTGCTAGAACTAGGAATGCCTTTCCCCTCGTAGTCAGCTTCTACACATACAAACAAAATGTCTATGACCACTTTAAAAACAACTTAAGAGACTAGTACAGTCTAACAATTAAGAGCATGACCTCTGGAGCCAGACTGTCTTATTTCAAATCTTGGTTCCATCTTTTACCAACTGTGTGATCCTAGGAAAGTACTTCATCTCTCTGTACCTCAATTTTCTTATCTCAACGTAAGGATAACACCTGTAAGTCTACTTTGAGACTGAGAATACTGCCTGGAACATAACTGTCACTCAATAAATATTAGCAGAATTATTTGCAAAGCTTCCAGCCAAACCTTATGTAAAAGAAACAAAACACTATATGCAAAATAACCACTTGACTGGCATACCAATCATATTTGTCTATATTACAGAGCCCCCCTAATGTTACAACTGCTTATTTTATCAGCAAGGCCAAAGTTTAAACAGATTAAATCTCAGCACTTCTCAAGTCCTACTTTAAAAAGCCAGACTGAATGAATAGATGATTCAGAATACGAAATATTCTATCTGTTGGTTTTAGTTTCAGTGGATGTGTGGGGAACAAGGAAAAATGGAATTTCCCCTTCCTCTAGAAGCCTTGATAAAGGTTCAAGACTCTATTCACTAAGTTACCCACTAGCCATATGTGTCTACTTAAATTTAAAATATTTAAAATTGAATTCTAAATTCAGTTCCTCATTCACACTAGCCGTATCTGAAGTGCTGAATTCCCACATGTGGCAGACAGCAAACACTTTTACTATTGTAGGACGTTCTCTTGGACAGCACCGGTGTATAGAATCCTGCAGCACTTTCTGCTCTGCTGGTCTCCATTCACGTCTTGCCTGGTAGAAAGTGGTGGCAGAAAGAATATGTCAATGCAGTGCTCCTCCAGGGGTGGTAAAACTGGAGACCAAAGTTCATCCACTGGAAGGTCAAATGGACTGATTAATTCCAGCTCAAATTTGCAACGCATCAGAGAACAATGTTCTATAGATATTTGCCCAGGTATTTCCAAGCATAAAGAAAGAAACGGGATAACCAATTTTACTTAGTTCACAGTTTTACTTAGATCCACTTCCTCTCCTTTCCCCCAGTCCAGTCTATTCCCTTTATAAAACAATAAAAGTACTAACGAGGAAGTCTGAACTAAGTAGTTCTGTGGGAAACAAACTGGCCATGTGTCTCCCGTGCCATACCACCTACTGGCGGATGAGGGAAAAGGATGATGATGCAAGCAATTCCGATCAGGCTCAAAAACTTTGAAAATCTGAAGGATCACTTCATTTCTTTTTCTCATCTAATTCAAAGGGGTGGTGGGCATTAGGACCTGACTTATCCAAATTACAATTCCACAGTTATAAAATCACTAATAAAATCACCACAGCCTACTGGAAAAGATCAGGATTATAACCCTCTTGCCAAATCTGGGTCAAGGAGTTGGAAAAACTTTGAAGTTTTTCCAGGGGGATAAAAGAGACTGGAGACTACCTGGCTCAAAATATTTCCTGCTCAGAGATGCCTCACTGTTTGATCACTGTTTCCTAACATTTCCAACACAGTATCTTGCTAGAAAGATTATTAGATATTACAAATTCTGCATTGCTTTTAAAGTAATTTTATTCTGAAATTTTGAAAACAATGAAATAATTTCAGTAGTATCTTATCTTAAAGATTAGTCTTTCAAAAATCATTATTCTCTGAAGTATTAAAGGACCCCAAAAGATTTCTAACATTTATTATTTGCAAAACACAAATGTTTTGGGGTTAGGTTGTCTTACGGTAAAAAGATCCAGAAAGAGTTGCCAAATTTAGCAAATAAAAACACAGGCAAATCTCTGAATTATCTCTTACAACTGTGTATGAATCTCTAATTATCTTGAAATAAAAAAGTTTAATTAAAGAAAAACAGAACACCTAGTTAAATTTCAATTTCAGTTAAATAAGAAATATTTAGTATGCACCTCTAATATTTAACATGCATATAAGTATGCCCCATGTATATCTGTGACACACTTATATAAATTATTCACTGTTTATTTAAAATTCAATTAGTCTGAATAGAATCTGGAAAGGCAAAGGGTAGAAGTCAACAAAATCTGAAATCATAAACAATATGGATAGAATAAATGTACACCTTCACAATAAGTGAAGTCATGCCTATGTGAGCTAACTCTATGCCTTTCAATCTAATGTCAGTGGCAAAAGAATCTTGATGGAGGAATTTGTTCCACACTAGTTATGCTCAATTTTAGCTCTCACTTTTTGTTAATTTTATCTTGCTCACACAAATCCCAAATCCACAGACTTTTGCTTCCTCACTCCCTCTAATTCTGTCTTGCTATTAGAGTAAGAGACTCTGGAAATGCCTCCCAATGCTGCTCCTGTGGAAGGACTACGCTTGGACCTCCTCCATTCCAGCTATGCCAATCTCCTAGCCCGCAGCACATCCACTGATTCTTAGATCAGTAGCTCTTGGCTTAGCTGTAACTATATATGGGAGCCAAAATCGTGGCTACAGGCACTTCTAAGAAATTGCCAGTAGCAGTTGAAGACTTCCAGCTGAGGTTTAACCAATAAGTACACTTGTTTTGGTAAAGTCATTTGAAAAAACTAATTAATCTAACCCTTTATAAACATCTTGCCACCTCATAACTCACACAAATGTAATTCTATATTCATGTAATGCTTAAGACACAGATATCCAAAAGATTAAAACTACAAAAGTAGATCTGTTAAATCTGTGGTCCCCAAGCCCTGGGCCATCAACCCGTACTGGTCCAGTCCATGGCCTATTATGGACCAGGCCACAGAGCCTCACCACCACCCTCCCCCTAAGTAATTATCTTCCATGAAACCAGCTGCTGGTACCAAAAAGGTTGGGGACTGCTGTGTTAAATAGTGAAAAATATATACATAACCATAACAAATTCTTCAATACATCTGATAATAGGAAGCTATAAACCAGGGGAATCAAACCCAAATGTCTCTAAGGTACCATAATGTAATGTAATTTACATTACATACGGTAATGTAAATTAGTTCAGTGAGCCAGTATAATAGGGAGAGAAGAGGACCATGGTAAAATAGAGAATGCCTGCCACTTCAAAGGAGATACATTGATTTTGCTACTCAGCTTCATTAACTTAACTGCAGCAACCTATTTCACATTTGCATCACTTCTCAGAGCTCATATGCTTCCAGTGGAGTTAACAGCACCCCTATTTCAAGGATAGAGCAGTGGCCTAGGCAGGAACCATGTGTACATAACCTTTTACCTCCATAACCTTCACTCCACTGTGACTGGTTTAATGACTAGCCCAACTAGAGTAAATGAAATGCAATTAGACTTCCGATGGAAAAACTGTGGTCAGGACTCACACAGTTTCACACTGCATCTCAATCTGAAGAACGTAGCTGGGTGGTACTACCAGTCATCTTATGACTGCAAGGAGAAAGTCTTTCTAATAATTGGGTCAACTAAAAGGAAGGAGAGCTAGCAGACAGAAAGGTAAGTCAGATGCTGATAGCATGCCAAAGGGTAAATCTACCCTGAACTTTTCAGTTATGCAAGCTAACAAATTCACATTTTGATTAAGCCAATTTGGTTTGAGAATTCTGCCACTGTAACCAAATGAGTTCTGATACAGACATTTAAAGTTAATTTTTAAAAATATTGCACACAGACACACAGTGCTGAGTTTGTCTTATAGGCAGCCAGTATGCAACTATATGCAAATATAAAGTCTTGATTTTACTTAAAATCCTTTCAAAATGTTTTCTTTGAAAGACAGTTTGCCTAAGATTTAACATACCAACAAACACTAGCCTTCAAAACTACATTTGGCAAAAGGCCATGAAGCAACAATGGTCTTGGCTGTTTTATACTATATAATATATATACTACTTTTTTCATAATATAGCAGACTATGATGCCTTAGCGTCTTTAAAAAGAAACAAGCCCTAAGCACATGCAAACACATGCACAAACTGACAAGTATTCCTGACATTAAACATATTAAGCCTCAAGTCAAAAGTTATTTAACACAATTGTTTCTTAAGCTACAGCTAACTATGTAATTTTTTGTGTGTACAAATGAGAGATTTAAAATATTACCATTATATTACCAAGTTTTACAACTAAAACTATTATACACACTGGTTTCAATTCTAATTTTAAAAATTATGAGTTCTTGAAAGTTGTCCTAAGTCAATTTCAAACTCTGTATAGTACAAAGGAAAATGAAGGGAAAAGCCAAGTACTGTGCTAAACTCATTAATTTCATTGTATTAGATTTTACCTAACTCTCCACCTCAACCTCACATACACATTCCCATGCATACACTTTTACACCTGATGCCATCAGAACATCTCAGGGAGTACGAGGAGGAGCATTATCTTTGGACAGATCTGAGTCTGAATCTCGCTTCCATCATTTATTTGCATGACTTTTGTTATATAATTTCTGAAGGACTTATTCTTCTCATTTCTAAAAAGAGGATAATAATACCTTCTTGGGAGAATGGAGAAATATGATGATACATGTAAATTACCCAGAACAGTACATACCACACTCAACAAGTAATGCACTTGAAATTATATTCAAATGGGCGTGCATAGCTTAAACTAAGTGATGCTTGTCATAATTCATCGTGTAAGAAAAAAGCAGATAGCAATAAAAATGTCTATAACTAGAAGACTTGGAAAATACAGTCTGGTTCTATTGGCCACTATGTGCAAATAAATAAATTTTGTTTTATGAAGTTTTTTAATACTCAAATTTATTGTGTGAAAACAGCAAACTGACTTATGACATTATAGTGCATAAAATCATAATCCAAAAATCCCGAAACTAACCATATCATATTTAATGTCCAGTAAAGTCCATTATAATTAGATCAATTTTACATCTTGATACAGTATCATCCCTCCTGGAAGTAAGTTCTTAGAAAGATATAAATAATTTGACTTAAAGTTATTTACAAAGTACTTCTAAACATGTCTGGAGAGTATTACATTTGCTCATCAGAGGTAGTATGAAACATGAGAATTGCTAATGGCAAGATTATCTGTAACATGATAAAACAGTCACAAATACGTTATTAGTTCATGTTTGTTTGAAAGATGTTAATATAAAAAATTAAATTCATAACAAATGACGTTTCAGCTTAGAACAACAATGAAAATATATTTAAGTCTAATATAAGCTCTTTACTAAATAAACTCCTCCATCTAGGAATACTAATTAAGCCAAATAAATATACTTCTTGTCATAAAAGTGATGTTTAGGATATATTCTCCATTCTCAAAAGGAACACAGAGACTCTCTTAAAACAAAAAGTGTGCATATACTACATAAGATACCAGTAACAAAGACTCGTGGCAAGAGAAAAGGGTTTTAGAACAAAATCCTTTGGAAAGTACAACCTGTATTTTTGCAATGGGTGTTGAGTTTTCTTTCAGATCTTTCACATCTAATTACCTCTAGCCAAGAAAGGGCTGTTAATCTTCCTTTTACAAATTGGGGTGTGCCCCAGTTCTTGAAATCTATGCACTATAAAAAGAGGGAAGAGGGAAGAAAAGATAATCCATGATAGGTGGAAGAACACAGGGTAAACATTGTAAATCTATGTTGCCCAATACAATAGCCATTGTGAAGCTTGAAAATAGATGAATAGCTATCTGTGGCTATTTTAAGCCTTTAAAAAGTGGCTAGTCTAAGCTCTGTTTTAAGTATAAATATACAGATTTCAAAGATACAGTACCAAAAAAAGTAAAATATTTAATTAATAATTTTTATATTACTTACATGTTAAAATTAGTGATTTTGGATATTTGAGTTAAAAATATTGAAATTAATTTCACTTATTTTAATTTTTAACATGGCTACTAGAAAACTGCAAATTACATATGTGGCTTGCATCATATTTTTATTGGAAAGCACTATTTGAAATCATGGCATCCAAATCTCTGAATTTAGAGATTTTTCTTCATTTGTAATTATTTGTTTGTTTTTTTTTTTTTTAAAAAAAAGGTTTTGTGAACTGATATGTATCTGCCAGTTTAAACATTCTGTATTTCATGTTGTCTTTCCATACATTTTCATACAACTCTTCAGATGCCTTACTAATAGCAGTAAGTAATATAAAACAAACATATTAATAAATAATATGTATTAAGCTTGAAAAGACATATTGTCAATCATGTACTAGTGCTTTTATCACATAGCCAACAAGTGGTATTTAATAGATTTAAACAGAAATCCATTAAAACAAATCCATTCCAACAGCTGACAGGTAAACCAACCATAAAGTCAACCTAATGCCTAGAATTTTATTTGCCAGCAAATGGTAGGTGTGAAAGGCCTTATATATTTCTAGCTAATGCAAATTGGGTTCCTATGATGCTATACTGTCTACTGCTTGTGATATTCAAGCCCCTGAATCTCCACATACAACAGCTGGAAAAGTGCAACTTCTCTGTAAACTTCCATCTTAAAATACAAAAATATAGTCAAACACATATTTTTTTAGTCTCCAAATATTTAATAGTGAGGATAGCCTTCTCTTATTAGAGTATTAAAAAATAATAAAATTTTAGAATCCCCTCATCCATATTTGAAAACAGTATATTAACAAAAAGGTGAATTTCATCCAGATGGTTCCTCCCCTCTTTCCTGCAAACATCCATTTGTTAGTTACCCAAGTCTCTTTAACCACCACAACCCAAGTTACCTTCTAAATCCCAACTCCTCTTTCAACACCCTAAAAGATTTCCTATAGCCTTTCATGTTAGGATTTTTACCTCCAGTTTTAAGAGGCTTCATTAGGCCACTTCAGGCTTCTAATCTCCCCTATTTTTTTCTGTACTTTTCTGCCTACTCCTTCCCTAGTGTCTGAGCAAATCTACTCTCTATCAACCCATCCCTTCTCCAAATTGTCTCTTTGGTTCTTGTTCTTCCAACTGGAGATTCAGTGATTTATGTGAACCCTGTACATTCGCAGTGAGAGGGTGGAAAGGACTTGCAGGACCCAAGGCAAAACATAATTGTATGTTTCTTTTCCCCAGCCATTTAAGAAGCTCTTAAAATTCTACTTTTAAAATGCAAGCTCTCAACCTTCTGGAGGCTATGCTGGTATTTTTCCCACCTATCTTTCCTGAATAAGTGACATATTTTACCTTGTTTCATTTCCTCACACTAATTTACATTAAATGTAATAATTCATGCTTATAAAACTGAAAGGAACTCTGTGGTCTCTAAAACCAAAAATTCTTAAGTATTTTTCTGAAAAGTTGGTTCACAGCTTTCAATAGGTTTTGAAACAGTCCAAGGAATGTAATCTCTCCAAAGTTGTTTGTAATTTTTACCTCTTTAATAGCTTGCATGAATTCATATTCTTCATCCAATTATAGTGAATCTTGATATTTTTGTTACTGATATGAGTTAACTCTTTATAGGTAATATATATTCTTTGTAATGATAGTGCAGATATTTTTCTTGTGTGTTTAATGTTTTGTTCCTTTTCAAAGCACAGGGTTCTTACTTTACATAATAGAATTTAAATCATTTCCTTTGTGATTTTGCTTATGAATTCAAAAACTTATTCTCTTAAGTCTAACCATGGCCACCACACAGCACAACTTCAGAGGATGTCTTTCAAACTGTACTTCTCTGTGCTGTGCCGAATACAGAGTACAGTATGAATGGTGTCCCCTGGAGCTGTATGTGAATGTTCTAGAGCCAACCAATAATACATAGACCCATTTTCCAAAATTTTCCGATAGGTTGACCTTTTATAATATATAAGATTTTAATCCATTTGGAGCTTATATTGTAAAACTTGTGATTAATAATTTTTTAAATCATTTATTTATCCCATTTGAATTAATAAATCATCTTAACCCCATGTTTTGGAAAGCCACTTGAAACAGATATTTTTGAAGACTGTTGTTTAATATACTGAGTCTCAATCTGAACATCTAGTGAATAAAATTTTAAAACAATATATATCCATCTACTATGTGCTAGAAACTGGGTTAAATGCTGAGAACAAAATGCAAAAGGCAGCTGCCAAACACAAATGTCTTAATATTACCAGAGAAACAAAACAATTATCATACTGCACGATTTTTTTTTTTTTTTTTTTTTGAGACAGAGTCTCGCTCTGTTGCCCAGGCTAGAGTGAGTGCCGTGGCATCAGCCTAGCTCACAGCAACCTCAAACTCCTGGGCTCAAGCGACCCTACTGCCTCAGCCTCGAGAGTAGCTGGGACTACAGGCATGCGCCACCATGCCCGGCTAATTTTTTCTATATATATTTAGTTGTCCATATAATTTCTTTCTATTTTTTTAGTAGAGACGGGGTCTCACTCTTGCTCAGGCTGGTCTCGAACTCCTGAGCTCAAACGATCCACCCGCCTCGACCTCCCAAGTGCTAGGATTACAAGCGTGAGCCACCGCGCCCGGCCCTGCACAATATTTTTTATTCTGTCCCACGGATCGTTGCTATTTGTGGGCCAGAATCATTTTTTAAAATGTATCTTTGCATTACAATTGGTTCTAATACCCCTGTCATAAATATGCCTGCTTATTTTTCCATATAACAAATGCTATTTACATATAACATACACCAGGTATGTAATATCTGATACACTCAAGAACACATGAAATAGGATTATCAACCACATTTATGAGAGTTAGAGGAGATAAACAACTTGCTCAAGCTTTCACAGTTACTCAGTTGTGAAGTGGGGACTTGTCCTCCTATTTGCCTAACTCCAAAGCCTTTTATCTGCGTCATGCGGATTTTCTGGATGTACAATAAGCACAGTTTTTCTTTTTTTGAGGGGGTAGGGTTTTCAATCTGTCTCTGCCTTCCCAATATTTATTACTTTTCTTTTTCAAACTTTGTGTTATATTCAGTCACCACGTAACTATAATGGGCCATCCTGGCTTTTTCTCCCAAAAATTTAAGAGAACTGTTCACAAAAATATTTTCAATAAATAGAATATTGGTTTTTTATTAAAGGGAAGCAAATTTTGTTATTTTAAGAAAGAATTCTCTCTTATTTCTAATTTAAATTGTGAGTCAGTTAAAATATGTCTAATGGTATCAGCTCAACATCACTAGTCATTCGGGCAACGCAAATCAAAACCACAATGAGATGCCACTTCACACCCACCAGGATGGCTATGAAAAAAAAAAAAAAAAAAAAAAAAAACAGAAAATAAATATGGCAAGGACACGGAGAAATTGAAACCCTGGTACACTCACTATTGGGTAAGTAAAACGGTGCAGCTTTTGTAAAAAGTAGTTCCGGAGTTCCTCAAAAAGTAAGACAAAGAAATTACTATATGACACAGCAATTCCACTCCCAGGAATATACCCCAAAGAGCTGAAAACAGGTATTCAAACAAATGCTTTCACACAAATGTTCATAACAGCACTATTCACAGGAGCAAAAGGTAGAAGCAATCTAAATGTTCACAACTGATGAACGAATAAAATATTCCAAATGCTTTTTTCTATATTGTGGTATTTCTTGAAATGTTCGATTTTTCTTCTTTAGTCTATTGTTGTGGTTACGTCACAGTACTAGCAACTGCCATTCTTTGCAGTCTTCTAACAAACTTCCTTTGTGGAGGGGTACAACTCCTATAATTAATTCTACTTTTTAAATAATTTTAATATTCTTGTTCACTGAGATTAGATAATTGTCAGTTAGTTGTACTGGTTTTATGCTTATGGATTTGGTTCACATTTGCCTCAAAACATGGTTAAGGTAGTTTTCTATCTTTTCTTATGCTATAGAACAGAAGATATCATAGGAAATATCTACCAATTAGACATTTAAAACATGTTTTCTGCAATTCTACAGAAAAAAGTATTCAATGAAAATATAAAGTATAAATTGAAAAAAATTGTTTTACAAATAATCAAATGATAGATAATTCATATCTTCAAATGAGTCATCCTGTTATTTGAAAGGACTGCTGTTAAAGATTTTTTTTTTTACTCCTTTTTGAATGAAAACACATACTAGTGAGATTTAGGGATATCACTGCTGCTTTACACTCACTCCATCTTCCCCCAATGTTGTATCTTATTAAGTTCTGATTTACTCTATTTTCAGCTATTTGCACTAAAATTTCATGCTGTCATAAAGTCTCTCTCTCTTTTTTTTTTTTTTTTTTTTACAAAAGAGGATCTCACTCTGTCCCGCAGGCTGGAGCACAGTGGTGTTGCAATCATGGCTCACTGCAAGCCTGAACTCTTGGGCTCAACTGATTCCCTGCCTCAGCCTACTAAGTAGCTAGGACTGACTACAGGCATACGCCACCACGCCTGGCTAAGTTTTCTTAATATAGAGATGAGGTCTCATGTTGCCCAGACTGGTCTCTAACTCCTGGCCTGAAGGGATCCTCCTGCTTTATTTAGCCTTTCAAAGTGCTGGGATTACAGGTGCGAGCCACCACACCCGGCCTCTCATAAAGTGTACAAAACTACACATGTGTACACGTAGCCCTAAAGTTCTAGTACAGACTCCTTCCCCACACACTATTACCAACAGTTTTTTGCATTATGACACAGGCAAAGTATAGGGGTCCTCAGGTTAAGAAATGGCTAGCCATTAAAATCAAGTAGGCAACACGATCTTAAAATCAAGTAGGCAACACGATCTTAACTGTTTCTCTCTAGCTTCATAGAGGATAATGGTACTTATCTTCCCTTGCCCCTTCCCCACTCTCCCTATCCCAACTAAGACTATTTCTCAAAGAATGGTTAGAGAGCCACTACTATTTGAATCCGTAGGCAAGCTTCCTAAAAATACATCTTCTCAGGCCACTTCTGGCCCACTAAATCAAAATCTCTACTTTGGGTAACTGCTGATTATAAGACTCTCAAATCACAAAGTCCAACCAGAATACCTCCCATTTATAGCGACAGGGTAAGGGCAACCCTATAATTTATCATACAAACAGGGGTATTTCTGAAAGTGAAAGGAAATGCTATTAATTTTTACACCAAGACAACAGATGCAAATCAAGGTGTATGCTCAAAGCAAGGTTGCTGTGATGCTCCACACTTTGAGAATCTGGCTAGTTTCAGAACTACTTTTAACTAAGTTAATTAAAACTATTCTCATATTTAGCGCAAGAGCAGTATATTAAGAACTGAAAATATAAAGAAACATAAGATCTGTACTCAGCCCTAGTGCCCACTTCAGTAGGGAAGAAAGGGCACATGACAAGAGGCAGTAAGTACCAGTGAATTAAATAACACGTGAGTCTCTCAAAAGAGAGATGTGCAGGACGGATTCACGAAGATGTAGGGTTTGAAATAGGCCTTAAAGGATCACTACCATTTGGAGGATCAAAGCCATCCTAGGCAATGAAAGAAGGTAAACAAAGATGCAGGACCTAGAAAACTCAAGTTTTACCCAGGTGGTGGGAAACACCACTTTTGCTAGAGTATAGGGCTTCTATACATAATGGAAAATAAAATAAAGCTAAAATAAAAATAAAGTTAGGAGACAGATGCAAAAAATTTTGATGGAAACCACTGAGATTCTGAAGGCATTCCATAATCAAAAAGCAGCTGAAATACAATGTGGCATGAGTGCCTAGGGGAGATGAGAAGGGATAAAAGATGTAAGAGTGAAAAGAGAATAGATATTACACATAAAAGTAAATACTAAATGCTAAAGAAGAGTAATTAGAAGAAAGAGACATTTCAGATACATCAGAAAAATTGAAACTAAAGAGAAGGTGGGCACATAAAACAAAAAAGAATTAAGAATAAGTCATATGAAAAAAATACTGACACAGCTAAGATTATCAAATGATTTTTCTGAAATAAACTGGAAGAAGAAAAGCCAGATTATAAAAAGATGAAAGAAAACAAGACAGAAAAGTGGAGAATATATATCTATATATATGGCTCAATAAAATAAAAATAAATGGGAAGCTGGATTGTAGATAATAAGACAGGAAAAGATGATAGAATTAAACAGATTTTTAAAAAATCTCTTAGAAAGAGGTTGATAATTGAGAAAAGATTAAAAGTAAGGGAAAAGAAAACGTGTAGTTTGAAGCAATGAGCTAAGAGAAAAATCCTGTTAAGAACACAGGTTTTCCTGTAAATAAAATTCATTAATAATGAAAAGACCAAAGGGATACACAAAGTCACACATTTACAAGAGTGCATGCATATATACACATTAAACTCAGGCACAAAGTTCAAATTTACTATGAGATTTCAGAGCTGAAGGAGGTATTATAAAAAGTAAAATGCTGGAGGAAGAAAATATTTTTTGCATAATAGACAATTTCATATGCAGTAAAAAAAAAATCACAAAAATTTGGTCATAATAGATTTTACATAAGAAATATGACTATTACAAACTATTATGCGTTACTCAAAACAATGCTATACAAAATTAGTTTATTACAGCCTTATGATTTGCTATCACTGCAGTGTGCAATCTAGACCAGCAATTTACAAGTGCAAGTGATAATCCTTTCTCTGCCAGGATATTTGGAAATGGCGGGAGAAGGTGGTTCTTGGTGGCCACAACACAGGGAGAAGCCCTATTGGCATTTACTCAGGAGAGTCCAAGGATGTTCAGTATTTTCTAAGGCAAAGCACAATCGAGCCCAAAATGTCTAAGGTGTTCCTGTCAAGAAACACTAAGCACAGGAAGGAGGTTGCTTCTTATATATACAGACAGGAGGGTTAACTTTTAAATTCAATTATTGTGATAAATTAATTTGATTCTGATAAAGGTCTGCCTTCTACCTTAATCTACCGCCTCAGTTTAATTCAAAACTTAAAACAGACATAGTTCTAATAAAGATATTTCAGTATTCTAATGCTAAAACTTAATTATCTCTAACCATTGACAAAGAAGTGGCCAGAAGAATGTCATATGTTTAAAATAATAGCTTTAATAAGTATTCAGTTTTCAAAATAATACCTAGAGCAATGGTTGAATGCATGCATTTGCACTCTTTTGCCACCAAATAGGTCCATGCAATTTTTATACATCTAAGGTTTCCTAAGGCAAAGCAATTTAAGTTGAGGTATATTTAAAATTAAGAAGTTATACAAGGATAATAATGGAAATATAATGAAGTACTGCAATGGAAACACAACAAATATGAGTTAACGATGATTCTGTAAAGGATACTAGGAAACAAATTCGTTATTTTGAAAAAGAAGAAAAAACTGGTAAACAAGGGAAAAAAAATTAAGCATTTATCCTGCCTTTACAATGTAACTGACATGACTATGTGAGGCTGCTAACGTCACAAAAAAACAACCAGATTTTAGGTGTCTCTTGGTAGAAAAGCACACCACCAGCAATTTTGATAAAAAAAAAAAAAATTCAGCCTGAATTTGATCAAGGCTCCTGACCTAACTCCCAAATTTACAAGAAATACTGGGGACAAAGAAAGATATTAAACTATGTCATAGGAATCCAGTAAGCAAAATACAGACTCTAAGAATTCAGCCCAGTTTCTTCAATAAATAAAGTGCAAAAATGAAAAAAAAAAAACAAGAACTTGATAGATTGGAAAATATAAAAGATGTATCAACCAATCACAATGTATCTACAGCTGACCCTTAAACAATACATGGGCTGGGAAGGAGACCTCCACACAGCTGAAAATTCGAGTGTAACTTCTGACTAGCCAAAAACTTAACTACTAATGGCCTACTTTTAACTGGAAGCCTAACCAGTAACAAAAAGTCAATTAAAAATATTTTGTATGTTATATGTATTATATACCATACTCTTACAATAAGTTAAGAAAATAAGAAAAATACATTTACAGAACTATACTGTATTTGATACTGTAAGTTTATGTCATGTTTATAAAATGAATCGTTTGTCTGAAATACCAGGCAACTGCAGCTGCAGATCTCAATCTACAGTAACACATCAAGCAATTCAACTTTTTCTTGTAATGTCATGACTTTTCTCTGCTTCTCAGGAGCAATTTCAGCATCACTAGTGGCACTTCATATGGGTCCCATGGTGTTACTCAAGGTTTACGGTATTGCACTAAACATGATGAAAAATACAGAAGATACGTGAGAGATTACTTTTTATAGCAATACAAAATTTACTGGAGAGACGAACTGCTCACGCAGAGATGATTAGTGTCACACATGTTTTAAGTAGATACTCGCAATACCTGAGCAACAGCAACAGGAGGTAGGTATGAAATTACTACAGTAGTACTTACTGTATGCCCTACAGTTAATTTTAGGCAGTTATGATTTAATACTGAATCTTTGTTTACATTTCTCTTCAGTGCAAATGACGCCATGTACAGTTTGTAAATGTGTACAAGTTTTGATAAATTTTAACTTTATAACAGATTTGTATTTTATGGTAGTAAATAATAAAATAGACTAGTATGTACATAATTTTATGCATTCATGACATACTTAACTTTTTCCTATTTTTTTCAATACTTCTACGCTATATGGTTAAACTGTCAGTTTTTTGAAATTTTTGAAAATCTCCTAAAATTTTTCCAACACATTTGTTGGAAAAAATTCACGAGTAAGCAGACCCACACAGTTCAAACTCATGTTGTGCAAGGGTCAATCACACTTTATTTAGATTCTTATTCAAATAAGTTTGGAGAAGGGGAGGACAATAGTCATGAGACAATTGTAAATTTGAATAATGGCTGACTACGGAAATACTATAAAATTTTTAGGTTTATTAATGACATTGTGGTTAAGTTAAAAAAAGTTAAAAAAAGTCTTTATCTTTTGAAAATGTATACTGAAATATCTGCATCTTTAAAAACACAGATTAAGATGTCTGGTATTTGTTTTAATATAATAGGGGAGAGTAAAATGGATGGGGGTATAAATGAAACAAGATCTGCCATGAATTGATAACTACTGAAACTGGATGAAGGCTACATGGACCTTCATCATACTAATCTGTTTACTTCTATATATGTATCAAGTTCTCCACAATAAAAATGGAAAAAAAAAAAAGAAATCTCAGTAGGAGGGAAAAGTGATCATTTGCAACATGCTTATTTGAGGGCTTAAAAAAGAACAAAATGAGTATTTAGCAAAATCCTCTAATGGAAATGGAGAAATTAAGCATCTGGGAGGATAAAACAAAAATGTCTTCTAAAATTTAAAAAAAATCACTGGTATACTAGTTTGCACGTCCCACCAACTATGGAAAGTAGTATGGAGATACCTCAAAGAACTAAAAATAGACCTACCATTTGATCCAGCAATCCCACTACTAACTATTTACCCAAAGGAAAAAAAGACATTTTATAAAAAAGACACTTGCACTTGAATGTTTATAGCAGCACAATTCACAATCCCAAAGATGTGGAAATAACCCAAGTGCCCATCAACACATGAGTGGATTAATAAAATGTGGTACATGTATACCATGGAATACTACTCAGTCATAAAAAAAATAGTGATCTAGTATCTTTTGTACCAACCCGGATGGCACTGGAGACCATTCTTCTAAGTGAAGTATCACAAGAATGGAAAAACAAACACCACATGTGCTCAATACTAAATTGGAACTAATCGATCAACACTTACGGAGGAGGGGATGGGTGAATTCACACCTAACAGGTACACTTACAACTTTGACTCAAACTGTACAAAAGCAAATTATGTACTCAAAACATGTATACTTCTATAATATTCTGAAATTTTTTTTAAAAAGCACTGGTGTAAATGTAAAATAAAGGAAAATTAAAGGCACACTAGTTAAACTGCCACTGAATTCCATATGGATCTCTAAGTTGTGTTCAAAGCTTTCAAATGTCAGGTTTTTCCTTATAGTAATACCTGATAAATTTAGTACAATCATATATATCACAAATCCTATAAATAACACCAATACCCCTAGAAACAAGTGTAAAGCAAGAATAAATCATAAAGCCAATGCCTCATGGCACCCTCTATATTTTGTAGTTGTTACTGTTTAAATTGAGAAGACTACAGAAAGCAATAGGAAGCCATAAAAAATATGTAGCCACAATCTTCTGAGATTGATTCTCCTGGGGACTCTGAATAAATGGATTCTTGACCTACTAAAATTTAATGTGAAAAAATGATCCATTTGTAAAGGACCTATAAAATTGTAAATGGCAAAACTAACTACAAGTAACCACCCTCAGAAAGGGAATGAACAGTGTTTATAAAAAGTGAGACACATAGATACAAAGCGAAGATCATCATGATGATTTATAAGTAAAGAAAAATAAAATAAAAAGGTAACAAAATTCACGTTTCCCTAGGCCTTTCATTCAGACCAAAGGATGTGGAGCTATACTCCCCAAAGCAATTTTGGACTACAGATGTCTTTATTTCTCCCCAGACAAGCTGGAAGTTAAACAGAATGACAAAGTATATTTGCTCTGGGACAATGAAGCAGCAAAGAAACTTTGGAATGGCATAACTGGTCCATATCCCTCCAAAAGAAGGCAGACTAAACCTTGGACAATGAATAAGCACTGCAATACTGCAATTCCTTTCAAAGCATTCTTTGTTGCAAATAACCGTCAAATTAAAACAATTATTATATACACCAAAGACCAAAGAGAAAGCACGGGGAATTTAAAAAATTTAATGACCCTAGAAATCTGGCACTTTGATATTACTCTATCACTTCCCACTGACCATCAAATCCAAAATAGGTATAATAAACAAGCTCATGCTATTTACCTATACACCCCTATAAAATCAATGAAATATCAACAAAGATAACCTAAAAGCTCTACAATTTAACTTTAACACTGCATTCAGACAGGATGCAAGGCACAGATTTGATTCATAAAACTCGTTAGTTTCATCAAAACCATATAAACATGGCAGGTCACCCTGAGAACATTAGGTCTGTTTTGCTAAGCAGACCAGCTCCTTTTCCAAAGAGACTTATTAGAAAAAAGCAAATCCCCACACTAATATCTGGGAGTAATATTTGTATAAATTCACAAGTGTAGAAAAAAACAGTTTAAATAAAACCATGAAACTATATATTAATAAAACAATACTAGACCCTGTGACTAGTTTAGGAACTAATATAAAGCCAAATTTCTACAAAAAGTCAGATCTAGTAGCAGTATTAAAAGATAACACATACACATGTTGCTGACTGATATCAGCTTCTAAAAATCCCTTAAAATCCTATGTGACTGGAATTTTCCCCATAAAGCACAGAAATTCTTATCTGCAGAGACATTTTTTTCCAACTTTAAAGCAATTCATAAACATGACTGCTTCACAATATGCCAGAGAAAAAAGTAGAGGTAGATTTAAAAGTTATTCCTTTGCCCACAAGACAGCCATACACAAAGAACTATAAGGCAGAAAAACAAAGATTGACCTTTTCCATTATGATCACATTCAATCCCTGACCTTCTTCCTCACAAGGAAAGAGAGTAAGACATGAGAGAGCTGGCCACTTGGGGAATGCTCCCCGAAAAGAAAATGCTTCGGAATGATAATTAAAAAAAGAAAAATGTAAGAAGGGCCTGGCACCCCCAAGACAAGGAAGGAAACTCTCTTCTTTCCCAAACTCATCATCTGGATCCTACTTGCTTATGAGAACAGTTCTGGATCCTATGAGAGATAAGCAAATGCATGAGATATACTTAACACTAAGCATGCAACTATAGACTTATAATCAGCTGACTGCTTTTACCAGATTTCTCAAACAGCACTGTACAAAAAATGCTTTTCTGTCAAAAGTAAATCTAGATTTTTGCCCTGGATCTATTATGTATACATGTTACATATGTGACACTTGGCAAGATTCTCAACAACTCTCATCTTCAGTTTTGAAATCTAAATACTTACTTCATAGGGTTGTTTTGAGAATTAACCAAAATACTGTATTAACAGGTTACTATACTGTGAAACCCAGTACAGCACCAGGCTGGTATTCAATTACTTTCTCTTTACTCTTTTGAAGTGAGAGTGAAACTCACCTATTCGTGGAAGACCATGAGTGTGTGAGAATCTATCTATCCATGTATCTCCTCTGTGGCTGAGAAACTGGTATCTCACTGAATACCCATATACTTCCCCACATTTTTCAGTCACCTTGCAATTAGTCAAGACCCTGTGACTAGTTCAGGCCTTTATTTCCAGACCAAAGCACTTAAAAGTTGCTACATGACCCTCCAAGTTTCTTGCCTGGACACATGTTCTAATGGCAGACCTCCAAGACACAAGCACAGATTCAAGTCAACACACCAAAGAGCTACCCAGGAGAGTCCCTGGACCTACAGTGACTGCATATGAATGAGAAATAAACCTTAACATGTTAAGCTACTAAGACTTCTAGGTTTGTTTGTAATCACAACACAGCTAGCAAAATTTAATGTGTCCTTTTATAGCCTAATTGCACTTAAATGCTGCAAGACAAACTATATACACAAAAATGGCAAGTTTCATGCTTAAGTATTAAGGGGTATCTTCCTTTCTGTGTAATTTGGTATATTCAAAATGAACAGAATGATTGAAAGACAATATTTGAAAGCAAAGTGGAAAACTAGTCCAATATACACAGAACTTAAAAAAACCCTGATATATAATTTACAGTTTCACGTTAAGAGGAAAGAACGCTAAAATCAAGAGTCTAAAATTTTTTTCTATGTAAGCATACAAGTGATAAAACAAAAAAAAACAATGATCCAAAAATAACAACTGAGAAGCTAAAATCAACTAATAGGAAACAGGTAAAAAGGAAAGCAAACCAATACTATAAAAACACCCTTTCACTATAAGTAGCAGCTGCAGTCATTGTCATGTAATAGAAGTAGTACAGTAGTGGCCCCTTATCCACAGTTCTGCTGTGGTTTTAGTTGCCTGCAGTCAACAGCTGTCTGAAAACATTAAATGGAAAATTTCAGAAGTAAACAATTCAAAGTTTTAAACTGTGCCCTGTTCTGAGTAGAACAGAATGGTGAAAACTCACACCCTGTTCCACCCTGCCCAAGACTTGAATCATCTCTTCGTCCAGCTTATCCAAACTGTATATGCTACCTGCCCTTAGTCACTTAGTTGTCATCTAGGCAGCGCTTATGTTCAAGTAACCTTTATTTTACTTAACAATGGCTCCAAAGCCCAAGAACAGTGATGCTGGCGATTTGGGCACGCCAAAGGGAAGCCAAATATGTGACAAAGGGAAGTTAACATCTCACTGTACCTAATTTATAAATTAAACTTCATCATAGGCATGCACATATAGGAAAAAACAGTTTATGCAGAGCTCTGTACTATTCACAGTTTCAAGCCTCCGCTGGGGGGGTCTTGAGAAATATATCCCACAGATAAGGAGTGAACTACTGTATATAGCACCATAATTGCTTATCCGCAATTCTGGAATCCCAAAAGTGCTAAAAATCAAAGAGTTTTTGGTAAGATTGGTGCAAAATAATTTGGTAGCAACACCAAATCTGAACTGACCTGAACCTATCCATAGTTTCTACTTATCCTACTTAGTATGAATATTCATACGTTTCTGTCGTAGAAATAGTAATGTGTTGATTATGGAGTGCTGCGGGGGTATTTCATAAAATACAACAAATACATCATATTACCTTTTTAAAAATTTAAAAATTTCAGCATTCTGAAAGATCTGAAATAAAGGACTGTGGACTTGTGACAACAGAAGCAACCTCTGTATTATCTTAATGATGAAAATAAAACTCAAATGAAGAGCATGGCTTTCTAACCTGTGTGTAATTCAATGTAAAACTGAATTCTGATGATTTTCCAATGGTATTTCTCTGTGATGTTAATTCAATATTCCTAGTAGAACATAATAGATAGAACCAGCCTAAAGCTACATCATACAGGGGTATAATTAACTGGTAGAAGACCTAAAAAAATAAAAATACTGCTGTAAGCATTTCTGGCCTCAAAAGACCATAATTTAGCAGGTACTCAAGGTAGTCACTCCGTGGTTTCACATAAAAAATAATATGCACATATGCAGGTGATGTAAGATTATATGTAAACTATAGCATGGAAGTAGCAGGAAGTGGGGATACAAGCTCTGAGAAAGTTGTAGGTCAATGTATCAAGCAGGCATCACTGGTAAGAGAGGAAAAACATCAAAGGCAAACTATCCGAAAAGTCAAAAAGCAAAGTACAGGAACAAATTACCTGAGGCACAATTTCTCAATCTCATTACTACTGCCTGTTTGGCCCAGATAATCCTTTATTGTGGGGAGCTGTCCTATGCACTACAAAGTATTTAGCAGCATCCCTGACTTCTACCCTCTAAATGTCAGTGGTAGCCCCTTTCTCCCCCAGTTATGAAAAGTAAAAATGTCACCAGCCGTTGCCAGTAGTCCTCTATCCTCATGGGGGTAAAAACTGCCCCAGTTGAGAACCAATGACCCAGAGGCAAAAGAAAGATTAAAAGTTTAAGGATGTTTCAGCTTCTAGATTCTAATAAAATGTCCAAATATATTAATACTTACCTGTCAAAAGCAGTACAGGAAGAAAAAATTACTTTCTATTTCTCTAGATCGACAAGTGGTTTTATTATATGCTTTTATCTCATATTTGTAGGGAATGAAAGATCAAATTCTCCTTTTTCAATCTGAAAGCCCTTGCACTTTAAGCAAGACTTGTTGATTTTCCTGATAACTAAACATATCCATCTGTTGTTACAGCAACTCATTCAAGGATGAAATAAAGTACCAATTAGTTACCTAAAAAAGGAACACAATTTGCAGCATGTAACTGCAAAGTAACCACATAACTTTCTCAAAAGCAGTTTTTACCCACCTTCTAATTACATTATCTACATTGAATTTAATAGAACTGTAATAAAAATGTGATCTTTTTGAAGGGAAGAATATTGTTTTCAATCAGTTATTCCTTTGGAAAATGTTTTTAGTCACACAACAGTATTTAGTCCTGCTGCTGCTGCACTAGTATATATGGAGGAAATTAGGTTTACTGTGATTATCAATTTCCTTTTACAAGCAAATAAAAATGGTTGCTAAATAACCTTTGAATAATCATATTAATTTTCACAATTATGAAAAAAAGTAGAGTATATGAAATAATTTAATAAATTTTCTCCAATCCAAAGTCATTGTTTTGCTTGGAATTTCTATGTCAATTTAAGAGACTTCATATGCAAAGCTTCATATGCAAAGCATCAAGTGAAGTAAGAGATACAAAAATTATTAAGAAAATCTGTCTCTTCAAGGAACATTAACTCTTGCAGAAGGTAGACAAAGAAGTAAATAATTATAATATAGCATTAACAAAGTATTGTATTACAGCTGTGTTGAAGCAACTATTGGCTTACTGAAATATAGAACATCAACTCACTTTGATCATAAACCATTTAAAATTATCAGTGATGCCTGAGTCCCCAGAAAAATCCTCATGATTTTTAAGGTCTCTGCTGATTGCCAAAATTAAATTAATACTAAAACTAATAATAAAACTATCCATCTGTAGATGACCACTCTACAGTGGAATGAAAAATACCTACAATCAGGGTAGTTCTGTATTTTACCTATCTTATAAAGCAAGCTTCCAATTAAGATTTAATTTTTATAAAAAGGAGTTCCAGGATTTTTTTTTGGAAGAATTGAAATTAAAAGGACTAGATAATTAATGAGACACAATTCTGTTCTATATAATAGGGTACCTTCACATAGCATACACTAATATAAGTAAAACAATAAAAATAATCAAATGTATAAGTAAAAAATAAAAAGCAACCTATCTATATCTATGGGAGGATTTAAAATCAAGTACTATAAAAGCAGTCCACATGCTATGTAGATATGTTATTTCAATTATTACCTGCCTTCATACACCAATTAGAAAAAGCTTTCAAAATCTCACCTTAGATCACAAACAAGGAAGGAATGCTATGTTTAGGTAACTGGGAAATTGTATCAATCCAGAATCTGAATTTTACAAATACTGATACAGTCCTATTCTCAACAAAACCACAAATTCTTATAATGGGACAGTTAAAAGGGGGAAAACAGAATCATCACTGCTTACTAAAAATTGTTTATTATATTTTACTGGACAATCATAGCATTCTCTATTGAATTAACTATCAATGACTTTACGCATATCCCTTTAAAAGGAATACAGTATTTGTTCACCTATGCCCAATGTTTTTAGGCTAATTTTCTTTTCTACTCAAGTTCCAGAGAACTGCTTTTACTAACATTAAAACACAAACTGCTTGATACATACTCATTTAGGTGGTGAACTGATTAAGAAGAAATTATTTCTACAGTAAGATGTAGACGCACTGGAGAAAGTGCCAGCAAGAGTGAGGACACGCTGCTACCCTGTCTCTCCCACTTTTATCTTGCTGTGGCCACTTTACTGACCCAATTTATACTGCTACAAAACTTTAATTATATTAATTCATTTACTCCTCACAACAACCCTCTAAAGAGAAGTATCATTTTCATCCCCATTTGACAGCTGAGAAAAACTGCAGCACAAAAATATTTCATAACTTATCTAAAGTAACACAGCCAGTAAGTGGTAGAGCATAGATCTGAACTCAAGAGCATCTTTGCTACTGTACTAGCACTTTTCAAACCTTAATATATATACAGTTCATCTAAGAATCTTATTAAATTCAGATTCTGACTTAGTACTTCTGTTTTAGGAGGCAGGAGTCTGCATTTCTAACAATCTCACCTGTGATGCACATGCTGCAAGTTTGCAGATCACCTGTTAAGTAGCAAAGTTCTAGTCTACCCTAGAAAATGATGGAAAGTAGTAGCAACCCTCAGAGGGTAGAGTTCATCCTCAAACAATTAGGATAATGAGCAAGTTCTGGTTTAGAACTTAATTACTTCTTTTCTGATTTTTTTTTAAAGAAGTTGTCAAAGTCTGCAAGGATTATAGTACCTGATTTCAGGTTTTGCCAGTCAACATACTGTTAATACTATTATCTTCATACTTGTAATACCTACCCCCAATAAGGCCTTTTCCACATCCAAAAACTATTTACAAGTATCCCTGAATATCTACTTCAGAATAGATTTAATCTGAACATATTAAAAAATATTTTAAAAATGTATATTTGTACTTTTTCACATATAAAAAGAAATTGGAGGTCAAATTAGAAACCCAGTACCTTTCTAAACTTTTGCTGTTTGCACATGTGGTGTCTCTGAGAGGTCAAGGACACCTTTTGGGAAACCAATGGAACATAAATGTTTTAATAAAACATCACTGAACAATTCCAGTCAATAATTTTCTTTAAAAACAGATTGGGAAACGTCCATAAATCAATTTCCCTTCACTCTCATGGGTCTATCAATTATTTATACCCTAATCCAAAAGACAGTATGTAAATAGTATAAATTGAAACCAATAAATATTATATCCTATGCTTAAGACACTTTGGCCATGACCCTCCAATACCCTAAAACCTGAAATACCATCAAATCACTGGAAATAACATCTGTATCAAGCTATCAGGAGATAACATCAGTATCAAACTATACGATCAGGAAAAGAAATATGAATACTGTCAAAATATATTAAAACATGTTTAAAGCCATTGACTTAATAATTAAATCTATCCTAAGATCACCTGGGTAGAACTCGTAAAAGTGTAATAACTAAGGAATTAAATCATAGAAAGGGAGTTAAGAAAAATCTCCCTAGTCTAAGTAATTCCGGTTTTGCTGAGTTTTCTTGCATTTCATTCAACTTTTTCCTGAATGTACACAGATATACTTTACATTTCTTCCCTGAGGAAGAATTAAATCTGTCACATACTGTGACAAGCTTGTAAAAATCATATTCAAAATCATAATGGAATTCTGATTAAATAACTACACATGAAAGTCAAATGTATTAGGTTTCACAGATCTCAGGCAATAGGAATTCACATATTCTAGAATTTATGAATATAGAATTTCATTTTTAATTACAGCGTAAATTAATAAATTTAAACCATACAATCACCATAAAGCTAAAATTCTCATTTATGCACCTGTGAATTAAAAGAACATAACACCACAATCTATTGCTGATCTGACATGAGGTGAAAAATACAATACAAACTGAAGCTTTTTATCTGCAAAATCCTAAAATGCCTCCACTAAAAACTCAGTATCCCAAATTCCCACTCAAGGACAAGAACCAGTCCTTCTTCCACCCAAAAGAATCTGAAGAAATACAAGTATCTGGATATTTTACACATAAGGCATATGAAAGAAGACTGTCCTCAAATAAGAAGCAGCAACTTCTCCCAGTCCCCTAAGATTTACATTTTGTTTGCTTTCTTTTTAATCACTTACACAGTCACAATTAAATTCCTATATTAAAAGAATTTGAGAACTATGTCATTTGCAATAGTTGACAGTTATCACAGGTTATAACAAGGGAAAGCAGAGATGAGATGTGGTATTGTTCACAAGCAAGCCCAGAGTTTTGATTATTTTACTATTCTAATCATTAAATGTAAAGCATCTTTTCAAAGACTTAAATGAAGTCTGGCATACAAAGAGAAAAATGTAAGACAAGAGAAACTTTCTATCTCACAGGAAGATCCTATTCCCTCTAACATAATCCTCAGTGACCTTGAGGAAACATTCTGGGCTAAACACGTAAAGCAGATTTCTTCAGCAACTGCAAGGCTAGGCTATGACTCTGAGGTCACTCAACACATGTCTATTGGGCTCTCTAGATTTATGCACATACACTAGTTTGTGCCATTTGCAGAAAATCAACAGAAACCTTTAAAAATGTTTGACCTTACATGCAATTTAAAAACATTTAACAGTTTTGAATTGACAGGTCTTTACATCTTTCATAATGGGAAATATCAGAATACACTCTGCAAGTTAAATGATTCTTCCAGAGAACAAATTTAACTTGACCTCCCTAAATGGCTACAGATTTGACACACCATTTAGAAGGCTGGAAGGAAATACTTTGATTTACTTGTTCCCTAAAGCAGTGCTGTTCAGTAGAAATATGTCACATATGTAATTTTAAATTTTCTAATAAGCACATTAAAATGGCAAAAAAGTGAAATTAATTTTAATAACATTTTTATAGCCAAACATATCCAAATACTGTCATTTCAACATGTAATAAATATACAAAATAAAATCAATGAAGTATTTTACATTCTTTTTTTGTACTAAATTTTCGAAATCCAATGTGTATTTCACATTACAGCACATGTCATTTTGGACTAGCCACAATTGAAGTGGTCAACAGCCACATGTGGCCAGTGCCTACATTATTGGACAGCACAGCTCTTAAGTAATACTTCAAGATCTGACACACCAGTATCTTCTTAAAATTAGTTTACATTCATGTTTCGTGTTTGAACTGAAATGAAATGGTTGTGATTACAAGTATAAGCAAAACCGTTAATTCACTGGATAAATCAGGATCAGATCACCTTATCAGAGGATCCAGTTAACGCACACAATAAGAAGCAATTGGATTATACCCTATTACATCTCAAGTAGACTTCAGAGAGAGGGTCTGATCACAAATGAACACAACTTTTAGCAAAAATATAGGTTAGACACTAAAACATTGTTCTATCAAACTATAGAACAGCCTTATTTCTAACAGCTACTCTCATTCTCGAGGACATCTCTCTATGCAAATTATAATATTGTTTCTAAGTTCGTCAGATTTTGTACAAAAACCAGAACACTATAGATGAAATGAAAAAAATTACTGGGGAAAAAATGATCAACCAGCAACTTTTAATGTATCTTATACCAACCAACAATATCATTCTGCCCGAGTTCCACTAAAATGAATCCTTCCCACAATTCTAATTTATTTACTGCTTTTCACATATTTCAACTACCAAAATTACTGAGAAATTTCCCAAGCAATTAGGACATTTGCTTAAAATGTAAATAATTCCGACAATGCATTCTCTAGAAAACTGAAACCATTAGCGTAGCACATAAAATCTGTCCTTAAAGCAAGTTACTGAATAAATCAAACAGAAACAACTATACTCTTGTTTACTGCATGTACATTTTGTAACACCACATTCAGCAATTTCTAAATTTGGGAGGCCAGTTCAGACAGCACATAAGCAGTAACTTTTAAGCTTAACAAAATTTTAGAAGTTTCTGCAATATACTTCTGAATAAACACGCTCTACCAGAAATACAACAGAACAGAAATCAACCGTATTCCTACTAATCTCAGTAAGAAGCACGAAAGTAGTATATTCATAAATCCACAATGTATGATATATGCTAAAAAGTATTTTTTCCTCCCAATTTTATTTAATTCACCTTAGACAATGTTTGTCTAATGCAGTTGCAAAGCTGTAAAGAAGCAAATGTAGCCTCTTCTGCTGCACACATATCCAGGAGCAATACATAAATCTCTTGATATTTTTTCACAATTTGAAATCAAAACAACAAAATTTATTTCTTACCTGCAGTTAGGAGGAGGATCAAGAGTTATTTCAGCTAGCTCCTTCTGAATTCTATTAGTGAAATGAGAACAGACAAAAAGGATTTGAGGTAGTCTACAGAATAACCGGGGAATTACACTGCCCTCTACCACCATGCAGTTAAATGCAAGGCTGGCTTTGCCTTCAGTAATGCTAACATGGCTGCTTCCTCTTTGTTCTCAGAGGCATAACCCAAATCCCTTAACAGAAACTTTGCAGCTTTTTTTCTCACTTGCTACTGTAAATAAGTAAGTCATTTACACCTGATTTAAGAAATAGTCCTTCACTAGTACTCAGTAAAGGATATAAAATCTATTTTAAAACACTTTTTAGCAAAGAAATTCTCTTTTCAAGCTTATATGCAAATGAGACAAAAAGGGAGGAGGGAAAGCACTAGAATGTTTGACAATGACTTCAAGTCACTTTTACTGAGGTAAAAATTAACAGGCCATCACAAGAGCACATTAATAGTTTTGACAATATTTTACCCGTCCAAAAAAACTTTAAAATTTACAAATATCTTTACTAGTAAAAAAAACTTCCAAAGACTATTTGGCATTGTCATTTAACCGTTTCTGATTTTCTGTGATCTTAGACACAGCATTTAAATTTAATAAATTTTGAGAGAAAGGATAAAATATAGCCCTGAATTAAGGGGGGGGGGAGTGGAAGCAGTTCTTTGATTTTATTCAAATTTAAGATGCTTTCAAAACTTAAGATATGTTTAACATGTTCCTCAACAAGATTACAAAAAATGAAGGATATTAAATTATTTCAAAGACTGCTGCTATTCAATAAAATATTGTCATTATTAATACTTGATTACTGATATGATAAAGGTAAAAATCCATAAAAAAGTAAGAGTATTTCTGAATCACCACAGAATGCAATATTTTATCAGTTTCTATATTTTCCTTTTCCTTTAGTTGTAATATGAATAATCTAATGCTGTAGATACATTTTATGAATAATTACTAGAGTTTGTGGAGACTCCACTGATGAAGTCCCATTGACAGAATCTTTTTTCACCATCACAGAAAATACAAATCAACAGGAACCAAGTGATCTTTCACTTATATTCAACAAAATGTTTCTCCTGTTGTTGAGTATTAACGTGTCAAGCACATCCACAAGTTTTAGAGTGAAGAGGCACAAGAACAATTAAAGTTTCCAATCACCAAGCGACACCAAAAATTGTAAATGGCTACTTGTCAGTGTTTTTTGCCCTTACAAGAACACAGAGGGACAATCATAACTTTACTACAAAAAGTTATACCTGTGATGCATGATTTAAAGTTGTGTTTGTAAAACTGGAAGCAGACTTGGAGCACAACTTTAAATCTGCTTTCAAATATAGCTAAGGCCTGGAATTTACAAATTTTCTAGCAAACGTGATCATTTCTGATCATTAAGTTTCATGAACAGAGGCACTGCTAATCTCTAGAAGTGTCAACTTCATTAAATAAAAGTATGACCCATAAAAGGAAACATCCCCAACGTACCATCTAATTTGGGTTCACCAAATTTTCCTTGCCAACTCCTTAAACAATTTGTCAGAATGCTAGTCTAATCTCTACCCAAGAACGCTCTTATGAAGTTACCAAAGTTCAGGATAAGTTTGCTTAAAAGTATAATTCTAGTGAGGTTGCTTATATACTACCTAAAGAATGACAACTCATTCACGTATGACTAAAATTGATCACGAAGTAAATATTTCTTAACTATTGCTACTGATGTAAAACCAACAAAATCATCCAACCAGTTGGAAGACAACCTGACAATGTGCTCAATCATTCTTTTACACATTACCTTTTAGCACTAGTGGACAACTTAGCAGTGGTTTTGCTAGAGAGTTTGGTGTTTTTCTTCTGTTGGGTGGCAGAAGGTTTTCTTTCTTCTTGTTCTTCAGGCTCTGGAGCGGCTGGGTCTCGCTGGTCCGCATCTGAACTGCCACTGCTGGTGCTGGGGCTCTCATCATCGGACCTTTGCCTCTCACTTGACATCTTGCTGAAGTTATCTCTTGGAAAACTTTTAAAGAGAATGGGAGTGAAAGGAGAAAATGTTAACTCTAAGAAATAAAACAACAGCATTTTCTTCTCTTAGTATGCACCTAAAATCGTATTTTAATAAAAAAGGTTAGAAAATATTCACACATTGTACAACAAGGTTATAGGGGAGGTGATGTGTTTCACAACGCCAGCGTTCAGGGATTTACCGAACCCAAGTTAGAAAACCCACTCACATTTTTTTCCATCTCTTGGACAATCTATCAATTGTCTACTTTCTCAAAAGGCATGAAACAGATTTGCCAAGGAACTTAGGCAACGAGCATTAATAACATATGACACATTGTAAATAACAGATCTCGCTGAAAAATGCTAAAAAGTCACTAATAACGTCTAAATATTTACACACTGACATTGGTCAAAGCTACCAAATTCCCTTTAGAGAGGAAAACACACCCTGTTAATCGCCCATATGCTTATTTAAGGTGGCGATTTCTCCTCTGTGCACGTAAAGGCTTTAAACACAACACTCAGAAATTTAAAAATCAACTAACAAGCTGCTCTAATTGTTGCCTCGGCCAGCAGAGAAGATTCATCCGGCCAAGACCGAGCTGCCACCCTGGGAAAAGCAGAATCCAAACTGCACCTTCTGCAAAGCTCCCAATGCCACCAAGGTTCCTCGCTCAATTTTTACATCACGGACCGACATTTTGTCCAAAATAACGAAAAAAAAAAAAAAGCCAGAAGAAAAACAAACAAACAAAGCCCCAAGAAGTACAACAAATTTCCGCGCCCGCGGAGGCGAGCCGCGGCCGGTGGCCACGCAGCGCCGCGGCCCTTTGTGGGGAGGGCCGCGCGGGGGCCGCGGGCAGCGCTCGCCGCGCCGGGCGCCAAGTGATGCGAGCGGCCCGGCCGGCCCCGCCGCGGCTCGCGGACCCCGGCGGCGCGGGCGCCCGGCGCGAACAAAGCTGCCGCCCCCGCCCCCGCCCCCACCGCCGCCGCCGCCGCCGCCCCGGCCGCCCCCCACGCGGCCCCCCGGCCTCGCCGCCTTACCTCGGCCGCCCGCCCGGCCCGCTCGCGCGCCGCTACGGTGTGGGGGAGGGAGAGAGAAAAAAACCCTTCCTTAAGGAAATGGAGGCAGCTGGGGGGGGGAAGGGGGGGGAGGGTAAAAAAGAAGCCGAGGAGGCTCTGGCCGGGGAGTGTGGAACATTGAAAGTCGGAGGGGGCTGTGTAGTGCCGGGCTCCGGCCGGAGGGTGGCGCCGCCCGGCGCCTTCGGAAAAAGAGGGGGGGTGGGAGCTCGGCTGGGCGAGGGCGCGAGCTCCCAGCGAGGCGGAGGGGACGCGGGAGACCCCCGCGCGCTGTGGCCTCCCGCCGCCGCCGCCCGGCTCGACTCCTCCCGGCCGCGCAGTCAGCAAGTTCCGAGGCGAGCGCGGGGGGAGGGGCGGGCGCGGCGGCGGCGCGCGTGCTCGCTGCTTGCCTGGCGGAGGGGCGCGCGCCGCCGGCGGCCGGCGGGCGCGAGCTGTTCCTGCGCGCTCCCGCGCGCGCGCGCGCTCTCCGCGCCTCCCTTCACCCGGGGGGGGCGCACGCGTCCGCCCGCGCGCGGCCAGGACAAAGAGCGCGGCAGGGACCCGGCGGGCTGGCCCCTACCGCCCTTGGCCGCGGAGCCCGTGCCAGAGAAGGCGGGGGCGCGGGCGCCGTCTCGCGGGGCCGCCGTGCCGCGGGGTGGCTTCCGGCCTGGGCCAGCTCTGGGGCGAGGCTGCCCATTGGGCTTCCCACCTACCCAGCACTGGCTGCATCCCTTCAGCTGCTCAGGGGCCGCGGGGAACCCCGGCGCCCCAGGACCCAGGCAGGGGTCCTGGGCGCTGGGTTGGGAGTCCGCCTCTGCCCTGGAACCAGTGGGTGTTGTTGAGGAGGCCAGCACGGAGGCAGAGGAAAGCTGCCTCTTGCCCTCGAGGGAGCTAGAGGAAGGGGCATTGAGGGCGATAAAGAAAATTTGGAGACTAGGGGACCAGTCTGTTTCTCTTTGGCTCACAGCCTGCAACTGTCGCTGCCAAAGGGGACTATTTCTTGGATGGTTTGAAAGCTTAAAAATCCAAAACAATTTTTTAAATGTCCCGCTCAAGATTTTAAAAAGTGGGGGCGAGGAGTTGAGTGGGGGAGGGCGAGGGCTAAAACTTGACACTTTCCTGTGGTACTGTTTTCTGCCTTGCACGGGGGATGCCAGTTCTGGAAAGAGAAGCCCTAAATGATGTTGGGTAAGAATGTCCACCCAGAAAAGCCTCAGAGAGGAACAGTGAAGGTTAGTTTTGTTTGTTCTACCAGTCTTTTTGCAGAGTCTCCAGGTGGACTCTGCAGTTTTTGCCTGGGGCACAAAGTAGCCAAAGTACAAAAACTTCCTGTTTGCAGCCCAGACCTTCTTCAGCTGCTGAGAACTTGTTCCAGTGATGGAGGCTCGAAGGAATTTGTGAATTCCTCTCCCACAAGTGTCCAGGGGCAGGGGTGCTGGGAGAATGTGGAGTTCACAGAGGGAGGGAGAATGGCAGAATTATAACAGATGAACCAGAGTTAAAGAACAGAAGAAAAGACTGAATGAGCCAACATACTTTTCCTGCAAGTAGAAAAGTTTTGGTAAAGGGTTGCTCACAACTCTAAAGAGTAAGTTATATACATGTAATTTTCCAAAAACACACTCATTCAGTGAACTTTATGTAGGGCTTTATGCTGCTGGGTGCTAGTCACACAAACATTCAATTACTGTGTGACTAAAGCCAGGTCTCCCTACTCTGTGCTAGGAGCTCCCAGTGCAGAAAGGGAACAGTTGATTAAAGTTCACCAGGTTCATAAGGACGAAGGATATTCCATTCAGAATGAATAGAATGTCTCTCCTGTCTCAACAAAGAGGATGGTCTGTGTGCGGAGGAGCATTTTGATTTGGCTGGATCAAAGGGTGCTTGTGGGAAGAACTTGTTACTGAAAATACAAGCACAGGGTTTCCCCAGCTTTCACAATGTGATGCTATATAGCAAAAGCCAGCCAATTTGGAGTTTGAGCTTTGTTTAGAATGGGGAGCTGTAAATGGAAAGCTATATATTCAGAGTAGGTTCTTTTAGGAAATTTAATAGCACAGGAATAGCCTGAAGGCCTAAATGCCAATTGCTGATGGGATTTGGGTGGGGCCGGGAGGTTGGGAGATAAAGATATTTAGTTGTGTTTTGGTAGCATCTTCTATGGAAGAAAGTGTATTGGGCTGAAAAGCAAGGGCCCTAGATTCTAATCCTTATTCTACCAAGTTTATATGCCTTGAGACAAGTTATTTATTTCAACTTAATTTTTCTCCTATCTAAAAGGAGATTGTATCAAAGGTTCTAAGTCCTCTCCTGCTCAGAAATTTTGTGCTTCTTTGGTGAATTTGAAGTCATGGAGTTTCACTCAACAGAATATTTAGGAACTACTGAATGCTTTGGAAGATGGGTTGTTCGTGCTCTTACTGAGTTCAATGTGTAGTGGGGCAGCCAGAAATGTAAGGCTACAGAATGAGAAGTGCCATATTAAAGGTGTAAACAATGAAAATAAAGCATTCTTAATTGTCAATTAGTAATTAGTAATGAAATTATTAATTCAGCCTGGAGTTGTGGCATATGGGGTATAGGTCAAAAGAAGAAACACTGGGCTGGGCCTGGAGGGATTAATAGGGCCAATGATAACATAGATAATATAGATAATACTCTTGGCAATACTTGGAACTTAACAGGTGTTCAATAAATAATATCTACCATATTGTTAAAGTCACCATAAAGAGAACAAATGTCTCCAGAAGGTTAGGGAGAGTAGTGGCCAGCCCCCACGATGTTGGGTGCCCAGCTGCCTTCATTCAGCTTACTAAATGGGTTGTTCAGATGATTCTTTTCAGCTCACAGCTCCCCTCCAAGGTAATATGACCCCATCACCCTGACCAGAAGCAACTTGTAAGTTATGAATTGCTTCAAATGTGAAGATCTTCTTCACAGGACACCCTGTTTTATTACTATTTTCTCTCTTTTTTGAGGGCTATGTCTATTCTTGAAATTAGAGATCATATTTTGTAGACACTCTGAGGACATACAAATTTGTAATCTGTATATGCAGTTATCCTATAAAATATATAATAAAAAATTTTTCCATAACGATGCTCAAGATAGTACCACAAAGCATACCCTAGTTCCCTCAAGATTGTTCTCTCAGTCTCTTTTCTTTCCTCCTGGTGGTACAGGGTCCTGCCAGCTTCTCACCTACAACCCTGAAAAGGATAGAGGTAAAAGAAAGAAACTGAATCCAATTGCAACAGATATTAATATTACCACAATTACCTCTTTTCTCCTTTTCTACCAAATGTGACCAAAAGAGACCTATCCTAATAGTAAGGGCAGACAGGGAGGCCTCAGAATCCATTACACCTCCCTAGTTTGAGAGATGGTTTTCCTGAGCCTTTCAATGGGTCTCAGTGTTATCTATATACATAAGTATATGTGTATCTAACCAACATTATACAGGATATATCACTGAGTTGCCTAAGAAGTTTCTGAATTGAGTGATCATGTAAGCCAGGGTGAGGCTGCAGATCTTAACTCACCCACCATGGCCGGCAGCATAACTCCTACATAACAGATGTAGAATAAATACTTACTAATTTGTTTTGTTGATTTTAGGGTGCTTTGTTTCCTCCCACACAATAACGCTTCTCAATATCGCTTCATTTTACCCACTTCTTTTTTTTCTGTGTCTGGTGCTTTCAATTTACATATATCCTTCGATCCTCTTGCTATACAATTTTCTCTTTCTACCCATACAAACTGGATCAATTTAACAGGAAAGTATTTCTTGGCCCAGCCTTAGTTTACAAAGCCATTCTTGCCAATATTAGTCCCGGTGTCTCTGGACCTCCCAAGGTCCAAGGCACTACTCGGCGTCTAGGTATGTCTTCATTGTGTCATATGTGGCAAACCTGCCGTGTGCCGGACCAGGAGCTGGCCCCTGGATATGGAAAGGTGCATAAGCCTTGGTTTCACTTTAAGGATTTCAGATTAACTCACTAATCATTTCCTGCTTTTCTCCTTTGAGATGACTCTAAGGAAGGGTACATACCCAAAAAGGCTCATGTGTTTATAAAGGGCTCCTACACATGAAACAAAAATGTGAGTACCTTACAAGGGCGAAAGGAATGAAGAGAAAAATGTTTAAAGAAATAGTTATTTAACATTATAAAAAAAAATTTAGCCTTACTAGTTATCCAAAAAGGAATATTAAAATTAGATACCTATCAAAATGACAAAAACAATTTTTAGTGATTATAATCATTGCTGTCAAATCGGTTAAAAAAACTTTTCCGTTTGTCCATTTCCAGTGGCAGTGAAAGTTGGTACAACTCTTTTGAAAAGCAATTTGGAAATTTTATCAAGAGCTTTAAATGTGGTTATACTCTTTGACCAAATTTCTCCATTTCAAGTAATATATCTTAAGGGAACATTCTAAATGTGGGAAAAAGTAACATTGAAAAATTGGAAATATCCAACTATAGAAAAATGATTTACACAAACTAATTCACCCATACTATGAAATTTGCAGTCATTAAAATAAAACTTGTGAGCAGCAGGCAAAAATACAAAAGCAGATTATGATAAAATGCTAACGAGGATAGGATTTTGTCTATTTTATTCCCTGAAATCAGAGTCTGACTCGATGCCTTGCAAGGTATCTAGCACAAAGTAAAGGCTCAATTAATATTTGTCAAATGAATACGCACCATAATTTTACAATTAGCAAGACAAAATGAAAGAAAAGTACTTCAAAATGTTGATTATACTTAGATTTTAGAGTGACTGTGAATAACCTCTTTTCCTTTTTAAAAAATTCACTATTTTTCTAATTTTCTTTAATGCGCAGGTACTACTTTTATAATGAGGGGAGAAAAATGTGAATAAACGCAGAGATGTAGATTTGGTAAAAATAAATGCTGTTTTCTTTTAAGGTTTTTTAATTAAGTTCTTATATAAATTTTAAAAAATGATGAAAGTTCTAGCAGACTGTTTTAGAATTTGTCAAAATTTTAAAGTTGATGTAAGAAAAAATAGGGAAGAGCAATTTTAAAATCCTGAAAAAGCCATGTGAGGAACGCGACATTAAAGAAAACAGTAAGCTCTGGTTCAGGACAGATAGGTCACTGAAAAAGAAGTAACCAAGAATTAGATATAGCAAATGAGATTTTACCTGAAACACAGAAGAAAATAATTATGCAATTAATGACTGATGTAACAAATTAGCAATTTGGAAAAAGATCACTTAGAACCATGCCTTATATCACACATCAACAAAATTACAGATGAACTCAAGAGTTTTTAAAAGGTCACTCCTTGAAAAATTAGAATAATTTGAGTACTTAATATATAGAGAGGAGTTATGATATACTATGCTAACAAGCAACAGAAAAAAAAGTCACAAGAGAAAATATATATTTTACCAGGTACAAAAATTGAATCCTTAATATGCTTTCCTATACATACACACGCACCAAGTTGAAACAACAGACTAGATAAAATGGTTTGTACTATGAAAAGGGACTAGTATATATCACATATAATAATGTATAGGCTTATAAAAATATCAAAACATCACATATAGTTAAACATGTTAGAGATTCAAGGTTATTAAACTGTATGTAAAAGAGTATTGATCTTTATCTTTAAAAAATCTAAGACAGAGATATTAAAATGAGGTACTACATTCTTGCCCACAAAATTTGCAAATCTAAAAACTGTGTAATGCCAAATACCTGTGAGAGTATTATGAGAAGGGCACTTTCCCATATTGCTAGTGGCTTTGTAAATTGATATAACCTTTTTTGGGAATCAATTTGGCAATGTGTTTCAAGAATCATAAAAATGTTCATATCCTTTAACCTAGTAATTCTACTTCTGGGAATCTATCCTAAGGAAATAATCCAAAATATTTTTCAAATACTATATGACTGATAATGTTTATCACAGTGTAATTTATACTATATAAAAATGAAAACCACTCAAACTGTCCAACATAAGGGCTGTGCTTTAGTAAATTATGGTTCATTCACTCAATGGAATATGATACATGAATATAAAATGGTGAGTATTATAACTAACATTTTTACTATTAATTTGTCCTTGTTGGTAAATCCCTTTCTGTGAGATCAGCTCATGTCCTGCTTAGTAAATAAAACTAACAAAAGATATCACCCACCATATTGTTTAATTAATATTTTTACTTAACATTGTCACTTAAATTTTCCTGAGATGCTTTACAATATCTCACGTGTAAAATCAGGTTAAGTGTATGCTTTCTGCTTCAGAAAACAAAATTGTATGCACAATGATTGAAAAATGTATAAAAGAGATTTGGATGAAATATGCAAACAATCATTTTGGATTAAGAAGCCTGATTACTTGTGATTCTGGCTACCTCTTCTGTATTGCACAAATGGTTACCTAATTGGAAAAGCCCCAATAAGGAACAATATACTTTCATTTGGGGCTGCAAGTAAAGTAGTTTAATTTGACATGATAAACAACTTTATGTTCCAGTTGAATATCTCCATAACTAAAAAAGAAAAACAAAATATTTTTTAAATGGGGATGTTTCTATGTCAAGAGTAATTCTTTCGTTTTTTTTTTTTTTTTTTTTTTGAGGGCCATCTAGAGGCTCATCATAATTTATAAAAGATCTCAAAGGTATGCCTAGTAAAATGTCAAAATGCATGTTTTTAACTTCTCTGGATTGTAATATCCCAGAATAACTCAGCTAAAGTAAACATCACAAAGTGATGTGAGTGGGTTAAAAATGGTGATAAATAATTTTCAATAATATATGCTCTGTGTGTGGTAGAGATAAGGAGCCTATCCAATTTAGGCTCATAAAGTAGTGGACACTTAGTACTTGTAATCCAAGAAAAGGATGTTGAAGTACTAGACTTCTTCACACAAGGAAACTGAGGATCAGAGGCACTAAATGATATCACTAAAGTCTTAAAGATAGCTCTTGACAGAGCTGTAGATAGAACTTTGGAATTCTATGCCCATTCCACTATACTGTCATATCCAACAGGGCAGATAGCCCAGTTTCCCAAGGCACCACCTATTGTCCAGATTGTCAAAAGGATGTAATCAGAAAGTTCTTGTGTCAGTGTAACAGTCTTTTCTCATCTTGTTCATAAGCATGAGAGAGACTTTCTCTGATAAGATAGCATAAAGTTGATAATCCTGTTATAATTATTCATAACATTCTATGTATTCTATATAACACCACAGTTTATAAGTAAATATTTATTGGTGTGATTATTTCTGTAATATATTCCCACTACTAGAATGAGGGCAGGTCGTATCCTATATCTATTTTTTGTGCCTAGGACAATGCTTTTAGTAAATAATTCCTGAATTATGACCAAGTCACCTTAATTCACTCTCAAAGCCAATTGAAGGAAATATCATAGAATAACAACAAGAAGAAAAATGATCTTTTCACACTGCTTAATATGTTTATGGAACCGATTTTCATGAAAGGTAGCATAAGCATACCAGAATCCAAAGGTATTTCAAAAAATTAAAGGACAGTAAGTTCATACATTTGAATAAATTATGGATGTTTAGTATATGACCCTGACTTCAGAGATAAATGTCAAGGGAACAGTGACCACATTTTCTCACTAAACTAATAGAACCATGGTCAGAGAATGAATATTGGGCTCTAGACTTATGTTCTTTTGTAAAAATATAGTAGGGCAGCAAACATTTTCCAACCTGTTTAATAAAATATCTGCATAGGAAAGATCAAGTTATATGTTCTATAAAGCTAAATTCTGGCAATTAAGATTTAAGTCAAACAACTTCAATCAATGTCAGACTCATTGGCAGAGGAATTTAAAAGGACTGATGGAAAATAAAACTGTTACATATTTGGTCAAACTTTCTCTACCCCTTAATCAAAACATTGTGGTCATTGACCCAGAAACCTGGTATCTTGCATTCTACTTCTGGTTATAATGTTTCAGCCTTCTAGATGCCAGTTTCTTCATCAGTACAATGAAAGAGTCTGAAAGTCCTTTACAATTCTGGAATCCCTGTGATTTAGGCCCTTGTTTAAATAAGTGATGTTGAACACACTGAATTAACTAACGTGGTTTGTAGCCTTTTTTTTTTTTTTTAACACTAATAGTGCTTAAAGGCAAGACTTACGCTAGTAATGATTTAAGGCCATATGTATCCACATGAGTTGATTAACTGTTAAAATTCAATTTGGCTTTCAAAAATTTGAATGTCTTTCTTATGTAAAGGATACCATAACCAGCCACCTTCCATTCCCCCGTTATATTGGCTATATGAACATATGAATGTTCAAACCAGCTGTCAATTTGAATGGGAAAAAATATATCAGCAATTCTAGTTATTTGGAGTTTTGTAAAGAAAATAATTAGTGTCATTTTTCATTTTCAACAAGATTGCTTTATCAAGTAAGATTTCTATTTCCCAGTCAGATTAATTCTATTTTTTTTCTTGTCTTTAGAAAAAATTCTTTAGAAAAGAAGTTGTCACTTACCTTGTGTGCATTTCTGCTATACACACAAAAAGCACAACAAAACTGAACTTAGGAAATACAGTTATTTGCATATCTGAGACTTTATTCATTTAAAAACTGTAGCAAATGTCTTTCAAAGGACAAATCACAATGCAAGAAGGTATGTGGCTAACAAGATATACAGGCTATACAGGCCTTATAATCTAGGAAAATGATTTGAGAGGGAGGGCCTCTAGGTCTAAGGACAGGAGCTTCCTGCCTAAAAACAATGGCAGTATTTCTTTTGCCTATTTTTTATGTAATAAGCAGCCCTTTAGAATTGTGCTATTATTGCCCCCAAAGACATTAAAGGGGAGGACAGAAGATGTGAAAGGCTTATTTATATGCTTGTTCAACAAATGTTGAGTACCTATCCAACAACTGAAAAACCTGTATTTTTGAATGTAGGTAACACATCCTTCCACACACATACACATGTGCACACACACAGAGCAACCTCTGAAGAATTAGGCATTAGTTAAGTGGAAGAAAACAAACTTTATCTTAGGAGAATTATATGGTTAAAAAGCAGCAGTTGAATTTTGTTTCACACTGTGGTAGGTTATTTACTTTTTTTAAGGAGAATAGAATTCAGAATTTAGCCTTTCACCTGAGACACTTCAGATGTTGGGCTCTCCTACCCACTCCCTGCCATCATCATTGTGTCTGCAGTGCCTAGCACTCTGTTGGAGCTCAATAAATATTTGTTGGATAAATATAGCAAACACTTCTATAGCATTTACCAAATTTTATTTATTTATTTATTTTTATTTCAAAATATTATGGGGAAACAAATGTTTTTGGTTACATGGATTGCTTTTGTAATGCTTAAGTCAGGGCTGTAAGTGTGCCCATCACCCAGAGAGTGTTCATTATAACCCTTAGGTAGGTTTTTGCTCATCTCTTTCTCTTCTTTCATCTCTGCTTGATTTCCACTGAGTTTTACTTCCCTCTATGCATGTGTGTGCTTATTGGTTAGTTCCAATTTAATAGCGAGTACATGTGGTATTTGCTTTTTCATTCTTTAAATACTTCACTTAGAATAATGGTCCCCAGTTCCATCCAAATTGTTGCAAAAGGCATTAATTCATTCTTTCTTTATGGCTGAATAGTACTGCATGGTATACATATACCACATTTTGTTTATCTATTCCAAACTTCAAACTATACTACAAGGCTATAGTAACCAAAACAGCATGGTATTGGCACAAAAATAGAGACATAGACCAATGGAACGGAATAGAGAACCCAGATATAAAACCATGCACATACAGCGAACTAATCTTTGACAAAGCAGACAACAATATATACTGGGGAAAAGAAGCCCTATTCAATAAATGGTGCTGGGAAAATTGGATAGCCACATGAAGATTGAAACAGAATCCTTCTCTCTCACCACTCATAAAGTTAATTCAACATGGATTAAAGACTTAAATGTGAGGCATGCAACCATAAGAATTCTAAAAGAAAATGTTGGAAAAACTCTTCTAGATATCAGCCTAGGAAAAGAATTTATGAAAAAGACCCCAATGGCAATCATAGCAACAACAAAAATAAATTAATAGGACTTGATTAAATGAAAAAGCTTCTGTACACCTAAGGAAATAATCAACAGAGCAAATAAACAACCTACAGAATGGGAGAAAATATTCACAAGCTATACATCCAATAAAAGGCTAATAACCAGAATCTACAAAAACGCAGGCAAAACAGCAAGGAAAAAACAACCCCATTAAAAAGTGGGCAAAAGACATGAACAGAAGCTTTTCAAAAGAAATAGACAAATGGCCCACAAACACATGAAAAAATGCTCAACGACACTAATCATCAGGGAAATGCAAATTAAAACCACAATCACCTTACCCCAGTCAGAATGGCTTTTATTAAAATGTCCAGAAACAATAGATGCTGGCATGGATGCAAAGAAAGAAACGCTTATACACTGTTAGTAGGACTACAAATTAGTACAACTTCTACAGAAAATAGTGTGGCGATCGCTCAAAGAACTAAAGGTAGACCTAGCATTTGATCCAGCAATCCCACTGTTGGGTATCTACGTAAAGGAAAAGAAGTCATTTTATCAAAAAGATACGTGCACTCAAATGTTTATTGCAGCACAATTTACAATTGCCAAAATGTGGAATCAAGCCAAGTGCCCATCAATTCATGAGTGGATTAATGGGCATAATTAAGACAGCCATACTGTCTTTTATGCTTTCTTTTGTATACATCGACTCATTTAATACTCTCAATAACCCCAATGAGGCAGGTTCTGTTATCATATATTAATGTTACAGATGAGGAAACTGAGGCACAGAGAGATGAAGCAACGTGCTAAGGTCACATGACTAGTAAACATTGGATACTGACCCCAGCACCCATGTTCTTGGTGGCTCTGCTACCTCTGAAGAAGTGAGAAGATGGGAAGGAGGTGGAACTAATAGCATCATTGGTCCAATAGTTGGCATAAAAGGATTGAGACCTCTGGGACAGGCTGGAGATGCTGACAGCCAGTGAAAAGTGGGGAAGTGTTGTGGTTTTAGGTGTACCCAGGGGGGTGGACAGTCTTTGGATAGTGGGATTGAGAGTGACTGTCCAGTAAGGAAGAAACATGTAACGAAGCTGCAGTTAAAATCAGAAACAATTTGTGATCCTTCTGAGCAATTTTTCTTTTACCAATCTCCTGGTAGTTCATTCTCTTTCTTTATGCCATTCTCTTCCTTTGTCTCCTTTCTCTACTATCCCTTTTAGCCTGTTATAATGTTGACCTAAATTTTAAATTATTGTATTTATTAAATCAAATGTATATATCATCCCACTCTCTCTCTCCACTTCCATTAAAAGAAAGTAACTAAAGTTGTTATATTTCCAAATTGTTCCTTATTGATGTGGAACATGCAGGTCAGTGACTCTTAACAGAAGGAAAGTGCCCCCCACGTGGACTAACCCTTAAAAAGTAAAAGATTATGAAAAATAAAGCTTGGTATTCTGTCATGTCAATATTAGAAAAGATGACCAAATCTTAAATACAAAACATTTCCTATTGAAATTTAACATTTTCTTTTAAATTTTAAAATTATCTCCAAGTTTAGATTTAGGAACATTTTCACATTGATTAGACTCTTTATAATGAGAACAAGAAGTTCATGTGTACCTAATGTAGACCGAGGGACAATTTATAGAATGCTGAAATTTCTGAGTTTCTATAAAGAACACTAAAATATTGATAAGTTATATTTGTGAATTTAACTGAGTGAGTATGTAAAAATAATAGTGAGTCATTTAAAGGAATTGACTGGGGGAAATTCCTGGCATTACCAGGCAATCTGTGTCTCCTGTAGTACCAAGTGTTTGCATTAATGACTTGATCTAAGTATACTTACTCTAATCAGCAAAACAGAGTACAAATATCTACATATCTCTCTATATAAATATGTATGTATCCACATACATATACATATGTGTGTGTGTGTACAGATAGTCAGTTTGCTATAAGAATAAGCACTTGTTTGTTAAAGTTACTATAGATGAGGATCATTGCAGCATTTACAACTACATAACTTGATAAACCCATGTAACTTCGGTGCTACAAATATGAAATAAGTAAAAACCAGTATCAGGACTGCCATCAGGAGCATATGCACAGGCTCTATATTGCCTGAGCTAAGTAGCTACAGTGTGTTTTGGTGTGGTATGTGTGATATAAAATCCAAACAAAAAGGGATTCCATTTTAAAGAGATTGATTTGGGGTAAGAGAAGGTGATATGATATTCATGTCTGTATAGCTTCTTAAAACTGATTTACTACAGTGGCTTGTGGAAGTAACAGATGTTTATTTGAATGAATATTCATTTGCTGACATTGAGTCCCAGTAGATGACACTTTCCTCATAAGAGGTCATATTTTCCTCTTATGGAGTGTTTGCTATTGCGGTTGCCAATTGTCTATTTAAAAGACATAACATTAAGGAGCTATGTAAAGTAGAGGATTGATGTATAATGATGTAGAATCTGAACCAGAGGTAAATGTACTAATTAGAAACAGCAATAATGCCAGATATAAACATCATAGTGACTTACCTTAACTTTCTTGACAGCGTCATGATAGCTTCTCATCAACCAATGATGCATTTTCTTTTAAATTACCTTATTATTACACCACTTGAGCTGTAAAAACATTTACTTAAGGAAGAACATTACCAAGCAGTGAGGTGACTTTAAATCACCATAGAAACCAAATAAAGAACTTCATTGCAAAGAAGCTTTAAAAATTATAAAATTCTGTATGAATAGAAATTATTCCTATTTGGGGGCCTACTTGCATCTCTACCATTTGCTATACAAAATCTTGCTTTCTTCTATGTATGATTTTTGAGAAAACAGTGATATCAGAAGTACAGATAGCCTGTTACAATTGTTTGTTTCATAAGTTCATGCACTGGGGCCAGTTTATCATACCTAAAGTTACTTTGGCTCTGTAAGAGATTATTTTGGCAGAAGTTTTATTAGTGTGTCAAATTGTCTTTTATGAAACTTGGCCAGGGTTACTGCCCAAGATGGCAAATTATAAATTTTAAACCTTATTACTACACACTCCCACTCCCCCTCCCCCAAGACAGTAGTACTATTGGATTTTATGGTGCTATGGTCCAAACACAAATTTGTTATAGAATTCCTAAAACAAATAAGATAATTTTAGGAACAGAGTTATAATGAGATAATGATCGGGTTATATTTTTTTGGTCCATGAAATGCCTAGAGTATTTGGCAACATAACTATGGTGTTACGAGAACAGATATAACATGTACATAGAAATCTGTAGCTAATTCAAAAGTATCACTGTTAAGCTATTTGAGTCAGCTTTCTTTCTCAAACTGACAGATGTGTTTTTTATTATCTAACTCTTTATATCAGTGGTTCTCAACTTTGGCTGCACATTAGAATCATCTGGGGATGATTGAGGAGCTTTTAAAAATCCTGTTGCACAGGCCATCCTCCAGATCAATTAAATCTTAAGCTCTGGGGTGAGACCCAGGCATTAGTATTTTTTTAAAAGCTCCCCCAGGTGATTCCAATGTATGGTCAGGGTTGCTTTAAACAACTTAGTGGTAGGGATGATAGGAATCAGTGAGATGGGAAAACAGTAAGAAAATAATGTCCTTTGCTAAATTAAAGAGTGAACATTAGTGATTGTTCAAATTGCTGTATACCAATGATATGTGGAAAGAGATTATTATGTTCTTTTTTCTAATTCATTTGACAATCATAACTTCAATTCCATCTATTATATGAGAGAGTAATTTTCCATATTAGAGAAATGTGTATCTATTTATTAAGACTGAAGTACACTAGTGAATAAGGGGGCCCTATGTTCTAATCTGTAAGTATTTTTAATCTGTGGGGTTCTTTTCCCAAAAAAGTGATCTTGGAAACAAAATATATATGTATAATGCACACATTATTTTGTAGCCTGATGCAGAATGAATAATTTTCAGATGGTAATTGGAGGTGGCAGATGTCCTTGGGAAGATGATTTTAGCCATTTTCAGTTTAGGGAAAAAAGATAAATCTGTACTCTGTGCTATTACTCCTCAAATTATGTTCATTTTCATAAAGTATGCTTTCCAGAGGTATCTTAGAATTATCCAGTATGAAAAATGAATTATAGTACAGACAGAAAAATTCCCCCTAACTTTAATGTAATTTCAGTAAATTGGAAGCAGTGATTTATTTGCTTAGATATAATCAGTGTAGACTATAGAAGACAGTACAGTCCAGGGATTATTAATAGAGTCAAACAAACTGGGGCTCAAAGCCTAGCTCTGCCCCTCCTAGCATGCATTCTGGAGCAAATCACTTACCTAGTCCAGGGAGAAAATTTTTTATCTATGAAAGGGCTCTATTTATATCTTTTGCATAAAGTTGTTAGTTGTGATTGACTCAATAGGGGAAATGTTGACAGAGCCCTTACCGTAGTGGCTGGAACATAGTAAACCCTGCATGAATGGTAGCTAGTTTTAATTATTCAAGCAGGTTTTTTGAAAGCCTGTTTTTTTGCCCCCTGTGGGAATATATATTTATTTTTTGTAACTGCCCACAGTAAACCTTTGCCATTCGTTAGGGCTTTACATATTCTTACATTTAGGAATAGAATGGCCAGGAGAGTGTAAGTTTCTGCACAGGTGTACTCACAGCTGTGTGAATGGAGTGCATAACCTACAAGGCTCATTCACTTACCGAGGAACCCTGTCCTGTGCACCAGTCAGGAAACATGTGCAATGTGTCTCAGCAAAGCTGAAATCACCTCCCATCACAGACCATCTCAGTTACTACTGCAGAGTGGGAATCAAGAACCATCATATTCTAAGGGTCTCCCTAATGTATAATGTCATTGATTCTAACACGGACATTTTAACATCTCTTAAACAAGATATACCTTTCAATCGATGATGTCTTAAATCATGCTCAGCCGAGCAGCATTTGTGATATAGTTGTCATTGCCTGTGACTGCATGAACTTGGCCATAGCTCTTCATACTGATGTGATGTATGATAAAGTAAGTTTAGAAAAATTCTGTCAGTAAACATAAAATTACAATTCCAAGTCGTAAAAAACATTATCATAGTTTAATTGGTGGTTATTTTTCCTCCGTAAAGGCACATAAAATAATAATACATCTTAGAAACAAATCTTGAATTTGATATAATAGTTTGTGCCATCATTAAATTCACAACAGTTTTTCTTAGAGGTTCATGAAATAATGATGTATTTTAGAATCAAATTTTCAACTTCTGAAATATGGTAAAAACACATATTAATTTTTACGGTTAGTCATATTTACCAAACTATTGAATATGATTGTTAAAGAATTCAGAATTATTAATATATTTAAGTGTATTTATATGTTAAGCTAACAGCCATTTAAGGTGTTAGACAGCATGTTTACATGTGCTAAATACTAGGTGCTAAACATTAGGTTTAGAAAGATGGTTAGAGCTAATAGTTATTGAGCACTCACTATATGTCAAGCACTATTCTCAGCTCTTTACATGTTCTGAGACTTGATCCTCATGCAGCCCTACAAAGTAACTAACATTATAACTATCATCATTTTATAGATTAGGAACATAAGGCATAAGGAGCTTAAGAAATTGTCAAAAAACACACAGGTAGTGTGAAGCCAGAATGCAGACCCAGGTAGTCTGATTCCAGAGCCCCTGATCTCACTTACACGCTATGGTGACAAATGATTGTCCCTGCCCTCAAGTAGCTAACAGTCTAGTGAGAAGAAATACAGATAAGTAAACAGTTAAGATATATTAAGGCAATTGTTGTAATAAAGTTAGATACAGAGTACAATGAATGCATAAGGATCACCTAAGATAGTTTTTCATAACATATTTGTGTGTAATTATGCAATCAATGCCTGTCTCATTACAGCCCAACCGGATTCATTGCCCACTGCTCAAGAGGAAGCCAATGCACTGAGACAGCAGGGGTTACAGCAGAGAAAGAGTTTAATATTGCAGGCACCAGGCAAGGAGATGGGAGAAATTTCTCAAATCATCTCCCCAAGAATTTGGGAGAAAGGGTTTTTAATAATAGTTTAGTGGGCAAAGGACCAAGGAATTAGGTCTGCTAATTGGTGGGGGATGAATTCATAGGGCTAATAAACAGAGATTATCTTCTCAGTTGGAAGATTTCCTGGGTAGGAGGGTCTCAAGGTTGTTGGATCTATTTCCACACCTATCCATGGATCCAGCTGGCATCAGTGGGCCCCCCAGAATGCAGAGTCTGAAAAATACTTCAAAGACCAGTCTTAGGCTTTATAATAGCGATGTTATCTATGAAAACACAAGTCCTTGGGCCTTACAATGGCAATGTTATCTATAGAAGTAGTGGGGGAGTCACAATTCTTGCACCTGTCAGGAAGGATAGTGCCATTAAGTTGTAACCAGTTATAGCAGTAAGGAAGTTAGGGAACAATGACTGGTTAACTTTTGGCTATATCTATACTTTAAAAATCAGACTTTGATTACTATTTATACCTTATGGCTCTACAATATTTTAATATAGATGGTTTTTGTCTTGCTAACTAGTCTATGAGCTCATCAAAAAGCAGGGACCGTGTCTTTTGGCTCATTGTGGTATCATCAGTGCCTAGGAGAGTACGTAGCACTTAGTTGTTGCTTTTGTTTTTGCCCCAGGAGCTAAGAAAGGCTAAAGAGGTAATGTTTGAATAGACCCTCAATGATTATGCTGTATGGTTTTTGCAAAGCAGTTCGATAATATGCTTCAAAATCTTTACAAGTTACATTTATATTGTCTCAGCAATTCCAACACTCATAATTCATCCTAAGGAAATAAAAAAAATTAAAGGACATCAGCACTTCTGTCTCAGTTGCTATTTAGACTAGGTTTGTTAATGTGCACAGAATAATGTCCCCTCTTCCACCAATAGATGTCCATGTCTTGACGTCTGGAACCTATTAATATGTTAGTTTACATGGCAAAAGGAAATCAAGGTTGCAGTTGGAATTAAAGTAGATAATCAGTTGATCTTAAAATAGGGAGATTATCCTGTACTATCCATGTGGGCCTAATGTAAACATAAGGATTATTATTATTATTTTTTTTTTAGACAGAGTTTCACTCTGTTGCCCGGGCTAGAGTGAGTGCTGTGGTGTCAGCCTAGCTCACAGCAACCTTAAACTCCTGGGCTCAAGCGATCCTACTGCCTCAGCCTCCCCAGTAGCTGGGACTACAGGCATGCGCCACCATGCCCGGCTAATTTTTTCTATATATATATATTTTAGTTGGCCAGATAATTTCTTTCTATTTTTAGTAGAGACGGGGTAGCTGAGGCTGGTCTCGAACTCCTGACCTCGAGCAATCCACCCGCCTTGGCCTCTCAGAGTGCTAGGATTACAGACGTGAGCCACTGCGCCCGGCCCATAAGGATTATTAAAAGTAGAAAAACGAGGCAAAAGAATAGAGTCAGATAAAGAGATATGGTATGTGAAGGACTCAATTGTTGTTGCTAGCTTTGAAGATGGAGGATGGGGTTATAAGCCAAAGAATGTAGGAGGAGTCTAGAAGCCGAAAAAAGCAAGGAGACAGTTTCTACCCTAGAGCCTCTGGAAGAAAACCTTCCCCTTCCAGTGAGACCCATATCAGGACTTCTGACCCACAGAAGCATAAGACAATACATCGTGGCTGTAAGTTTGAGTTAATTTGCTACATCAGCAGCAAGTACCTAATGCAGTTACTAAAGTAGAAAAATGTTTATGATTGGTTGTCTTAGGCAAATCATTATAAAAATTGTGAATTTAATAGACCAGTAAAAGTCCCCCAAAATGCTGGAGCCAACTGCTAACTTTTAATTTTACTGCTTACTGCTTAAAATTATAACATAATAGCAACATACTTTATAACATAGTTTTACAAAGGAATAATATAAATATTATAGATAAGAGCAAATAATGAAATACATTTAATTTTGAGAAAGCTCATTACATTGTCTTCATTTTTCTCACTTCATCCAGGGACCAACTAAAAACATCCATACCAGCACCATTCTATGGTCAAGCATTTGAAAACCCCCACTTTAGCTGCATTTTGTTGATTTTAGTGTATGGATGTTAGAGTTGCCTAAAAAGAGGGAGATTGCCATAATGCCACCAAAATCCTCAGATTATAAATTTCTAGTGCAGAATTCTCAGGGGCTTGGATAATTTTATCCAATAATAATTTTATCATTTCTTTGCTGCAAAGTTTTTGATTTGCCCCATCTTTTCTTGCTGTGTATCCAAAAGTATGTTATATAAGTTTCCTATGCCTATTATAGCAAATTGCCACAAACTTGGTATCTTAAAACAGGAAATATTTCTTTTCTTACAGTTCTTAAGTCTGAAATCAGTTTCACTGGGCTGATACCAAGGTGTTGGTAGAGCTATGATCTTTCCAGTGGCTTCGGGGGAGAATCTGTTTTCCTTGTCTTTCCCAGCTTCTAGAGCTGTGGTCCTTGCATTTCTTGGCTCATGGCCCTTTTTTCCTTCTTCAAAGCCAGCAACATAGCATCTTTAAATCTCTCTCTCTCTCTCTGCTGAGATGGTCACATGGCCTTCTCTCTTCTGCGTCAAATCTCTCTCTCCCTCTCTTTTATAAGGATACTCATGGTAACACTTAGGGCCCACCCATATCGAGGATAACCATCTCAAAATCCTTAATTTAATTGTGTCTCCAAGCTTTCTTCTGCCATATAAGTAACATTTATAGTTTCCAAGGATTAGGACCTAGATATCTTTGGGGCCCATCATTCAGCCTAGCACTTATGCTTAGTTTATATATATATTCCATAGCTGTTATATTTATTTTAAATTTAAATAGGGAAATTTTCTTTGTAAGAATCTTGAGTTACCCATTAAAGTTGTTATATATCCTAGGATGTCTAGATCCTGAAAGGCCATGCCTATGACTACCAAAAAAAAGGGTCATAAAACAAGCCATTTTGATTAATATAAATATAATAACCTATTTCTTGTATATAGTGTCTTTTACAGAAAGTCCCCTGTTAGGTAGAAAAGTAAGAGCTACTTGACAGTACTCCACATTAATTTTGGAACATTCTCTGAAAATCCTGGTGCAAAAATGACACTCAGATTGCTGGGGCAGAACAGCCTACTGAGAATCTCTTGATCAATGTTCAGGTACCCCCCTTTTCAGCAGCTTATTCCTGAGACCAGCTGTTGCTGAAGGATATAAAAATGTAATGTAAGAGAGCTTTCAGGGCCTCTTCTTTCCTTCTACTGAATTGCTATCAGACAACTGGAGGGTAAGTTGTACTGTGTGGGGAAAAAAAAGCAAGTTGGCAAACCCAGTCCTGCAGCAGACTCCAGCTGAAGTCATTGCTGCAGAGGGTCAGTAAACAGTATCTGAGTGACTCTGACCTACCAATGCCTAACTCACTGCTGAGGAAGAGCTTGGGTGTAGGGAGGATTTGTCTCTGCAAGTATCAGTTCCTGCTAAATAAGACAAACATCTACTTGTATGCCTAGAAAAGGAGAGATGTGCTAAATCAGTGGTTGCAGATTTAGTTCAGGCATTATGGAATTCATAGGTACCTCAAGGAGGGTTACCAGGGTAGAAGAAATAAACAGTGCAGACCCAGCTCTGGGCCATCCACCCCAGATCGATCCAAAGCAATCTCACTTTAATCTGTTTTACTTACTGACATTCTCTGTGAGTTTTTGTTTTTAAGAATGATTCAACTCCTTTTTTTTTTTTTAAAGTAAAAAGCAATTCTAAAGAAACATAAATTATTTTAGCTCTTGGTTTTATAAACACATACACTCATGCATGCAGCGAAGGCATACTGGGAATATGTTGGTTAGGGATACAGGCTTTGGAATCAATAGACCTAGATTAAAATTCTAGCTCTCAACTTTGAGTTGTGTAATACTGAGCCTGTTTATTTCAACTCTTAGTTACAGATTGATTCCTGCATGTCTACGATAGGGATGATAATAACTACCTGACTTCCTGTAGAGGTTTTGTGAGAACAAAAAGAGATCTTACTGGTAAAAATTTGGTCCATTTAAATTCAGGAACAGGACAAGGTTACATACCATCACAGCTTGTGTTCAGTATTGAGCTGAAGATTATAGCAGCACAAGAAAAAGGAACATAAAGTGTAAGGATAAGAAAGAGAGAAATAACATTGTCATTATTCACAGATAATTATCAACATCAAAATGCCAAGAAACTCTACAGAGGAGTATGATAACTTAGTGATTGAGAGCACAGACTCTGGAGCCAGGTAGCTTAGTTTGAAATATTGACTCTGCCACTTACTACGTGTTTGATGTTGGGCAAGTTTCTTAAACTCCCCATGCCTTAGTTTTCATGCATTTATTAATAAAATGAGAATGACAATAGTACATACATCATCATCATTAGGTAGTTATGGGTATTGAGGTTATTTATGTAAATACTGGTATGTAAGCATCATATAAGGGTTTACCCTCATTATTAGTGTTTCAGCTAAGTTATTATTAAGAAAAGTCAACACCAAAAGGAGTTGTGCTCCTGTATGTGAGCAAGAAATAATTTTTAAAAAATTATTTTAAAAGAATCAACTTAAAATGGCAATGAATATTACTCACAAATAAATTTAACAAAATATGCACACAATCTTATTGGAAAATGTTAAACATTTATAGAAGTAACAAACGAGATCTAAATAAGTAAATTGGATTACCATGTTTATGGATATATAGATTCAATAGTGTGAAAATGTCAATTCGCTCCAAATTATCCTGTAAATTCTTTGTGGTTCCAGTTAAAATCCTGACTTTATTCCTGGTGTGTAACTTGACAAGCCAACTCCAAAATACGTATAAAAACAAAAGGGCAGGAGGTAGGCAAGATAATTTTGAAGATGAACGATTTGACAGGATGTTGCTTTCCCAAATATCAAGGTAACAGCTGCATTAAGGCAATGTGGTATCAGTGTAGGGATAGACAAATAGACTGATTGGACATAAACAGAGCAAAGCATGAACAAGCTGATCAGATCAGTGGAGAAAAGACAGAATTCAATAACAGATTCATATCTCACTCAGTAAATAGGTGTAGGGCCCTAAGGACAATAGCCAAACAAACTCCCATATTGCATAGCAGCAGTTCTCAACTTTGGTATTTCATATGGGAAAAAAAAAGTACTTTCTCTTCCCTTATGCACAAAATTAAGCTCTAAGTGGATTAAAGACCTAACTGTGAAAAAGCAAAACTTTAAAATTTGTTGAAAAATATTTGTAAACTCAGTTAAAATGAAAAACTTCTTTTATCAAATGATACCACAAAAATTGAATGGGTAACCCACAACCAGATAGAAGACATTTGCAACACTTATAAAAAATGATTAGTATCAATACTATCTAGATCTAGAACTCACTGAAACCAACAAGAAAATGACAAGCAACTCAATAGAAAAATGGTCAAAAGTGATGAGCGAGTAATTCACAAAGGAGAAGACACAATTGGCTAATAAATAAATGAAAAAAGTCTTAAATATCACTAATAATTATGTCCCATGTTACATAGCTACAAAATGGACTAGTAGCTCTGAAGCTTGTGCTTGTATACCTAACAAAACATTGTATAAAAACACTCAACACACCATGAGAAAACAGTCTTAGAGGTATGATCTTGCCTATTTTGCGTTTCACAGGGTAATTCAGAAGGGAGAATGAGATAATAGATGTGAAAACATTTTAGACTTAAAAATGCTATGTAAGTTATTTATTACAATCTACATCATAACAGAAATGAAATTAATTCTTGGCTCCAGTCTTAAGGGAGTAGGTTTTGTATAAATTCAGGAATTCCTAGACTCATGGGTAGCAGGAAGTTCCAGAGAAAGTGACCCTTAAAGGAAAACACCAGACAAGTCTGGTTCTAGTCAGATATCTAACCCTGGCTGCTGTTCATGGGACTACCTATTTTATTTAATTTTATGTATTTGCTTATGTATTTATTTTTCTTATGGCCTGGACAATAAATAGTTCAGGGACTACCTATTTTAAAATGAACTGGTCTTCAAAGAGCTAGCTAAGTTAACACCCAGAAATAATAGTAGCAATAGACCAGATTTAAAAACATTTTACTCCTGTATGAAACTCCTATTTGATACTTCCATTTAGTTTTCTTGTGTAGCTTCAATTTTTTCCAATTAACTGTTTTTTAAATTTTAAAAGTACTACATACTCGGGATTAAAATGTTTAAATAGAATAAAGGGGTAAAAATAAACATAAATTATTCTCTTCCAACTCTTTAACTCACCCACATTGAGTCCAAATAATTAAGAAAATTTAATAACATGTTCATATTAAGTAATAATCTGCATATTTATTTGAAATGGGAAAAGATCACATTTGTTAGCAATAGCAAGCAGGTAAGGTCCCAGAAGCAAATGGGTATCTTGAAAAATCCTAAAATTTTGAGCTTTCATGGCAGAGGGTATATCTTCAGTTGTCTTACCTTATTATCTTGGTGTCTTCACATTTTTTTTAAATCCCATGTTTGTACTTCTAACACAGAAAGGAAAGAAATCCGTCTTTTGTGGTCATAGGAGAAACAGCAACATTAGTCAGAAAATATTAGAACACTGATAATTTTGTAACCCTAACTCTCCCAGTTTTTCATAAAGCTCTCTCAGAATGAGCGTTTACTGGTCATATTACTACTATTGCCACCACTACTGATACTCACAGAAATAAGAATGACATTTGGAGAAGCTGCCATTTTTTAGTCGAGCATCTACAATGTGTCACAGGCTTTGTCTGAATTTTCTTTTTTTTTTTTTTCTTACTATACATATAAAGGCTTATCTGTATTTCACAGAGAAACAAAGTGAGATGAAAGATTTTAAGTAATTAACCTGTGGTCATAGTAAGTGCCAAAGCCTACGTTTGAAACCAGGCAGCTATCACGGCATTCAGTATTTTTTAAACATTAAGCTTAACTGTCCCTCAGTCTTACCCACTTACCAAGTGGAACTTCTGAAAGCACATTATACCCCGTTGGTAACAACTTTTGTGGTTTAATGAAAATTATTTGAAATTATTTTTAAACCCCGTACTGATGTAAAAAAGTAACAGATTGTCACAATAAAGTTAATTAGCGTAGATGCTTTGAAAATCTACCTCAGAAAGTGTTCTGCTTGGAATAATTGACAATTTGATGACCCTACACACTTCCAGGGTTTTAATTAATGTCAAAGTGCTGATGAACCCCAAATCTTGAACTTCAATGCCAGCTTCTCCTCCAAGTTCCACTCTGTCTGTATAACTGTACCAGAACTTTTCTGAGGGAAAGCCCCATACTTATCTAAAAAAAAAGTCTAAAATGAAAATCAATTCCCCTAACAATACTACTGCTTATAAATCCCCCTACTGTATTGTAGCACTCTGGTTTTTCCCTTTATTTTTTTTTTTACTGCAATTTGTGACTCACTATTTATTTGCTCATGCATTTTTCTTCATTACTAAAATGTTAGCACCAAGAGGGCAGGGATCAAGTTTATTATGTTCACCCAGAATTAAAAGTTTTAAACTCTAATTTTACCCTGTGCTTTCACACACATCTTTCTTCTGCTTGAAATACTTTACTCATCCTTTCTTTTATTTGACTAAATCCTATTTATCCGTCAACATCAGGCATGACTTCCCAAAGGAAGCTTTCTCTCATCCTCCCAAAGCTCTTCCTCTGTGCTAACTATACCTAGGGCCAACTGCTATTTCTGTCAATTATTGCCCTCTATTGTAATTGTTATTCTACCCCATTAGACTTCAAGTTTCTGGAAGGCAGAATTAGCAATACAGGCAGTCTCTGGGTTATGGATGAGATATTCCTGAGAATGTCTTTAGGTTGCATTTATATGGAACTCACATCCCTGGTATAACAGCACATATACAGTAATAATAATAACAACAACAAAACTATAATGGCTCATTAGTGCTAATAATATTATAGTATAAGTGTAATAATAGTAATACTCCATACTATAATAATTTACAGAAACTATCAAGCTCTTTCTTTTAATTCAAACAAACAGAACATAAAAACAAACTCATACAAAGAGTATAGCTAGGAGATAGGAGAAATTTCAAAAAAGAATATTAAAGGTTAACACTCACCTAATGTTACTCTAGGCTAGTAGGCATATTATGCTTATTTTGATCTTCTCTCCAAATCAATAATAACCTTTCCATTTCAATAGTTAATCCACTACACTGCTTAGTAATAATTGATGCTTTCATTGGAGCACTGCCTTTCATATGTTGCATTATTCTCACTTTATCTTTTATAATTGTTCTGATAGTGAAGCAAAGCCTAATGCTTTTCCAGTGAATCATGGCATCTGGCCTTTCTCCGAATGCTTAATTATTTCTACTTTCATTTCCGTTATAATCACCTTTCTCTTCACTGCAGGCTCACCTGGACTTGTAAGTGGACTTTAGCTTTGGAGGATGATCATGAGGGTAAACACGAACTCACAAAATCAAATTAAAAAAGTTAAGATGAAAGTGATGCTGTGTGTAAGCAATCATATGAACAATGAGACTAGCTGCTAAAGATACTGCACCAATGAACCCCTTACACCAGGCATGTTTCTTTACATGTGTGGAAGAAACTAGTTCCTGAACTATTATGAATTTAATTATTTAATTATAAATTATCCTTATGGGGAGCCTTGGGAGTCTGTTTGCAAGTGTGGGACACTGTAAGTTGGGTCATCCATGACCCAGGGACTGCCTGTATTCTCTTTGGTATCCCCACTGCCTAGTATAACGCCTGGTCATAATAGGGGCTCAACAGATGCTTTCTAAATGTATTAATGAGAAATTGAATGAGTGAAGGAGTGAATGAATCATATAATATATTCCAAACATATGGAAGTTCTTGACGTTTTAAAATGTATGCACCTAAGCATAGTGGCACTGCTATTTTACCTAGTAAATACTAAATTACTAAAGTTTTCACTTTTTCTCATTTATTTTATTTATATTATCAAGACTCTCACAGGATCTTTGAAATAAATTCATACACGTCACACAGAAGACAATGAGACACTGTAGTCCACTAAGGTTGATTATGGAAATCACCACTGAAAATAAGACTTGATAATGTATTTCTTCACAGAAGGCCAAGCTTAACGTAGTTAATAGCCCCCCTCCTGACCCCCAAAGTATGACTGCGCAAGTTTCAAGTTGGGAAGAAAACTCATGTACTACATAGACCCAATGTTGTAATAGTTATTTATTACTGGGTAACAAATTACCCCAAAACTTAGTGGCTGGAAATAGCAAATATTTATTGTTTCTATGGGTCAGGAAACTGGGAATGACTTAGCTGGATGATTCTGGCTCAAGGTCACTCAAAAGTTTGCAGTCCTGCTATCAGCCAGGGCTGTAGTGGAATCTGAAGAAGTATCCGTTCTTGAGCTCAGACCTAGATTGTTGGTGAGCCTCAGAAGACCCATGTCCAAGACCATTCATGTGTACCTTTTCACAGGACTGCTTGCAATATGGTAGCTGGCTCTCCCAAGACCAATTCAAGAGATAGCAAGATTCAAGAAAGAACAAGAGAAAGTGAGTGAGAGTACCCAAGACACAAGCTGCAGTCTTTTTATAACCTAATATCAAGGGGGATATAACATTACTTCTGTCATATTGTATTTGGTAGAAGTGAGCCCCTAAGCCTCACATATACTCAAGAGGAAGTGATATGCAGGATGTGAATATCAGAAGCTGAGGATCATGGGAGACCATCTTACAGGCTGCCTACCAAAAACATATTCTCTGTATTTCAGATATAAAAAGTGCAAAATAGCAGGATATTATAGGTAAAATTGCACAGAAATTTAGGCAATTAAAACAAATAACAAAGAGGAAAGCCCTTAAAATAATGTTTAAACTCAATGTTTTAAATGAATTCATATTATGTAGAGGTGGTTTTTGAAACAACAGTTTGTAAGCACAATCCATCTAATAGTTATTAAAATTGTTATAGTTTATGCATAGTTTGGAATTATTGTCAGGTTAATTCCTTAGTTCTCAACATAATTCAGATTCCTCACCATCAAAATATAACAAATGAAAATAATCATTTGCTATAGATATTTGTCTACTCTATTACCACTAACATCATTTGATTTTTCTTCTTTAATAAACGGGAAACAGTATTCTTTTAGTTATTGAATTAACCACACTCTACTTACATACTAACATATGTCTCTAGGTGGTTCAGTGGGATTCCTTAAAATAAACCAACAGTTAACTTAATATTGCCATGGAAATTTAACCTTCTACTTCTGTTGTGTTTTAATGAATACATATTAATTTAATTAGGAAGACAAGATTTTTGTGCATTATAGCTTGAAAAACCAGCAAAAATTAGATTACTATCCATGTCTGAATCATGGCAGAAATTTCCAATCTTGTTTAAAAGCAATTTTGCGTTATTATTATAGCTCCATTTTCTTCATTTATATTTAATAGCAGAACAAGACCTATAGTAAGAAAGGCACATATCGTTATTTCTTGTATCCTTTCTTAGATTATGGGTTTCTAAACTGGATGCCCTTTAATATATATGCATTTCAGGCCTAAATTTTCTCATCCTTTCTTAAGGAGGTCTATTTTTAGCTCTCCAAAGCTCTGAGACCATTGGGAATAGGGTTGTGATGGGCCAAGAAGAATGTTGAAGATGAAGGATCTGTTCTAGGTCTCTCTCCTAGCTTCTAGTAGCTCCTTGGCCTGTGGCAACATGGCTCCAGTCTTCATATGGCATTCTCTCTGTGTGTGTGTATGTCCAAATTTTCCCATTTTACAAGGGTACCAGTCATATTGGATTAGCTGTCCACCCTAATCCAGTATGACCTCATCTTAACTAATTATATCTACAACAACTCTATTTCCATATGTGGTCACATGTGGTGGGGGGAAGATTTTAACATATGAATTTTGGGGGACACAATTCAACTTGTACCAAAGCCCAAGGAGTCTACTTGAGTCCATAGACAGTGGTGAGACACTAAGTGATGTTTTTTGTTGTGTTGTTGTTTTTTGTTTGTTTTGTTTTATTTTAGTCAGGAAACTAATGTTTTTCAACAGGTCTTATTAGAAGATATGTCTAATTGTAGTGGTAATAATGATTGAAGGGGCTATAACCTGGAGACAGAGGCTGTTATTTACTCTCTGTCTGCTTTGTCAGACTATAAATTCCATGAATGGGGGACAGCATGTGTCCGATCATTGCCATAGTCTAATGCCTTGTGCAGAGTAGGTTTTCAATACATATTTGTTGTAAAAAAGAGGTAATAAAAACCTGTGCTAGGGTGGGAGCTATAGGAATGGAAAAGGAAGGACAGAGGACAGGTTCAGGAAATGTTATGATTTGTTGACTGGATATGATGTGCAAGAAAAGAGAAATCAAAGATGGCACCACAGTTTCCAATGGGAGGGAAAGATAGTCCACTGATAGAAACAAGGAAGCCAGAAGAGCTAGGTTTGGAGCCCAATTTTTGGCACTTTTAATGTGAGATGGATGATAAGACATTTAAGTTAGAAACATCTGCCAGTTAGTTAAAGAAAGGAAGGTAGACAGAATTTTGGTTGACGTGAGAGTCCCATGTTGGTTCTAAGAAACTCTGAACAATTGCTGTTGAGGGAGAGGGTGTTATACTTTACTTGGCCTGCGTTTTTAATACTATATATTCATAATCATTTTTCATCTGTGTGTAAGTATTTTTAAAAAATTTTAAAACATTCACATTTAAAGCAGATCATTTAGACAATTAAAAATATAAAGATCTGGTAAGCCAGGTACACATAAGTAGTAATTAGCTTGCCTACAATGAAAATATGTAAACTGGCATAACACCTCTGGATGACCATTTGAAAATATGACATGAAACACTTTAAAATAACAATATACTTCATACTAGATCATTTCTATGTCTTGGAATTTATTCAAAGGAATTAATCAGATATGTGTAAAAGGTTTGCCTAGAAGAATACAATCTCTTTATGCAGATATGAAAGCTGCATGGTTGAATTTCCTTTTAGTAATTTTTCTATGTTGGGTCTTATTGTATGAATAATTTTTAAAAAATTCAGATCATACTGTATATACCATTCCAAACACTGCTGTTATCATTCTATCTTTTATTTATTTATTTACCTATCTATTTATTTATTTATTTTATCTATGTTGTCTACAACACCTTATCTTTTACTTTATGTCCCAATAACCTAATAATTAAGTTCTTCCTATTTTTAAAATTTTATAATTATGCTGTGATAAACATCTCTCTACATAAACCTAACTTTATCCAAAAGTGTTGACCAGATGTGAGCACAAAGTTGAATTGCTATACCTTTTTAAGACTCTTGATGTGTTACCAAATGATCTTCCAAAAAGTTGAACCAATTTATACTCTCATTAGCAGGATATGACATTTTATAGTGTCACCAAATTCTGGCCAAATTTAAAGCTATCTCTGATTAGATGTTGATGAATGGGGTCCAAACATTGTCAAACAGGAATTTGTCTGGGCCTTGAGAAAGGAAGAAGGAAAGGAGGCCACCATCACACACCTATCATTAGTGACATAAACTTTATGGATTTAAACCCACATAATAAGTATTTGGGTTTATTTACACGGAGTTAATTAATTGAGTTGCATATACGTATAGCCTAAATATAGAATCAATGTCTATCCTAGAAAGATCTTGTTAGCTTTGACTTTTTTTCCTTCAGAAAACTCTTTAGTTTTTGATTGAGGCATTATAGCACTCCTTGTGCTATATTGAGATATCAGCATCTCAACTGTAGGTATTGATCTTTACCTGATTCCTCTCTACTCTCCACTGCACTGAAAGAAGAGGATTCAGCATTACCAACAGTTGCTAAAAGGAAACTATTCTGAGAACAATTTTATTCCAGAATCAGGATTCAGATAAAATAAGACAATACTCAAACATTATACGCAAGGGTTATTCTCCAATGAACTCTTAACATATTATTTCATCATAGACATTTTTAAACTGGGAGTATAACTTAACGTATTGCATTTACTACATTAGAACCTATGAAAAGCCTCTCTGTAGACAGATGAGGATCCCATTTTTTAGAATCAAGGTATATAATGTTGGGAAATTTGAAGAAAACCTCTCTACCGCTCTTGTAAAAATTATGTTCTGAATAGGAGAAAAAAACTAAGTCAAACAAAAATAGAGAAAGACAGAAGGGAATTTGAAGACAGCCTTAGAAAAGAAACAGAATCAGGAAGATCAAAAAGTAACTACCTCAAAGTGGCAGGTAACTCTGAAAATAAAATTTAAGTTGAAAATTTCCTTATATTTGATTGCCTCATCTAAGTTATAAAATTTTTGAATTATGCCCTTTCTCTCTCCTCAAATGCTACTAAAATTATTCTTATGTTCTTGAACAGCTTTTATGTGATCCTCAATGAGGAGTAGATTTTTTCGCATGAATGGAAAAATTTGGCTTAGAAATTTGATTAGTTATACATGTTTGGAAATGGCTCATAAGTAATACATCAGTTTCCACTTAGACATGAGGTTGTGATTATACACATTTTTACAGATGTGAAATTTAAATATGAAATTTACTGAATGACATATGTTAAAACCCGTAGTAGAGTAGACTGTCCTTTACCATTTTAAGACTTTTTCATAAATGTTAAGAATTCATTGGTAGAGGTGATTCTAATTTTTGATGGAGTTTTAGATGACTGTGGTATAGTGTTCATCATTTAGGCCTGCTATAACAAAGTATCACAGACTGGGTGGCTTATAAACTACAGAAATTTATTTCTCACAGTTCTGGAGGCTGAAAGTCCAGGATGCCAGCATGGTCAGGCTCTGGTGAAGTCCTCTTCTGGGTTGCAGACTACCATCTTCTCCTTATATCCTCACATGGTGGAAAGAAGGCAAGCTAGCTCTCTGGCCTCTTCTTATAAAGGCACTAATCCCATTCATAAGAGCTCCACCTTCATGACCTAATTACCTCCAAAGGCTCTACCACATTGGGATTAGGTTTCAACATATGCATTCTAGGGGGACACAAACATTCCATCCATATTAAGTAGACACTGATTTATTTTTCCAAACCAATATTTATTTTTCCATTCATCATTACTAATAAATTATCATTTTGTTCAAAACAACAAAGTACATCATTAAAAATGCTGACCTCCTGATGCTACCTGGCATCTAGGGTAAGTAATGTAACACAACTCTGCCAAAGAGGCAAGTGGAGGTCTGCTGTGGACATGTCAAATGGTTTAGCTCTACTAAGACTCCTTCCATCTTATTCTTTCCTGAAACTTAGGTGTGAAGTGTGGGGGCAAGGAACCAACTACGACCATGAGGCTATAAGCATGAGGATAGCTAGGGTGGTGGAAGACAAAGATGGAAGAAGCATGGGTCTCTGATGACATTACTGTGCAGCTGCCCAAGCCCTGGACTGCTCACATCTAGTCTTTCTTTTTTTTATGCATTATAAAAACCTTCTGTTTAAGTCATGATGGTGGGTTTCCTATTATTTGTAGCTATACACATTCCTAACTCATACAGTAACCCATTCTCTTATAAATTCTCTGTCCTTTGACTGCTTTGGCGAACAGTGCTAAGTATTTATAAGAGAGTGTGCTTTATGTAAAATAGTGAAATACTTCCATGCAATTTGTAAATAGCCACTTCCCCAGGCCTTCCAAATCCCAGATCCTTACTCCTGTGCTCTTCGTTACTCCTCCAAGGCCCACTGGGGACTTCCCACAATCCAGCAAGGGATGAGTCAATGTCAGGCTCGGCAAGAGATCTCCAAAATCTTGCTCCAGCTGGGCCTGCAGCCTTCCAGATAGGTCTTGCCATGCCTGAAGGTTGTTTAATATTTTGAATGACATTTCAGATAAAACAACAGTTATTCATAAGGACAGCATCAATGATATTTTACATACTTTAAACTGTAATAACATATACTTTATATTTAATGCCCATTTACTTCCTTTTATTGTAGAAAACTTTAAGAATTTTCCTCTCCTTGAATTTTAACCAGATACCCATGAATTCATTTTTTTCTTTATGGCACATAATCTAAAAAACAAGGGTCTTTTTGTTCAGTTATGGATCCATCAATGCTTTTCTGGTTCCCTGTGTCCAAGATTGTTTAATACTATGCTCCAGTAACCTACATCTTAGTCAAGCCTCCTCACTTCCTCTGATTTACCTTCTCACTGTCTTAACCAAGGTACAGAGAAAAACTTGGATACTTGACCTGGAAAAAGCCTTGAGTCATCTGTATTTAATATACTCATCATTGTAAAGCAGGTATTTATTACTCTCTTTCCAAATTCTAAGTTTTATAAGGCCTCAGCTCTTTCTATGAAATCTTCAAGCCAAAGAACATGTATTTGGCTTCCTTCCTTTGTCCTTCCAGATGTTACAAGAAGGCCGTCCTAAGGCCTGCATTTGCTTTTCTTCCTGCTCTTCTTTTTAAATTTTGCATGCCTTTTTGGAAAAGAAAAAAGTCTTATTTTTACTTCTCTACCTCTGTTTCATGTCTGATCTCTATTTTCGACTCCCCAATCTTACTTTTTCTAATTAGATCAATGGAAAGAACTCACCACTATCTTATATTAGAACTGAAATTCTCATGATCATTGAATGCATATATATATATGTAGGAATTTTATGGTTAGACAGAGTTAGAAAGAGTTTACTAAATTCAGTGAACTTTTCTGTTAGATAAAATTTTTAAAAATTATTATAAATTGTACTATATGTGTTAAACAATAGAGTTTTTAAAAAGGATAAAATCACAACTCTCATACAAATATAAAATGAACACATGCAAAGATTTTATGTAACTCATTAATTAATGAGGGAACCAGTAGATATTTTAGTTCAATAGACAACTTACTGTCTGTGAGGAATACTGAAATGAATATAGAAATGGATGGAAAATTGACCCAAAAAAAATCATTGTCTATGGGGAAATAATCAATTGCATTCAACCAGATACAATGTACATTTCTATGGACAGGAATTATTACTATCAGTTTTCTACAAGTTAATTAAAAAAGTTGTAAAATAGCCCAAAGACAAATGAGATGATCACTAGATGTATGAACTAGCCAGGACACATTGTAGCTTCAAAGTCTTTCATAATTTTTTCTTACCTATGTGACCAGGTGAAGTATGACAAAAGGTAGTGCTCTTTCTTGAGTTCCACAGTGGTAACTAGCTTAATGGCTTTTCCCAGGAGGAAAGATAAAAATGAGAATGGGGGAGAGTTGAGAGGAAGGACAGTTTTAAAGAACAAGACTAGGAAATTGAGTAAGAGTGAGGCAAATTGTCCTTTTCCACCCCTTTTGGGCTGGTGTTAAGAGCTTTGGCCCTAGGACCACAACACATGGTTCAAATCCATTTCTGCCACTTACCACATATGTCGCCTATTGGATAAATTACTTAGTCTTTTGAAGGCTCAGTTTCTTTATCTATATAATGGAATTATTAGTAGTACCTAATTGATAAATTTATTGAGATGAGATGACCTAAGTAAAATGCTTAGCATAATAATTGGTTTGGCAAAGTGCCAAAAAATGTTAGTTGTCATTGTTAATATGTTTGTCAATATTATAATTGTCTTTTAAACGAAATTGATATGTTCAAGCTAAACCAGCTCAGAAGTTTATGATAACATCAAATTGATTTTTTATATTGTTTTATTGTGGCATAATTGACATATAATAGAACTGGATGTATTTAAAGTGTACCACTTGGTAAGTTTTGATGTAAATGCACTGTGAAACCGTCACCATAATGAAGATACCCATCACTCCCCAAAGTTCCCTCAGGACTCTTCATAATCTCTCTTTCCCACCCTTTTCTGTTTCCTATACCCATCCCAGACAACTGCTTATCTACTTTGTCTCTATAGTTTTTATTTTCTAGAATGTTTAATAATGTAATCATATGGTATGTATTATTTTTGTTTAGTTTCTTTCACTCAGCATAATTATTTTGAGATTCATTCATGCTGTGGTATGTATTAATAGTTCATTCATTTTTAATGCTAGGTAGAATTTCATTGTATGTATATACCACAGATTTTTTTTTTTACCCATTCAACTGTTGATGGACATTTGGATTGTGTCCCAAATTTGGCTGTTACAAATAAAGCTGTCATAAACATCATGCACAACCGTTCATTTAGATGAATGCATTACCTTCATTTGTGTAAATACCTAAGGATGGAATGGCTGAATCAAGCATATACCATCATACTTAGCATATACTATCATAGTGCCTAGTATGTTCTAAGCACTTGATACTTATTAAGTTAAAAGGACAGCCAACAAAATCAACAATCCAGATATAAATTCACCCCAGATGAAATCAATTTTATGGGACAATATGACAATGACTTTAAAATAAGTTTGTTCTTTCAAAGAAAGAAATGAAAGAATGATATTCATTACAAAGAACAGGATGGCATGAAACAAAATGTGCATGAAATATATGAATATGAAAAAGAATCAGAAATATTGGAAATGAAAAACTATACTTGCAATTCAAAATATAGAAGATGAATGAACTCTAGCCAGATATGGTAAATTGCAAAGAATGACCATATGTTCTTTGTAGTTCCTTTTATCACAAGGTGGAGACTACTTCTCTACTTCTTAAATCTGGGCTAGGCAATGTGACTTGTTTTAGCCAATGGATTACTAGCAAAGACGATGACATGGACACTGCAAAAGCACGTGAGCATTGGGTCTTATAACTTCTTGCTGCTAGAAACACTGAAACTATTGTGCAAAAGAGCCTGAGTTGGCCTCCTGAATGGTGAGATCACACAGAGTCAGAGATTCAGCCATCTCAGCCATCTCAACAGCTCAGGGAAGCACAGATCCTAGCTGACCACCAGGTGAATGTAGTTGCATGAGCAAGTCGAGGCAAGACTAGCCAACCCATAAAATCATAAGAAACAAGTTGCTCTTATTTCAAACCACTAAATTCTGAAGGGTTTATTAGGCAACAATAGACAACTGAGACACTGGCATAGTTTAAAAGAGAGAATTAGTGAATGAGAAGATAGTCTGAAGAATTCACCCAAAACATAGCTGAGACAAAAGAGACTAAAATATGAAAAGGCAATTAAGACATATGTAAGATAGATTTGGAGATTCTAATGTATTTCTAACAGAAGTTCCAGAAGAAGAGAAGGGAGGGAATATGGAGAAGTAATACTTGAAGCAATGATCATTTGGAATTTTCCCAAGCTGAAGAAAGTCATGAATAGTTTTAGCTTAAAAACTATTAAGGGACATTTCATGAGTTGAATAATGTAATCTATGCATAAACTAAACTTTACTGATCTTATAAACTATTTGCATATTGATATAAAAATGTGAATTCTGCTCAAATTAAACTGAAAGAAGATAGTTTCTCTTTTTGAAATCCAAGTTTTTGAAAATTTGACAAATGACCAGGGTGGTGGTGGAGAAGGTCTCCCTGTGGCAAGGGTCAGCATCTTGAACATGCTTTGTTTTTGTCTGTCAATCTTCCCTTTCTTTTAGGAGTTAACTTTCCCACATACCACATAGTTTTGATGGTCTCTACAGCACAAATCCTCAATCTCCACTCCAGCATTTCAGGGAGGACCTACGAACCAAGATACTCCAAACGATTTTTTGTCTCTCAGGAATTTTAAACTCCAGATAAATTCATTATAAAATGCCATACATTCTTGCCTTGCACATCTACAGCATATATTTCTTTCATTTTTAGTACTTGGGGAAGAAAGAAGACGTACACATGTATGCTCGGTCCACTATTTTGATCTAATCTTTCTTACATACTCTTATTTTGCTTAAGTTAACCAGTTTTCAGAACAACGGCAGATAGTCACCATGATATCTATTAGATCTCCAGAACTTAGTGGTCTTATTAGTGAAAGTTTGCACCCTTTGACCAAAATCCCCCCATTTCCCCAACTCCCCCCTCCCTGCAATCATTCTATTCTCTGTTTCTATGAGTTCAATTTCTTTAGATTCCACACATAAGTGATATGCAATATTTGTCTTTCTGGATCTGGCTTATTTCACTTAGCATGATGTCCAAATAGTAAGATTTCCTTCTTTTTAAAGGCTGAATAATATAGTATACCTGAAATTTGCTAAAAGTGTTCTTACCACACACACACACACACACACACACACACACACACGCAAATGGTTAGGATGATGTGAGATGATGGATATGTTACTTAGTTTGATTGGGGTAATCATTTCACAATGTACACACACATCAAAACATCATATACACCTTAAATATAATAACTTTTTTTTTAAACACCATTCTGCAATTTATTTCTAGTTGTGGATATGTTTACATATACTTTTGTACCATGTCTTTTTAATGCTCAGTAAAATATGTAAATATAGCAATAACATTCATTGGGTGTTGGGCAGGTGGGAGGAGGAGGAGGGTATGGGTATATTCACACCTAATGGGTGCGGTGCGCACCGTCTGGGGGAAGGACACGCTTGAAGCTCTGACTTGGGTGGGGCAAAGGCAATATATGTAACCTGAGCATTTGCACACTTGTAATATGCTGAAATTAAAAAAATAAATAAATTAAAAAATATGTATATAACTTTTGTTTGTTAACTATACCTCACTAAAGCTATGAGGAAAAACTGGCAGTAGACAAAAAGCAAATTCAGTATCAGGAAAAAAGTTGCTAGAGATAGTCTTACTAATAGCATTGAAGAATGACAAATTAGAGTCTGATAGTATGGAAGAAAACCAAAAAATTAAAAAAGGAGATGCTGCTTGTCAAAACAGCATCAGTGGGATGGTCATGTAGGGTTATATATATGATTCCGCAGACTGTTGAGGGCATCAATATAAGTTGGGTGTAAAGTGATAATTGCGTAAATCTTTAAGGCTTTTTAGCTGAGCATATTATATTGATAATTGAGTGGCTCATCGTGGCATTTTAAAATCTTATTTTTGTCATCTGTACCTAATACAGCAGGAAAGTGACAAATGTACCTATACATTTATAAAAAGATTTCTATCAAAACAATTTTTGTTGGTTAAAGGAATAAACATTAATGTGTCAAATTTATTCCATAAGGACCTGAGATTTTATTCCATTAGCTAAATTCTGATGGTTTAGATATTTATCAATATTTTTATGTTTGTTTCTCTTTGTCATGCTCATTTTTTTCGTAAAAAACACTCTGGAGTCCCATGCTGATAAAAATAAAATGTTTTTCTTTCCTTAATATAATATATAATGTTTTAAATTTTATCTAAGTGAAATTTTTCTTTTCTTTATAATTCAGAGTAGTCCTGTTTTTCAAAAGGGAACTGTTTGTCCCGGTAGATTGTTTTTATTTAGTACATTGATGACTGACTGTTCTGAATCACAAAAAGATCAGCACCTAATTATTTTTGCTACTAGAAAATTGTGAATAAAACTTTCCCAAAATATACTGTTTCAGACATTTTTAGAGTTACCTTAAAAAGTGTGCTGTGTAAGGACTACTTTATCACATTAAAAAATAAAAGTATAAATAAAAGCTTAAAGACCACAAATTATTATCTATCCAGACTGGCTAATTTAATTGTCATTTGGAACTGTCTTTCTTTTAAGATGGGAATGAATCCTCTGAATAAAACTCTGATGATTGTCATCAAATCTCTGAATGCCTCCAGTTACAAGGGGCTCATAACTTTACAAACCATCCCATTTTAACTTTATCCAGCTCAAATTAAAATACTATGTTGCTTATATTGAAGTAAATATGCCTCCCTGTAATCTATACCCATTCAGTGAAAAATAGGTCTTTTTGTGTTTCTATAGATGAGTCCTTAACCTATTTGAAGACAATGGTATGATTCCCCTTATATCTGTCTGTATTTGTCTAAAATAGATTTCCCTAATTTCTTACCCAGCCATCTTTAAAAAAAAAAGGAAAAGAAAACTAAGCTTTCTTCCTTCCTTCTTCCATTCATCCTTCCCTCCTTTCTTTCCATACTTTTTTCCTAATTCAGTACAAAAGCCACCAAGTGGAACCAATTAAGGTAGGGGTGTATGTGGTGGGGAAAGGACTGCTGATTTAGCACAGGTGTGAGAGTCTGAGTACGTTGAAGACACTTAGGGTTGGCTGGAGATGCAGGTTCAAATGATGTCCTAAGGTCTTCCTCCATACCTTGGCTTCCAGGCAGTGGCAACATGGCCACTCTAACACTGGGCTAAAATTCAAACAAATGTCTGGGCCTGACTCTCAATCCCATTCCTGAATCAATATTTTTAACTGGGAATACTAGTATTGGTTGAGGTTAGGTCATATGCCAACGTTTTTGTTGAGTTTGGGTTTGAGTTAATTTCAGCTAACCAGTGGACAGAAGATAAGAGAGTGATAATTGGAAAGTCTGAGTCTTGTTATTCAGAGAAGGAAAAATAGATCCTGGGTAAGCTAAAACAATGGATGTCCACTCTGGAATAACTTAATATTTTTAGTAATGATATCGTATCTAGACTTTTTTATACATATGTATTTCTTACAATGGGATCATGGTGTGAAAACTATTTTGTGACTTGTTTTTGTTTTATTTAAAACCAATTATAAAAATCTTTCTTTGTCAATAAATATCCTTTCAGAAAATAATTCCGATGGATACAAAATACTAATTTTATTTAACAGCTCCCTACTTTTGAACATGTAAGGTAAGATTATTCAAAGAATATGCCTATTTTCAAGATTTGCAACCATTTGTCACTACCATTCTTCGTTTGGCATTTGATAGACACTCAACAATATTTGTTGATGATTTCTTGCCTACCTACTGCAGTTTGCCAATGCCTCTCTATTAATGTCAGAAAGGAGCATAATACTTCCAATACATATGCAGATATTGGCACCAATACCTCCTTGTTCTGAAAAGTATTTATTTCTACCACTTAAGATTGTATTAAGATTGTATTAATTTGTATATTTTGCAATACTGGCATTCATACCTTGTATTGTCCCCTCTCATGTTTTACCAGGGTTGACCTGTATAATAAATAGATAACAATAGAAATTATGGCATATCACTTCTGAGATTCAGTTACAGAAGACTCTATGGTTTCTGCCTTGGTTGGTCTCTCCCTCTCTCTCTCTCTGTCCGTCAGATCACTCACTCTGCAAGTAGCTAGATGCCACACTGTGAGAACTGTCAGGCACCTATAGAGAAGCTCACATGGGGAGCAATGGAGGTTACCACTTTAAGACCAGCGAGGTACTGAAGCCTGCAAAAATCCCATATGAGTGAGCTTGAAGTGGTCTCTCCTGCACCTAAGTCTTCAGATGTCTGCAGCTTCAGCTCACAAATTAATTGAAACTTCATGGGAGATTCTGGACTAGAACCACCCCATCATCTAGTTAAGCTGCTCCAGGTTTCCTAATCCACAGAAACTGTGAGTTTATAAATGTTCATTTTTTTTAGCTGCTAAGTTTTAGGAATAATTTGCCACACAGCAATAGAAAACTAATATTTCCTGTATCTGTCTGTACTAGAGATAGAATTTTTAATAAAAAACCTTTCCACAAAGAAAACTCCTAGCTCAAATGGCTTCACTGGTGAGTTCTATCAAACATTTAATTAAGAAATGATATCAGACTTACACAAAATCTTTTAGAAAATAGAGGAGTAAAAGATAATTCTCAATTTATTTTATGAGGCCAGCATAATGCTATTATAAAAACCAGATAAAATTATTACACGAAAAAAATTATAAAGCAATTATCTCTCATAACCATAGATGCAAGAAACCTTAAAATATTAGCTTATCAAATTAAGTAATATATTAAAACCATAATATCTCATGGAATTTAGTACATAAATGCAAGATTATTTTAACATTCAAAAATCAATGTAATTCAGGTTATATTGTAAGAGATTAAAGTAGGAAAAAACTCCACAATCATTGTAAGAAATGAAGAATCAGTATTTGACAAAATTTAGCACATATTCATAATGAAAATTCACAGCAAACTAGAAATAGATGAAATCATCATCCATATGATGGAATGCACTTATGAAAAGCCTACTGTTCAGTGTTTAAATATTAAAACTTTCTACTTCTATCCAACATAGTGGTAGATAGAAGTTCTAGCCAATGCAGAGAGGGGAAAAAAGACTCGAGATTGTAAAGAACATAAAAAACTATTTTCATATTATATGATTTTGTACAGAAAAATCCAAAAGACTCTCCAAAAACCTACTAAAAATAAGTAAATTTAATATGCTGAGAATCCAAAGTCAGTGTACAGAAATCAATTGTTTTTCTCTACAATTGTGATGAACTATTGAAAAAGGAAACTAAAATTCATACTCATTTGCAGTAGCATCCCAAAACATAAAATTCTTGTAAACAAATTTAACAGAAGATGTGAGGAACCTCTTCATTGAAAGCTATAAAACACTGCTGAGGGTAACTAAGGCAGACCAAAATGAAAAAAGATTACTATATTTTTGGATGGACAGACTCAATATTTTTTAAAGTGTAAACTCGTCCCAAAATGATCACTATATTCAATAAATTCTTAATAAAAATAGCTATAAGATTTTTTGAAAAATTGACAAGATAATTCTACAATTCATATGGAAAATGTCAAAAAACTAGAATAACTAAAATGATCTTAAAAGTTGGAGGGTTTACAATACTTAATTTCAAGACATGTATAAATAAAGGGACAGTGATCAAAACAGTGTGGTATTGGTCAAAATACACACAAATAGATCAATGGCACAGAATAAAAAGCCCCAAATACACCATATGTATGGTCAAATGATCTGGTACAAAGTACCAAAGCAATTGTATAGTGAAGAAATTTTTCAACCAATGGTATAGGACTATTTGGATATCCACATGAGATAAAAATGAACAGGACTATCCTTACCTACCCTGTATCATACACAACAATTAAAGAGGGCTTATGGGCTTATACATAAAAACTAAACCAATAAAGCTTCTAGAAGAATTCATTGTAAAATAGCTTTACAATTTTGAGTAAACTGAAAATTAGTTTTTGGTTTTTTTTTTTTTTTTTAGAATCTACATTTTTTAAAAATTTCAAAATATTTAGGGGGTAGAAATGTTTTTGGTCACATGAATTGCTTTTGTAATACTTGAGTCAGGGCTAGAAATGTGTGCATCACCCAGATAGTGTTCACTGTACCTGTTAGGTAGGTTTCGCCCATCCCCTTGCCCCCTCCCCCCTGCTTGATTTCCACTGAGTTTTACTTCTTTCTGCGCACGTGTGTGCTCAACAGTTAGTTTCAGTGTAATAGTGAGTACATGTGATGTTTGTTTTTCCATTCTTTAGGTACTTCACTTAGGATAATGGTCTCTAGTTTCATTCAAATTGTTACAAAAGGCATCAATTCATTCTTTTTTATGGCTGAGTAGTATTCCATGGCATACATACAGCGCATTATTCCACATCTTTGCAATTGTGAATTGAGCTGCAATAAACATTCGAGTGCAGATGTCTTTTTACTAAAATGACTTCTTTTCCTTTGGGTAAATACCCAGTAGTGGGATTGCTGGATTGAATGGTAGGTCTACTTTTAGTTCTTTGAGGAATCACCATACTGTTTTCTGTAGAGGTTGTACTAATTTGCAGTCCCACCAACAGTGTATAAGAGTTCCTTTCTCTGCATCCATGCCAGCATCTATTCTTTCTGGACTTTTTAATAAAAGCCATTCTGAATGGGCTAAGGTGATATCTCATTGTGGTTTTAATTTGCATTTCCCTGATGATTAGTGACGTTGAGCATTTTTTCATGTGTTTGTGGGACATTTGTCTATCTTCTTTTGAAAAGCTTTTGTTCATATCTGTTGCCCACTTTTTAATGGGGTTGTTTGTTTTTTTTCCTTGCTGATTTGTTTGAGTTTTTATAGATTCTGGTGATTAGCCTTTTATTGGATCTATAGCTTGTGAATATTTTTTCCCATTCTGTAGGTTGTCTATTTGCTTTGTTGGTTATTTCTTTAGGTGTGCAGAAGCTTTTTAATTTAATCAAGTCCTATTTATTTACTTTTGTTGTTGCTGTGATTGCCATTGGGATCTTAGTCATAAATTCTTTCCCTAGGCTGATATCTAGTTTTTCCTGCATTTTCTTCTAGAATTCATATGGTTTCCTGCTTTACATTTAAGTCTTTGTCCATCATAAATTAATTTTTTGAATGGTGAGAGATATGGATCCTGTTTCATTCTTTTGCATGTGGCTTTCCAATTTTCACAGCACCATTTATTAAATAGGGCTCCTTTTCCCTAGGGTATATTGTCTGCTTTGTCAAAAATTAGTTGGCTGTATGTGGATGGTTTTATATCTGGGTTCTCTGTTCTGTTCCATTGGTCTACGTTTGTCTTTTTGTGCCAATGCCATGCTGTTTTGGTTACTATAGCCTTGTAGAATAGTTTGAAGTCTGGTAATGTGATACCTCCAGATTTGCTCTTTTTGCTTAAGATTGCTTTGAGTATTTGGGCTCTTTTCTGGTTCCAAACAAAGCATAGAATTATTTTTTCTAGATCTGTGAAATATGATGTTGGTATTTTGATGGGGATTGCATTGAATTTGGGGCTTACAGAAACCACTATGGCTAGTATGGATATTTTAACAATGTTGTTTCTATGGATCCATGAACATATGTTTTTCCATTTGTTTGTGTCTTCTGCAATTTCTTTCCTCAGAGTTTCATAGTTCTCTTTGTAGAGATCATCTTCTTGGTTAAATATAGTCCTAGATATTTTTTTTGTGTGTGTTAATAGCTATTGTGAATGGTATTGAGTTTTTGATTTGACTCTGAGCTTGACTGTTATTGGTATATAGAAATGCCACTGATTTGTGTACGTTGATTTTGTTACCTGAGACTTTGCTGTATTTATTTATCAATTCCAGGAGTCTCTTGGTGGAGTTTTTGGGGTTTTCTAGATATAAGATCATAGCATCAGCAAAAAGTGATAGTTTGACTGTTCCTTCCTGATTTGGATACCTTTTATTTCTTTCTTTTGCCTGATTGCTCTGGCTAGGACTTGCAGCACTGTGTTGAATAGAAGTGATGACAGTGGGAACACTTGTCTTGTTACAGTTCTTAGTGGGAATGCTTTCAATTTTTCCCCATTCAGCGTGATGTTGGCTGTGGGTTTGTCATATATGGTTTTTCCAATTTTGAGATATGTTACTTCTATGCCTAGCTTGTTGAGTATTTTTATCATGAAAGGATGCTGAATTTTGTTGAATGCTTTTTCTGCATCTATTGAGATGATCATATGGTCTTTGTTTACATTTCTGGTTATGTGGTGAATCACATTTATTGATTTATGTATGTTGAACCATCCTTGGATCCCTCAGATAAAGCCTACTTGGTCATGGTGGCTTATTTTTTTGATGTACTGTTGAATTTGGTTTGCTAGTATTATATTGAGGATTTTTTCATCTATATTCATAAGAGATATTGGTCTGTAGTTTTATTTTTTGGTTGTGTCATTTCCTGGCTTTGGTATCAATGTGATGGTGGCTTCATAATATGAGGTGGGGAGAATTTCCTTCTTCTTGATGTTATGGAATAATTTCTGCAGTACAGGTACCAGCTCTTCTTTGTAGGTCTAGTAAAATTCATCTGTGAATCCATCTGGTCCAGGGATTTTTTTTGTTTTTTAATGGAGGATTTTTTATTACTGCTTCAATCTCACAGCTTGTTATTTGTCTGTTCAGGAGTCTTATTTCTTCCTGGTTGAGTCTTGAGATGTTTTGTATTTTCAGGAATTTATCCATTTTCTCTAAATTTTCAAGATTACGTATGCAGAGATTTTCATAGTACTTACAGATGATATTTTGTATTTCTGTGGTATCAGTTGGAATATCTCCTTTTTTATTTCTGATTGAGCTTATTTTGGTCCTTTCTCTTCTATTCCTGGTTATCCTAGCAAAAGGTCTATCAATATTGTTTATCTTTTCAAAGAACCAAGTTTTTGCTTCATTGATCCTTTTTTTTTTTTTCATTTCATGTAGTTCTTCTCTGACCTTAGTTATTTCTTTTCTTCTGCTGGCTTTGGGTTTGGTTTGTTTTCCCTTTTCTAGTTCCTTGAGATGTGTCATTAGATTGTTAATTTGTGATATTTCTGTCTTTTTGATGTAGGCATGTAAGGCTGTGAATTTTTGCCTTAGGACTGCTTTTGCTGAATACCATAGATTTTGATAGCTTGGGTTTCCTTGGTTGTTCAGTTTGAGGAATCTTTTGATTACCATCTTAATTTCATTATTGACTCAATAATTATTCAGAAGGAGGTTGTTTAATTTCCATGACTTTGTGTAGAATTGAGTGTTTCTCTTGTGATTGATTTCTAGTTTTATTTCACCGTGGTCTGAGAAGAGACATGGCATGATTTCTATTTTTTTTTTAATTTGTTGAGACCTGTTTTGTGGGCCCTACTGAATTGTCTCTCTCAGAAGCTGTGGGGTTGGGAGGGGAGGGGGAAGCCATGGGTCTGGATAAAGGAAATATAGCACTCTGATCATCTCTGCCCCTCTCTCTTAAAGGCAGAGCACCTGGAATTTCGAGGCTCTGGGCTCAGGCAGATTCCCTGGGAACCACTGGCCCCCTTTGGATCCCACAGTCTGGGCCAGAGTTGGGAAGTATTTGTGTGGTAAGAAGTGAGATGAAAACTAAGGGGCTGAAGCCCCCTGGGGAAGACAAAGGCACACGGTGGAGGAGCAATATCATGACTACCATCTCCGCTTCAGTCTGTGGTGATGGGAAGTGCCCCAAAGGGGCTGGCAGGGTGTTCGTTTGTCCTCAAGGATCTCCCAGTTCACTGGTGGCAGCAGTTTTTGGGCTTATGAGGGTAGGAAGGCTCTGTAGCAACATGGGAGCCTGCTGACTGCAAGACATGTGAGGGAAGAAGAAACAAACCATGTCACCTACCATTTTTTTTTGCTGGACTCCAAGCCTCTCAGGGGTTGATTTCTGCCGGTATTTTGCTCCTTCTTGTTCTGCTCCACAACTTCTTCCTGTGGAATCTCTGGTAGGTTCTGGCACTTTCCCCTTGGAATTATACCTGATCTATATTTGTTTGTTCATTTTTTTTCTTTCATCTAAACTTTTTCTTCTTTCTGAGGTGATCTGGCAGCTGGTGTCTCTGGTCAGCCATCTTGTCTCTATGGTTGAAAATTTCTTAATGATGACACAGAAAACACTAATCATAAAAGAAAAAAATGTTAATTGACATTCATCCACCCCCCCCCCCCCCAGAATTTCTCTTCTTCCAAAGACACTGTTAAGAAATAAATAGTCAATTCAAAGAATGGGAGAAAATATTTGCAACCTATATATCTGAAAAAGAACTTGTATCATATAAAGAACTATTATAACCCAATAACAAAAGATATCCCAATTAAAAATGGACAAAAGAAAATAAATACATGGTCAATAAACACATTAAAAAGACTCAACATCATCAAGCATCAGGAAAGTGAATTAAAGCCATAAGATGCCCCTAACCCCTTAGAAGGGTTAAAATTTTAAAAATTTGTAAAATAAATAATGTCAAGGATGTGGAGCTTTCAGAATTTCCATAATGATTGTGGGAATAAAAATGGTAAACTGCTTTGCAAAATAGTTTGGCAATTTCTTATAAAGCTAAACATACTTGACCCAATGTTATTCTTCCTGACATTTATCCAAGAGATATGAAACCTCATAGAAGAATTTTTATTGTACCTTTGTTGATAATAGTACAAAACGGGAAACTGCTCATGTGTCAGTGTCCACAAATAGGAGAATGGATAAACCAGTATAGTCATACAGTGGAATACTATTCAGTAAAAAAGAATTAAATTAGTGGCACACTCTGCAATATGGATGCCTCTCAAAAACATTATGCTGAGTGAAAGATGCCAGAGTTCAAAAACCAAATATTGTTTGATTCCAATTATATGAAGTTCTTGAGGAGGCAAATTAATCAGTGACAGAAATTGGAACAGTGTTGCTTTCTGGGTGAGAGGAACTGACAAGGAAAATGGGCACAGGGAACTTTCTCAAGAGATAGAAATGCTCCATATTTTGAGAGGTATGTGGGTTACATGGATGAATGCATTTGTTAAAACTGAACATAACCCTTAACATCTGCTCATGTCACTGAATCTTAATCATATACCAATAAATTTAAAAATATGCATACATTTTAACTGTTCTTTAGAGCTTCCTCTTTATCAGTCCATTAATTAGCAAATATTGAGCAGGGCAATTCAACTGCCAAAGAATCAATCCATCTGAATCTTTATGCAGTCAATGTTTGTCCATTGTCTCCAAGGATATCATGAGTTACCTGATAATGTTAAATACAGCTATTATTTGTTATACTTTTCAATATGTTGGTCCTGTAATTCTAATTTTACTGATGAGATTAGACACAGAAGTCAATTTTAAGTTTTATAGTTCTTTAAGTGTCCATTTTCATGCTTATTTTCTCTTTGTTTCTTACTTTTGTGCTACATTAACTTTTTTAACATATCAAACAATTTCTATTTCCTGGCAACTTGGATTTTGTTCCAAAATGTATATTAAAAAATAAGACTAGCAGAATAGGAGTAGAGGTAGAATCTTTCTAAATTGAATGGTAGAGGGTGTGAAGAGGAATATTAGGGCAGGGGAATTGGACAAGAGAGAATGAGAGGAGTTAGAGAGTCACTGGAAGAAAGATTTAGGGATTGTGTCAAGAGCTGTCCAAGGTCTGAATCAAAGAGAGATTATGCAGCCACCTTGTCCAAAGGGGTCCAAAAAAAGACCGAAGATACTGTGGGAAAGAAGTTTTTATTTACATCAAGTCCATTACAAACCTCTTCATCTAGAGAGGCAATTATGGTAAAATATTATTCAAAATATTTTGGTGAAATATTGTCCAATCATCCAAAAGTAAAAAATATTTTGTGGAGGGGCTTGATTAAAGCTATATTCTTGAAAGTATTTCACTTTGTAATTGCTGTACAGATTTCATTGTTATAATAGTTCATAAATTAATGAGAAGCCCTTGTTCCATCAATACCTGTCAATATATCTCAGGAGTAGGTTAAATAAAGAAAAACTAGAAAAAAAAAGAGAAAAACTTTAAATAAAATTAAAAAATATCTGTCAATAGCCAGTCAAGGCATTTGTGTATTATAAACAATTCAGGACTAAACATGGTACATTATTTTAGAATCTTATTATTTGATGATGATGATGATGATAATGTTCCTTAAGTTCTTAGTATGTACCAAGTAGTATGCAAATATTTTACATGGATTTATCTAATTAAATCTTTACTTCAACATTAGGACACAGTGTCATTATTGTTTCTATTTTACAATGAAGGGAAGAGAGCTTCAAGAGTATGATAATACACAGTCAGTGTTACTCAGCTAACAATGGCTGATCCCAAAGTATTTCTCTTAACCAATGCATTATGATCCAAAGCATTTGATTGCGTGTAATTGAACGCTTGCATAGTTGCTCTTTTCTTTTTGAAATATTCTGCTCATAACATGTTGCTACTTTTAATATCATTTTTTTCTTAGGGTTGTTTTTTGTTTATTTGTGACAGCATCTTTGAAGAACACAGGCAGCAATCTTATTTCTATATTCTTCAATGTAAAAATGACGCTTTTACCCAGCATGAAAGTATTAATATAATCTTTTCCCAGAGAGATGGATTATCAGTGAAAATAAAAGACAACATTCTCTGAGCAATAAAAATAATGAGACAGAGAGGACAAAAGTAATGACATCCTCTAGCATAATCTCGGCAGAAAATAACTAAATCACCTTGAAGGAGATAAATTGTTACAAAACACCATCCTTGCCTAATATGGATTGACAGGGAATGACAGGATCCTTTAAGAGCATGGCAGCCCACAGGCCCATGTGCTTTCAAGGGATCAAAGGGACTGACACTGCCTGCCAGCCCCATCTGAGCAGAAAACAACTAGATTCTCTTCAGGCAGATATTGAAGATACTATTTCTGGGAAAAGATACCATATTTGGAAAGGACTAAAGCATTTTTTCCTACACATCCTGTCATCTGTTAGAGTAGGACTGGGATAAGGGAGAATCTACCAAACCTGTTCTAGGGATCCAAATCAGTCATAAATCTTTAGCAAGCTAGGGAACTTGAACTATTCTGTAACAGAATTGCTTTACACATAAGCTATGCTGAGCATTTGTTTTATAGATTATTATTAATTTCTATTCTATTAATATAAAATTTTTTTAAGAGTTTTGAATTTTTTAAAAAGTTTTATGTAGGCTCAGTTTATCATTCAGCAAAGTAGATTTTAATAATGATCTTGAAATCAAAATAGCTTTGGTAGATTTATATGTTAAATAATTTTTTAAAAAGTTCCAGGAAAACAAAACATAGGAGAAAATTTTTATATTCTTGAGGATGAAAAAGACTTTTCTAAAGATGATGTGAAATCCTTAATCCATATGGAAAAGATTTTTTGATTACATAAAATTATAAAATACTACTAAAAATTTAAAGACAAAGGACAGTTAGTGGAAACAACATTCACAACCAGTATTACATTGATTACTGCCCTTAACAAAATAAATCTTGTAAATGATTAAGGAAAAAAATGACAATTGAAATAGCAAAGTTTATGAACAGGTACTTTAAAGAAAATGAAATTTAAATGGTTATCAAATATATGAAAAATGTTCAACCTCACTACTAATCAAAGGAATGCAAACCCAAACAAAAACAATATCTCATTTCTTACTTATCAGACTTGAATTCAAAAGAGTGACAGTGTTTATTGATGTTGAGGTGTCAGGAAATGCATTATCTCCTGTGTCATTTGTGAATTGCCAAATGGCACACAAGGGTAAAAGAGAAAAAATTTGTCAGTTTCTCTCAAAATCTAAAGTGTGCATATTCTTTGATTCATCATTTCCACTTCTTGGAATGAATCCTACATTAACATCTTTAGAATGATAAAAATATTTATATACATTGTTGTTTGGTAGAATACTCTTTACAAAATTTATGGTTAGTATAATCTGAGATTTATAAAAGAATGTCAAGAGTAACCCAGGAATATAGCTTTTACTCAGAATTCTCAAATTTTAACATTTCATTATATTTGCTTTTTTCTTTTCTTTCTCTCTTCACACATACACTCTCACACACTTTTTTTTTCCTACATAGGACATTCTTTATCCTTAAATACGTCATTGTGTATTTCCTAAAAATTTAGGACATTATCATATAATCTCAGTACATTTATCAAAATTAAGAAAATAATATTGATACAATACTATTATCTATGGAACTTATTTAGATTTCTTCAATAATTCTAGTAATGTCCTTTATAGCAAAAAAGTCCATAGGTTGTATTCATTGTCTTATCTCTTTACTTTTATTTAATCCAGAACAGTTTCTGTATCTTTCTTTGTAACACTGACATTTTTTAAAAGTCCAGGCCAGTTATTTTGTGGACTTTTTCTTCCTTTGGGTTAATCTGATATCTTCTCATGAGTAGGCTCATGTCAGGCACTTTTGGCAGGAATATCCCAGAAGTCATGGTGTGTTTCTCTGGCCCATCATATCAGGGGGCAAGGGAAGTTTTGTCCTCTTACTGGTGGTGTTACCTTTGATCACCTGGTTAAGGTATTATTTGACAGGTTTTTTTGAGTGTAAAGATAACATTTTTCTCTTTCTAAATATCATGTACTTTGAGACATACAAATATTTGTTACTTCTCAAACTTTTACCCACTCGTTTTAATATTCAATAATGATTCATACCCAAAGCAATTATCACTATGATGATTGCCAAATGCTGATTTTCTAATTCCATCACTTCATTTCTTCTATATTTGTTAGTTTGCTTTCTACTATCAAGAAGGGCTTTTACTTCTTTCCCATTTATTTTTTTATTTATATCAGTGTGGATAATGGATTCTAGTTTAATTCAAGAAAATAATCTTTATGAACATTTATTAACATGTAATATTAACAATATAATCTTTATTAAGATATATATATGTATTTTGGTGCTCCAATTGGCAAAGAGGGCCTGCTTCAAGCTAGCTTCTATGTTCTTTTGACATATCCTAATCATTTTTAGAACACTTGCCTAGTTTTTGATACCATAAGATGGTCCAGGCTTACTTTCCTTGCCCCAGCTCTGGAATTAGCCATTTTTCTGAGGAACCTTTGTTCCGTTTAGTGGAGAATGGTATTTTGAAACCAGGAACTGGGCACTATGTGCATGGAACAGTGCACTTGGTTTTTTGAACATCATTTTTAATAATAAAAATATTAGAAATTATTTAAACTTTTAACAGAAGAATCAAAGTATATCCACATAGTAGAATACTGTATAGGTGTTAAAAATAATGAGGAATCTATTGTACTGATGCGGAAGAGGGTCTAATATACATTTGGGAAAAACAGGTTAGTGAACAATAATTTATGCAGTTGATATAGTTACATGATATTCATGATAACTTCAAACATTATGTATAAGTAGATGTATATTCAAACAGAAAATTTTAAAAGTTCAGAAGAGTACATACCAAACTATAATTGTTTTTTTTAAACTCTGGCAGTGGGATAAGACATAAGGTAAAACTTTCATTTCTTTGTAGGTTTCTACAACTTGTTTTGCTTGAAGTGTTTATCCTTTTTTAATTTAAACACATAAATCTAAAATCAATAAATACAAAATAAAACAATAAAAACAGTTTGGGTGTCAATGGATTGCAAGAGAATAAAAGTAATTTATAGTGAGATTAGGGAAATGGCTTCATTGTATTATATATTAGTAAAGTTGCCAGGATGATTACTCACTAGTCAACAGGTTTTACTAATTGCCTCAATCAGCAAGTCAATTTTCTCCAAGTCTCATTTAGTACCCTCATCAATTAAATGTTTTCATCTGTAAACAGATTTTCATTCATCTGGGCAAAAACTTGTTAACACATCCCCAAGCCAAAACTCCTCAATGCCCCTGGGGTGTGCTTCACTCCCATGTGACCCACCCCTGATTTCAGCCAAAGCTGGGAGGGGTGGTTCTGTGCCACCTCAGACTCACCTTGCATCGACACTGACCAGCCTAGATCCCATGCAGCATGCTCCCACATTTAGCCAGCCGCTTCTTCCTGGAGGGCTAAATGCTATTTTCTATAGTATGCTCAGGGAAGGACTTTTGATAAAGTGATATTTGAGTAGACACTTGAATTAAAGTGTGCAAAGAGTTGAGGAATAAACCTTTATAGGCAGAAAAGCAAATGCAAATGTCCTGGGTTGGCTGCAGACCTAATTTACTTTAGGATCACAAAGGGGGCCAGTTTGGAGGGCAGTGACCAAGAGCAGAAAGAGTGAGAGAGGAGATCCAAGAAGAAGGAGATACACATGAGGGAGAACAGGAAGTTAGAGGAAGAGGAAGACAATGAACATGGATTTTATTTTGAGGGATCAGATGAGTGAGATGATTTGACTTCTATTTTCAAATGACCTCGCTGGCTCCTATGTGTGTAGAGTACAGTGCCAGGAGGCCAGGTAGAAGAAGGAGTTGCAATAGGAACCTATTCCAACAATCCAGATGAGAGATGGGAATGGTTTAGGCTATGGTGATAAAGGTGAGGTGAGGGCAGTCAAACTCTGGGAATAATTTAAAGATAGAGTTGGTAGGATTTGCCTATGGGATGTGGTAGATGAGAAAAAGGGATGAGGCATGGATGATCTCAAGGGTTTTACCTAAACATTGAGAGGAAGGGGATTGACATTTACATACACAGAAAAGATGATGGAAAGAGAAGGCTTGGGAGAAATTCACATGGTGGATTTTGTCATGTTAGGCTTGAGGTCCCTATTTTGCATCTAAGAGGAGATGTTGATATGAACCTGGAGTTCAAAGGAGAGGTTGGAAGTGGAGATAAACATTTAGGAGCTGTTCATTTGTAGTTAGTATTTAAAGATATGGGATTTAATGAGATCACAGAGGATATAATTGTCAATATCGTAATGGAGAGAAGAGTTGCAGGATTAACCCGGGAACACTCTACCACTAAGTCTGGGAGAAAAGGTCTAGTAATAGACATGGGTCTTAGGTTTCAAGTGTGTGTGTGTGTGAGTGTGTGTATGTGTACACGTGATGAGCTAGAAGCTGAGCGTACTCTTACTTTGTGGTCCTTTCCCCTTTCTTTCTATCTCTATCAAAACATACCATCAGAACACACTTTGTGGATTTGGTAAATGAAGTTTTCCCAGTATTAATAGCATCAACTCCTGACTAAAGTATTAGTAATCAAACAAGAGTCCTTTAGTGCCAAGAATGGAAAAGTTTGGAGCTATAGAAAGCGGTCTGAAATGCCAATGAAAAGAAATATTTTGAGTTGCTGTTGGTATTGGGATGTATTAATATATTTTCACTGTGTAACATATAGGTGAAATGATCTCCCTATATGTGAGGTTGAAGTTAATTCTAAAGGAAAGATACTTAGTGTAAAATAATCCCATCTTCTTAGGTAATGAAATGAAACATTTTGAATTTTGGTAATGAGATAAAAATACCAAAAGTTATTCTTCAAATAGAGAACACACACATGTACTACAAACACACACATGCACTTAATGATTGCTTATAAAGGTATAAGTTTAGAGATATAAACATTTCTTTTCCTGTAAAAAATGATTAAAAATTAAAATGAGAAATAATTAATTCCCTGTGACATGTAGTTTTGAAGTACCATATTTAAGTGAAATAGGCTCATTTGATTTTTAAGAAGCCTATAGCTTTGAACTTCTTGGGGGAACTCTAAAACGTAATAGGAACATTTGAAGAAGATCCTTAGAACTAGGGGAATTTGGGGGGAGATTTTTAGCTCCATTTTAAAAATGTGTATATATTTTTGCTTTGCTCAGTGGGATGCTTTGCTTTTGAAGAACTGGCAGTAATTATTAGGCATCAGCTGTGTGTAAAACTTTATAATTTTACATCTTATCCTTACTTGTGCCATGCATATCTAAATATTTCTCATGCATTTATACATGTATCATTGCAGTTGGTTAGTTTCTATTGCATTGATATGATATTCTTTAGAAAGATTAAATCCCATGCCATTTTCTTCTCTGCTATTTTTAAAAAGAAATAAATGACTAGGAAAATCATTATTAAGAGGCTTGATTAGTGTACATTTCATCATTTGCCCAGTTCTTTTAGGATAAACATATAGGGGAAAGACTACATCTGTCAGTATAGTCTAGGTTATGCTGCAGTAACAAACAGCTCCAACGTTTTAGTGGTCATAACCACAAGAGTTTATTTCTCACACATGGTGTATGCTCAGGGCAGGGACGCTATAGCTCTCTTCCATATTTTCTTATTTCTAGGAAGCAGGCTGAAGGTACTGCCTCTATTCAGGATGTTGCTGTTCTGAGACAGAGAAAGGAGACACAGCAAAGTGTGAGCTGGCTCTTCAAGATTGCACTCAGAAGACAAACACTCACTCCTTTCCTTATTTCACTGGGCAAACCAAGTTTCATGAACACTTCCAAGTCCAATAGGAAAGAAATGTATAATCTTCCCACAGGGAGGGGCCTGCAGTGAGGAACCCTGCAGGGAGGGGAACCAGAATATTTGGCAAACAGAAATGTAGTTTACCACAAGAAATAGAGATGAAGTTGGAAAAGCTTTGGTCTTTCTTCTTCTCTAATATAAACTGCTATAGTTTTTCTTTTCTTTTCTCATCATCTGGTGTCTTTTTCCATTCACTCACAATACTTAATGGAGTATTGCTCAGCGACCAAAGATCCTAATCAGCCTTTTAAATTCATTTTAGGGTTCATACCAATTGAGAGTAAGAGCAGTTTCTAGGGCTGGAGCCACTGACATTCTTGGCATTGGGTAGTTATCATCATCTTATCCTTCTGTACAACAGTTCTTTAATGTTGTTTTTTTTTTATCCAGTCGGACCCTTGTTATTTAGGTCTACCTTCATCTAAACTCACGTATTCCAGATCTATACTACCTTTAATCTTTGCCTCTGTCACTTCTTTGAGTCTTTCTGATGAAAATTTTAAAGAAGCCAATGATTTTCCCATAGTTGTAATGTAGTGAGAAATGTATACTATGTATTTGAAAATGAAGGAGGTCTGTTTTCATTGATGTCCTGGTTCATTGATGCCACTGTCTAGCCTTTTCACTTGAGGCAAGTAATTGACCCTCTAAGAAATTTCTAATATGTAGAATTGGAATAGTTATACCTATCTTATAGGGCTGTTGTGAGGATTGAATTAGATAGTACATGTAAGGTGCTTTATAAATAATTCTCCTCTTCCTCCTCCTCCTCCTCTTTCTTTTCTCCTTCTCCTTCTGCTTCTCCTTCTCCTTCTCCTTTTTCCTCCTTCTCCTTTAAATAAACACAGGCTCTCTGTTGCCCAGGCTAGAGTGCAGTGACACCATCAAAGCTCATAGCAACCTTAAACTCCCGGACTCAAGTGATCCTCCTGGCTCAGCCTCCTGAGTAGCTGAGACTACAGGAGCATACACCATGCCTGGCTAATTTTTTAATTTTTTGCTATGTTGCCCAGGTTGGTCTTAGTATCCTGATCTCAAGTGATCCTCTTGCCTCAGGCTCCCAAAGTGCTGGGATTACAGGCATGAGCTACCACACTTGGACTAGGTGCTTTATAAATTCTAATGGGGAAAAAAAGTTGATTGATTATGGTCATTGCTATCATTCCATGATGAGTTAGGAACACATAATTCTTGCATGTTATTAATTTAGGGATGGGGCATAACAAGGAGATCTATGAAGCCCCAACATGTTGCTTTTCTTCATATTTTCTAGTGACTAAATTATCCTGTTTTAGAAAGAAATTGGATGATGAAATAAATGGAATGATCAGAATCTTGTAACATGTTTGCCTGGCATCACCATCCTGTGTTCACAAAGGATCTGACTATAACAAAATGACTTTCTCTTTTGACAAGGTTCCACTTCTTTGTTGTCTACCACTGGGCAGAGTGACTTTTGTGGAAGCAGCCTTTATATTAGCAACCTTGTTAGCATCATGGTGACTGGTTAGCTTCTGAGGTAACTAATCCATAATAATATGGGGCTTATTTCTATGTCAGGACTCAGCTTTCTGATAAGACTAGTCTGCTGGGGCTTAAAACATATAAAGCACCAGCTCTTAAATACACCAAATCTTCATACTTAGGGAATTTAATAATTTTCATATACATTTTTATATGTTCTACCATATGGAATAATAATTCTAAGATATTGTTATGCCAGAAATAATAGTAATCAGGCTTCACTGAATAATAGTTTACTTTTATGAAGACCTTTCCCATCCCATTTGGTGCTGCCAAGGCTTTATCCATAGGAAATCTGTAGGGATTTGGAAGAATGTTTCCCCAGTTTTTCTACTAAAACCAAAGAGGAAAACATCTGGTCAAACTCATTTATCATAACTGTTTCTCTGTAGTATGAAGGTATTCTTGGCCATATTCTTGGCTAACTTTTTCTTGCCAGTAACTCAAAGGGTATAAAAAAAATAATAAAGCAGGGAAACACTGAAATTCCAAAATTTCAGTGAAAAGGCAGGTAGACTTCTAACTTAAAGATTCTAAAATGGAATACAGCACGTAATGGGCAAGAGATTTTCTTTTTATGAAAAAAATTTTGAAGATTGGAAATCTAGAAAAATGTCATTGAAAATGAAATATCTCAAAGAAAAATAAAAGGAGGAAGCATTAATAAAAAGTCAGTATAGCTGCACAGGGATCTTTCTGACTAATATCTTTTGCTTAAAAAGACAAGTACCAAAAAAAAAAAAAAAAGGAAGAAAGAAGAAACTAAAAAGTAAGCACTAATTTAAAAGAGAAGCACAAACATCTAGAAATATCAGAAAGATTAAAACCCAGAATATATTTGAGAATTTGAAAGAAGTTACTAAAAGCATCCCAAGTGACTTTTTAAGCTATGTTTATAGCAGAAAGAAGAGTAAAAAGAACGGATTAAACCCAATATTAGAGATAAACAATTTCAGGTTTCCAGAAGTCACACACAATATCCAAAACCTGTTTTGCTTCCATATTTGCTACAAAATAGCAGGATTTCCAAATAAACATGAAAAATCAACAAATTATAGAAGCAATTGTAGACCAGGATATGGAAGGAAAAAAATAAAACACTACACATGAATTTGATTCTCTCTATGCAGTTGAAGCGTCCTGTCAGGGTGGCAAAGAAACTGTCATTAATATTCTAAAAGCAAGAGAGTCCTACAAAGGCTCCTGGAGACTTGCAAGATAATAATGGTAAAAACTTATCTTTTGTGAAACAGTAGAACAAGTTATTATATAAAGGATTCATATTTAGAAAAGAATATAAGAAGAATATACATGGCTTTTTTAAGATAAAAATCCAAAATATTTCATGATGTTTTACCAGAGTTATTAGATTGGTAGAAGTGGAATGTTAAGATTGGTGTATAATGATTTTAGAAAAAAGAATTACCTTTCACACTATCCTTATGGATAAGCTGGTAATGTAAGTGGAGTAATAGCCCAGCGATGGCTTTATAACTGTCAAATGTTGGCTAGCTTTGTTAATCATGGACACAGTGCATGTCAGGTTGAAGGCTACTGGGGAACTTCCTTTTTTCCTGACGCTGTCTGGATTTCAATGGCAGCTTATATTGGTGGAATGGAGTCTGTGTTTTTTTTCTCCCCTCAAGGTAAGCATGCTTATGGAAGATGCAATAGTACAGAAGGAAAAGAACTGGGGTATTCTAGTCTTAATTGTGTCATTTGCTAGCTGCGTGACCTTGTAAGTGTCCCTATCTGTAAAACAAAGACATAATTATTGCTTTAACTTGTTCTCACAGGTGGCTGTGAGTTTACATAAAATTGTAGTTTTAAAAGGCTTTATAGAGTACCTAGGCATAACATGCAAATTAAGGGTATCACTCATAACTCTGTTTCAATCTGGAATTAAGGCAAACATGGAAGACTGGAGGGTTCCCTTCCTGAATCCATCCTGATAAACACTTTCATCAGTAGAAATAGAAAACATAATTATTAGATTCTAAAAGCTTGGCAATGGCAGACTCAAGATTCAAAACTTCATTTCCCAACCCTGCCAAATTATATTTCTAGGCAAAAATGTCATACCAAAATAACAAGATAAAATTTAGCAGGAATAAAATTCTGCAGCCTAGACTTGGAAATGCAAATATGTAAGTACAAAGAGGGGAGAAAAAGCAATCAGGCAGCAGTTTATGTGAAACAATCTGGAGTGTTCAGTTGACCACATGGTTAATAGGAATATTATGGAAATTATAGATGCCTTCATTCTAAGATAGTCAGATCACATTGGCCCAATCCCTGCAATGTAACAGATACATAAAAAAGTTACTTTGGTCAGTTCAGCACCCCTTTCCCCCTTAATTCAAGAGAGGTAACTATAATCTGTAATGTGACCAGCAGAAGCTGGGAGTGTCAGGAAACTATGATATACAGGAAATGTTGAAGGAACTGAAACAGGATAACCTTAGGAATCAGACTAGTGGAAAACCTTAATAGCTGTCTTCAAATATCTAAAGGACTGTCAAGTGTTGTTATAGGGATTATTTTCACTCTGTGTCATTCCATAGAGCAAAGCGAGAATCAGCAGGTGAAAGCAAAAAGAAGGTATATTGTTGGCTCAAAGAAACAACTTTATAATAATACCTCAATCTGTACAACAACCAGAAGGACTGCTTGGTGAGAAAATAAGATCTCTATTGTTGGAGGTTTAAGCCAAGGGTGGCTGCAATCTATTAGGGAATCTATACAACACATTTCTGCTCTGGGCTGGTCTCTAAGGTCCTAACCACTCTCAGGGTCTATGATTTTATTAGATATTTGTCTTTATTTCCAAGACTATTATATGTCCAATGTTTATTTTCACTTCTCTTATTACATAGATATCAATAGACAGTTTGCAGTGACAGTATATTATTTTTCTGCCCACAGGACATTTTGAAGAAGCTAGTCAACCCTTAAAAATTGCTGATTTACCATCTTAGAGGTTTCTTTACTCCACAGAAGTAATTTATTGCACACAATTATGATATGTAATATTTCTGGCTTATTAAGCATGAAAAAACCATGTTTCTGTACCATTATCGTTGAGTTTTCCACCTTAGAAAGCCTTAACATTCATAGTTAAGGTTACTATGGTAACCATAACTCAATTCTTTGTGACTATAAATTACTCTTTAATCCTATACGTTAACTTTGATTCTTTATGTCCATATGATATCTATCTATGAAAAGTTATAAACTGTAGTCTTTCCATAAAGATAATAAATTAAATGGATTAAGGCTCTTTCCCTTTAATGGTTATGAAAAGAACTGTTTGAAGTAGATAGTCATTATAAGCAAAAATAAAAAAAAAATTAGTATCTTGATAAGGAAGGGCAAACAAGGGGTCATGGTAGATTATAATATGGATTGTACTAAAAAATAAAGTCAACATAAATCACCAAAATTATATTGTAGGTAAAATGTATAAACTCTGAAAATTAGGAATGAAAAAAATAAGTGAACTATATGCAACTACTTCCCCTTTCTATGCACATGGTAAATATCAATAATTAATTACAGCACTTTTTATACTAATCTCAACCAAGTCTTCAGAATCCTTCACAACACAATGTTGTAGGCAGTCACTATTAATTGATCTCAATTCTTTTCAATTCTCATTTCTTCTAGAAATGCCATAATTATGGACATAGAAAAGGTAATACTTTCCATATAGTTTGTGCTGATCAGATTCTGTTGTTCCTATAGCTAGATCTAAGAGGTTGGAGGATTTTCTAAAGGAACAATGATTTTGTTACTAGTGATACTATAGGGGAATGTGACCATGTTTTATTGAAAAGATTGGGGGCTTTGACTCAAAAGGATTCTAGTTGTTGCACATGGGAAAAGAACTTAACTTCTCTGAGTCCTACCTTCTATATTTGCAAATGTACATAATGTCTATCTACTAGGTTTTTGAAAGGAAAGTGTTTAGGACATTTCGTGGCCCATGCTCTATGCAGTGCCAAATGTTGAGGGAAAGCAGGTTTGCTTGCCAAGCCGAAAAACTGGTAATTAATGGGGTCTGGACAGTTGTAGCCAGATCACCTTCATATTTAGATGTTCTTTGTAGTTTACCTTGTGCAACCAAAAGAACTTGGAATAAGTTTAGCTAGTAACCAAGTTTGGGTTATTATAATTCGTTTCATTTCCCTAGATAGATTGAAATTTCCCTGAGGGCAGAGATAACATTTTCTCTGACTTCTTACCTGCAAAAGAATCTTGTGTTTATAAGACTTGAGAAATTTTTGTTAAGATAAATTAAAAAGTTAGTGATGAGACATATGATGGGTCAGTTTAACCTGAAAAACCTTAAAAACTATAAATAAAAACAGATATTTCTACTCGTTAGAGAATATCATGACACAGGCTTAAACCATAGCATGATCAATGCACCTTAAGTGCAAAATAATAAGATACCACAGTAAAACTATAAGACACTGAGGGAAGAGTAGTTAAAACCCAGTTCTACAGATTAATAAGCCAGTGCTATTTCTAGTATATTATCCTAAATTTTCCAAAGTTATTAGATACTATATTAAGCTGCCTATGGGAATAATATACTACCCCCTAGATTATAAAAACATAAAAACATTTTTCCTGATGAAATTACCTAGGTCATCCTCAATATCACATGTATTAATATATACCCCTTTGGCTATAAGTACTAAATTATATATAAATATGTCTGCTATTATCAATTAGTAATAGATTACTAATAGTTATAGCAATAATAATGAAAAGTTTTAGGAAGTTATATATTATCAGATTGAGAAATGTAATTGTAATAACAGCAATAACAGTAATCTCTAAAATGCTAATCAGGTGAAATTCATGTAGAATATAGGCCTATGAGGGGTAATTTAGAAGTGTTAATACTTATGAAAAGAAAATTTATCAGAAAGAAGAAGAACAAAAATGTGATGAGAAAGAGAACAATATTTTGCTGAAAGCCTAATAATTGCAAATGTTAGAAGAAATTTCCAATTTATCCAAAATAGATCCATGGACAAGGAGAACTCTAAGGCAACAAAAGTGCATCCTTTAAGACTAAATATGGACCAATAACAATGATGAGAACAAAATTGACCAAGAAGAGGGCAATGTTGTGGAATGCTCAGAAAGGATTTTGATAGTATGATGGGCCTCATCAAAGAGTTTACTCTAGTTTAGGATCAAATCTATTGTTACGGGTAGTACCAGAGAGTTTTGTTTATGGGGCATAGGACTGCTGAGATTTATCCACAAGATTTTACTTTAAAAATAAAGTACCTTCTTGGTATTTCATGACCACAGTGATTACAAGAGTCTCTTAGGTTTCTAGATGGGATCTAAAATTGCAAGTGCCCTGATGTTCCTACCTTGGTTCCTCTGGTCAACTGGACATAAGGGTATAGTATAATAATAAATCAGCAATAAAATTTACAAAGCCCATTGCTTGTAAGGGTAGATTTGAGCATTGGTCTTGCTTTTGCTAAAAATTCAGGAGTCATTCAAGTTCTATATTCCTCTGTGGATCATTATTTGTAAAGATAGAGCAGGACTATGTGATTCTTAAAAACAGTTGAATTTTTTAAAATAGTAACTTTCTTCTATTTCAACTTTCTTCTAGTTACATGTAGCAACTCCAGAAAATGATATTAGAGAAAGAAGACAGAAAATCACTCTGCAATTTTGCCTCCCAGAGATATAAGCACTAGTCTATAAGCTCCATGACGGCAAGATCCAGGACCTTCTTGTTTACCTCCGTATCCAAGGTGAAAAGCACGGTGCCTGGCACATACATGGTGGCAACAGTATATGTGTGTTAAATAAAATAAATGTTGACATTTTGGTGTATGCATTTCTAGAATTTTTTTCACGTGTAGATATTCTTTACAAAATGAGAGCATAGTGTGTAAATTTTGATTCCTGGCAAGTAGTTGAATTTTAAACACTAAGCTTGGATTGAAAACACATTCCCTCAATATTACACGATTTTGTAGATTTGTAAAGTATCAGTATTAAAAGAGAACTTGTTATTTAGTCCAAAGCTCTCAATTTATATACAAGTGAAACCTAGTTGTAGAATGGTGAAGAGATTTGCTCAAAGGCAGGGAAAAAGTCATTCTAATATCCAGGCCTCTGACTTTCAGGTTGAATTCTTTCTGCCATATAATATGATTCCTTAACCTACACTGTATCTTATTCTAAACCTTTTGAAGTTGAGATTGAAAAATCATGCTTCTTCAAGAATTACGCTTTCTTATTTTGGGGTATTCCTTTGAATACTTCTCACTGTCTCTGATAAAAACTGTCCAAATTCTCTGTAGAGATATTTGATGCTGATTATCATGTCTAGATAATCTCTAATGTCTACTTTATTTCTTCTGTTATTAAATAAACTATTTGTTTTAATATTTAACATTCAACTTCAGCATATATACATATTTATTATATATTTAGTTTTTCCACTGTAGGATATATTTATTATGATTTGATTGATACATGTTTTGAAAGCCCAGTGGTTCTTCCATTGCCAAAAAAGCAAGAATATCTGTAATTAAAGTAAGTCACCATCCTTAACAGCAAATATCTTCTTTCCTCTAAACACTAGTCAGTAATTAGAAAGATTTGTTTTCCTCTCAAATATTTTCATTCTTCCTGTGCACTGTTTCTTGTGCTATTCATCTTATTTGACATAACATGATTTCAATTAGGTTTTTAATGGTCAAGATACATGTTTAAAGATTTGGAAGGTGAGTAGTTACAAGTATGCCCCACACTTGCTGTGAAAATACTAATGCCTCAAACTTTTTAAATGGTAGCCTCAAAAAAGGAAACATTCAGTTAAAATCATAAGCATTGTATATTTTGACTATCACTGTGCAATATGATTAAATATAAACCAAATAATATTAGTATTGCAACAGTTCTGCATGTTTTCCAAGTTGCCCCCCTTAAAAGCAATCTCCCAAGCTGGGGATTTCTAACAAGTTGTTCTTGAAAGTGCACTTGGTAAATTTCTAAGCCATATTAGGTCCCTCCCCCTTCTGTTTCATTCAGTTTTTCTAGACTTCCCGAACATGAAAAAAAATTAAATTTTGGTAACCGATCCGCTTCCACCCCATCCTTTTCACCATCAGGTCTTTTTCTCTCCCCTTTACCCTGTTAACCCCAAATTGAAGTTGTGAGAAGTTTGTGGCCCTTTCTGAGAAAATGAAGAAAATGATAAAGCTGTGAAACAAATCCTGCCTTTTGGTGAAGAAGCAAATCGACTGAAGAAGAGCAGGAGAGGGAGGGAGCCGGGAAGCAGCGGATAAAGAATGAATGATGCAGATACTAGGAGTTACCAAAAACTTCAGTCTGATTGCATTTCCTATCTTGTTATCTTTCTGCCTCAAAATCCTTTAATTTTTTTACTTAGAAGTAAAGGTTGAATAAGAGCTGGAGTAAGTGATTTCTTCTCTTTTTTCCTCTGTCCCCCCTTTCCAGGCTCAGATTTTCTGCTTTTCTCCAGCCGGGAACTATTTGCAGTGGTGCTTCATGCTTAGCATCCCCTTTAATTGCTACCCATCTGTTTCCATTAGCCTCTGAGCCATTTGTCTCATTTAAATATCTTGTTCTTTTTTCTAAACACTTTGAACCCAATTCTGACCTCAAATATTTACATAGCATTTCCAAAGATTTCTGCATCTGTATCAGTATCATTTGCTATTTTTTAAAGAATGTGATTCAGCCCCTCTCACACTATGATTGTTAAATATACCATTATTGTTACTTTGGTAATACGGTAGTAAGAAAAAGGTGGGTGGAGCATTAAGTTCATCTGTTTATAATACATTATATAATTTAACTTAAGGACAATAGTATCTTCCTCTGATTCAGCTTCAAGGTAATTATCTTACTAAATTCTTTTGAGGTTTTTGATTTCAGAAACATGACTAAACAAAATCAATCAGTAATTGGAGGTATCATAGTAGCCCTCTCTAGGGGGCTTCAATAATCTAAAATAATATATTAACAATATCCCTAGTCTTCAAATTGTTTTGTTGCCTATGAAATAAAGGTCTCAATAAAAGGTCATGAGTAGGCCAGGCACAGTGGCTCACGCCTGGAATCCTAGCACTCTGGGAGGCTGAGGTGGGTGGATCGTTTGAGCTCAGGAGTTCGAGACCAGCCTGCGCAAGAGCAAGACCCCGTCTCTACTAAAAAATAGAAAGAAATTAGCTGACCACTAAAAATATATAGAAAAAATTAGCCAGACATGGTGGCACATGTCTGTAGTCAGTCCCAGCTACTTGGGAGGCTGAGGCAGAAGGATCCCTGGAGCCCAGGAGTTTGAGGTTGCTTCCAGGGCAACAGAGTGAGACTTTGTCTCAAAAAAAAAAAAAAAAAAAAAAAATGTCATCAGTAAACACATTCCATTAGACATTTACAATGATGGAAGTGGTAACTTGTTTTTTTCCAGAGGTAACTTACTGGATGTAAAGCACTTCCTCCATATGATAATGACAACATACATACTCTTATTTCAAAATATTTCAAAAATATTTCTGCATTACATCAACTGCCCTTTCTTCAGTGCGAAACCCATAGCATAGGATCCTCCAAAGTATCTCCTGAATGTTGCTTTCCCACTTTTTAGCAGGCATCTGTCTCCAGAAATCCTGGGTGTCTGTTTAACCTGTGAAAAGTCACAGGAAAAAAAGTTAAATGCTGTTTTTATCATATCACTTTCTTGGCTCCTGAAAGTTTATTTTTAAAGCTCTTGCCTGTATTTCATCGCTGTCCAAGGTCCATTATTCCATTTCTCTAGGCATTTTTTCTACTACCTTTTGATGACCATCCCTTATAGATCTCACTATCCCTCTTTTACATTCTTCACTTCGCACGTTTGCTTATGAGGTTCCTTTCTAATGAAGTATCTGTCGGTCACTTTTCCAACAGACCAACAATTCAAGACCCAGTTAAAACTTAACTCTAGCCAATGATTTACCTTACCCCTACTACCTTACTCTATTCCTTGAATGTTTTCAGTCTTTGCTGTGAATAGAAGCAGATGTAAATGACTATTAGCACTTACCTTTTTCAGTTTTCCTGTTTCTAGCCTCTCACCACATTGCACTTGTGTACGTGTGGCTGTTCTCTAGCTGTCACTTCAACCAAGTGTATGATCTAAGGGAAAGGAAAATTCCCTTGTTAGTTCCCTCCCACCCTTGTATATTTCCCCACACAGGAAGCATCCAGTAATGTTTTGAGGATTTATCTATAGAGATGCTTCTTTTAGGAGAAGAATCCTGTTTACTGGAACTTTCAATGCATATACACCCTAGAACTTGGTTATGATGCTGTCTTCAGGATCCACTTACAGGATTGCCTTATAAATGAGGATGTTGTAGGTGAGGTTTTTCTGCATTTCATTAAGCAAATACCCTGGGACAGGATCCAAGATGATTCTTCCCTATATTAAAATTTATCCTAAAATCAATACTATTATAGCAAGGCTACAGAAATCACTCATCCTTCCCAAAATATTTAAATTTGCCATATGGATTTCTACTCTATTCCCACTTAGCTAAAGGCTGGTAAAGAAGGGAGCCTTGGTAGAGACAGTCGGGCTCTCCAGTGGCAAAGCCCAATGAGCAAACTTTTGGCTGGTTTCCTCCTCCTGGCCATTCTTTCCCTCCAACCCCATGGCCTTCTCCACCCGATTCTCTTTTTCTCTTTCCTGAGCTCCATTCTCTCCCAGTGTTCTCTGAGCCTCTCTTCTTGAGTGGGAGCTACCTCTTCACATCTGCTTTTTATTCATTGTTTCAGGTATTTTAAAATTTGCCAGCTATTTGTTTCTACACCTTAAGCTGTACTTCTGTGTCTCTATTTCTATTGATCCTGAAAATATTCCCTTTGTGAATTATACTCATTTCTTATTGCCTTTCTTTCTCACTTTGTTCTGCACAGGTTAGGCACATTAGCTGGTTCAAAGCTCACAAACACCTACAAAGAGTAAAGGCCAGTTGGTAGCTGTGTTCCGTACAGAAAGCCACCTTTCATCTCTACTTTGTTCTGCTTTACTTACCTCCTCTTGAACCCTCTTTATCTTCCACTTTCTGTCTCAGTCTTCAACTTTGTTCCATATTCTCTCAGCCAAAAAGCAAGGAGAATTTTCTTATCCTTCACTCCTTAAATTTTAAGTCAAGTCCATTTTATGTGTCAGTGATTTTTCTCATACTATTGGCATCTGATTTAATTGGTTTGACATAAATTAATCTTGGGATTTACCTGTAGCCTTCTTTGTAATTCTTTGTTTGGCTAGTACTCAAGTCTTGATTTTCTTGGCTGTAAGTTTCTGAAAGGAAATACCTGGTTATCAATCTAATGCACAAAGACCTCGTAGAGTCTATTTACAATATTAAGCAAGTAGATTATGCAAATTGACCAAGGTCTTCCTTCCTCCACTTTCCAATTAGCTTTCAAGTTCCAATAATAGAAATAGGTCAAGGTAAGTTGAGTGCTGGGGGGAACAGATGCAAAATATTTATCATTGGTAGTCTGTGTACAGATATTTTAGTGTGTGTTTATGAATATCCATTTCCTTTTTTTTGATAATTTGGCTTTTTATCTTGAAAGTCCAGTGAAAAGTAATGTGGGCCTTTCCCATTTTATTTGTGAAAATCCGTTTCTTTCAGTGCTATTGTAAAATTTAGTTCATATTCATTGGCTTTTCTTATTTTATTCTTGACACCAAATTTGACATGAAATGTCTTAATACCAACATATGACTAGTAAATGAGTTAGGTCTTTTTCATTACCCAAACCTTCCATTTTCTTTTATTTAAAATAATCTGACTCTCTGTTAATAGAGTTGATTCTATTTAAGGTCTATAACCACAGTCTCCACCACATACTCAAATAATAAAGAAATTTTGCAGCATATTAGGCTTAAAGAATACCTCTGCTCTTATTCTAATTTATTTGAAAATAAATGATAGTTTGGTATATGACTATATTGGCCATTCTTTCCTCTAGTTAACTTAAAAATTTTCCATGGATTAAGATGGAGTCACCTTGCCATTATCTATTCAGCTAGGGTCCAAGTCTTGATATTTCTTGCTTATTAGGAACCTGGGTCCCTGTTCTGCATGGTTTTGGCTCCTGTAGAATTAGTTTTCCTGAACTTTGATGCTATGGCATCAGCCAGTTTAGAGACATGTTATAAGAAAAGGCCTATAACAAATCACTACTGTAGAGGTGTTGTCATTGATGCTGTTTACTATATCAAAGAGGGTCCACTTTATGACAATGGATGGGAGAGATGTTTCACAACTCTCAGCACCATACCTCCTGAGCATATGGACACTGTATATCATAAACTGATCGTGTTTTTTTCCCTTAGAACTAAATTTGTAGTCCTTCTCTGGCAAGCACTCTGAGCCATATGCATTCTAACCTTACTTTAGGCTCCATCTTATTTTTTCTACACTAATTTTTTCTTTATCTCAGTATCAATTATTAATGGATTAATGTTTTTTTATGTTGTGGTATAGCTATTTATGACAAGATACTGCATTTTGAGAGGAAGAGAGAGTATCAACAAACAAATGAGCCAATAAAATTGCATTGCCTATTATTTGCATGTAGAGTTCTTAAAGTATTATTCAATTATTCTTATAAATCATTCACCTAGGCTTATTTGAAATTTATTATTTAGAAATGTTGTATAATTTTATATTAGTGATGTTTAAAAATTTACATAAGTCATTTATTCCCATGCTATTTAATATCATGTACATACTCTCTAATTACTATTGCATGCTACGGACATTTTGAAATTCTTCCAGATATTCTTGTGTCTGTCTAGATTGCTTCAGGGTGTGGAATATTTACAACCATATGTACACTATTAAGAATTGCAAATATTTGCTCCTAAATCTAAAGCTTAAAATATTAGCAGCACCACAGCTAAAGCGTCCTTTAATGGAAAGGCCAAATATAGACATAAAATACATCTTTAGATAGATTTCTAAAAGGAAAACTGTAAATGGCACATAGTATTTGCATGCCACATAGCTCTACATGCCAAAGGAGCCTGGCCACTGCCAATGAGTTATAGTTAATAGGATTCATCAATGTAAGCAAATATGCCTAAGTCATTTGCTATTTGCAGACAATCACCCATCAATTAACCATTGATTATTACCATATAGTTGTTTTGATACTGGGAGATCTGCTCTTTTATATAAACTATATTGTTTTTAAAAGTTTCACATACCTATAAATGGGCATCTAACAACAAAGAATTAAATTTTTAAGATGGCGATGATATGACGATGACAGCAGGTTTAGCACTTTGCAGCTTAAAGTGCTTTCTCTTATTATTTCATTCATTTTTCAGAATGTTATTATTTCAAATTTACATATGAGGAAACTAATAAAGAACTCATCCAAGGTCAAATAAGCAGGAGGTAGGGTAGCAGGGATGTGAAACCGAGCCCTCCAACTTCAGCTCCCACACCATTCCCAGTACTTAGCTCTATATCTCAGTTATGTGTTAACTGTAATATCCAGCATTGCTCAGTAACATCACTAACTGTTGTTAAATAAAATTTAATGGAAACTATAAATATTAATGTGGAATTCTGACAATCTTTCATAATTATAGTAATTAATGGAAGACTTAACAATTTTTTTTAAATTTCAAAATATTAAGGGAGTACAAAAGTTTTTGTTACATGGATACATGTTATTATGCTGGAGTCAGGGCTTTTAGTGTGCCCACCACCAGCTTAACAATTTTTAATTTTTAAATTTGTGTCAAATTCTCTTCATAGAACACATTTGTCATTCTATTGGCCTGAGTAATATGAAAGGATTCCTGCTGCTATTTACCTTGGTTCACTCCATATAGAATTACTCCTTCCAGAAGCAGTTTATCACAATTTAATGTCTGAAATTTAGAGGATGTTTTTCTGGCCTCTTATAAATAACCACTAAAAAGTAAAAGGATCACTTGAGAGACTCAGTGATATACAAAGGGTAAAATATTGATTTCATTTTTAAATTATCCGATTGAAAATCACCTATGTTATTTTTAAACTGCCTGGGTAATGAATATTGCTCCATTAATTAAGGTTTAGGAGGTTTGGGGGCTCAGTACCTGGCCTTAACATAATCTCACTAGTAGAATAACATAAACCTTTAGGTTTACTCTTCCTTTACAGGGCTCATCAATACTGTCACATTTCAGACACTGAACTGATGTCACATTCTTTAATGAAATACGGCATTCCTCAGTCCAGTACACTTTAGAATCATCTAGAATAATTACTATCATCCCAGGCCAAAGACGTCAGAATTGATGGAGGTCGGGCTGGACATGGAACATTTTTAAAGCTCCCCACGTAGTTCTAATCTGCAGTTGGGGGTTGAAAACCATTAAATCTACTTGGAACTCATAGTGGAATAAACTGTTTTCTCTGCCACAGAAATCTCTATTATGGCATTTTTCTTCAATCGGCAGCCCAACATCTTTTGTGCTGCACTTTGTTTGCTTCTGAGGGCTGTCATACAAGCCTCTTGTTGCTCCCTAGGATTGCCCTCAAAGTGAAATAAAACACACACACACACACACAATTTTTATTTTAAAATAATTATAGATTCTTATAAAGTTGCAAAGATGGTACAGAGATATGTACCTTTCAGTTTCCTCCAATGGGTCCATTTTACATAATTATAATAAAATATCAAGGACAGGAATTAGACAATGGGTGTGTGAGTCTATGTTATTTTATCATATGTGTAGACTAATGTAACCATCCATACAATCAAACTACAGAACTATTCCTTTGCCACAGAGATTTCCCTCAAGTTACTCTCTTATAGCCACTCGACTCCATCCCCCACACCAGCCCTCACCCCTGGCAACCACTAATTTGTTTCCCATCTCTATACTTTTATCATTTCAAGAATGTTGTATAAATGGACTTACATATAAGTATGTCCTTTTGAGATTTCTTTTTTTTACTTATATTGTCCTTGAGATCCATCCAGGTTGTTGGTGTGTCTCAATAGTTCATTCTTTTTTATTGCTGAGTAGGATTCCAGTTTTTAGCTGTTACAAATAAAATTGCTATAATGATGTTTCATTTCTCCAGGATAAATGCCCAGGAGTGCAATTGCTGGGTTGTATGGTAAGTGTATGTTTAATTATCTTAAGAAACAGCCAAACTGTTTCCTAGAGTGGCTGTACCATTTTATATTCCCACCAGCAATGTGTGAGGGATGAAGTTTTTCTGTATCCTTGCTAGTATTTGGTATTGTCACTGTTTTTTTTTATTTCAGCATGCTGAGAGGTATATAGTGATGTCTCATCATGATCTTAATTTGCATTTCCTTAATAGCTAGTGATGCTGAACATTTTTTTGCCTGCTTACTTGTCATCCATATATCATTTTCAGTGAAATGTCTCTTCATGATTTTTTTTTTGCCCATTTTCTAATTATTTGTTTTTACTGTTCAGTTTTAAAAGATCTAGATGAGTCTCTTGTCTGTTTGCAAATATTTGCTCCCACTGTGTAGCTTGTCTTTTCATTCTCTTAACAGGATCTTTCACAGAGCAAAAGTAGGCTCAATTTATTGATATTTTCACTTTTGTGGATTGTGCTTTTGGTGTCATGTCTATGAACTCTTCACCGATCCCTACATCCCAATGATTTTCTGTTATTTTCTGAAAGTTTTATGGTTTTTCATTTTATATTTAAATCTATGATTTATTTTGAGTTAATTTTTGTAAAAGGTTTCAGGTTTAGGTTGATGTTTATATATTTTTTGCCTATTGGTATCCAACTGCTCTAGCACCATTGTTTGAAAAGACTATCTTCCCTCACCAGAATTGCTTTTGCACTATGGTCAAAACTCAGTTCCCCATTAGGCATCTGTTGATACCACCCTGGCTGAGAGGGGAGGGACGTCTTCTTACTGTTTCCCACATGGCTTCCACTGGCACTTTTCGGACTGACCTAGTTACCACCAAGCTGCGTTAAAGTTCTGACTCTCTACTAGACCTCCTCAGACAACATCCCAGCAGGGGATAGGAGGGGTGCCTTGTTACCTCTGGGTGGGGATAGAAGTCAAAGTTCCTAGCACCCCCCCCTCCTGTGGGGGTCCTCTTTACTACCTGATAGGGATGAAAGTCTCAGCTTTCCACTGTTCCTTCTGGAGTCTAGGAAGGGTACAAAAATTGGACTCTCTACTCTGCCTTTGCTTGTGTGTATGGGGATGCAGTATTTTATGCAGTGTTTGGCTGGAGTAGAGCAATTATTGTGTAAATATATTCTGTCTTGCTAGGCTGCCTCTTTCTTGGTCATTGGCAAGTGAAAGCAGGCTTTTCTTGGGTTTTTGTTTGTTTGTTTGTTTGTTGGTCTCTGTGTCCATTAGTGTTTTCAGGTTGCTAGTTTCTTCAGTTCCCAATCTGAGATGTATGAGGCAAGAAGAAAATCCAGGGAACTTGCCACTGCATAGTTCCTTGCATTCTGAACTCCCTAGCTTGCCTACTACACAATCAGTAGATTGTTTTAGAACCCTCATCTTCTATCTTTAATATTTATCACCAGATGTAGAGTTTAAAATGCTTGTTTCTGGATACACAGGTTATATGAGTCATAGAGTAGATCCCATGAGCCTTGAGAGTCAAGGCTAAAATGACAAGGTGTGAAAACCGTTGTCATTGAGTTTTAATGTAGGGTGTGCATGTGGATGAACATGATGGGAATCTGCTACTCCAAGTATTTAGCAGGATAATTACATATTTGGATGTTTCATTAAACAGTAAACTTTAATGGTTAAGGCCTTGGTTTAAGCTCACTTACGTGACATCTCTTATGATTTTTCCATTATCTTGTGCCAATCATTTTCATTTTCTCTGCTCTGCATTTTGGCTTGTTTGTATTATTTTATGTTCCAAACTTGCTCAAATTGTCTGAAAGGATGAACATATTGCCATGTGAAAAGATAATGGATCTATACATCTGCTGAGTATTCTTGTTCTCACAGAGCAACTTCATATGTACAAGAAAAATAATTGAACATAAGTTCCATGCTTTTTTTTTCTGTAGCTCCCCTCAGCTGTTATCTTTCTTTAAAACTACATTATATAAATGTCTTGAAGTGAATAAAGTGATTTTAACAGGTGTTGAATGCAATTTCATAAACCTTTGTGAAACATCTAAAATTTGCCTGGATGGGTGGTAGGTGCCGGAGGGGATAATAACATAATGGCATAAATGAGCTTCCCTAGGAAGATAGTTACATTTCACCTAGTAAGCAGTATGTGTATATTACAATATTATGTTTGTATAATAATCTTTTTCTGAAAATTTTTTATGGTAGCATATATACAACTGTTTCCCAAACTGTTTTCCTTAGAATATTAATTCCATTAGGTAGATAGATTTAAAAATTTAACAAGTTTCTTTGCTGTAAGAATTCTCAAAGCCTTTAACACATCCCTGTACATTATTAATCTTTGAGAAGAAAACTTACTATATATCATTTCCCAAATATGTTTATCCTCTGAACTTCTGTTTACTTCACAGTGAACATTGGTGAACCGGATTTTGAATAATAGGGCTACAAACCAGTATAATTCAATATCCACATTCACAGTACAGATTACTATAAAGTGGGATGAGTCAAGAAGAGTCATAGGAAAAAATGAGGTTATTCAGGACTTGATGGAATTTTGGGTTGTTCCAGATTTATATGCACTTCATTTACATACATCTTTTATATATGAAAAAGGGAAAGTTGGTGGCTATATGACTCTTCATTCTTTTCATTTTTCCCTTCTCCTCAGCTAACTGGTCCTAGTGCTGATGTTCATGGGACTCTGGTCCAACTCTAGGAAAGCAATTGTCAAAAGAAATTAATCGAAAAGAAAGCAATTTGTACAGAAATATTATAACAGCACTATTTCAAGCAGTGAAAAAAATAGAAAAGAACTTAAGGCCATAAATTTGGAGACAGTTAAGAAATCCACTATGGAATGCTGTGAGAGCACTGCAAAAGGCAAGTATGTGGACACAGTTGCTACAGGCATTGTATATTAAATAATGTCCTCTGAAAAATCTGAATTTAAAATCATTATAACTATAACTGTATAATTCAGATCTAAAATTAAACTTCAAAAAGATAAGTTGCATATAAAGTTGTATTCTTTTTGCATAAAGTTTTTTTTTTGTTGTTCTAACTAATAATTGTAAAAAGAAAAATCTCAGCAAGTTTACCTCCCTGCCTCAGGTTGGGTTTTCTGGAGGCGGATACTTATTTAGATGGGTTTTAGAGGATGAGATGAGAAGGGAGGGAAGGAAGGGAAGGACTGGGCAGAGGAAGAAGTTGCACTGGGATGCAAGCCAACAAACCTTTGACCAGTGCAGTGGAAGCAATGAAGGGAAAATTACACTTCAGAGGTGTTTTTCTTGTTTTGTATTTTGCCTTAGAATAAAATGATACAATGCTGGGGCCTTACAACTCCTGCCTTGCTCATTCAGCAGCTGTGGGCTGCTTTGAGAAGGGTGTGACCTCATGAGAGGTAGCTCTTTCAGCTGAGGTGGACCCTGAGTTGCTGATGGCTGGACTTTCTGCAGACTGCCCTTCCCACATCTGGGCAGCTAGTACTTTGTTGAAGGGGTTGTGGCAGAGCTCTCTGAGTGTACTACCTCCCTCACCACCAAATTCTGTCACAGTGCATTCAAATGAGCTGAAACAGATGTCATATCCAAAACATTTTGTGCCCTACTCTTTTGGAGACTTTCCTTAGCGGCAGTCTAGATAATTATACCCTTTGCAGCAGTTTAGGTTCAAATTGGCATGTTGTTCTGTGGCGTTCCAGGTTAAAGTTGCTCTAGACTAGACCAAGCACCAAATGCCAGGCAAACAGATGAAAGCGAAACTGATACCAGACATCAATGGCTGGGAAGTGTTTAGCACTGTTGAAAGAAGGACATTTACCTACACATTTTTGAAACTTGGCAGAAGAATAATGGATTAGTTTGGAGGGGCAGATGATCCCTATTCATTTTTTGTATAAATTCTGTAAGTTTCTTACTGGGCAACTACCTCCTTCACAGAACCCAGACTATTTTCTTTACTTTGATTTTCATTTACAAAGTTAATGTAAAAAATCCATGATGAGAAAAATATCAAAATTTTAAATAAGGAATGACTGGTAACAGTGCTATGCTGAGCTATATTAACAGCAGAGGTAAAAGAAGAAGATCAATAATACTGATTCTATTTCTTATTCAACATTTTGATATTATGTTCATCATGGATTTTTTAGCACTAATTTTGATTTTTAAAAATATGCATTCGAATTTTATTTATCCTCTGAGTTTTTTGTCATCCCCTTAAATTTTGTGCCTGAGGTAAGTGCTTCCCCCAATTCACTCTAGTCTCAGCCCTAGTAATTAAAAAAATATACTTGTCCAAAATTTCTCATTGTTACCTATGGGAGGGTTGGTCTGATGTGAACTACTCCTCTGTTACTTACTGGAAGTGGAACCTACAAAACTCAGAGGGAGTAGTTTTGTATCACAAAAGGTGAAAGCTTCCAAAGGGCCTGTACCATTTCTCTTACACACAAAATAGAAAGACCTCAGTTTCTAAGATATCAGACACCCTTTTAGTAATTATGAGAGCTCATCAATTCTGCCCTGCCCATTTAAATTATTCTTGCCCATTCGACAGTAGGCAGAGTTATGTGCCATTATCTAGTTCCCTAACTTACAAGCAGGTAGTAAATATTTATTCCAGAAATAGGAAAAGAAAATAAATGGCACAGTGAAGGAAGAAATATATTAGCTAATGTGTGTCTGGTATATTTCCTTTTAATTTTAGCATCTGTTGTTGTGTTGTGGAATAGAATCTTGACTATGTAAATAACACCACCAGACACTATATAATTTTCCATACCAGAATCATACTTAACAGTATACTCTATAACCCAGACAATATCCTGAGTAGGTCCAGCTATTATGTATGGCACTCTTTTGCTATCTTTAATTGGACAGTAAGGGATACATTTGAATTATAACATGAAAATCTGGAATGGGAAGAAAAGAACACATATGTAAGAGCACTCTAGATATTCACTCCTTTTTCAAGTTGTATTTTTTTTAAAATGGAAAACTGATATGTAATGAAAGTTTGTGATATAAAGGTGTACCTTATTCTGGGAAGGCTTTCTCTCCTTTTCAATTGAGTCCTGAGTATAACTGGGCCGGCTTGAGGCTTGCCTCTTCTTTCCTGCCATGCCTAAAACACACACAGGCCACACCAATTAAGACAAAAAAAGTCTGGAAAAGCAATGGAAAACTTTATTAAAGTTTATTGGGGGCACTAAGGAGGCTATTAAATAGGCATTTCGCAGGAAAATATATTAAATTCATCTTTACATATCTTCCCCCCCCCCCCCCCCCCCCGAGCCCCCACCTTTACTGCAGTCACATACGCTGTTTCCGGCACCTCTGCCTCTCCTGTGTCAGATTGTCTCTGGCTCTTCTATGTCAATCCTCATTTCTCCCCTTCCCTCACTTGCTCGTTCCCTCTGTCAACAACTAAAGGGCCTTTTATTTGAAGGCTCCCATCTACATTAACCATTCCTTATGTGGCAAAGTTTCTGCAGCCCTGCATCGTTGAGGTCATGCTCCTATAACCTCATTATTCTTCGTTATTATCTCTTTTAAAATGCAGTTCTTGTAACTAGTTAAGACATTAGTTAGACATGACAGAATTGAGGCAAAGCACAGTGGACATATTACTTTTAGGATCTGGTTCCTATATTTCCATGAATGCTGCCTTATGAATTGACTGGCTTTTTCAACACTTGCATCACAGTTTTGTTTTGGTTACCACTACCCCTCCCCTCCTCACCCTAAGGTCGTTTTAAAAACCTAGGGCTCTCTTTTTCTAAAGCCTCAACGTTCATTGAATTGTTTTATCTAGAAAAAAACATAACAGATCTTATACCAAGAATAATATTATTTTAAGTGCTAAATCCTTTCTCACTTCCCTTCAGATAACCCTCCCAAATGGAACGGCAGGAATAGCTGGTGTGGAAGCTTTCCTTCACTCTCCCAGGCCCCCTCAGAAGCTTTTCACCTTTGTTTTAGAACCAGGGAAAGCAGAGTTTACCTCTGACTACAAAGCCAAAAGTGAAAGTTGGATATTGAGCTAAATTACTGTTTAATTATTCCTCGGGGAGGGTTCATGACATATTTATTTCCTCTGGATTACCTAATATAATAGTGAAACATGCCAGGACAGAATTAATTCTTTACAAAGCAGCGTTTTGTAATGAGTGCTGCTTCCTTCATTCTGCCTGCTCTGGGATCCAGAATCCTGGTCGTAGTTGTTAGATCAGGTCCAAGGAGCCAGGAAATCTGTCTCCAGTGACACTTGATAGTGTTTTTGAAGGCAAGAAAATGATTTGTTTGAAACTAACTCACACCCAAAATATATTTTATTATAATTAGTATATAAGGGAACAAAATATTCATTTTAGCACACAAAAACTTCAGTGTAAGTACATACAACGGTGCTTGGGCTGGATGTTCTTCACTCAGCATGCTCTTTTCTAAGGTGTCTGTGTGACTAATTCCCTCGCGTCCTTCATGCCTTGCTCAGATTTCACCTTTTCGGTGAGTCCTGACTTGACCAACTAATATTGTAAACCGGCCCTTCTCCCTTCTCCTAGCTCCATTTTCCCTTTCCTGCTCTACTCTGTCTTTTTTTCCAGACCACTAAGCGTTTTCTAACATACTGCATCGTTTACTTATTTATTATGTTTAATGCTTGATGCCAATCTATTCTCCCCTTACTCTCCTGTCCCTCCCACCTCCTGGCCCCCAATGTAAGTTCCTTGAGGACAGATATCTTTGTTATTATTTTTGTGCACTGATGTAATGCAATAAATATTTATTGAATTAATGACATTAGCTGTCAGTTCCTTCTCATAAGCTTCCTTGTCATAATTATTGCAGACAATTGGCCAAGTTCTGCAGCTTCTCCTTTGTGCATTCCTCAGTATTATATTTTTACTCTTACAGGCTGCCCTGCTTGATGTTTCCTTGTTTCAGCTCATTGTCAAGCTCTGTACACTTAAAGTACAGCCTTTTAACTGATTGAACCTGAGGCTTTGCTTGCCTTTGAAATGTTCTATAAAATGCAGGTGACTGGCTCCGCTGCCATGCAGCTCCTTCTAACTGAATCAACTCCATCCTTTGGCTTCCCCACTTGTCTCTCTCTCGTCTCTTGGGAGGGTTACACTTTATAATTGTCCTTTTGGTGAGAAAAGTAACTTTCTTGCTGGAAGCTGCAATGAAACTCATTTCTCAGTGTGTAGTACTTTGTTACTTCCTCTGTAACACCATTAGCCACCTCTTTGTGCAAAGCAGTAACTCAGGAGCATTACTGTTTAAACATTTCATGTCTGACTTCTGACCAATATCGGACCACTTTACATAAACCCTCTTTACTCGTTAGTCATATGGCTGATAGCTCCACCCTTCAGCTTTCAACTTAAAAGCTGATTCCCCAGGGATCCTTTCTTGTACCATTTACGATGGGTAATTACCCTTTAAACAAATACACTGTGCCCTGGTTATTTTCTTCACACTCCATGTATATATATTTGCTTATTATCTGCTCTCTCACTGGGTTGTAACCTCCAACATATCTTTTTTATATGCTAGATCTGAGCATAGTACGAGAGAGCAGTCATTCGATAAATAAACAGACCTAAGGGCAAACTGGCATGTTGTCAACTTATAATACCTATTCAGTATATATGAAGAGTTGAAATAAATTGCCATTTATTTAGACGTGGACTTGTATCTTCTAAAGACTGTGGTATTACACACCACAGCCATTCTTCTACTTATTAACTTATTAATAGATGCTTTCTTGATTCGAAGCCCAGGATAAAGCCAGGACCATTTAGCTGTCAGCATTCATAATGCTACCTGGTTATGATCATATTAATTGTCTTTATTAAAACGTGACCACAGAAATGTGATGGATGGTATCATCACATATCTATGGGACATATGTTTTAAATACTCTGCCATATATGTAGAAAACAGATTCCACAGTTTACACAGAAAACTGATTAAATATGGATATATTCAATGGAAAAACTTTCTAGCACATGTAAATATTGGAAGTTTACATAAGTTCAATGAAATATTTAAAAAATTAAATAGTGCATCGCACAAATTTTATCAGAAGGTACACATTTCATAATTCATATTTGTACAAAATAATAATAACAAACTGTGCTAAGTCTCAAAATGCTTTATCTCTTTTAAGCTCAAGTCTATGAATTCACTCTGTCATTTTTTTCCATTTTACAGATGAGAGGACTGAGGTTTAGTGGTTAAATAGCTTACCCAAGGTCACACAACTAGAAAGCAGCAGACTTGTGAAAGAACCATTGATCTTAACTACTTTGCCCTACGCCTCCAGAGGACTATTCAAATGATTACCTCCTGGTACCGTTGCTTATGAAAGTAAGAACTTGTAGCAGATGTGATGAAAAAGCAGCAATAAATGAATTAGGAAAGATAATTGTTATTTTACTTTTAAAAATAATTGTCTGAAAATGAAGGTTACAGATCCCCAAATGAAGAAAGCAGTAAATTGATTTTTCCCATAATTTGAAAATAGTATCCATGTTTCGCTGTAGACATTTGAGTTGGGGTTGGGATAGGTGAAACAAGGCAGGATCATCTTTGTAGGTTTATATTCATTGCCTTCTCCAATATTGTGCCTCTACCACTTTGTACTCCTGTCAAGGTTACAGAATGTCTATTCTACAGCCCAAATATCATGCAGAAAACACCCATAAATAGTCTGTTTTCATGAGACTAATTCATTTTTATAGCAGTTCCCCTGAGGCCCTAAACAGAGAACTAACACTGAAGATGGGATTTCCAAGGTAATTATATCTGACAGATAGCCAAAAATGTGAGACAGACATTGAAAAATTATAATAACTTGAAATTCAGAGCTAATATTCCATCAATTCCTACTGTGATTAGTTTAGTTTGACACTTTTTGAAGCTCACATCTAAGCTATTGAAGTGATTTGTGCTTCATTCCAGTTTGCAAATGCTTATTTTTCCTTAGAAAGTTTCTAATCTCTGACTTGATTGACAGCCAATTGATTTTTTATATGAGAGAAGAGAGGAGACAATGAGATAAATTACAGTTTTATGCCTTTCTGCTTTAAGGAACAAACACTGGTAACTGAACCAGGTTCTGATCTAATAATAATTTTTTATCATAATCAAATTTTGGTCAAATGCATTTTTTATGTGTGGCAGCCAAAATGACTATAGTATCTATGAGTTATCAAAAGACCAAAGAAAATTAATTACTTTGACTGACATCATGGTCTAAATAATTTAAGAGCTGTTCTGCTTCTGTACAGGCAGCCTTTGGGAAAGCGATCACCAAACAGTTAAACAGTAAAACAGGCACCTGAGCTAAGATGGGGACCGGGAGGGGATGTGCAAGAGTCGAAACAGGAGAATCCCAAAGTCAAAGGCTTATATACAATAAGGGAGACTTTTTTTAAAAATGTTATATCAAGCCTGGAAGCTGTTCTGTTCTTATCTTGTCCAAAGCTAGAGTGTGATATAAAACTCCTCCAGCTGGTACATTAACCTTGGGAAAAAAATCTGCACAAAAGTGTAAACATAGAGGGGTCATCCCCAGGAAGCTGGCAACTGCAATAGCCATTTTACTCAGAGTTATCATCCATGTAGGTCAAGGTTCCAAATGGCATAGAAGGGAGTGCACATTTTTTTTTTTCAAAGAGGGCAGAGTAGTTCTGTTCTTAGAAATGCAATTGATAAAGAACCTGTATTGGAAGAGTGGACTTGAAGCAGATGCGGAGAGTTAGATAATTTCTTCATTTAATATCATAAGCCCTGATAACGAAGAACTGATCTTGTTGAAGCAGACAGGAGTGGGATTTGGTAGAGATGGTCAGCAGGCAACCAACGCAGATGTCAGTGTGAGCTCATCACAGACCCCCTAGCATCTCCCAGGTGGCAGAGGGTTTCACAGCACCCTGATGAGGCATGGGTTAATCAGTTGATGCCAGAATGACACTGTTTAGTTTTTTGGAGCTTATTGCATTATTATTACCTCTTAAGTAAGCAATATATAGTTTTTAATGCATAGTGTTTGGTTTATTCATTCTCAGTGAAACTTTTAGGTGTCCAGTTCAAACTCAAAGATTGAGTGTCCCACGTTATCTGTAACAATACATAAAGGAGTTAAAGTATTGCAATATGAACAATATTTGGAAAAGGTAAAGGATTTTTAACAGTACTAGGTATTGTTAAAGATAAATATTTGAACTGGATGAACCTCCAAATGGTACTCAAAGTGAACAAAATAGATAGCCTGCCTAACTACTGCAGAATGGTGTGGGAATAAGGTCTATTCTTATCTTGCTGTGTAGCAAGTTACACAAGTGACTACTGTGTTTTGTGATGCAATGCCAGTTAAAGTAGGAGGAGGCAGCTGCTCAGCAGAATGTAAACTAAGCTGCCAGTTGTTCGAGGGGGTTGCTAGACCACCTGCCTCTTACTAGATAACAAAACTCAAGCCTCCTCTTAACATAACCAAGAGTATAATACTCAGTTGGTGCCAAAATGGGTATGAGTTTTCTTTCTAGATGTGACGATGATTTTATAAACAATTGCATACAATTACATACATATTTTAAAAGTATTTTAAAATCTTTATTTATTTTGCTATTTTTATTCCTTTTAAGATTTTTTTTTTTTTTTTTTTAGATTCTGACTCCTGAACAGTATAAGCATTTTTTTAGAGGAAGACATTGTGTTTTGGGGTGTGGTATTTGCAGAAGCATTTCAACAGTACATGGTAAAACAAATAGAAAACATTATGTACTGCTTACATACTGAAATATCAAGATATTAATACAGAACACATGTAACTTGTCTTATAGTAGGAGCAGTTTCTTATAATTTGAGTTTGTGTAAAAGTATTACTAACTGCATTTGGACAATTGATCAAAAGAGAATTTTTCCAATCAGAACTCAGCAATTCCTCTATGGCAGATAGTGTTTTATTTACCAGCACTTCCAGAATTCAAAAACTAAACTTCAGTATTAGTTGATGTGGCACTTCATAAATAGCACAAATCAATTTAAAAATGAATTACTTATGATTTGTGTCCAAAATAAAATAAGACTGATAAGCTCATCAGAAAACTGTCTCGAAATGGGAGAAACTGTGACAGGCAAAATATTGGAATCAGATTATCCAAAAAGGCAAAGCTATGACTTTGGAAGAAGAAAATGTTACTCTTCCAGGAAATATTGTTAGCTCTAGAGCCACTCTGAAATTGGTCATGTTGAATGTTTTGGGCCATTCAACAGAAAACACATGTTAAGTATGTTTATCTTTAAAATTAATTGGTTGAAATGACATACTCAGGACATGGTGATATAGTTTATTGAATAAATATTTTTAAATGCCCTTTGATTCTAAGATGATGCAAACACGTTTTGCTTTTCATTTAAAACACTTTGAAAATAGTATTTTGCTAAAAATTGAGTCTGTAATGCTTGAATGAGTGCTAAAGATTGAAGAATGAGTTTCCTAGTTGAATATTGATGAAAAGTCTTTGCTATTTTGAGCTACAGTATGCATATATATTTTTCTTATTGTTCAGTTATACTTATATATGTATACGGTGTTGGGAGAAAAAAAACCCAGAAACTGAGACTCATAAGAACATGCCAGTTCACAAATTTTGAATTAGCTGATTTTATCGTTGATCAAACCAAATACCCTGAATGTACGCAGGTAGCCAATAAGTGGCCACAAAGCTATAGTGGGTTTTCAACCTTATTTATATGGAATTAAAGCTACAGTTGTTATACATCATTCAACTTTCAGTAAATGGTCAACATATATTCAGTTCAGTAGTTACACTGAGCTTAATCTGACATTCTGTTCTTTCACAATTCTTTATCAGGTTTACTCCGATACTTTGTTCTTTGTAATTTTTTATCAGCACCTCCTAAGATTGTCCCTGACAGTGTGTCTAGTACATAAGATTAGTCATAGCCTTCAACATTCCTTAGTGAGGTTAGATTACATTCACTTTTTCCACCACATGAAATCACCAATACTTCAATTACCTGCACACATATCTGAATCTTGTAGGTTTATTCTTGCATCTTTCCTGGCATTCTACACCATGCCAGCCACATATCAGGCACTCAATAAATACATGTTAAAACGCAACAAGTGTCTCTCTCACCAACAGTAGGTTCAGCTTGGTAGAGTCAAGAACTTCCTTCTCTGTGTCAGCTGACTTTAGTGCTTCTCCTTTCTTGTTCTTTCCAACTTAAATGTTGCAGAGCGCACAATGTAAGCTGCCTCGATGACATTGTCTTCTCATCCTGCTTCCTGGCTCACCCAAGTGATCGTAGTTAGTGGAAGGACTTACAGTTGCATCTTGGGTGAAGAGGGAAAGTTAGGAGAGGTGGGGGGAACCCCTTGCACTGCTGATGCCTTGCAGCCCTCTTCTCTCTCCTCCTTTATATGCCCTATCTTCCCACGTGCTTACTTCCAGGACTTGGGAGCAGCAGCTCCCACAGATATCCATCAAGGGAAGTGGAAGCTCCCACCCGTGCTGCAAGTGGTTACTGTAAAGAGACATGCCCATGCATTCAAGGGTGGTACTCTGAATGCATTTTCCAAGAGAAATAATTCCATTTTATAATTAGCTTACAAAAGTACTGTTTCTGGTATGTTTTTACTAGTACTGTGGAGAAAATGAACAATTGTGGTCCATCTCTGAACGTTATCTCGAAAAGTGTTTTGAATTTGTGTGTTTTTTAAAAAACATGAAGAAGCTTTTCAATCTCCTCCAACTGACAAATAAAACTCTGCAACTTGATCTGTTAATAACGGAAGAGGTTTCACGGATGCTCTGGCTGCCACCCAGATACCCCCGTCAGGACCCACTCACTTGTTTTCAGCTGCTGGCAGTGCTGGCTGAAGGCTCAGAGTGGAATTCTTCTCTGGGAATTTCCTTCTTTCAAAGGAGCTGCCTCACTTAATGTTGTGTCCAGTGCTATGCTTCATTCATGGGGTCAGTGCTAATCCCGTGACTGGTCAATCGAGCCCAACACTGAGATGCTGTTTTGTTTGGGGCAACTCTGAAGGGCTTTCTCAGCTTCAGGGCTCCCTGTGAGACATTTGTTAAAACTGATTTGGAGTTTAACTGCCCCCTCTGCCCAATCCTGATCCCTTCACTCTCTTGTGAGTGTTGTTCCCACAAACTCTCTCCCCAAAATCTCTTTCACACATTTATTTTATCTCACAGGGTACCCAACCCAAAACACAGAAAAACATATATTACTTGAGTCAACTTAAAGCTAGTTTAAGTGATCTCTTAAGACTCCTAATACTTCTCCTTCATACTTATTATGATAATATATTAATATTAGCATTTACACAATTTTAGTTTTTATTCAAAAATGTGTATACATGGTTTAAAAAAGTCAAATAATACTGCAATATTTACTATGAAAATAGTAGTGCCCTGTCCCATGACTCTCAAAGGGCTTATACTACAATTTTATGAATTTTCGAATTGTAGTCAGTATTTACTGCCTTTCTATTATAAAGAATTAAGATTTAAATCTCTCATACTCACTCTTCCATATTCTCTGCTATCATTCCTCCACTAGCAAATTTGAAAACTAAATAGTCATTGTTTAGATAATCATTAGTATACACCATTCTTGTAATAATCTTTACTGATGGACCACAGAGAATATTTGGGTTACATTTCCTTTCCTTGTTTACAATTTTATTTTTCCTGAGGTTAATCATTTCATTTATTTAAAAAAATTTGGCTTTTTTAGTTTTATTCATCCCCAAACTTTATGTAAAATACCTCTCCATATGGTAAAATATATTTGATCATCTTTCAGTTCTACCTTTTTCCCCCTTGGGAACATCTGATATCTGTCTTGGTGCTCCCTGTTCTGCTCCAATCTAAACTGCTTGTTCTCTATGTCTGGAGCACTATTGTTGTTTTAGGACTTGCCTTCTCTGTTGCCCTGGGATTTGCTGTTCTGTAGTGTTGAATTCTGCATAGCTTGGATTGTCTTTTTCTCAGCTTATACCCTTTGCTTGGCTGGAGCATGTTCTCTAGTACTCTCCTGAGGGTGTATCTCTGGATGAGTTTTTGAGGCTGTGAATGTCTGAACTTGTTTTTATTCTACTTTCACCCTTGCTTGACAGTTTTTTGGGATATAGACTTATAGGTTGGATGTAATTTTTTTCCTCAAAGTTTTGAAGGCATTTCTCTATTATTGTCTTGAGAATTATATCATTCTGATTATTATTTGGATGTGATCTTTTTTAAATTTCAAAATATTAAGGGGATGCAAATGTTTTAAGTTACATGGAGCACTTTTGTAATGCTTGACTCCCAGCTATAGGTGTGATGGTTACTCAGTGTTCATTTGTACCGATTAGGTAGGTTTTTGTCCCTCCCCTCTTCTCCCCTCCCCCTGGATGTAACCTTTTAAAATGTTTCTTTGCTTTTTCCCTCTCACATGCTTTCTTTTGACAGTCTTCTCTTTTATGCCTGGTGTTTTAAAATTTAATAATGAAGTATCTGGTTGTGAGTCAGTTTTTAATTCATTGGACTGGGAACTCCTTGAGCTCTTTCAGTCTGAAAAATCTTATACTGCAGTTCTGAGAAATTTTCTGGTTATTGTTTTATTAATAAGTTCCTTTCCCATTTTTTAAGTTCTTTTGTTCTGAAATTCCCATTAGACACTTTTATCTTTTGAAAGGATTCTCTTATTTCAAAAATATTTCTTCAAATATTTTCTTTGTCTTTGTGACCTTTGCTTTTTGTTTGTTTTAGTTTACAGGTAATCTATTCAATTTTATCTTCCAAACTTGATAAATTCTGTTATCCTATTTTCAATTTTCAAGAGCTCTTTTTTTTGTTCCCTGAATATTACTCTACCTTTTTTTTTCTTTAAGTAGTATTCCATTCTTGTTTTATGAATGCCATATCTCTTATCTCTTTGAAGAGATTTATTATAGTTGCCTGAAATTTTCTTCTGGTCCCGATGTGGCTTTCTTTCATTTACTCATTTCTTTGTTTTGGTCTGGTCTTGGAAGTGAAATACTCTTTGTTTATATCTGATGATCTTTGTCCGTCCCTTCATATTTAAAAGTGAGACACTAAGAGATAAATTGAAATTTCTGTGTTCACTGGTAGATTTTGCCAACTTGTGGGCCTCACTGTGAGGGACTGGGCATGGAGGCCCATTTCTTTGGCAACCTCAACTGTCAGATATTTTTTCAGGGACTTGCCAGATTCGTCAGAGATAGAGAACTTCCAATGTCCTGCCATGGGACAGAGGATGGGATATAAAAGATAGGCAACAATTGTTCTGAGAGCTAAAGGGGAAGGTGCTGAGTATCTTCCATGGAGCATACAGGATTTCTTTTACTCCCTTCATTATTTGTGTAGTCTTTCCCTAGGATTCAGCATCTCCAGAGATTAAATCACATTGTTGGAGCAGAGAATAGAGAAGTCTAATTATTTTTTGTAGAGATTTTTAATTAATCCAATTGTCTTCAGCCTCACCTTACACTAGCTCGATGTCAGAGATAGCTAGTGTCTTATCCAGGCTTTTTGTGGAATTCTGAGGTATGAATCAATTTCTCTTCTAATTCCCCTGTCCCACTGTCACCAGCATCTGCTTCTCCTCCTTACCCAGGCACTCAGCAGGGAGGAAAAGGCTGAAACCTAAGCCAATTTCCAATTATCCGTCTACTTTCCATTCTTTTCAATTTTGTTGACTTTTCCTATCTGTTATATGATTTCTCCTAGTCTCTCTGTCTTGGTGAGTATGAGCATTTTTGCTGTCATTTTAGTGACTTTTCAGAAGGGAGCAAGGGAGCAGAGATGCATTACTGTGTTCAATCTGTCATGACTAACTAGAAGTTTCAAATTATTTCTTTAATTTTGTCTTCCCTGCTCCCATCTATAGAAATAACTATAGAATAATGACTAACACATAAAAGAGGCTCAATAAATAAATATTGATATTTATTGATAATAAATATTAAATAAATGTAGAGATGTAAAATATTTTTGGTGCATATATACATGTAATTTAACTAAAACTTACCTCAAATTATAAATTATTTACTAATGTCAGGAGGGAATTTTTAAGGAGTTTGACAAGGGTGATGAACTATTGTAGAACAGTAGAACTCTGAGGATATATTGGTATGATTAGCTAAGCCTAACTCTGTGATGATCAATTCTAAAATGAATATTCAATTTATATTATATTGGAGTAGAGGACATATTTCTTCTCTTCTCCTCAACTTTAACAAAGACAATTCACATCTCAAAGAGAATTCAGATATTGCTAATGCCTCAGTAGGTGATTAAGCAGTGATTTGAACTGTATATGATACACTCATGAAGATTATTGATTAAAAAAAGAAAGCATTATATTTGGAAGTTTTATTTTCATAATAGTGTTTCTCTTCAAATTATTAATTTTCAGCAAAGTATTTTCATATCATACTCTTCCCAAAGCTAGAAAATCACCATTGTGATTTTGTCTTCAACAATTAGCCATTTTAAAAGTGTACAAGAAAATATGAATATGGTCTTGCATGATAAATAATAAATTGCTCTTTAAAAGTCATAAGTTGTACTACTTTTTTATAAAATTATATACAGTCTATTTTAAGGGGCTGTGTTTTGAAGTGACATATATAGATAATTCATCAGGATAAAAATTAAGTTACTTGGTAGTTTTCATATGTTGTGTGTATCTTCAAAAATCTAAAATTGCATTGCTACAAAGTTAGCTTACATACAGCAATAATCACCAAAATCTGTGTCAGTGTCTTCAGAGAAAGTGAGAAATTGTCTCTGTAGTGGAGCAAAGTTAGTAAATAAAAATGAAATCTTAACTTTTACTTACACTTATGTCAGTTTCTTAAGGCTTAAAGTATGACCTGAATAAGCTGTTTGGCTCATATATGTATGTCTAAATCTTTAAGGATTTTCCCTACTATAAGTGATTAAAATGACTATTAAGTAGCTTTGTTTTGACAACAAAAGCTACTTAATTTTTATAAGTTAATTTCACCTCAATAATTCTTTTGTGTAGGATTCAGTTAAGCTTTTCTGGTTTTGTTACTTTGGAAGATTAATTTGTTCTATTACTGGACTTTGAATAAATTCTATCTATTCTCAGAGGTATTTAATTAAAAATAGTAGTTTTTATTTGTTTTTAGTTATTTAACTCTTATTAAAAACCTTTTAAGTTTTGCACATTGTAATAGACTCTGGTGCAAATGACCACATTTTACAAACTATAAGAGCATGTTGAAAATCAAGTAGGTTACTGCACAAAATTAATTTTGTTATATTTATGAGCACTTATATTTAATGTACATTTGTGTACATATGTTTCAGTAATGAATCTTAACAATATGAAGTTCTTTTACTGTGATTAACTTTTTTCTAAGAAATGGTATGAGAATCAGGTGTTGTTGAAAATTACTTATTATGTAAAATTCCCAAGTCACTATTGATGATGAAAGAAGGGCTCCATTATTAGGACCTAACCTGAAATACTGCCTTGAATCCTAGAAAGGAAATAAGATATTTCAATAATGTTGACATTGAATATTAATGACTTCTTCCTAAGATGAAGAGTTATTATGTTCTTTGCAGGTGGCCCTCAGGGGCATCTCATCATTGTGCAGGCCACTTTACTTTGCCTTATCTCTAAATACCTTTTACTTAGCTCTTTGTATTGTACTCTAATTTTTAAATGAGCTATGTCTGTTAAAAGAGATTTCTGCATACTCTATCTTAGAAGGTTTGTTTATTCAACAAATATTTATTTGACATACACTTTGTATTAGATATTGTTTTAGATTCTGGAAACATAGCAACAAATAAAACAGACAAAAATCCATGCCCTTATATTCTTGTTACATCCTAGCTTACATTCTAGTGGAGGAAGATATGTATTAAATAGGATAAATAAGAAATATATGTGGTATGTTAATCTGAAATTAAAATACTAAAGAAATGAAAAAAGTAGAAAAGGAGCTTGATGGTTCACTGGTGGAAGTAGCTGGTGAAGTTTAGATGGAGTGACTAGGAAGGCCTCATGGAGTAAAGAATAGATGTGGGAGGGAACTGTGTGACTATTTGGAGGAAGAGGATCTCTGATAGGGGAAAAGAAATGAAAAAGTCCCAAGGCAGGAGGGCACCTGGTGTTCATAGGAGTCCAGTGTGGCTGGAGTAGAGTGGACACCTTGTATAGTAGTCAGAGAGGAGGTCTGAGAGATAAAGGATGTGAATGTAAGGGACAGATCATGTGGGTCCTTGTAAGTCCATGCTGGGAATTAAATGGAAAGCCGTTGAAAAGTTTTGAGCAAGGAAGGATGTCTTCTGATAGGTTTTAACAGGATTGCATTGGCTGCTAGATTGAGGATAGTATTAAAGGGGCCAGGCAGAAACAGAGACCAGATAGGAGGCTAATGCATTAATCCAGAGGGAGATTGGTGACTTGAACTTGGGTGGTATCAGTAAAGATATGAGCAGAGGTTAGATTTTGAAGATAGAGCCAAGAGAATTTGCTAATGAATGGGGTGTTAGCTATGACAGAAAAGGCAAAGTGAAGAATGATTCCTAGTTTTGGCTTGAGCAACTAGAAGCATCCTGGAACTAAAAGCATCATGGACCTTCCATTAACTGAAATGGAAAGACCTTCTGGTGGAGCGGCTTTAGTCCGGGTATGATATCAACAGTTTAGGTTTGGAGGAGGGGCTTCAAGATAGCTGATTAGAGACATCTGACACTCACCTCTTCCATAAAGAAGAAACAAAATGGCAAGTGGATATCACACTTTGAACAGGACCTCTAAGAGAGAACACTGGAATTCCACAGAGATGCAACAAGAAGCATCTGAGGCACAGGAGAGGGAAGCAAGGCAGCCAGCTCAGCCAGGATTGGCTGGGAGCATGGAAAGACTCCACGGTGTGGAGAAGGGGTAAGTGAGAGATCCTCCATGGTCCACATTCCCACCACGAACTCCTGCAACTCTAGCCACAGGAGAACCCCTCACGGGCCCTCGGAATAGCATAGGGACCTTCCTGGAGACTGCATAGAGCATTGCTCCAGAGAGAAATCTCACAATAGGTTCTATGTAGACTCCTCAAATCCTAAGCAGTGGCAGCACAGTGTCATTTTGAGATCTCAGCCTTCCACCAGACTACATCCTGCCCTGGGGACCAACAGTCCCTGCATCTCCACATCCCTCAAGCCCCACTGGCATCCCTCCCACATCCACCTGGAGGGCTGCAGAAGCACGACAGTGGTTAGACCCAGCAGAGTTGCAGGGTCCCTAGCACTCTAGCACACACCGTGTCCTGAACCCTGGGGAATAAGCAATGCAGTGCAATGCACTGGGGAAGCTATCCCTGGGACAAAGGGAGCCAAAGTGCACACTCCCTAGAGCCTGAGAACTGCTTACTGGGGAAGGCTGCCACAGGCAGCAACCCATACCCGCAAAGCAGATCCATTGCCACACACTTTTATATGTCCTGAGGACTGGTTTTCTTTGCTGTTACTCCCGCCATTGCTATTGTGGGCTGATGTGTGTGTGCCCTCCAGAGTCTGAGAGCTGCCTGTCTATGGCTGCAGCCACTGTCAGCAACTTCACTTTTCTCCCCAGCAGCAGGGCTGCAGCACACTGGCATGTGTCCTGAGGACAGGTTTCCCCTGCCCACTGCCACTGCTTCTATAGCACAGAACACACCACCAGGAGCCCTGGACATAAAATTGCCCAGTCTGGCACTGCCCCTCCTGTGCCCAAGGATACCACTAGGGCTTTGGCGATTGCTCCACCCTGTCCAACACCACTGGCATTGCTCCACCCTGTCCAACACCACTGGCATTTGTGCACTCCTCCCAAAGGTCTGAGGACAGGCCCATTTAACCTGTTGCTACTGTCACCTCCAGCATCCACCTGCATACACCACCTGGGGGCCTGGAGACCAGCCCACCCAGCCCATTGCAGCTACTTCTAACATCAGTGCATTCTACTTTGGAGCCCAAAAGTTGTCCTGCCAGTACTACTGCCATTGCTTATGCCACACAGGCTACCCAGAGAACTGAGGACCCACCCACAAACTTGGTCTACTGCTGACATTCCTGGCAACTAAGCAAGCCATCTGGAGGCTCAAGAATTGGCCTGTTTGGACTCACTAACACTGGTACCTACTAACATTGGTGCCCACATACACTGTCCTGGGGCCCAAGGACAGGCATGCTTGGTCTGGTTCTGAACCACTGGGGCCCAAGGACTGGCCCACCTGATGTCTCCATCCCCAGCAAAACTTCACCACAGCCTCCACTAACAACCACAGTCTAAGCCACTGAGGAAATTACAAACACCACGGACAGTTTCTATCAGAAGAAATCATACAGAGACTACACTAATACACACACTCAGAATCAAAGCTGAAGTGTCCTACTGAATCAACACTGTAGATACAACTACATGAAAAAGCCTTTCCCTCTGAAAGCCAATGCAAAAAATTTGAAGGAGCAACTATTATAATATACCAGTTGCACAGATATCAGTGTAGGGGCACTAGAAACATGAAAAGAAAAAAAAAAAAAAACAAGGAAATATGAAACCTCCAAAGAAACAAACAAACAAAAAAACCTCCATCAACAGATTCCAATGAAAAAAAATTTATGATATGTCAGAAAAAGAATTCAGAATAACTATATTAAAGAGGTTCAGTGAGATGTAAGAGATCACAGATAACCAAAATAAAGAAATCATGAAAATAATTCAAGATATGAACAGGAAATTCACCAGAGAGATAAATATTATAAAAAGAGCCCAACAAACAGAAATTCTAAAACTGAAGAATTCAGTGAAGGAGATAAAAAGTTCTTTTGAGAGCTTCAACAATAGACTAGATCAAATAGCAGAAAGAATCTCAGAACTTGAAGACAGGTCTTTTGAAATAACCCAATCAGACAAAAAAAAAAAAGACAAAAGATTAAAAAGAATGAACAAAGCATACATGACATATGGGACACCACAAAGTGACAAAATATATGGATTCTGGGTGTTCCAGAAGATGAAGAGAAGATCAAAGGCATAGAAAACAAACTTAACAAAATAATAGCCGAAATTTTCTCAAGTCTAACAAGAGATTTAGACATCCAGGTACAGGAAGTTCAGAGATCTTCAAATAGATCAAACCCCAAAAGTACTTCTCCATAGTGCATTGTAGTCAAACTGCCAAAAGTCAAAGACAAAGTGAGAATTCTAAAAACAACAAGAGAAAAGGGTCTAGTAACATATAAGGGAAACTCCATCAGACTAGTAACAGATTTCTCAGCAGCAATCTTACAGGTCAGGAGAGAATGGAATGATATAGTCAAAGTGCTGAAAAAAACCCTCTAACCAAGAATACTCTACTCAGAAAAGTTATCCTTCATAAAAAAAGGAGAAACAAAGCCTTTTCCAGATAAGCAAAAACTGAGGGAATTCATCGTCACTAGACTGGCCCTATAAGGAATGTTTGAGGAAGTCCTATGCCTGGAAGTGAAAGGGTGACATCTACCATCAAGGAAAGATACAAAAGCATAAAACTCACTGGTAGAAAAAATGACGACTAGAAAGGACTTAAATGTTACACCTGTAACTGCAATGATGGAAAATAAGAGGAAAAGAAAGGGATAACGGATATAGGAAACAACCACAAAACAATTAACAAAATGACAGGAATAAGTTCTTACCTATCAATAATGACCTTGAATGTATATGGATTAAATTTTCCACTTGAAAGATATAGGCTGGCTGAATGGATTTAAAAACATGACTCAACTATGTGCTGCTTACAAGAAACTCATTTCACCTATGAAGATATACATAAGCAGGCAGCAGTAACTATAGTGATATGATATAAAACAGATTTTTAAATAAAAAACAATTGTAAAAAGAGACAAAGAAGCTCACTATATAAAGATTAAGGAATCAATTCAGCAGGAGGATATAGCAATTCTAAATATGTATGTATCCAACACTGGAGCACCAAGACATATAAAGCAAATATTATTAGATCTAAAGGGAGAGATAGAGTTTAATACAATAATAATGGGAGATTTCAATATCCCACAGATCATCTAGACAGAAGTCAACAAAGAAACATTAGATTTAAACTGCACTTTAGACCATATGGACCTGACAGACTTCTATAAAACATTTTATACAGCAGCTGCAGAATACACATTCTTCTTATCAGCACATGGAACATTCTCCAGGATAGATCATATGTTAGGCCACAAAACAAGTCTCAACAAATTTTAAAAAATCAGTATCATATCAAGTATCTTCTCAGACCACAATGGAATAAAACTAGAAATCAATACCAAGAGGAACACCCCCTTTAAAAAATGGTGGTGCCAAAATTGGATACCCATATGAATATGAATGAAACTAGACCCTTATGTCTCACCATATACAAAAATCTACTCAAATGGATTAAAGAGCTAATGTAAGACTCACAATTATAAAGCTACTATAAGAAAACATAGGAGACACACGAAAGGACATTGGTCTAGGAAAAGATTTTATGGCTAAGACCTCAAAAGCACAAGCAACAAAAACAAACATAGACAAATGGATCTATATTAAATTAAAATATTTACACAGCAAAGGAAATAATCAACAGAGTGGAGAGACAACCTGTTGAATGGAAGAAAATAATTGCAAACTATTCATCTGACAAGGGACTAATATCCAGAAAATAGAAGGAACTCAAATAACTTAACAGCAAAAAGCCTAATAATCCCATTAAAGAGTGGGCAAAGGACATGAATGGACATTTCTCAAAAGAAGAGATACAAAGAGTCAACAGATACTGAAAAAATGCTCACTATCATTAATCAGTAGGGAAATGAAAATCAAACCCCAATAAGGTAACATCTTATCTCAGAAAGGCTATTATTGAAAACATAAAAAACAACAGATACTAACAAGGATACAGAGAAAAGCAAAGTCTTATACACTGTTGGTGGGAATGTAAATTAGTACACAATTATGGAAAACAGCATGGATATTTCTCAAAAAACTAAAAATAGAACTACTATAGGATCTAGCAATCCTATCACTGGGTACTTATCCAAAGGAAGAAAATCATTACTTCAAAGGGATACCTGCACCCCCATGTTTATGGCAGCATGATTTTTATAGAAAATGTATGGAATCAATCTGAGTGCCCAACAACAAATGAATGGGTAAATGTTGAATATATACCCAATGGAATACTACTCAGCCATAAAAAAGAATAAAATCCTATCATTTGTAGAAACATGGCTAGAACTGGAGGACATTATATTAAGTGAAATAAGCCAGGCAGAGAAAAGCAAGTATCACATATTCTCACTTATATGTGGGAGCTAAATAGTTGATCTCATGGAGGTAGAGAGTAGAATGATGGTTACCAGAGCCTGGGAAGGATGTGTGTGTTGGGCGAGGGGGTGAAGAGAGGTTGGTTAATGGCAACAAATATATACTTAAACAGAAGGAATAGTTCTAATGATCAAAATAAGAGTAGCATGACTATAGTTAACCACAATATATTGTATATTTAAAAATAGATAGAAGAAAGGACTTGAAATATTCCCAACACATAGAAATGATAATTACTCAAGGTGATGAATAACCTAAATGCCTTGACTTAATCATGTATTCTATGAATGTAAAAAAATACCACACATACCCTATGAAAATGTACAAAAATAAAAATAACATAAAAAAGAGTTTAGGTTTGCCTATTTTAGATTTGAGATGCCCATTAAACATTCAAATGAAAAGGATGAGTGGGAAGTTGGATATACATATGATTTTGGATTTAATATGTATGTGGTATTTAAAGCTGTGAAACTGATGATCCTTTTCATGAAAATCATGACAGTTTCTCCCATTATTGGGGAAGTTCATTATATCATATTTTAAAAAGTAATGCTATTTTTAAGGTAATGCTATTTTAGGGTAATACTAAAATGTTTGTGCTTTCTAGGACTTAGTAAATTTCTCTAGGTTTAAAAGAGCTGCAGGTCATAAGTGTTTGTTACACAGAACATAGAAAAATGCTTATGTTAAAATGTTGAATAAAAAAGTATATGAAATCATATGCATTATAGAATCAGAATAATCTAAAAATATGCTTAGAAAAATATGTGAAGAAAATATGAAATTTTCAATAGTGATTGCCTTGGATATTGGGAGTATTGATGAAATTTTCCAATTTTTCAAGCTTGTGTTATTTCTCCAAATTTTCCCATGCAAATATGAATTACTTTTAAAATGGAAAAAAAAAAATAAAGTTTACCTTCCAAGGCTATGGAAAAATTTAAAAAGTTTTTCTTGTGTGCTGGTCATTTAATGTTTGGATACATAACAGAACACAGTGACTAATTGTATTGCATTTCCTCATTTATGATCATATGTGGTATGATGTAAAACCATAGAAAATGAAGATGAAGGCATTCACCAATCTCACCTGGATACCATGCAAAAAAATATTTGTCTTATCAACAATTTATCAATACATGAAACAGGTTTTCTAGAGAAACCAGGAAGAAAACAGGCCCTGTACCCAGCTTAATCCACGAATCTCACTATATTCAGGCTGCCCATTATTTCCAAATCAAATCAGTGCATTTTCCAGCTTCCTTTTAGGTCTCTGATCTCCTTCTCCAGCACACAGACTCCCTTTGGGATTTCTTTTTTAACACAAACTTTCACCATGGGGTTTCTTTTTTACCTTGTTCTTCCAGACACTCTGAAGGGTTTTGATTCTTCAAGGTTTATTTCAAAGTACTTGAAAGAGGGACCTCCTGAAGTGGGGTAAAATAGATTTAACAATACCAACCTACCTCATAAGGCTGCTGTGAGGAATAATAATATAAAGGACTACAAAGCACTTTGTAAATATAAAGTTCTACACAAATGCTTAATAATAATTACTGGGTACAGCACAATGTAGTCTTTTGTGCATTTATAGAAGTGCCAATGAGTAGGATAAGTTTCCCTCCTCCAGCTGTTTTTCGATTTTTATAATAAAAGTGTTTTATTTTAAATCATGGACAGAACATCCTTGTGCTCCAGGCCTTGGATGTGTTCCCAAGTAAGAACTGAAACAATGTCAGGCTTGGGAAAAGAAGCAGGGTGTCCCATATGCAGCTCTCTTCATGTTTGAAGATGCTTTGGCATAGTAGGGAAACCAGAGATGTATAACCCCATGTTATTTTTTCTCTCTGAATTGACAGATATATATTCTGTCCATTAACAGTATATTTGTGATGTGCAGGGCAATGCTCTCTGCTTTCAAAGCAGCATAAAGATTTACTTAAATTGTGCAATTTCACCTCTGTTTTTGATGATGCAAGGGAATCAAACTCATGCTTTAAATTTCCATTGATTGTCACTGGCATTAAACAGCTTCGAATTTCTTGTGTTTTTTAAATTTTTAATTATTAGGGGCACATTATAGCTGTACGTATTTATAGGCTACATGTGCTTTTAAAAGTTTTGTTACCCACCTCTTTAATTCACTGGACATTACAGGTCTTGCCTACTTGTCTGTTTTCTCATTAGTAACCAGGGCTTCCAAATACATCATTCCTTCAGTACCTGAAAGGTATCCACAATTATTTTGGAGACCATCTACTTTTGGATATTAGAATCCTCATGAAATTATTGTTCTGATCAAAATAGTTTTGATTTAGAAATCTTCTTATAATTTTTTCTAAGATGAAGTCTGACCTAAATCATCTCCATAATAGTTCACCACTGCAGTAGCTGTAAGAATGAACTGGTTTTCCAAAGCACGAGACTGTGTATCCCTGTCACACAAAGATCCCTGGAAACTGACAGAGGATAGGGGCCCCTTTGGAGGGACACTCTGCCTACTGTCTCGTCCAGAGAAAGGGAAGTCTTTGGTGTGTAGAGAGGGTTCAAGTCCACACTTCTGATCCCTGAAGGGAAGGGACGTATATCTGATCAGGCATTCATTCTTCAGCAAACACTTATTCAGTTGATACCGAGTGTTATGTACTGTGCATTGTGCTGAGAAAAAGTTAATGTTAAATAAGGAACAATATCTGGCCTTAAGCCAATCAAAGCCTGACAGCTCAGTCAGAAATACTAACATTCAATCTGATTAAGATGACATAAATGTTATAATGGGGGTATTGCACGAAGTGAGGTAGCAGCTGAAAAGAAGGAAATATGCTTCTTGAGGGAGTTAGAAAATGTTCACAAAGGAGATTATCTTTGATCTGGGTCTGGATGATGATTAAGCATTTTCCAAGTATTTGAGGAGTTTTGGGAATAGTAAGTGATTTATGCATGAACATAGCATAATTGGCAAATGGTGAGGAATTCAGAGTGGCTGAAGAGTTGATCAAAAGGGTTGTGGTGGGAGATGAAAATAGGAAGATTGGCTGACGCCATAGTGAGAGGAGCCATGCATGCTATGCCCAGAGTTTGGGACTCTTCTATACACAATGGGGAAGTTAGCTAAAGTTAGCATGATCATGTTTGCGTTTTAGAGAGACAATTCTGATACTGTATGGAGACTAGTCTAATTTAGGAAACCATTGAAATGGCTCTTTAAAAATGATCAGTGTCTGAGCAGTAACAGTGACTTTGCCTAAAACAAACCTGCAAATTCGTCTGAGTAGACACCCCAGATACTCATGTCTGAATGTAGCAGTTGCTTCCAAGGTCAACCTTTCAGCAATGTTCTTAGGAATGTTAACTAGTATCTGAGAGGCATATACTTCTTTCTAAGACATTTTTAGCTTTGTTAAGTCACAGTGCCCATGGCTGAGTGGTAGATGGAACTTCTAGTATAATTTTAGTAGCTTGATGATGGTCAAGAATCTTCAAAATAAGTAGAATTCTTTTTGTAGTTTAAATTTAATCTTGCTAATATCTTTCTTCCACATGGAGAGTGATCCTTAAATAGAGTTTACACAACAGATTTTTTTACACTTTTCAATTAGTTCAATCATACTACAATTTCACTTGACTACAAATATAGCAACAGCAATTATACTCTAAGCCTAATTGCTAATTGCCTATAAACTAAGGATTACTTACTTTTGTAAACTGCTAGCTCAGGTTTACAGAGCATCATGTGTTCAATTCATAACAGTGCCCACTAGCAACATGAATCTCAATCTATATTCTCAATATATTAAATTAATTGGCTACATCCATCAGGCATCATTTTTCCCATTTAAGTTGCTGCTCTTGAGATATATGAATTTTCACTCATCACTTTTCTCATTCGGAAATTTCGCTTTGTTTTTAAAATCAACTATTGAAAAGTAATTTATGTAAAGCAAAATGCACATATTTTGAGTATACAGTTCAAAGAATTTTGAAAAGTATACGTACATTCAAATGGGTACTACCAACCCATTTAAGACATGAAATGCTTCCATTACCCTGGAAAGTTACCTAGTGCCCACTTATAGTGAAACCCTTTGCCTTCTCACCCCAGGCAATCATTGATCTGATTTCTATCTCTGTAAATTAGGTTTGTCTTTTTTTAGGACTTCATGGAAATGAACCCATACAGCATGCACTCTTTTATATTATGTTTCTTTTGTGAGATTCAACTGTATTGTTGCATGTACCAGTAATTTAAGCCTTTCATTGATGAGTACTATTCTATCATATGAGCGTGCCACAATTTGTTTGTTTATTCAGCTTTTGATAGACATTTGGATTATTTCTAGTTTTGCCTTTTATGACTAAAATTGCTGTAAATATCAGTGTATAATTCTTTCTTGAGGACATATTTTTCTGTTTTTCTTAGGAAGATACTAAGGAGTGCATATGATGGTTTTATAGTAAATATATATTTCACTTTATAGGAAACTGTCAACTTGTTTTCCACAGTGGTTGTACTATTTTGCACTCACATCAGCAGTGTGCAAGAGTTCTAGTTGCTTCACATCTTGACTTATTATTGTCAGTTTTTAAATTTTGGTTGTTATAGTGGAGTGGTCCCCAACCTTTTTGGCACCAGGGACTGGTTTCACGGAAGACAGCTTTTCCATGGATGAGATGGCTGGGGGCAGGGGGCTGGTGCAGAGGTCAGGTAGTGATGTGCGGCCTGGTTCCTAACAGGCCAGGGGTTGGAGATTGTAGTTCTAGCGGTTATATAATAGAATATCATTGTGATTTCCCTGATGGCTAATGATAAACACTTTCTCAAGAGTTTTTTTGTCCATTCATGTCTATTCAAGCTTTTGGTTCATTTTATAAATCAGTTATCTTATTATTTAGTTTAAGAATTCTTTACCCTAGATATGAGTCTTTTGTCAAATCCATGTATTATGAATATTTTCTTCTAGTATATGTATTGCTTTTTCATTTTCTTAATGGTAGTTTTCAAACAGCAGAAGATTTAAATTTTGATAAAGTGCAATTGATCAATTTTTCTTTTATGGCTTGTGATTTTTTTGTGTGTCTGCCTAAGAAATAATTGCCTATCTATTTTTTAAAATTTTCCCCAACATTTTGTTCTAAAAGCTTTATAGTTTTATTTATACATTTAGGTTTGTAATCCATTTAAAATTAGTTTTTTGTGGATGGCATGAGGTTCTGTTTATTTTTCAGATGAATATCCAGTTATTCTAACATCATTTGCTGGGATTTTTCCTTTCCTTATTGATTTGACTTGGTATTCTGCTGAAAATCAATTGGCATTGTATGTGGTTCTATTTCAGAACTCTCTATTCTATTCCTTTGATCTATATTTTCATGATCTATATAGTTCTATCTTTAGTAATATGCTGATGGGTTTGTAGCCAAGGAGCAATAGATTATACCACATAGCCTAGGTGTATAATAGGCTGTACCATCTAGGTTTGTATAAGTACATTGTGTGATGTTTACACAATGGTGAAATCGTCTAATAAATAATTTTTCAAAATGTATCTTCATCATTAAGTGACATATGACTGTATCTGAAAAAGAAACCAAAAAAAAATCCCATTTATAATACCTGCACAGAAATAAGATACTTAGGAATAAATTTAACCAAGGAAGTGAAAGATTTCTATACTGAAAATGATAAAAATTGGTGAAAGAATTTAAAAAAGACAATGAAATGGAAAGATATCCCATGTTCATAGCTTAGAATAATTAATATTATCACAATGTCCAGAGATCACCCAAAGTGATCTATAGTTTCAATACAATCCCTATCAAAATACCACTGACATTCTTCACAGAAATAGAAAAAAAAAAACCCTAAAACTCAAAAAGAAACACAAAAGACCCTGAAGAGCTAAGGCAATACTGAACAAAATGAACAAAGTTGGAGGCATCACACTACCTGACTTCAAAATATACTACAAAGCTATGGTAACCAAAACGACATGATACTGGCATAAAAAAGAACAAAAAGACCAATGGAACAGAATAGAGAGCCTAGAAATAAATCCATACATTTACAGCCAACTAGTTTTTGACAAAGTTGCCAAGAGCACACAATGGGGAAAGGACAGTCTTTTCAATAAATGGTGCTGGGAAAACTGGATATCCATGTGCAAAAGAATGAAATTAGAACTTTATCTCATACCATATACAAAAACCAACTCAGAATGGATTAAAGACTTAAATGTAAGACCACAAATTAGGAAACTAATAGAAGAAACCATAGGAGAAAATATTCATGACATTGGTTTGGGCAATAATTTTTGGATATGACCCCAAAAGCATAAGCAGCAAAAGCAAAAATAGACAAATGTGACCCCATCAAACTGAAAAGCTTCAACATGGTTACTATAGCAAAGGAAACAATCTACACAGTGAAGAGACAACTTACAGAATGGGAGAAAATATTTGCAAATTATATACCTGATAAAGGGTTAATATTCAAAATATATAAGGAACTCAACTCAAGAAAAGAAATGGACCTTGATGGCATTTTTCAAAAAAGACATAAAAATGGCTGATAGGTATATAAAAAAATGCTGAACATGACTAATCATCAGGAAAATTCAAATTAAAATCACAGTGAGATATGACCTTGTTACTGTTAGAATGGCTATTATTGAAAAGACAAAACCCAACAAATGTTAGAGGCATTTAACAAATGTTAAATGGCAAGGATGTGGAGAAAAGATAACCCTTGTACACTGTTCATGGGAATGTAAATTAGTATAGCCATTCTGGAAAACAGTATGGAGGTTCTTCAAAATATTAAAAATAGAACTACCAGTTAATCCAGCAATCCCACTACTGGGTATATTTCCAAAGGGAATAATATCACTATGTTGAAAAGATTTCTGTATTCTCATGTTTATTGCAGCATTATTCACAATAGTCCAGATATGGAATCAAATTAGGTGTCCACCAATGGATGAATGGATAAAGGAAATATGGTAAGTATAAACAATGGATTACTATTAGCTATAGAAAAGAAGGAAATTCTGTCATTTGTGACAGCATGGATGGACCTGGAGAACATTATGTTAAGTGAAATAAGCCAGGCACAGAAATACAAATACTGCATGATCTCACTTGCCTATGGAATCTAAAAAACTTGAACTCATAGAAGTAGAGAGTAGAATTGTAGTTACCAGGGGCTGGAGTGGTTGGGGAGAGTTTGGGGAGATATTGGTCAGAGGATACACAATTTTCAGTTGGGTAGAAGGAATAAGTTCGACAAGTCTATTGTGCAACATGGTGACTATAGTTAACAGTATATTTAATTCCTGAAAAATGCTAAGGGAGTGGATGTAAAGTGTTCTTACTACAAAGATGATACTACGTGAGGTTATGCATATGTTAACTAGTTATTAGGTTGTTGCAGAAGTAATTGTGGTTTTAGCCTTGTTGATATTTTCTGTTTGATATTGGAATACATTCTTAAATAAACGTGGTTATGTTATACATCATTTTAATGTGCATTTCTCGCTTTATGTATTTTTTGCTAATGACTTATTACTTGCTGTTTATTTTATATTTATTTTAGACTGTGGAAATGATGTTAGACAAAAATCAAATTTGAGTGATTTTCTTATTCAAGTTCCAAATAGGTCATAAAGCAGCAGAGACAACTGGCAACATCAACAACTCATTTGGCCCAGGAACTGCTAACAAATGTACAGTGCAAAGGAGGCAAGAGCCTTGAAGATGAGGAGTGCAGTGGCCAGCCATCGGAATTTAACAAAGACCAGTTAAGAGCAATCATCAAAGCTGATCCTTTTACAACTATACTAGAAGTTGCCAAAGAACTCAATGTCGACCATTCTACGGTCATTCAGCATTTGAAGCAAATTGGAAAGGTGAAAAAGCTCAATAAGAGGGTGGCTCATGAGCCAACTGAAAATAAAAAAAAAATTGTCATTTTGAAGTGTCATATTTTCTAATTGTATGCAACAACAACAAACCATTTCTTGATCAGATTGTGACTTGCTACTAAAAGTGGATTTTATATGACAACCAGCAATGACCAGCTCAGTATTTGGACTGAAGAGAAGCTCCAAAGCACTTCCCAAAGCCAACCTTGCACCAAAAAAAGGCCATGGCCACTGTTTGGTGGTCTGCTGCTGGTCTGATCCACTACAGCTTTCTGAATCCCAGAGAAACCATTATATCTGAGAAGTATGCTCAGCAAATCAATGAGATGCACCACAAACTGCAATGCCTGCAGCTGGCATTGGTTAACAGAAAGGGCCCAATTCTTCTTCACAACCAATGCTTCAAAAGTTGAACGAATTTGGCTACGAAGTTTTGCCTCATCCTTCATATTCACCTGACCTCTTGCCAGCTGACTACCACTTCTTCAAGCATCTCGACAACTTTTTACAGGAAAAATGTTTCCACAACCAGCAGGATGCAGAAAATACTTTCCAAGAGTTCATCAAATCCTGAAGCATGGATTTCTATGCTACAGGAATAAACAAACTTATTTCTTGTTGGCAAAAATGTGTTGATTGTAATGGTTCCTATTTTGATTAATAAAGATGTGTTTGAGCCTAGTTATAATGATTTAAAACTCATGGTCGAAAACCACAATTACTTTTGCACCAACCTAATATATTTAATAATTTCTCAACATATACGTACTTTAAAACATGGTAAATGCATACAATTTAATCTGCCAATTAAAAAAATAAATAAAAATAAAAAAAGTCTACAAAAAAATGTAACTCTATACTATATATCTGCCAAGAGAGGAAAGAGAAGTTGAGAGTGAAGCTTTGAAAATGAATAAAAAATATTTTTAAGATTTATTATATAATTTTTCCTATTTTGTGAAGAAAAAAATTTTTTTGGTTTAACTGACCTTTTAGGGGAAGGAGTGGTTTAAGGATAACTAGAATACATGATTTCTGAGTAGTTCTTTTAAACTCTTGCTTAAAATCTTAAAAATAAATTGTACCCAAAGTGATAAGTACCACAGGATTATCGATACTCTAATCTAAAAAGAGCAATACTAGACAATCAGGGGTCCAACGTGGTCTTTTCTTAGGTTAATATAGCTGAATTCTAAACATATCCCTTACTAAGGAACTGTGAGTAAAGGTAAAATAAGTGTGACCTTATTGCTATGTTTAGCAGCACTATCGTGTGAAACATATTTTATGATTATAATGTGTTAGAGAAAGAGAGAGGGGAGAGAGAGAGAGAAACAGAACTCGTATTATATCTGTCAGGCCCTGCTTTAAACACTTTACATATTATTATAATTATTTCTTCCTATGACAAACTTATACTATTATAATCAAAAGGAAACTTTTGCCGGAGGAAGTAACTTTCTCAAAGTCACACAGGTAGTAAGTGGATTGAACCTAGGCAACCTAACTCTGGAGTCTGGGCTCTTAGCTAGTACTTTATAGTACTTATTACTAAACTTGAACAGAGAATGCCTAAATGCATTCTTTTTACTTTGAAGGACTAAATGACTATTATATACGAATGATAGGTACACCAATAATGTTTTTATTTCTGAAACTAAGAGAATACTCTAAAGTGGATTTCATAGGGATGATTAAACAAAATGTAGACAATTTTTAGATCTTCCATTAAAGCAAGAGTCAGTTAATCAATTCTTTTGCTTACACAGGATGGCAAAGATAATTTCAACTAGTTCATTCATTGAAATGATTCAGTTTTAGGGAAGGGCATGTTGAGTTAACCTATTACTTTTGCATTACATAAACACAGGCCATGTGACTGATATCAAATCTAAACATTCTAGTTTTAGCATTGTCTCCAAAGCAATTAGTATGCTGTTTGGGAGGAATATCTGGGCATTTCCCCCTCATAATTAGTATTGTTTGTATAAAGCCATTAAACAACCTGCTAAAAAACTAAAACTAAAACCAAAAAAAGAAAAAGAAAAAAAGGCTTCAAGAGGGCATTCCCTTTCAAAGAAGGATGGCTACATTAATCTGACAAATGTTGAATACATTCAGCCAACTGTTTAATGCAACTGGGAGATCTAGGTTCCTTAGGAAAGGATTTCTTATAGTGGTATTGCAGGACTGGCATGGCAAAGGCAGGAAGGAAGGTGGTCCCTCTATCCAGTTTCTATTGAGCTTTGTAAAAAGCCAGCCAATTATAAATGCATTTTTTCTCTGATCTGGGTCTCTCCTGTGCATTTTAACCTCCTCCGAGTATTTTTGTCTTTGCTCATTTTAAGAAGTTCTATACTAAGGTATCTTTAGTGAGAGGCTTTTCAAGCATATTTTATTGGCACCTTGAGATGCAATAACATAACCCAGGCCTACAACTCCAGCGTGATACACTGAATATGACATTTTTGGAATCCTTGGAATAATAATTTACACTTATAAGGCTATGAAATACAAATGATTCACAAAACAGTCATGAAATAGTCATAGAAGATTTAGAAATGGGGTATTTAAAAGCATATTTGTATGGACAATGAGGTAGAAAATCAATACAGAAAGAACCACGACTTATATTTTTCACCAGGGTAAGGTGAAAACAGAAATGAATCTACACAATTATTCTCCACTTGTAATATCCAGAGTTATGTGCACAGCTTTTCAGAGTTTTAAGGAAATTTCAATTCCCATGACAAAATTTTAGCCAGTGCAGAAGACAGTGTCTCTTGTCACCAATGTATGGACATGCTGGCTAAAATAAATGCTTTGCATAAATAGTCAATCATGAATCCAAGAGAGAGATCCCCACGAGCCAGAAATGAAGAGGAACCGTAAAGTCAAAGTGAGCAGGAGCTAAAGCGAAATGGCTGGGTGGTCTAGAAACAGCACATAAGTTGTGGGTGGGGCATGAGGCGGCGGCTGGGGGAGTGTTACTGGTCTTTCCTGAGTGGAAAAGGGGTACAGTTTGAAGGCTTCTTGTAGTCAGAGAGCTAGAATTGAAACACTAACACAGAGCCAGGATTCAGGAAAAGACTGCCTTGAGTGAAAGTGCTGTTCAGAAGCACTTTACACCTTGATATGGGCCAGTGACTAGCAGTTTGCCTCCTGCCCGTAAGAGTAGACACAAAGTCACTCACAGATACTACCAGTGTCCTGAGTGGACACTGCAATGCCTGCAACAGGACCAGGGGCACTGTAGGTGGAAAATATTTACCAAATGGGTGAAGAACACCAGGCAGGTACCTAATATAATGCTATCTCCGATTTCCTTGAGCTTCTACCATGGTTCAGGAATGTTCACCGATAGGGATAAAAATAGTGAAAAAAACACCCATAAAATCCTTGCCTTCATGGAATTCACATTTCAGTTGTCTGAGAATCAACCACAAACAAACACATAAATATAAATACAAAATAGGTCATGTAATGGTAAGTGCTATGAGGAGAGTAAAGTAAGTTGAAGAGGTTGGGGTAGAGGAGGGGGAGCTATTTGATATAGGGTAGCAAGGGAAAGCTTCACTCATGAGGTGACACTTGACCAGATACCTAAAAAAATTAGACCGTGAGCCATGCAGCTATCTGGGGAAAGTGCACCAGGCAGAGGGAACAATGAGGCAATTGTGCTGAGGCAAAGGTGTTCCTGGTCAGTTCAAGAAATAGCAAGGAGAGGAATAAGCAGGACAAATGGGACAGGGGATGCATTCATCTCCTGTGGTTGTGGAAGATGGCTTTGTATATAAAAAAGTATTGTGGGCTTTGCTCAGAACTTTGGTTTTTAGTGTCAGTAAGATGACATGATCTAGAAGGATCCCTCTGGCAGCTGTGTGGCCAATACCCTGCAGGGAAGACGAGAGTGGGAAGACCAGAGAGAAAGCTACAGCAATATGGCCATTGTTACAAAAATCTTAAATAAGTTACTACCATATCAAATCCATCAGGACTAAAGAACAATGTATGACCAAGAGGCTTTATATTAGGAGTATAAAGATGTATTAACATAATAAAAACCATTAGAGCTGTGTATCATATTAACAAATTAAGGGGTTAAACAGAGTATCTCAGTTTATGAAGAAACAATTGCTATAATTTAGCACGTATTATATATAAACTCACTGCAAAGTAGGAATAGATCTTAACTTGAAAAAGCACAACTACCAAAAGCCTCTGTAAATATTCAGTGGCAAAACATTTAGAAGCATTTTAACTGAAGTCAAAACAAGAACACATGCTGTCAGTACCATTATTTAATAGTTTACTGAAGAATCTGGCTGGTGCATTAAAACCAGAAAGAATTTTAAAATAGCATAATGAATGATGAAGAGGAGGCAAAGTGATTTTGATTTGTAGGTCATAAGATTTACATTAAGGCTAAAAAAATTGAGTATAAAATAATTATTGAATACAAAAAAATCAACACATAATAATGCTATGCATCACTAATAACAAATTTAAAATCATATAAAAAACAGATACAACTCTAAAATATAAATGTACAGAAATAAACTTCAAAAAAGATGTATAAGAACTCTATTAAAGAAATTACAAAATGTTATTACAATGGTTATGGATGAAAAGACTCAAAGCTAGAATGATACCAAATTTTCCCTTTATTAATCCATAAATGTAATGCAATTGAGGTATAACTACATGGTGAGTGCCAGGCGCACTGTCTGGGGAATGGACATGTTTGAAGCTCTGACTCAGGGGGATGTGCGGGACATGGGCAATATATATAACCTGAACTTTTGTACCCCCATAATAAGCTGAAATAAAAAAAGAAGGAAAAAAAATAGAAATATAATTCTTAATAACATTTTACATAGAACCAGAGAAACTGATTCTGAAGTCTGTATGAGAAAGTCCTGATCCAAAAACGTTGTCCAAAACAATTCTGAAAAAGTAGAAGACGAGGGGCCTTCTAGCCTATCTTACAATAAAACAAAGTTCTAATAATTGAAACAATATGGTGTTGACCTAATGCCAAGCATCTGTGAGAACTTAGAATGTGACAGAGAAATCATTAGAATTCAACTGAAGAAAGAAGGTATCATTAATAGGAAATAAATGGTATTAGGAAAATTGGTCTTTTATATAGAAAAAGTATTGACTCTGATATATATTCATTTAACAGTTGTCATTTACATTTGGTAATATACTATAAATCACTTCCAAAATATCTTTCTTTCTCTCTGCTAAGCATAATTTTTTCTAAAGCAGAAATTTACCTAAACTGAAGTCTTCCAATCCTGTCTTACCAAACTTTAACAGAATTGAGTAAGATGTGACTAGTACTGTGGCAACTGTTTGACTTAATGAAAGGAAGTAACTGTAGTTCTAGAAGAATTAGACTAAACAAATCATATTCAAATTTTATATATTATTTAATTATAAGATTCCAATTTCAATGCTGACTTTTCTTTTGATGTTTTATATATTTTCTTTCAGGTCATAACATATTTTAGACTACAACCTTCCCACCTACACCCACCCAATCATTAGTCCCTTAAAAAAAATAAATTTTAAAATAACATATTTTAATAGTTTAAAATAGGAGGGAAATACTTTAAAACAATATGGTAAATTATTTCAAAGCCAATTCATAAGCAGATCCATGTTTGTAAATTATCTGTAGGGGATGAAAACACACAAAGAACAATTTTCTATTTGATCATAATGACTTAAACACAGACCTAATCATTAGTGCTTTACAAACAAATTATATGATATTGCAAATGCTGTTAATCAAATAGCTTTAACACTAGGATTTTAACCTAATTTTTAAGGTCGCCCTTGCAGGCAGCAGGCAGTGGTTCTTACATATTAGTGTGCAGACTAATCACTTGACAAGGCTGCTAAAAATGAAGATCCCCACAGTCTGCACTGAGAGGTTGCAGTCACAGGTTCTGGAGGGGAGCCTAGGGCTCTTCAGTGGTAACAAGCCCCACTGTGACTCCGATGCAGGCAGACTTTGACCACATTTTGGGAAAGGTGGGGTAGGAGAATCCGGGGGAAACTCCCTGCTGGTTTCTTTTTTGACAAGTACCATTTCCATCTTTCTCATTCTCCTTTTTCCTTTCTGCTCCAGAAATTCAAAGAGGCAGATAGTTAAATAGACATTGGCCATTGTGGGTGGGGGAGAGAAATATGAATTCTCCTTAGACTCTTAATTCTGAAGAGTCCTTTAGGTGTATTTGGCTATTTGAGGTTCTTTATTGTTTTTATTTATTTTATACATATATATATATATTTATTTCAGAATATTATGGGGGTACAAATGTTTTGGTTACATAAATTGCTTTTGTGCTGTTTAAGTCAAAGTTATAAGTGTGTCCATCACCTGGATAGTGTCCATTGTACCCATTAGGTGTGAATTTACGCATCCTCGTCTCCCCACTCCCACCTGCTGGATTTCTGATGAATGCTATTTCTATATGTGCACATAAGTTTTCCAACTTAATGGTGAGTACAGGATGGAACTGGAGACCATTCTTCTAAGCAAAGTATCACAAGAACGGAGGTTCTTTATTGTTTTGATGGATAATGATGTGATTCAAAAGACCTGGGTGCTTGGTCTAAATTTTCAAACATTATCTAACCACTGAATCTTGAATAACCAAACTGTAAGCTGACTTAATTCATAGGAATACAGTGTTGATAAAATGAAACACCATATGTAAGATGATAAGTGTGATGCAAGTGCAAAATCATGTCTTCATTTATGTATTTTATTTATTAAATATAGTTAAGTGTTCCAAAGATAATTGTCTATACTCTTTTGAACATGGATAGTTTTAAAAAATTATATTAAAAAAGGGGACCATATTACTATGAGCTCTACATAAAAATTTGAATTTGAATTTTCAACCTGAACAAGTCTATTCATAAATTTTTGCTTGGTGAACTAGATATAACCACAAAGACCCACTGCTCCAGCTGGAACTACAAATATAATATGATAATATCTTTTCTATTTCTTTGCTTAATTATTTGACACCTCCATTATCCCCATTAGCTATATAAGACAGAAGTTAAAAATCTCTCTCTGAGATTCAGTTGTCCAAGATTCCTGGGACTTACTTAGGTGCAAGGTTGTTGGAGCCTCTTCCAAAAATCGAGTGACGAATAGTGGGACATTCTGATTGGTCCACTGCAGGTTCACAGTTTGGGGTTGCCCTTGCCTCTGTTTCCACTACAGAGTATTGCTATTGTAATTTGTTCCTTTGTACATAGCAAAGACTATACTTTTCCATTTGGTCACGAAATTTTTATTAGGACCCATTTCTGTGCTAGAGTGGCTGCCATACTTGGTATCCAGGTTATAGTTTGTTAAAGTTGCATTCATGCATTGAGCATGTATTTTATACCTAAATGATGACGCAAAGAGGCTTGAAGGGGGTTCTAGTCTTAGCCATGTGATCATGAATGCCTCAGCACTGGCCTTAAGATTCCTCCCATACTGTGCCAAGATCCTCTTTGTAGTCCTTGCTGTCCATTTCTACCAATGACTACCAATAAGACCATCTCAAATTCTGAGCTCAAGGAATAAGTCAGATGGAAATCCCATTCTTTCCAGTAGCTTTTTCTATTGATAGGAAATTTTTCTCTTTCCTCCCTTGAGATGACTCCTGCATTTCAAGGGGGTCCTAGGAGTAGCAGACTTCATTAAGCCAAAAAGAATAGATCTTTTACACTCTTCCCCCAGAGTAACTGGTACCCAGATGATATATGCAAAATAGGAGGAACTGGTCCAGTGACTTCCAAAGCAAAGAATAAATTCTCCAAGGTGATTTGTGTTTTCTGAATTCTACCTAACCAAGCATTGAAAACTGGTGACTACCAGCTGAAGAGAGCCTTTGGATTGTTTAGTTTGAGCATTCAATGACTAGCATAGGATTTAAAAATTTTTGTGCTTGAATGCTTTTAAGTGGGATATACATTCATTTTTCCTTGTATGACTCATTATTCCGTTTTATTACATTCAAACAATCCATTCACACATGCATACCTACTTAGCCCCTGCAAATGTTTCCCTTCACACATCTACTCAAAATTGACTTAAATTTGACATTTTTTGCTTGCTACATAAACACAACCCTCCTAGTTGATTCATATATCAAAAGATTTTTACATACAAGATCATATCACCAGCAAATAGGGATAGTTTGACCTCCTCTTTCCCAGTTTGGATGCCCTTTATTTTCTTCTCTTGCCTGATCGCTCTGGCTAGGACCTCCAATACTATGTTGAATAGAAGTGGTCACAATGAGACTTTTGGTCTCATTCCAGTTCTTAGGGGGAATGCTTTCAACTTTTCCCCATTCACTATAATGCTGACTGTGAGTTTGTCATATATGTCTTTTATAATTTTTATGTATGTTCCTTCTATGTTTGTTGAGAGTTTTTAAGCCTCCACCAAAAGATTCCTGGAATTGATAAATAAATTTAGCAAAGTCTCAGGTTATAAAATCAATGTACACAAATCAGTAGTATTTCTACATACTAATAACAGTCACATGGAAAGTCAAATCAAGGACTAAATACCATTCACAACAGCTAAAAAGAAAATAAAATACCTAGGAATATACTTAACAAGGAGGTTAAAGACCTCTACAAGGGGAGCTATAAAACACTGATGAAAGAAATCACAGAAGACATTCCCTGCTCATGGATTGGTAGAATTAACATCATTAAAATGTTCGTAGTTCCCAAAGTGGTTTACAGATTCAATGCAATCTTTAGCAAAATACCAGTATTATATTGCACAGATCTAGAAAAAACAATCCTAAGCTTTATTTGGAACCAAAAAAGAACCTGAATAGCTAAAGCAATCTTAAGTAAAAAGAACAAATCTGGAGGCATCACATTACCTGATTTCAAATTATACTATAATACAAGACTGTAGTAACCAAAACAGCATGGTATTGGTATAAAAGTACAGACATAGACTATTGGAACAGAATAGAGAATCCAGGAATAAAATCATCTACCTACAACCAATTGATCTTCAACAAAGCAAACAACAACATACATTGGGGAAAGAATGCCCTGTTTGATAAATGGTGCTGAGAAAATTGGATAGCCACATGCAGAAGAATGAAATGGGACCCATAGCTCTTGCCATATACAAAAATTAATTCAAGATGGATTAAAGACTTAAATGTAAGGCATGAAACCATAAAAATTCTAGAAGAAAATTTAGGAAAAACTCCTTTAGACATCAGCCCAGGGAAAGAATTTATGACTAAGACCCCAAAGGCAAATATAGTAGCAACAAAAATAAATAAATGTGACTTAATTAAATTTAAAAAGTTTCTGCATAGCAAAGAAAATAATCAACAGAGTGAATAGACAACTTACAGAATGGGAGAAAATATTCCCAACCTATACATCTGACAAAGGACAGATATTTAGAATCCACAAAGAACTCAAACAAATCAGCAATAAAAAAAACAAACAATCCCATCAAAAAGTGGGCAAAATACACTATGAACAGAAGTTTTTTGAAAGATAGACAAATGACCAAAAAACATACGAAAAAATGCTCAGCATCACTAATTATTGGGGAAGTGAAAATTAAAACTACAGTGAGATAGCACCTTACCCCTTCAGAATGGTCATTTTTAACAAGTCAAAAAACAATAGATGCTGGTGTGGATGCAGAGAGAAAGGAACACATATACACACACTGTTGGTGAGACTGTAAATTAGCACAACCTTTATGGAAAACAGTTTGGAGATCCCTCAAAGAAATAAACGTAGATCTACCATTGGATCCAGCAATCCCACTGCTGGAGAGGTATCCAAAGGAAATGAAGTCATTTAATCAAAAAGCCAACTGCACTTGAATGTTTATTGAAGCACAATTCACATTTGCAAAAATGTGGAATCAATCCAAGTGCCCTTATATTCATGAGTGGATAAAGAAATGTATATATACACCATGGAATACTACTCAGCCACAAAAAGGAATGGAATAATGTCATTTGCAGAAATGTGGAGTATACTAGAGAACACTATGCTAAGTGAAGTATCTCAGGAATGGAAAACCAAACACCCTATGTTCTCACTAATAAGTGGGAGCTAATAGATGGGTACACATGGGCACAAAGTGATACAAAAGACATGAGAAACCAAAAAGGGAGGAGTGCAGTAGGATGAACGTGGGATAAAAACTTACCTGTTGGGTACATTGAACACTATTCTGGTGATGGGCACACCAAAAGCCCTGACTTAAGCATTATACAACATATCCATGTAACAGAAACACTTGTACCCCTCCAATTAATATTTTGAAATAAAAAAGATTTTTACAATATTAAATATTACCTAAGGTTCAGGTCTAAAACTTTAACCTTATTATTAAAAATAATCTAGAGACAGGAAAAAAAAAACCCCAAAACTTTGAGTACAGCACCTTGTTTCCAGGTTTAAGATATTTTCATTCCTGCAAAAAATATTTGCCAGTTTATAAAATAGCATGTACCCTACCAAAATGATAATGCATTTGATGATGATCATCATCAGGAGTATAATATCAATATTTAAAGTCATTTTCATTTTAATTTAAACCCTTTTCCTAGACTATGATTATTTCAGGTATGAAACTGTGAATATGAGCTAATTTGATGTGAAACTGTCAGTAAACTAGGAAACATCAACATTGAGTTGGTTTTTGTATCTAAATGATGAAGCAAAGGCATGACCTCATTGGATTTCTATTTTTTCTTATGCAGAAAGGGGCCATAATTTCTCATACTGATTTTGTGAGCATGGCATGAGAAAAATGTATCTTTATGATACATTATTGAATAGTTGAACTTCTAAAAATTGCATGCAACTTGATTTTTTTCCCCAGATTGAATTAGAAACGCAGTAGAAAAAATGTTTTTAGGAAATTTATAGTAAATTATTTTGTGAATTATTGTGTGGATAGTATTAGTATTTCCTAATACCTTGTATCTTTAGGTTAAGAATTAATACATTATTTTCCTAATATATAAATATATTTAACCATGTAAAAAGTCCCTAAAATTGTAAAAGAAAGCTATAAAATATTTAAAACAATATATTTTTTTATTATAGGGAAGTCAACATTCTAAACAAGTATCTTATAAATATTTTATAATCTGGTTAGTTGGCTAACATAATAATTAGGGGACAATTTAAAATAAATTTTAATGTGAACATTAAAATTCTAACTTGAAGGCAATGGTAGAAAGTTTTTATCAAGAAATTTGGTAAAATATCAATAATTAATAAAAATAACCATTCTATTGGTAGGTTGTGTAACAATGACAATATTATAAAATGTTATGTTTAATAAAAGTTTGAAGCAGTACATATTCTCATCAATGCAATAAAGTTATTTATTGCTTATAGATATATTTTTGTATAATATACTTAGTGAATTAGGTTATTATGGGTTATATTCATTTTGTACTCACTAAATCCACCTGAAAATTCCAGGGCAAAAAAAGAGAAAGAAATACTTAGATAACACTGGATGTATATTTCTACTTAAATTATACTTAATTGGTCTCTAGTTTCTTATTTTTTCCAACCATGATGTTTACATAGTTCATACTTCTTTCACTTACTATATAATTTTTAATTATATATAATAAATATATATAATATATATACAATTTTTTAATTTTTATTTATGGCTGGATAAATCCACCATCTTGACTAAGGAGAATTACAAAGCAATTGTAACAATGGTGACTTATTATTATAACTAACAGAAAAAGTTACTTAGCCATAAATTAATGCATAATCTATCTTTTTCCAGTATGCACTGGTTATATGAGGCATATATTGTTCTAGCTCTGTGAAAGGTCTCTTCTCAAAAAAGAAAGAGATAATAAAAATACATTGAAAAAGTTGTTAAATCTGTAATTTTTAAAAAAATAGTTCCTCTAATGTTTCTGGCTAGTTTGCAAAACTTTTTTCTATTTTTTTGAATCCTTTAAACATTTTTGATGTTCATTATTTTAACTGCATCCTTAAATATTTTACATGCTTCTATTTATAATGACTTTTAGTATATTCCCAGTGATAAAAACACGATTAGTTCAGTTGCCTTCTTTTTGCTCTATTTGGTTTATAGTAGAAAGACTGCTTTGTCTTTATAAACAATACAAAATGACATTGTTTCGTTTTCTAGGTCTCTTAAGTGGTAATTTTGGGAGAAAATTGTTCTCCTACTATGGCTTTTGTACAAAATGACAAAGGTAGAAACAACTGCTTCTGTCCCAAAGGCACAACTGTCCACAGTCAAAGTGAATGTCATTCCAAGAATCAATTATGTGTTGAGAAAGAAACCACTCAAGGCACTAGACTGTATTTTCAAAAAGGAAAGAAAAAGAAATCTCTAGTTTATATTGGTCTCTTATTGGAGGAGAAAAGCTTAGATTCGTTCTTTTTATTTGTTTCTCCCTATCCTAGATGGCTTTAATCTTACAAATATATAAGCACATTGCTTTACATTTACCTTCCAATTTTTTTTTTCCAATGGAAAACTGTTTCAGCTCAGACAAGGCAGCAGCCTTCATTTGGCCAAAATGATGTTTACCCAAAATGTTACATTCTAACTTAAATGTCCAAAGTGGAAACAGTTAAGAATTCCATTAGCCTTAGCAAACGACATAAATTAATTTAACAAAGAAAGATTTTTAGAGGTTGTGGCAAATGGCTGACTAGAGACATCACTAGCCAGAGAGTCCTGGAGGGAAGGAAGGGTTTCAGATAAAGGAAGGGGGAAATGGGCACAGCTTGGGTGTAGTTTGGAGGAGGAGGTGCCAGAGCTTGCTAGGGACTTCAAAGAGGGAAATTGGGAAGAAGAACAGGAAAAAGGAAAAAGAAAAAAGAGAAAGAGGAGAAGAGCTCAGCGAGGATCAAACCCAGAGAGGCTTGGCGGCCAGTGAAGGGGTGAGGGGTAATCCCGTTTCCCATTCCCACACACCTTCAGTACTCAGAAGGCTACTGAGTTGTTTGGAAGCTTTTTCACCCTTGTGAGCCCGGGCATTGCTGCAATCACTGAATTGTGTGGAGATCTGGTGTGATCCCGGCCGGAGCTTGGACATTCTGCACAGGCTTCCCTCCAGGGGAGGAGGACTGGAGGAGCCGGGGTCCCAGCTCTCCTCCATCCAGACTCTTTTCCTCTCCTGTCCCTCCCTAACCCACTGCAGCTGGGAGGACAGATTGAGACTTTCTGTAGCAGCCACCTCTCATCAGCTGTGGTGTCCTCCAGTCTGGGGTTTCCATGGAGAGCGGGGCCCATACCTTCCCCCTGGGGACCTGCGGTGGTCACAGAGGGTCCCAGTCAGGGGGTTCTCTGTTCCTGGCACTCTCCAGAGTTGCACACCAGAAGATCAGACATGCAGGCCAAATCCCTGGCCCCAAGGTCTTGAGCGGATTGCTCGGGGGAACAAGGGAGAGGTGTGAGAGCTTGAGAGCTTGACCCGGGAGGTGAGGGAACTCACACAGGCAGGACTGACAAGAGAATACAGTGGGGGTCCAAGCTGCCATGATCTGCTGGAACACCCACCCCCCAACAGGAAAGTTGCACTGTGCCGTTGCTACAGAGCCTGGCATGTTGGGGCACCGATTTGCAAACAGGCGCTGGAGGTAGCCTCTTGGGGTAGGGGTAGCAAGAGAGGGGCAGAGCTCACTCCAAGAGCCAGCTGGTGAATTATAGACAGCCCCTCCCCCATGAGCAATCTTTCCAGTTTTGAGAGACTGCTTTGGCCCCTCTCCCAGTGGCTTTTCCCAGGAGCCTGGGATAAGACCTTTGAGCTCTGCTGAGACTTTGTCCAGCCTTCCAGGCTTGCCCAACCTAAACCTGCCCAGCCTCACTTCCCTACCCACCTCTGTTGTGGTGGAGAACAAGCAATCCTTTGGGAGCTATTGGGCCCCTTCCACTGCCTGGGGCATTCAAGTGCTTCTTCTAAGGGGCTAAAGCCTATTATAGGCACAAAAGTACATGTCTGCAGTTGGATCTTTCCTGTAAGCATCAATCACTGACAGAAGAACTGTATAGGTCATTACAGCACCTACTGACTTAATCAAACAGGGCCTGGCTGATTCTTACTCATAGGCACCACCCACCAACTCAGAGATTAAGCCTGGGATCCCAGTACAGTTCACACTGCTGAGAAGAGGGGAAGACAGCCAAATAGAAGCAACTCAAGGGAGCACTGCTTATTAGGAGAGGGATGAAAGTTGCAGGCAGCTCGAGCTGCGAGCGGTCTCCCTTATCCACTGCAGACCTCTGGACTGATCAGGGAGCTGCTCAGAGTCTATGCAGGGACATTGCTCTGGAGAGTAGCTGCAGCAGAGATCCAGTAACTGTCAATCCTGGATCTCTGCAACAGACACTACCCTGATTGCTCTGGTGCATGGAGCCAGGTCTGTTTGGGACTCAGCCTTCCAGCAGTAGCCTCTGCATCACCCCTGCCAGGCCAGGGAGGGAGCAGACAGTACAGAAGCTCTTATGTGTTATACCCTGAAACCGGGGGCTGAGCATGCTTCCTCCCTTGCACAGGACCTGTGCAGAGGAGCCACAGACACCACAGGCACCATCTGGGAACACTTGGGCAACAGTCTTAGTGGGTCCTAGGTGTGGGGGGCGAAACTTGGCTGACCAGCAACTCCAGCCTGCATATGTGGTCCCCGGGCAACTGAGACAAACCTCTGCCTGTGTGTTTGGGCATCAGCAGTCTGCACACTGGCAGAACAGCCCTCCATTTGTGTGGCTCTGCCCCTGTAAGCCCTAGAGCCAGCTCTGAAACTCTAGCTGTGCCTAAGCCTCTGCCCCTGTAGCTCCAGGGCCTCCACCAGGCCTGCAATACCACCCCTGAGATTCCAGAGTTGAGCCTGGACCCCAAGACACCATGTCCTGCATCTCTACCACTGCTTCTAGGCCAGCAGAACCTCCCTGAGATCCAGTGCTTCATCCAGACCTTAGCTGTCCTCATCTCTCACCACTCAAAAAGTTAATTCAAGATGGATAAAAGACTTAATTAAATGTAATACAGGAAACAATAGGAATTCTAGAGGAAAATGTAGGAAAAACTCTTGTAGATGTCAGCCTAGGCAAAGAACTTATGAAAAAGACCCCAATGGCAATCACAGCAACAACAAAAATAAATTAACTGAATTTAATTAAACTAAATAGCTTTTGCACAGCTAAGGATACAATCAACAGAACAAATAGACAACTTACAGAATGGGAGAAAACATTCACAAACCATATATCTGATAAAGGGCTAATAATGACAGTCTACAGAGAACTCAAGCAAATCAGCAATAAAAGAACAATCTATCCTGTTGAAAAGTGGGCAAAAGACATGAACAGAAGCTTTTCAAAAAAAGATAGACAAATGGCCCACAAACATGAAAAATATGCTCAATGTCACTACTCATCAGGGAAATGCAACTTAAAACCACAATGAGGTGTCACTTTATGCATATTAGAATGGCTTTTATTAAAAAGTCCAAAAACAATAGATGCTGGTGTGGATCCAGAAAGAAAGGAATGCTTATACAGTGTTGGTGGGACTGCCAATTAGACAACCTCTATGGAAAACAGTATTGAGATTCCTCAAAGAACCAAAAGTAGATCTACCATTCAACCCAGCAATCTCCCTACTGGTATCTACCCAAAGGAAAAGAAGTCTTTCTATCAAAAAGACACCTGCACTCAAATGTTTATTTCAGCACAATTAACAATTGCAAAGATGTGGAATCAACCCAAGTGTCCATCAATTCATGAGTGGATTAACAAAATGTGGTATATGTATTATATATCATGGAGTACTAGTCAGCCATATAAAAGGATGAATTAATGTCTTTTGCAACAATTTGGGTGGGGCTGTAGACCATTATCTAAGTGAAGTATCTCGAGAATGGAAAAACAAACACCACATGTGCTCATTATTAAATTGGAATTAACCCCATGAACACACATGTGCACAGAGGGAAGTAAAACTCAGTGGAAATCAAGCAGGGGGTGCAGGGGGAGGGAGGAACCAAAACTTACCTTATGGGTACAATGAACACTATTTGGGTGATGGGCACACCTAAAGCCATGACTCAAGTGTTACAAAGGCAATCCATGCAACCAAAATTTATACCCCCTTAATATTTTGAAATAAAACAAAGGATTTTTAATGAATCATTGACATTTTAACTTTCTCTTTTTGTTCAATTTAGACAATGGTTTTTATTTCCCCGCTAATTTTTTGGTATGGATTTATTCATCTCTGTGAAGGATGTTCCTTTTCAAAGAGATGTGCCATCATCAATCTCAGTCTTGTTGACCATGGGAGCTCAGCATACATGGAGAGGGTCAGGGGCTAGAAGTACCTCGATTCCAAGCTGTTCATGTTAAAACTGCCTGTGGGTAGGGGTGAAGAACTAAGTTCCCTAAGAGATTGGGAAGAGTCATGCACTTGCCAGGGCCCAGGGCAAATGTGTGGGGGGCCATTTCCTCTGGAGGAAAGCAAACCCAAGTCTTAGGCAGACATCAAGTCATGTAAATGGGGGACTTACAGGGAGAAACTACTAGGCTAGTTTGCATATTTCACTTTGCATGCCGAGCCAAGACCTTAGGTATCCCAAATTCTAATCTTATGCTTTGAATAGCCATATTCATTGCAAAGTTCATGAGTGTTTGTAAACTGCTGCAGGTGTGTGTAGGGGATGGGGCAATGCTAACCTAGTAGACTGAGAGGTTTCAGCTCTCAATTTATAACACACTATTCAAAAAAATGTAAATAATTTAAAATTATTTCTATCAACATAAAAAAATAAAAATGAAACCCACTGAAGAAATCTTCCTCTATCTGTGTGAATCTGAATAGGGTATTATCTTCCTTAAGTAAATTCATTCTTTTTTAAAACAGAAGGACACTTTTAAGACCACAAATTTCTTCTAAAGAATTCTTTTTTTAAAGTTCATAATATCTAAAGGATCCTTTTAATAAGGATTCTACCAGCTCTACTCAGTGAACCAGAAACTTTCACAAGACACGAAATCACTGCACCTGGTGTTCAGAATGGAGGTATAGAAAGGTTAGTGACAATTGACTTCACAAGAAACAGTCTTAGTTCAGTTACATTGTTTGCTGTTTACCACTACTCTTTACTAACGAAATCAGTGCTGTTAGGGCACCGACAATCTGACTTAAAGCCTAGGAAGGAGATTCAAATAATTTCTCTTGCAGCTGAATCCAGTTCTATATTCTGTTATTGAGCCCTGTGTAACATTTTGCAGATTGGCTCCTGGAAGACTGGTGCAGGCTCTGTGTTGTGCTAAAACATTTTAACAGCCTCCTGCCTCCATCTTCTCATCCTCTGTTTTCTACCATACAATATACTAAATAACTATTTGCTTTGCGTGCGTTTAAATTCCATCTTAAATTAATCCATCATATTCTAGTTGCTTAACCACTTTAGCAAGCACTTTATCACTCAGGCAATATTTTTGGGTATAATTTCCTATGTTTCTTATTTTGCAGGGAGACAAGATGGTGTTAAAAGCATTCAATTTGAATCCCACTTCTGTAAATTACTTGATATATGATTAAAGGTAAATTTCCTCTTCAGCAAAATGGTGATAGTAATGCATCCTTTGCAGGTTTGATGAAGATTCTCTTAGGTGAATGTGATAGCCTATGTCAAGTCCCTAGCATGGTGTCAGGTACAAAGCAGGCCCTGAACATTTGGTAGTTCCCCCTGCCTCCCTTAATTTATATTTTCTTCACTTTTAAGCCATTTTTTCTGAAGATTCTAAATTTCCCAATGGTAAGAATTAAGAATATTGGTAGGAATATTGTTCTTTTTTATGTAGGTATTTTAAATATTAATGTCAAATGTGTCAATTACTTCTTTTATGATATATGCATTTTATATCTTTCAAAGGTCTCCTGTACTCCAAGATTACAAATATATTTCTTTTGAATGCTTCTATGGTTTTATTTTAGACATTTAGGTTTTTAATCAGCTTAGAATATATGTTACTGTTGTTTTTGTGTTGGCTACCAAGTTAGGTATTGTAATTACTTTTTTCCAACCCCATTTAGTCTTATTCTTGCTGGTTTGGAATGCCCTGTCATTGTGCATTCGGTTCTCCTTCATCTATGTGCATATTAATGTATCAATGCCATAAAATTCTAATTACTATATTTAACTAGTACATTTTGAAATTTTCTTTTGATAAATTTTCTAGGGCAAGTTTTGCATCTTTTTTGAAACTGGACTAAATTTTATTTTAAAAATCTTGTTAGGTTTTGGACTGGATTACAGTTATTTTATAATTTATTTAGTGGAGAATGACTTCTTTTACTTTATTTTCTTTCCATTTAGAATACGGTATGTTCCTCTATTTAATACCTTCTTTTATATCCAACAGTAAAGTTTTTATTTTGGATATTGCACATTTATATTAGTTTACTCTTAGATCTTTTCTTTAATTTTCTGTCATTTTCAATTGTGACTAGGATTTTTTTTTCCATTACATTTTCTAATTTGTCATTGTTGATGTTCGGACATATATGCTTCATCAAGTATAGCAAAATTTCTCCTTGTGTTCCATATGTACCAAATAAAAAATATCATAAATAGGTGTCACTTTTTAATACATGGATTTTTGCATTTATTGAGATGATTTTATGGTTTTCTCTTTAAACTTTTTAAAAATAAATTATATTAAAAACATTTTATAGTGTTGAATCTTCCTTGCATTCCTAATTTCAGGCCAACCTTTAAAACACTGCTATATTTAATCCATTAAATTTTAATTTGGAAGTTTTTCAGCTATACTTAAAGCTTGGCCTATGTTTTCATTTTTGTGCCATCTTCGTCCAGTTTAGATACCAAGGTTATAAACTTATCTTAGAATGATTTAGGAATGTTTCTCTATATTTACTTGATGCTTTGGAATAGTTTATGATCTCTAAAACACTGTAAAATTTCCAAAACTTATTTATTGTTTATCTTAAATTCTAATTTAACCAGGTATCCTGTAATTTTATTTGCTAAATCTGACTACCCTGGCTTAGAACAAACAATGCCTGACACATAGTAAACACTTTGTAAACTTGAGCAGGTCTGTGATTTTATGCTTTGAGAACAGAGGATATTGCCTGTTGAGATGTCTTTCATAGACTACAAAATGGTAAATTTTAATGAGAGTTTTCTTGGGTACAAATTTCCTTATATAGTCATTATTTATAAGACCAATTTTGATAATTATCTGTGATTTTGAATTCTAAATAGTTTTAATCATTTTTAGTTTACTGGATCTGTCACTTTATGAGCAAGATATGTTAAAGTCTCTTAAATATGACTGTGCATTTATTACTTTCATTTGTATTTCAGTTTTTGTTTTAAATATTTCTGTAATAAAGCACTTAAAGAATAAAGAGTATATATTCTTTTATATTATTCATTTCATTTCTATAAAATATTATTTTTCCTTTTAATGCTTTGTCTTGTTTTCTAGTTTGTCTGATATTGATATTTTTATACCTGCTTTCTTTTTGTTCTTTAGCAGTCTTCTGATATATTTTTCTCCAGGTTTTTCTTTTCAAATACTTTTATGCTGTGTTGTTTTAGATAGATCTTTTGGAAACACCATGTATTTAGATATAAATTGTTTTGGTTTTGCCCAATTTGATAATCTCTGACTTTTGATAGAAACACGTATCCCATTTATATTTGCTCTGTTACAGGTGTATCTGGGTGCTTTTTTTGCCATAATTTAAAAAATGTTTATATTTATCAAATTTTTTTGTTATATGTACATTTTCCCTGCTTTCTGTTTTTTTCAATATCTTTCTCCTAATGTGAATTTTTTTTTGTTGGCCCGAATTTCTAGTCCTAAACATTTTCCCCTTTCAGGACTTTTCAGAATTGTTCCATTGTCTTTTTACAACCATTTTTACCAAAGAGAAGTCTATCATTTCAGTTTCATTCTTTTGTAACCAAAATTTTTGCTTCTGTCTCTTAAAGTTTTAAGGATTTTCAAATTACTTTTTCTGTTTTGTATTTTCTCCAAGTGTTTTCAGGTGGTCATCTTTTTTGTTTATTCTGCTTGGCATTAGATAGTTCATTTTAAACTGAAAACTTCTGTATTTATTCAACTATAAGCACCCTCATCACTACTCCCTTTTAATTTTGACTTTCCTTATATTAGTCCTTTATGAAACTCATGTTAGGTGAATGTTGGCCCTTCTGGATCTTTTTTTCATATTTATTTTCCCCCAGTCTGTTTTTCCTCTTTATGCTGTGTTATAGAATAACCCATTGTCTTAATATTCTAGTGCTCTGATGTACTTTTCAGGTATAATTATTCTGCTATTCAGCCCATCTATATATTTTTTTTAAGTACTAATAACCACATTTTTTATTTCCAAGTTTATTTCTGATGGATAAGACAGCTTCTCATATCCCCTGAAAATATTTTATGTTTCCTTAAGATTATTTGTTGTTTTCCTTCATAATGTTTTTTTTCAAATGTTCTATGAGTTTTGATAGTGTCATTACCTATGTATTTGAGATTATCTGTCTATGAAAGCTAATTTTGATTATCATTGCCTAAATTTAGAGATTGTGTGTGTGTGTGTACGTGTGCATGCTTACATTTATTGCTTTAGCTGTGGATAAATTATTTTTCCTCTCATTGCTTATACAAGAGGGAAAAGTAGAAGGAGCCAATAGGCTCCTTCTGATAGGCATTTTAACACCTTAATCACTGCCTCAGGGTTCTCTCTTAGGTCTTCTATTTATACTCTGAGTGTGGAGCAGCACCCTTCTCTGTGGTGAAGGTTGTGAGTTTTTCTGCCAACCTGATTCTGTGAGTTTGTCTTCTTTTAGGGACTCCTCAAAATTTCCAGTCTGCTAATAGCACTCTTTTATTTTCCAGCACAACAGCACTGTGAGGAAATTATTCTTAAATATAATATATATAGCATAAGCATATATATAATATATGTGTACACTGAAGGACGTATACATGGATACACACGTGTGTATGTATATATCCATATCAAATTCCTAGTGATTTGGAATTGGAGATGGGATAGACAGGCATGTTCAGTATTTTAATGCAATGCTTTATTAACCAGTACTTAATTCATAAGTGACCACCACTGTATGCAAGGCATTATCATTATGCTAGCAGTACTTAGGATACAAAATGAGTAAGATACTGTGTCTATATTATTTTTTGTCCATTACAGTATGATAATTTATGCTCATAATGACAATACGAAATCATTAAGTAAAAGTTAAATGAAAATCAATGTATTCTATTTAATTCAGCAGAGAAGAATATGTTTTATAAAAATGTTCAAAATTATTAAATTAAAAATATATATTTCAGTGTGTATCAGCAGTGCATTACAGTTTAGCTGAAATTAATGAAAGCTCAACTAATAGAGGTTTAAACCACAAGAGAACGTAGTGTTTACTCACATAATTTATGGGTGGCGGTAATTACAGTGTTGATCTGGCTGAGGTACAATAATAGGGTGCTGGGTCAAGTGTTGCTCCAATGCCCTTGGCCGCATTGTGGTAAGCCCTGCATTGCTGCTGTAGCTTCTTATATCATAATCTCATACCAAGTCTGAAGGAGGAAGTGGGATAGCTAGGTAGAGTATGGGAAAAGCTTTCTTCAGAACCTTCCAAATGCTGTCTCTTTTTGTCAGGGAGGAAGCTAGCTTGGTGTAGGCTACTCTTGATTCATCTTCTGGGACTTCAACATGGTCTCACTCAGAGAGAATCTGAGATTTTTAACAAAAGGTATCCAGGAGAATTGTTTATTGGCTAAACAATCAACCAGGTGTCCCTATACAGAGTAACTTAGCTTATCTAGAAGGTTCACTTATGTGAAACACTTGTTTTCCTAAATGCACATTATTATTTTTTCAAATGCACATAGTTTAAAATTCAAAAGCTGCCAAAGTGTGTTCGGTGAAAATCAAGCCCTCCTCCTCATGTGTCTCCTGGCCACCCAGTCTTCCTCCCCAGGCCAGTTATCCTTACAAGTCTCTCTACCTCTCATTTTTTCATCAGGCTAGATAAACAAAGTTTTAAATACTATTATTTTGCCATCCTATTACACAACAATAGTGTCTCAACTCTTTGGATATGCTGGGTTTTGTTCTTTGCCTTAGGCAAATGAATTCCAAAAATCACAAGAGATGTTTAGCATGTGGCAGCCAATACTGATTCCATAGCTTATTATAATATTTAATAAGGTACACCTTCCTTGTTGCTTATAAAACTAGCCATGTATTGCCTTGCTATAATTCCCTTGTATACTCTAATGCGTGGGGTAAATGCTCTGTGGAGAAGCACAGCAGTCCCCATCTGCCTCCAAAGTCCAGTCTGGTCTCTCCCAGTTCTATGGATACGAGTAGAGCAATTGTTGCAACCTCCACCTCACCATCTATCATCTCCCTCAGGCTGTTCCTTGGCTGACAGCTTCTCTGTACTGGTTCTCAGAGGAGTCTGCAATACCAAGACTTTATCTGACCCCAGATCTTCTCTGATTTAGATCTTCTTATTTAGATCCAATTGTAACTAGATCAGTTTCCAAAAAGGAGTTAAGTATCAACTTTTCCATGGTGGTGTTTCCTTTGACAGTGGGTTTCAAACCTTTTTGACTGTGATCTATCATAAGAAATACATTTCATAACTTTCTTATACATTTGAAAAAAATGTAGCAAACAAGTCTTATTACTACTATGCTGCCATTTCATATTTTCTCTCCCATTATTTTTCATTTTAAAATTGTCATGTCTCACTCAAATGGATTTCATGGCCTAGTAATTAATGGCTCCCTGAAATTTGAAAAATACTGCCTAATGACAATCAGCACATTGTCAAAGACATTCCTTCTGGCTATAAAAGAAATATCTACCAGTTCATGTGATTTATCAGAGACAATGTGGAACAGGTAAATTTTCTCTTTTCTTTTTCTTTAATTGAGACAGGGTCTCACCCTGTCACCTGAGCTAGAGTACAGTAGCATAATCATAGCTCACTGCAACCTCAAACTCCTGAGTTCAGCCTCCCAAGGGACTGTAACTGGGACTACAGGCATACACCATCACACCTGGCTAATTTTTAAATTTTTTTATAGAGATGGGGTTTTGCTATGTTGCTCAGGCTGGTCTTGAACTCTAGGCCTCGAGCAATCCTCCGCTTTGGCCTCCCAAAGTGCTAGGATTACAGGCATGAGCCCCTGTGCCTGGCCTGTTTTTTTTTATTCAATAAAGAAAATCTTATTTCCAAATAGCTTAATTCAGACCTATACTTTTCTGTAAGAATATTGCTCCAGTTGATTAATCTGACTATTGCTGTTGGACAAACATTTATAGTGTCTATTAAACTCAGGCCAGGTGGAGCCTTGATGGGTGTTGGCCAGAATCTCTACTGAATCATTGCGTTTTTATTTGCAATCCAGTGATACTTTTTCAATATTTTTCTTATTCTTGCTTTTTGTTTTTACACACATGTATCTCTTCACAACACTACAGAGCTTTTGCTTTTGCCCAACATTCGTTTCTTTTTTGTATAGTTACAGATAGGTCTCTTAGTTCTTCCCTCTCCCTTCCCCATCTATGCTTAACAGAGGGGAGCCACAATATTGTATTTTGCCAGTAGGCATATTTATCACATGATTAAATCAATTCAAAAACAGTCCTTAGATTTCAGGCTTTGGATTATTTTGTGAAATATTTTCTTTTTTATTTCTGTGATTTAAAAAATTTTTTAAGTTTATTTGGAAGAGAACTTCAACATGTATCTGTTTAATAAATATTTATTTCCCAAGTACAAACTTTTAAAGTCAGGTCTTTCCAAAGTTATTAGCACTTATAGTACATCTCTGTCCAGTGGAACAGATGTTGCCTGTATCTACAAATATTTCCAGAACAGATTGAAGACATGCAACATGCAATTCCTTTTGGCACGATTCTCGTACATTTTGCCAGAAAACATTTGAACAGATTTTAAATCTTTCTCCTCATTATCTTTGAAAAATATACAAACTCACACACATTTTTGCAAGGTGCCTGTTACGAATTACATGCTGTGAAGAGTACTTCTTAACCAATATGCCTTTCAACATAAAAAAATATGACTTTAGAAAACTTGGAAAGATGAGGAAAAAGTCATGTGTACAGTAATTATTAAAAGCAACATCAGACAAGTGTATCCTAATAAAAATAAAATTAAGCTGCTTGAGAAGAACTAACAGCATCTATATTCTAACACATTTCAAAGAGGCCATACATTGTTCAATAGCAATGACAAGTCCTTATTTGCTCCTATCTTATCATCCAGTTATGTTTCATAGTACAGTTAAAATTACATCTCTTGACATTTCAGAATGCTCCCATCTCTACATCTTTTCAAACTGTTTATTCCACGTGGAATGTTCTTTTTCCCTTATCTCCATTTAGAGTATGTGGACTTCGGGGAGGTATCATGTAGTTTACTGTAGCAGGAGGGAGAGAGTGGGAAGGTGAACAGGAGCCAGGTAATTGAAGACACTTGTGTACAGTGCTAATTTTAGGAGTTTGCAATTAACACTGCAGTTTTGATGAAAACAGTGGAGGATTTTAATCAGGTGGATGAATGATAGGATTAGACCTATATTTTATATAATATAATCCAGATATATTATGAAAAGTAAATTTAAAAGAACAAAGCTGGAAGCAGAGTGGCCAGTCAGAAGTTTATTACAATAGTTTAGGCATAAAATGTTTACACTTAGAATCAGTAAATCCCACCATGCCTCACTTTCTTGTCATTTGTGGTCACTGCCTTCAATTCAAATGCTTCTCACTGTATATTGGTTTCAATATTCTCATCCTCACATTGAAAGGCTTCTTCTCCTCTGCCCTGCCATCCCCTTCCCCATCACATCTAAAACCTTTGTATACCACTCTCTGTGATGCCTGTTTTATTTGGTCTACCTCTCCTCTCTTTATCTTCTCCATAGACTATTGATCCCACTCCTTGACCTTCACTGAAAATTGGCTTTTCTAGCAGCTGTGTTAAGTGGGTGCCACTCATTTTTTCTACCAAGTTGGGAGGGTCAACATTCTCTTGCCTCAATGCCACATCCAACACATAACTCCTCATCTTTTCTTCTCCTTTGAAGTTCACGACATTTTTATAGTATCACCTTCTACAGCTTTCTTGCTGTCATAAACTCTCCAGTCACTACATCTCCTTCATCATATACTTTGGCACCAGATGCATCTTTCTTTCCATCTCTTTCCTGTCATTATCTGGGGTAATTTCAGTGATCACTGAGTTTCCCAGCAAAGAGAGTAGTTTCTTGTTAGCTTGGGTATTTCTACTCCAGTGATCTTCAAACCTATTCCATTTCAGAGAGCCACTTCTCTGCCTCCAACCCACATCACGTTTTCATCAGAATGTACGCCTTTTCTGAAATATTCACAACCTGCTCTTAGATCACAATCTCTTATCTTTCTAGTTATTACCACCACTATTCCTCAACCTCATCAAGATCTACAGCTTCTTGCTCCTTTTGTTTTTATCCATGGCCCCTCTTTTCTCCATTTCCTTCTCTGTCCATGCTCCAACATTTGAACCCCTTTCTTGCTAGTTCTCTCAGCTCTTGCCACTTTTTTCCTTCTCCTGAATCTACCAGTACAGCCTAAGTTTAAGCCTATTTCAATGCCTACCTTCTCCATTCTCCTTTCTGTGCTACTAAGTACTGCTGGAGAAAATTAACACAACAGACTGATGGCCAACAAATTAACAATTTTAACAATAATCGAGTCCTGAAAACTCCCTAAAAGATTCTCTGAGTATCTCTTATTGGTTTCCTCTTTCAATTCCCACAGCATTCCCCCGCCCCCCCCCCCAATTTTCTTTCTTCTCAAGCCTTTGGCCTCTTTGTGTCATGATTCACTCAGAACAGTTTAGAGCGAAAATAGATGATCAGAGGGAACTTTCCTCAAACTCCTCCCACCGTGTTTGCAAATCTTCCCACCTCTGCCTTTCCTCGCCTCTCTTCCCTCCTGTGGATGTGCCCTCCTGGTCCTGTGTCCTGGGTCTCATCTTCTTCTACCTCACCATTAACTCTGTACCACCACCTGTATTTTCTCCCCAACACTACAACCCCCCTGACCTCGAGGTTTCTTCCCATCAGCGTTTACGTGCTCATGCCTGTGCTATTTTATTAACAACCAGCCAAGCTTCCTTCCATCTATCCCTCTCCATCATCTCTTTTTATTTTCACACTCACTGACTATAATGACTATCTTCATTTTTTCCCCATCTATTTATACTTCAGCCTAAAATAATCTGGCTTTTGTTCCTATGATACTAATAAATTTATACTGGATTAAGATAGTTTGATGCAAAATAAGTCCTCATTTTACTTGCTTCCATCACTGCATTATAAACTGTTGTCTACTTTGTCTTCTTGAAATCCTCCCCCCTCCAACACTCCCAACCCACTCCTTTGGCCTATGTGACATTACTTTCTCCTGATTTTCCTTCTAACCTTCTGGCTGCTGCTTCTCAGACTCCTTCATGAACTTTTTTTCTCTGTTTTCCATTTAATGGTGACAGGTCATCAAAGTCTGTCTTCACATTTATAGTAACCATGACAATACTCATAATAGTTAGCATTTATTGAATTCTTACTTATGTGCTTTTTATATATGATATTTTAATCTTTATAAAATCCTATAAGGTAGATACCGTTATTATTCTCACCTTACAGAGAAGTTAAAGAACCTGAGCGTAGTCTCAGAGCTAGCAAGTGGCAAAGACAAGATCCATACCCAGATCTACTGAACAGAGTCTGTCCCTTAACCGCTTGGTCTTTGTTCTCACCTTCTGTGATCTTGTTCACTCACATGCCTCCACTTGCCACATGCTTATGATTCTCCAGGCTAGCTCTCCTTCCCAGTATGTCTCACATCCCACAGCCTCCCACTGTGTCATACAAGCATCTCAAACTCCATGTCTCAAACTAAACTCACATCACATCACTTTCTGCCCTTCCAAAATGGCGCACTGTCTCTCTCTCACTATCTCTCTCCTTCTCTCTCTCTCTCCCTCATTTGCCTCATTTCAGTAAACAGAGCCACAATCTACTGTTTGCTAGGTCAGGAAACTTGCTGTCATCCTGACTCCCCTCAACCCTTCCCACTCCCACCAGTTAGTTATCAAATCTTCTTGGTCTGGTTTCTTCATGACTTCTGGAATTTCAGTACTTTTCTTCAGTTTCACAGTCCAGATTACTTAAACAAGTAGAGTTTCTTGTTTCCAGTCCTCCTTCCCCTACCATTCAATATGTTCTTCACACTGAAGCTTAATTTAGTTTTCTAAAATGCAAATTGGATCAACCTCTTCCTTTAATACTTTTAGTGGCTTGTCACTGACCTCCAGTCTCCTTAGGATGACACTAAAGGCCTTGTGGTCTCCTCTACTCAATATTTTAGTCTAACTTTCTATAATTACCTATCTCAAATTCTATAATCTAGCCATACTGAGTTATTGGCATTTCTTTAAATATGCTAAAATATGCTGTCCTTTCTTTTAATTCTGACTTTTGTCAGATTAAGAGGTAATTTTATCCACGTCTAGAACATTCTTCATTCTCATCTTTGCCTCATAAGACTTAGGTTTCAGTTACACAGCATCTGTTCTGGGAATTGGTTCCTAATATCTAAGCCTGGATTGGGCACCCCTCTAATGTATGTTCACAGAATCTGGTGTTTTCCCTAAGTCAGCACATGGCATAGTATGCTGTAAACTCCCATTTATTGTTTGCTCCATTAAGGTATAAGCAATTTGAGGGTAGGGCTTGTGTTCACCTTTGAACCTACAGTGTATGGCACTGTGTCTAGCGTATATCAAGTGATCCACAAATATTTGTTGAATTAATCAATTAATAACTGTCTAAATGTGTCATGCAGAAAAAAGGAAGCCATCTGTTATACTTGGCAATTGATAATCTCTGCCAGAACAGCTTCATTAGGGTTGAGTATGTTAGAAATGAATGAAAAATAAGGAAGTAGAGAAAAGGTTAAATTTCTCTTTTGAGAAAATTAGATACTAAACAAATTAATTCACAAGTGTCATAGGAAATAAATAATGGACAGAAATAATCTTTCAAGAGCCAGGCAGGGCTTATAGAAAGAAAGTGAAAAATCTTGATTGGATGGTATAAAAGAAATGTTGAACAAATGGTGAGACATACCATATTTCTGGCTAGGAAAATAATTTTGTAAGGTAGAATTGTTTTCCTAAATTAATTTATGGTTTTAATGCAAGTTAACACAAATATTCCATAGGATTTTTTAGTAACAATTTTTTTTATTGTAAAAGTAGCCCATGTTTGTGGGAAAAAAATTGAATGAAGTCTCTCTTTTTTTCTTTCTTGTATGTGTGTATGTGTATATATGTGTGTATTCACACATGAATATATATTTATACCCACACACACATCCATGCTTTTTTACACATATGGACTCTTCCTTTACATACCCTTCAGCAACTATTTTATTTAACTTAGCAGCATAACTTGGATATCTTTCTGCATCAATACATATGGATCTACCTTATACATTTTTAAACTTCTAAAATAAAAATCTATCATACATACAAAGGAGTGCAGAAATCATCCCTTTCTTATACCCTTTCCAATCATAATCCTCCAAAGGCAACCACTATTGTGACTTTTCTTTAGCATCGATTAGTATTGTACATTTTTAAACTTTGTATAAATAAAATTATGCAGTATTATTTTATTATTTTCATATCTGGTCTCTTATACTCAACATTACATTTATGAGACTCATTTAGTAGTTTGATTTTTCTTTTCATTGGATATTATATTACATGAATATAATATAATTGATATATTTCTCTTTTAGTAGATATTTGAGTTGTATCAAGACTGGGAACATTCTTGTACATGTCTTTTTGTGAACATATGCACATATGTCTGTTAGGCATATACCTAGAAATTGCTGGGTGATAGGGTATTCATATATTTAGTTTTAGTAGATATTGCCAAAGAGTTTTCAGAGTAATTGCAGTATAGCAATTTATATGCTCACAGTAGTTCCATATTTTTGTAAAGACCTAGAATATCCCAGTATATAAATATATCATAATGTATTTAATATTGGTTGTTTTCCATTTTTTTACTAGTACAAATAATTCTTTAACAAACATTATGTATATATTTATGTTTACTCCTATAAGTGTATCTATAAGCATATTAATGTGACAAAATGTAAAAAAATCAACAAAATAATTTTAAAGTTAACTTGAAAAAATTAGTTTTTTCCAAAACAAAATTAGAAAATAACACTTTTAAAAATATGAGTAAAATTAAAATATTTTATAAAAGTTACAATCTTAAAATTGTATCCCTGATATAGAAAAGAACACACACATCAATGAATGAGAAAGATTATGTTCCAAACAGGAAATCTGAAATCAAACTAAATATTTAAAGCAGAGGGAACTTAATGCAGGTAATGGGTTACACGGGTGAGAAGAGACTGAGAAGCTGCCCCAAGATGACCAGTGGGCTGCTGCTTTATATACCTCTAGGCTGGAGAAAAAAGGGAGGGGTTTGGGGCTCTCAGAGTCCAGGGGCTGCTCTGTCATCTAGTGGAAAGTAGAGTCATTGGTGGGCCTGTCTAAACAGGGACAAGAGTCAGAGAAAAAGTACAGCTTCTGCCCAAGACACCACCTGAGGCAGAAAGATGGAAGAAATACCTTTGCTCTTCTCTTCCTTCCACTGGAGGAAATGCTTCCCACTGGGAGTGCTGGAAGCCTATTTATAAGAGAGTGTGGAAAACAGTCTGTGTAGGTCTGTTTGAGATAGTGAGCAGAACAGCAGAAGAACAAGAAAGGGCCACCAGGATGGTCTAGTAGAATAGATGATAATGATGACATCACAAATCAGAAGAGACAGGAATGATTTAATCAGCACTACTGACATCACTGTCAACCAAAAATATCAAGTTAAACTGGCCTACACCTCATACCGTAACTGAGAATAAATTACGAGGGTGTGAAAGAGTTAACTGTAAATAATTGATGACTATATGAAAGAGAAAATCATGTAGCTTTTCTGGAAAAGGAATGCATAGGGCATTAGAATAAATCTAAAAGAAAATTTGATAATTTAAATTGAAAAACGTATATAAAATCATACAATAAATAAAATTAAAAGACACATAACAAAGTGAGAAAATTATTGCTACACATATGGAAAAGAGATAATATTCTTAATATGGATAGATTCATAAATAAATAGAAAAGTGGGCAAAAAACATCACTTCATAAAAGGAGATAAAGAAAACAGCCAATAAACATAGATAAAATAATATCCAACTTCCTAATAATCAAAGTAATACAAATTTAAATAAATATGTATGTCTATTAAACTGAAAAATATTATAAAATATTGTTAATACCACAGTGTGGGAAAAATAATGTATGCTATAGCAATAATGGACTAAGATGCAGCCATTTAAAGTATTTTTTGAGAAATATTTGATGATGACTATAATATTCTTTACATAATGAAATGGAAACATTAGGATTTGAGCTATATTATACTTAGGATAAAATTTTATTACAAAATATAACAGCCTACATACATAAATAAATAGAAAAAATACTAGAAGGAATATACCAATATGTTAAAAAGTTAACCAAACTGATCATTTCTGGACCAAAGGATTGCAACAATTTTTATTTAATTACATATTTCTGCATTTTTCAAATATTCTACAGTGAACCTTTATAATCAGAAAAAAAGCAATGATTAGAGACATCAGTGAAATGATGTCAAGAGATACAGGAGCACACAGAGTTATGGGAGAGTTATTTGCTAAGAAAGGATTTACACAAGTTTGCGGCCAAATAGCAAAGAGCCAGTGAGAAGAACAAATTAAAGATTAAAAGGACTAAAATGTGCTGAAGAAAGGCCTTGGAGGAGACAGGTTGAACTCTACAGTGCTGGAGGGGAAATTAGGCTTGAGTAGGAGGGCCTGTGGCAGCAAGTATGAGAACTGGACCCTGAGGGAGTTCACACTCAGGACCTTAATTTTCCTGATGTCCTTTCAGGCAACCATCTGCTGAGAGTGAGAACTAAGAGTGAGGAGTAGGGGTTGAACGGTGCATTTACAGAGAATATTGGAAGTTCTGGATAGTTGCTGAGAGAGAGATGGAGATGCTAAGGAAAGTCAAAGGATTAACAGGTTGTCCTGAAGGCCTCTTTGAGGTCAGACACCTTAAATTTGTAATGATAGCGTCATTGTCTACAATTGTGTGAGATTCTTCATCAAGAATACCTATTTTTAGGAATAGAGGCGCTGACAGTTCAGAATGTTCTCTCAGGAATTTGCAGAGTGGATACAGTTAAAAGATACAAAAGGTTAGGAATGCAAACGTATAGAGAAACGAGTCTGTGCTGGGGTCTTGGCTGGGCAGGAAAGAAGTGAGTCCTGGAGTGCCGGGGGGGGGGGGGGGGGGGACCCAGGGAACAGGACATTGGAAGTAGAATAGGGTAGTAGAGTGAAAGAGAGGTGGGAATGTGTTCTTTGCCTTCACTGAGCACCCCTGGCCTTTGACTCCAACTTTTGGCATTCATCACACTCTGTGCTTTAGTTGACTGTACTTCCCCCCACCCCAACTCTTGTATGTGGTTGTACTTTCCTGAGGCACCTACCTCAGTGCTCTGCACTTGGCACTGATTCAATTACAGTTGTTGGAAGAGTGGAGGCAACCAAATGTGTTAATTTTTAAAATCACAGTAAGTGCTTTGGTTAAATTTAGAACTACTCTTTTGAAGATTGTGCAGTCAAAACTATTAATTAAATTGGCAACAGTGCCTGCCAGCAACATTAATATGATACTCCTTGGGGAGAAGCCAGTTGAAGGTGTTACTGGAACTAGAGCAAGCTCAAGGCATCAAATTTAAATGCTCTTACTGAAGCTCCATCTTTTGAAGCTTGGTGAAACAAATGGTGAAAAAGCCCTGCTTCACAAGCAGGCACAATGTGTTCTGGTTGATGGCCTTGTGCTTTCAGGAATGCTAACTGTGGATGTTCTTTGCTCAGATAGTATCCACTCAAGAGGGTGGCAGGGAACCTTCTGCTTCTCCCTAAAATGTTGGTTTCAGGAAGTAAATTTGCTTGATACTAACTTCCAGGGCAAACTCTTCTTAATTCAAGAGCTTTCCCCTAAATTTTCCATAATTTAGATACAAACTCACAAGATTCCAAGTACTTATTTTATAGGAGGAATAAGGATGGAGAATGTACTACCTTCTGATGGTGGTGAGAGGTGGATGTAGGGAGGGAGAAAGAATTACAATCCTTCCTTTTGGTAACCTTATCTGTGGTTCTATACACACGCGTGCGTGTGCACGCGGACACACACACACACACATATATACACACCCCTATACATGCACATACTCACTCACTCACTTTCTCACATAGCTGTCTTTCCAATCTTAATTTTTTCATTTGGATGTTCACATTCTAACTTTGGTATTTGACTTTTAGTGTTTTTGAGGCTCCTTTTATATATTCATGAATCCGGTAGACCTCATCCCAGTGAACATTCTTAATTGTAGTCAATTGCCCCAAATTGGCTTTCTTGAATTTAAATGCATTTGCCATTTCATTTTTCAAGATGGATTTGATTGAATGTCTTATAGTAATTGATGCAAGCTCATTCAGAATATGTGAATAATAAATTTATTGCTCTCTAGAAATAAGTAATAGATCAAAAAATCTCTTCAGTTTAACATTTTACTGTTAAAGATTATACAGTTCTTCTAAATAACTTAGCAACTCTTTCAAACATAAATTGTTTAGCTCTACATTTAAGGAAACTATTGAAATCGTTTCAGTTCCCTTGGGTGCAGTTGTGCAATTTCGATTTAGCCAGCCTGCAGATTGTACTTGTCTATGTTAATGTTTCTGTAATGAGAATGATCCAACTGTGTCATAACCTTTAGGTCTTGACCTCCTTCATTTGCATAACCTTTTACTTCTCATTTATACTTGCCTTGCCATTTTAGGATTAATATTTGTTAGACTTTTTCCAGTTTCTCCCACAACCTGACTTTTGTGGCTAAAAAAAAAAATCAATTGGTTTGTCTTACATATGGGAAAATCATGTTGTTCACAATAGATTTGTCAATATTTGAAAGAAATGCTAGGGGTGATAACAAGAGAAGAGGATCAAAAGGATTTTAGCACTACTACCATGGTTTTAAGAGAAAAACAGTAAACTATTTTTACTCTTAAAGATGTTAATTAAATTTGATAATATTTAAAATATAGTCTATTAAATATGTGATTTATATGTATTCAGTCCCTTGCTTCAGACAGAACATATTATAATTTAAAATAGTTCTAGTACCTATTATCCTAAAAATGTATGTGCTAAAAGCATATATACATATGGTCTTTTAGATTTAAAATTATGCCCATTTATATACATTTTTGTGTGTTCACATATATTCACAAGTATTGATTTAAAATAGAATAAAATCTTATAAAACTTGGACTTGCTCAACTACAAATACAATTCAGAGGTGATTGTGTTTCAAAAACTTAATGATAAATATATTTAAATAGAAAATGTAACACGTGTGAAATGATTTTGTTTTAAAGTAGCCTATTTGCATGCAAGATTTTTTTATATCACTAACTATTCTATTGTATTTGTGACATTCTGAAGGGGAAACAGAGTGTGTGATCTGGAGTATCAGGAAGCAGCCTTGAGGAAATGTCATTTGAGCTGAGTTCCAAAGAATGAGTAGAAACTACTAATAACAGGTAAAGGGGTTGAGAGCCTGGGGAGGAGTACTATTTCTCATGTAATCTTCTAATGTAAACCTGACTGACCCATCAGTCCCTCACACTCTCCCAAAACCCTACAGTAGTTTTCACAAATCTGCACCATGACCCGCGCACACCGTGTGATCTGGCCCCTGCCTACTTAGCAGCTTCATTTCTCATTTTGGTCTACTTTCTGGGAGATTGTCAATCTTTTTTTAACCCCAATGATAGAGACATTTAATTGCCATATTCAGAAAAATTATCATGTAAATTTTATAGTAATTTAAATTATCTTTCATATGTGATGTATGTTATCATTTACAAGTCTTTTAAAATATATTATCACATTTAATAATCACAGTAATCCTGTGGAATAAGTAATATTATCCTTGTTTAGCAAGTTAAACAATCAATGTCCAGATCTTTGACTCAAGTTCAGTGTCTTTCCAATTGTACCTGAAATATTTAATATATTCAGAGAGATTAAAAAAGACATAACATTCTTTTTTTTTGAGATAGGGTCTATATCTGTCACCTGGGCTAGAGTGTATAGCTCACTGCAACTTCAAACTCCGGGGCTCAAGCAATCTTCCCTCCTGCCTCAGCCTCCTGAGTAGCTAGGAACAGGGGCGGGAAGCACTACGCCGGGCTAATTTTTCTATTTGTTGTAGGGATGGGGTCCCACTCTAGCTCAGGCTGAAAAAGATATTACATTCTTTTTTTTAATTTATTTTTTATTTTTTTACTTTTTTTTATTTCAGCTCTTCATGGGGGTACAAAAGCTCAGGTTATATACATTGTCCATTCTTAATCCAGGAACAGAAAGGCAACGCAGAGGGAACTATTAGAGAACAAGAGAGCTCCAAAAGGTTAAAATATGACCACTGAGGTAAAAAAAAAATTGATAATCTCCTGGAAAGTAGACCAAAATGAGAAAGTAATAGAAATGTTAGTAAGAAGATGAGGCATAGGGTTCAAATATGAAATGTTCAAATTTTGATTAGTAAGAGTCATAGAAAGAACAGAAAAATAATGTGTCTAGGGGTAGAGTGGGGTGGCAGAATGGAGGAGGGAGTATTATTAAAGACATAAATACAAGGAAATTATTTAAAACTGAAAAGGACATGAGTTCAGATGAAAAGGGTTCATCAAGTGTCTAGGACTACAAAAAGATTCCCGGAAAGACACATTCTTATAAAGTTTTACAGAGCACCAAAGAGAAAAGACACTAAAAACTTCTGTAAAGAAGTTCTTCCAATTTATGAGAAAAAAATATTTTATCAACCAAATATGATGGCTATTTGAAGACATTTTTGAACATGCAAAATTCAAAAGATTTATTCTTCATCAACTTTTTCTCTGTAACTAATAGGATATAATCCAGTAAAGCAGGAAAGTACACAAAGAAAAGAGATATGTAACCCAGGAAACAGTGGATCTAACTGGTAAAGAAGTCCAAGAAATCCCAGAATTACAGCTTTGCACAGTCCTGGATTGAAGGTGAAGGACACTCTAGAAAGTAGATCTCTGCGGGGAAAGGGAACTCTACAGATAATACAACTAAGCAGGAGGAAGAATGTGAGTATGATAAAGTCAAAAATTCAAGAAACCAAGACAAGCAATTTGAAATATTAGGAAAACAATATGAAGAAAATTAAGATGTGACACAATTTTTAAGCAATTGCAGAATGTTAAAAACAATCCACTTGAACTTGCTGTTAGGAGCAATCTTTGCATCACTTATGTATACACACACACAATTGTAGAAGTTGTTTAGTTTCCATGAGATATCTGGCGTCAGATGTTGGAGCATGAAGTCTGCAGGACAGGCAATGGGAAGGGGAAGATGTGTAAAATAGCGGCACAGGCATACTGGAACTCCCCAGCATCAACTAGGGCAGACTGGAATGGTGCTGATCTCTCACCATCTCTCACTTCGATGAGGTGTGTGTTCTGCAAAATAAGCTGACGCCTTTTGTCATGGAATTAAACCCACACCTGGCACAGAAGAAAGTGAAAGAAGAAACTGAAAGAAGGTCTAGGGGGAGATGGAGCAGCTGCAGGCTGGGCTTCTGCTCCTCACTGACAATGAGAGCCAGTAAATAAGCAAAACTGTATGAGAGTGAACACAGCTCTGGCAGCCTCTGCCTTGATCTTCTGAGCATAAAAACAAGATAACCACTTCTTCACTTCTGCCTTCAGAATCTCACACAAAATGTCTCTAGTGGCCCAACCTAACATGAATCATACAGAGAAGGGAATTCTGGAAAACCTAGTTCAGCCTGGCTGATCTCATTACACATCGACACATTACAAAGTGACCACAATCTCTCTTGAGTGGCCTTGGAAGTTGTAACACTAGGCCCACAGAAGAAAAGTAATGCAATCTTGGTCTGACTTTGAATAATATTTACATAATAATGATAATGTAAACGCTATTTCTGGCTCATTATATTTAGAGTCAATCTGTGAAAAAGCACAGAACCCTGGGTTGTGCTTGGAAGAAAGAAGGCAAATGTTAACAACTTTGGAAATAAATATAAAAAGAAAAGGTAGGTAGTAGAAGGTGGGATGTGGAAGGGACATTGGAATGAATGAGAAGTAGAAGAAAAGGTAAGCGGTCAAATATCTTAACTTTTTATATGGTGATTTAAGGGATCTTACCTAAAATTCATGGAACAAGAAATAGAAGTGTGAAGATATTATTTTAAGTGATAAATGTAAGTAATAGGAGAATTGAAGATAAATATCTAAATATTATATAAACATTTGGAGAAAGAAGCAAAGGTGGGGAAAAGAGAGAGTATAAATATGTTAAATCTCAAAATTCATAGTGCTGAATCAACAGCACCAAGAATTAAGTCAATAAACTAAGGCATATAGAAGTGTATTATTCAGGGTTATTAAAACAATGGTTAAGAGGTTGTTTCTGGGGAATAGAGAGATAGGGAGGAAAGCAGAAGGATACTGTTGCTTTTCATTATATGTTTTTTATAGTATTTGATTAATGCATTGTTAGGGTTCTCCATAGAAACAGAAACATATACATGTAAGAGAAGATTTATTATGGGCATCAGTTTACATGATTATGGAGGCTGAGAATTCCCATGACATACTGTCTTCAAGCTGGAGAACAAAGAAAGCTGGTCCATTGAGCCCCTCTCTGATGTCCAAGGGCAGAAGATGGATGTCCCAGTTCAAGAAGAGAGAATTTGCCCCTCCTTTGCCTTTTTGTTTAACTTGGACCTTGCAGGATGCCAGCCCATACGGGGGGCGGTCTACTGATTCAAATGCTAATCTCTTCTGAAATATCCAAATACACCCAGAAATATTGTTGTATCAGCTATCTGGGCATCCCTTAACCCAATCAAGTTGACACATAAAGTTAATCATCTCAATTAGTTAGAATAAGCATGTATTACCTTAATCGTAATACTTTATTTTAAAGGAGAGACAACAGAAAAGGTCAGAGGAAAGGGTTTTCCTTCATCAAATCCTGCATTAAAGGGGAAAATGTGAGAGAATAACCAAGAAAAGAAGACGATGTGCTTATGAGGAATTTTATACAATAGCATATTAATTTTTTGACAAGTTTAAACAATAGAAACACTAACTTCATGATGACTTCAGAAAGAATTTTGGCCACTGGTCTACAATGACAGTAGAACCACTCCTATTCAACAACTCCTATTATCACTTGGAAAGCCTAAACAATTCTGATGAAAATTTATGCCAAAATCCACCAACTGTAATTTTATAAAATGTGCAATCATAATATATAATATAATAAAAAATAACAAAACTATATATTATATGTATAATATTATGTGAAACCAGAAAAATTCAGCCATAAAACCAAAAACCAGAAACAGAAAAATATTTGAATGCTTGGTGTTTTGTAGAATAGACCAAATTTAAAAAAAAAAACTTATTTGCCAATATAATATAATAACATTTTATTATATCCACAGTCAAAATGAAATTATTCTTCTGAATATAATCTTAATCAATACTTAGAACAACTTACACAGATATTATGTAGTTATAATATTTAGAATTATAGTTTTACCTGCCAATTTATAATTTCTTATAATTGTGCCCAAGGGCATTGATCATGTTTTTATAGATTCTAAATCTTCTAATTATTTTTTCTAATTATTAGTCACTATGTATTTTCTGGACTAGTTATATGGCTAAAATATAGAAAAACTGTGTTAATTTTATTTACATTGATATTAGTATATTTTAAACCTTGCCTATTTCCCATCTTTACATGTTTTCCTTTGATTAAACATCTCTGGGAATTATTCTCAATACATCATGATTAGTTTCAAGTTATGTTAGTTTAAATTATTTATTCTGCTGAAATACTATATTACATAACTAATTTCTGCAGATCTGTTAGTGATTTGAACTAATTTGTCCTCTATAAACTATGGTAGAATAATTATGCTTTGATTGTGTAAATTAGCCAAATGGAATATTGTTTATAATATAATTTAAATGAAAACTGGCATTGCATTAAATGGTGTTTCTTGGCTCGTGGCTTAATGGATCTCAGTTGGTGTGTTGTTCGTAGGGAAACAGCAAAAATGGATCCACTAGGGTTAACAGAATCAGAGGGGCACAGTTGTCCTCATCAATGTTTCTACTGCATAGGAAATAATAAAAAGCAAACCGATCTATTTTGAACACAAATTCCAAAGTGTTATTGAAGAGTTTCTAAGGTAGAGTTAGGTTGTGTCTACATGATGCTTGCATCAGTGTGCAGTAAAAATGTTAAAACTGCCTCTTGAAATTTGTACCGCAGCCTCACAGCTCTGGGATTTCATCCATGACACGACCATCAGACTTATGTACGTTCACTACCCAGGAGGCCCCGGGGGGGCCGTCCTGGACCCTTTTATTTCCTGGAACTGTTTCATCCTTGACACCCTAAACCCTGCTATTCCACCCTCTGACCACCTTCAGAGTCTTTCAATCCTTTCACTTCTTTACTTCTGCTAATCATGCCTTTACTTCATCAAGGCCTTGATATTTTTGATGTTTTCATTTTTCCTCAACCAATTTATTCAATAAAAAATACAATTAATTGTGTGCTTAGATTGTCCTAGGCACTTTGCATGCATTGTTTTATTTAAGCCATTCAGCATGAAGTAGGAATTATTATCCTATTTCACATATGAGGAAACTGAAGCATAAAGAGGTGAAATGAATTGCCCAAAAGAAGTGGGAGGCAATAGTTTAAATTCAGGTCTAGGTTCTCCATAGCCTATACCATACAGCTCTTATGTCTTTACTCCCTTCCACATTCTACCATAGCCATGTAATACCTCCCTTCAACCATTCTCTCTCTCTCTCTCTCTCTCTCTCTCTTTTCTGTCAGTTCCCTGAATTGCCTTGTCCTCTAGTCTTTTTGGTTTAGTTTTGTTTTTTAGCTTTTAGTGTTTTTTTTTCTCATTTTTTAATCACCAGGTGAAGGGAAAGGCAGCTAGAAAGGTGTTTCTCTCTGGTCTGGAAAATAAGAGCTCCCACCTTGGAAGAGAAAGAGAGAGAGAGGAGTGGGAGAGGGAGGAAGGGAAGAGAGACAGTGAGGGTGCTAGTCTCCCATCTTGACAGCCTCTACTATTTAAAAAAAAAAAAAAAAACTAATTCCACTAGCTAACTCATACACCTTCTCTCTTCTGTTCAGGTTGCTGAGCACTACAGGAGAAAGCACAAGCCCGTGAGGACGGATGCCATACCTGTTCATTGTCTCTACGCCCAGCTGGGTCTCCACCGCTGCCTGGCTAGGTGTCCTTTGTCACCTCCCTTCTCTGTTCCAAACTGAATTTCCTCAAATCTCCTGCTCCACCATTTCCTGCTCATTGAGCAAACCCAAAGCATTAAATTGTCAAATTAACTCACATCGAGAGAGACCTCCTCCAGTATCAAGCTTTACTATTATATTAATTTCAACAATACAAGCAGTCGAGAGGCACAGGTGATGCATGCAGGGTCTGAGATAGCTGCATGGCTCTCAAAGTCTGCCATTCCTGCATTAGACTCACACAGTGGTGGTTCAGAGTAATGGATGATGTCTCTAAGAAAGGCTCAGGTATTTTTACATGGTGGGGAGCATTTAAGTTTTGCAGTATTCCCATTTTAGACCTCACATAGTAACTTGGCTTGCATGACATTTCCCAGAGAGCCATGCCCCATAAATCCATAGAACCTAGATTTATTTATCATAAGCAATCCTAAAATAGGAATGTACTCCTAAGAGAATTCCATGTATATAGGCTCTTCTTCTAGCAAATATAATATCATCAGTCTATTTACAAGGAGTTCAGCTATCAGCATGTCTACAATAACCTGACTTCTTTCCTTTCCTAGAAGGTTTCTCTGCCCCCAATCACAAACATACACACGCCACCTGCTTTAACTCTTTCCTCCAACTCATTTTTAGTCAAGAATTCTACTTTCATTTTATGAAAAATAAAGTGTCTCTTAGATAAGAAAGTCCTTCAACTTCCTGTTTCCACTGATACACATCATTATACATTCACCTCACCCTCTTTCCTCTAGCCTCAGTGGAAAATTATCTTTTATTTTGTCCAGAGTTGATCCTCCTCTCAATGATTTGTTTCTCCTTACTTTCTCTCTCTTTGGAGACTTTGGATATTTTATTAATCAACTGCAACTCCACTTAATTGCACACCTAACTAGCCAACAATTCTTCTAAGCAATAATTTATTTAATTTTATCTATCACTACAATGCTGGTTATGTGGCAGGCACTTTACTAATATTATCTCATTTAATCCTCAACAACTATATGAAGTATATGCTGTTAGTATCTCCAACTTACATATGAGGAATATGGGTATCAGAGAAGCTAAGAGACTTTTTCAAAATTACACAGCTACTATGTGGTGATTTGAACACAGCAGTTTATGTGCTGCAAGCACCTTTCCTAATGTTTATTTTAAAACTTTTATTATGAACATATTTTAGATATACAGAAAAGGTACAAAACCAGATCAAAGAAGGTGCTTATAACCCCTTCCTCCCCTAATGTTAACATCTTACCTTACCATAGTGTAATTATCAAGAACAGGAAAGTAACTTTGGGACAATTATTAACTAAATTACAGATTTTAATTTTATTTTCATTATTTATTTAAAAATATTAGTTATTTTAACTATTGATTTTTTTTTTATTCACCAGGCTTTCATTAATGTCCTTGTCTGATCCAGGATCCCCCCGAAGTTGGGAGTGGTTTTTCCTCAGTTGCCTCCAGCCTTTAATATTTCCTCAATCTTATCTTATCTTTCGTGATGTTGATGAACATTTGGGTTTTTATCACTCTTACAAGGAAAAAGTTTTCCCAACTAAAGAATGAGAAAATTATTTGGTTTCAATTAAGTTCATTTTCCTTATTAACATATATGCACTAATTATTAGACACATTATTATAGAGTTCTCAGTTGACATGATTTCTGTGTCTAACTTTTGGTTTCGGTGCTAAATTATATGGTTGTGTGATTTACATACAATAAGATGTATCTTACCATGACTGTCCTTCTCCTTTTATGTATTCTGTTATTTAATCTGCACTTTCCTTTTCATTTTGGGGTGATAATGAATTCCAGTTTAGCTGTGTATTATTTCCTATGAGTACTTAATCATCTGGTTTTTGCTGTTTTTTTATTGAGAAGTTGGTCCTTGGTGAGAGAGTTGCTCCTTTCTTTGAAAGCCCTCTTTTTTCTATGTAAGGTTCTAAGATCTTGTCTTTGGCCTTTAATAGATTTCTTCTATGGTCCTAGTTATGGTTTTCTTTTTTATTAGATTTCTTGGGGTTTTAAGTGCTCCTGAAAAGCATGGCATGTCATTGTCAGTTTTGAAATTTCCTAATACTGCCTCTGCAACTCTCTCTCCTCTTTCCTTCTAGGATTCCAATTCCACATGTGTCAGATTTAATTATTCTATACCTTGTGCTTCTGTTTGCTTTTCCCTATTTTCTATTACTTTCTCCTCAATCTTTAGAGTATATATATGTCTTATATTCAAATTCGCTATTTTCTTCAGTTGTGTCTAATCTGTTCTTAAACCCCATCTATTCAGTTCTTTGCTTCAGTTATTTTATTATTTTTATATTATTTTGGTAAAAAGCATATAACAAAAAATTTCCTATATTAACCATTTTTAAGTGCAATTTAATAATGTTAAGTATATTCACATTGTTGTGAAACAGATCTTCAGACCTTTTTCCTCTTGCAGAGCTGGAACTCTATACACAGTAAACAACGATTCCCCAAGTTTCATTCATATTATAGTGTTTGACAGGATTTCCTTCCTTTTAAGGCTAAATAATATTCCATGGTATTTATATATAACACATTTTGTTTATCCATTTATCTGGTGATGGACATTGGGGTTGCTTCTACCTCTTGGCTATTATAAATAGTGCTGCTATGAACATGCGTATGCAAATATCTCATTGAGACCATTCTTTCCCTAATGCCTATTTGTTTGTTTGTTTTTTACAGACAAGGTCTTGCTCTGTTGCCTAGGCTGGTCTTAACTCCTGGCCTCAAGCAATCCTCCCACCTTGGCCTGGCAAAGTGCTGGGATTACAGGCATAAGCCCCCCCACCCAGACCTAATGTCTATTTGAAGTAACTTTTCTAATGTTTATCTATGACATATTAAAAAAAAGTTTTCCCCTTACGAGGGTACTTTCAATACCTAAAGTTCCTATCACACAAATTAAATAATCTTAATTTTGTCAGTGACTGTTTCATATGTCCATTCAAGGAAATTCTTTGAAAGTAGAAATCATGACACATTTTTTTCTATTTCATATGACAATGAAAACAATTCCAAACACACAGTGTGTACTTCTAGGGTAATTAATTTGGGGGGCTGTTATGGGTTGAATTGTGCCTGCTCCCAAATTCATATGTTAAATTCCTAACTTCCAGTACTTAAGAATTTGACTCTCTTTGGAAATAGAGTCATTGTAGATGTGATTGGTTAAGATGAGGTCATACTGAAGTAGGTCAGGCCTCTAATCCATTATGACTGGCATCCTTATAAAGATGGGAAATTTGGAGACAGACACATAAGGAGAATGCCAATGTGAACATGAAGACAGAGATTGGGGTGATGCTTCTGCATGTCAGGGAATGCCAAAGATTGCCAGCAAACCATCAGAAGCTGGGAAAAAGGGATGGAACCGATTTCCCCTCACAGCCTTTGAGGGAACCAACCCTGCTGACACCTTGATCCTGGACTTTTAGTTTCTAAAGCTGTGAGACAATCAATTTCTGCTGTTTAAGCCACCTAGTTTGTGGTACTTTGTTATGGCAGCCCTAGCAAACTAATACGGAGCTATTGACCTTTAAGTGGTGAATAATTGACCCATAAAATTGTATATAAAATTGTGTGTGTGTGTCTGTAGATACACACTTTTTTCTTCTTTATACAACTTCATAAGCTCCTCCTCTAATAACCCATATTTCATGACTAGTGGCAGAAGCATAATCAAGAGAGGCAGAGGAAGTGAGCCTCCAGCGTGACATTTACTCCTATTTTAACTTTGAGTTCTCCTGGTGTCTTCAGCTCATGAGCATTTAGCATCTTAGGACACAAAGAGCTTGTACCCATGATTTTCCAGATTCAGCTGAGCTTTTGTTGACATCTTGAATCCAAAGTTAATTCTTTGACCATCTCTCATAGTAAGCATTAAGAATGAGATTAAAAATCCTAAATGCATCAATCCTAAATGAAAACCAGGGAAATGTCATCCTGAGAGCAAGGGGGCTGCTCTGTTTTATAGATTTGGGAATGCCGAATGTTGGAGAGCTCTGTATTAATTTCCTAGGGCTGCCATATTACATTACCACAAACTGGGTGGCTTGTAATCATAGAAATCTATTCTCTCACAGTTCTGGAACTCAGAAGTCCAAAATAAAACTATGCTCCCTTGGAAGGCTCTAGGAAAAAGTTCTTTATTGCCTCTTTCAGCTTTTGGTGGCTCCAGGGGTGTTCCTTGGTTTGTGGTTACATGACTCCAGTTTCTGCCTCTGCCTGGATACAGCCTTCTCTGTCTCTTCCATTTTTTTCATGTGTCTCTCCCCTGTATGACTTTTATAAGACTGCGTGCCATTGGATTGAAAGCCCACCTTAAATCTGGCTGATTTCAACTCGAGATTCTTACTTACATCTGTAAATATTCTTTTTTTCCAAAGAAGGTCTCATTCCCAGTTTTCATGGATTAGGATGTAGACATTTTTTTTTTTTTTTGGAGGCCACCATTCCACCCAATACAGGCTCTGGCATTGCTAAATCCTAAAAATAAAAGAGAACAAAATTAGCCCAAACAGATTTGATTTTCATACCTCTCTTTCTTAAATGAGAAGCCAAGAATAATGCTTAATTCTGAATGAATCACCCATAAAAAGAGCTGAACAAAAGAGCTGAAAATATTTAGACCATAAAAGTGGAAACTTAGGGGTATAGACTGAGTCCTATTTCTTTTTAAAGATAATAAGTTCATTACAGGCATACTTTGGGGATACTGCAGTTTTGGCTCCAGACTACCACAATAAAGTGAATATCACAATAAAGTCAGTCAAATGAATTTTTTTATTTTCCAGTGCATATAAAAGTTATGTTTACACTTTACTGTAGTCTATCAAGTGTGCAATAGCATTATGTCTAAAAAACAATGTGCATACCTTAATTTAAGGATACTTTATTGCTAAAAAATGCTTATGATCATCTGAACCTTCAGTGAGTCATAATCGTTTTGCACATGGAGGGTCTTACCCCGATATTGATGGCTACTGACTGATTAGAGTGGTGGTTTCTGAAGGTTGAAGTGGCTGTGACAATTTCTTAAAATAAGACAACAATGAAGTTTGCTGCATTGGTGGACTCTTCCTTTCATGAGAGTTTTCTCTGTAGTATGTGATGCTGCTTGATAGCATTTTACCCCACAGTAGAACCTGTTTCAAAATTGGAGTCAATCCTCTCAAACTCTGCTACTGCTTTGTCAACTAAGTTGATGTAATATTCTAAATCCTTGTTTTGTCATTTCCACAATGATCATAGCTTCTTCACCAGGAGTAGATTCTGTCTGAAAAAACCAAATGGTTTTTTGCTCATCCATAAGAAGCAACTAACTCCTTATCCATTTGAGTTTATTATGAGATTGCAAAAATTCAGTCACATCTTCAGGCTCCACTTCTAATTCTTGCTCTCTTCCTATTTCTACTACATCTGTAATAACTACCTCCACTGCAGTCTTGAACCCCTCAAAGTCACTGAGGAGGGTTGGAATCAACTCCTTCCAAACTCTTGTTAATGTTGCTATTTTGACCTCCTCCCATGAATCACAAATGTTCTTAATGGTATCTAGAATGGTGAATCCTGTCCAGAAGGTTTTCAATTTACTTTGCTCAGATACTTCAGAGGATTTACTATCTATGACAAATTTATGAATTATATTTCTTAAATAATAAGACTTGGAAGCCAAAATTTCTCCTTGATCTGTGGACTGCAAAACAAATGTTGTGTTAGCAGGCATGAAAACAAAATTAATCTCTGTGTAGATATCCATCAGAGCTCTTGGGTAACCAGGTACATTGTCAATCAGCAGTAATATTTTGAAAGGAATCTTTTTTTTTTTTCTGAGCAGTAGGTCTCAACAGTGGGCTTAAACTATTCAGTAAACGGTGCTCTAAACAGATGTACTGTCATCCAGGCTTTGTTCTTTCATTTATAAAGCACAGGCAGAATAGATTTTGGATAATTCTTATGGGCTCTAGGATTTTTGGAAGGGTAAGTAAACTTTGGCTTCCACTTAAAGTCACCAACTGCATTACCCCTTAACAAGAGAGTCAGTCAGTCTGTCCTTTGGAACTTTGAAGCCAGGCATTGACTTCTCTCTGGGTATGAAGGTCATTCTCCTCTCTAGCTTTCAAAGTCCTAGATAACATCTTCTTTCACCAGAAGGCTATTTCATCTACATTGAAAATCTCTTGTTCAGTGTAGCCACCTTCATCAAGGATCTTAGCTAGATCTTCTGGATAAACTTGCTGCAGTTGCTACATCAACACTTGCTGCTTCAACCTTACACTTTTATGTGATAGAAATGGCTTCCTTCCTTAATCCTCTTGAACCAGCCTCTGCTAATTTCAGATTTCTGCAGTTTCCTCACCTCTCTCAGCCTTGATAGAATTGAAAGGAGTTAGGGTCTTGCTCTGGATTAGGCTTTGGCTTTAGGGAATGTTGTGGCTGTCTTGATCTTCTATCCAGACCACTCAAACTTTCTCCATATCAGTGATAAGATTGTTTCACATTCTTATCATTCATGTGTTCACTGAAATAGCACTTTTAATTTCCTTCAAAAACTCTTCCTTTGCATTCACAACTTGGGTAACTGGCCCAAGAGGCCAATCTTTCAGCCTATCTTAGCTTTTAACATGCCTTCTTTACTAACTTTAATCATTTATAGCTTTTGATTTAAAATGAAAGACATGTGACTTTTTCATTTCGCTTGAACACTTACAGGCCATTGTAGGGTTATTAATTAGCCTAATTTCAATATTATTGTGGGCTAGGGAATAGCGAGGCTGGAAGAAAGGGAGAGAGACAGAAGAACAGACAGTTGGTGAAGCAGTCAGAACATACACAACATTTATCAATCAATTAAGTTTCCTGTTTTACATGGGCATAGTTCGTGGCACCCCAAGACAATTATAATAGTAACATCAAAGATAACTGATCACAGATCACCATAACAGATGTAATAAAAATGAAAAAGTTTGAAATATGATGAGAATTACCAAAATGTGACACAGACACATGAAGTACGCACATGCTTTTGGAAAAATGATGTCAATAAATTCGCTTGACACAGGGTTGCCACAAACCTTCCATTTGTAAAAAATGTGATATTTGAAAAATGCAATAAAGTGAAACGTTATAAAGCAAAGTGCAATAAAATGAGATTTGCCTGTATTTCAAACGTATTTTGGAGGGGGAGGGGTGATATAATCACCATCTTCACATTTTTTGTAATGTCATGTAGGAAAAGGATTAGATGTGCTTGTGAAGCACTGTAGAGAATATCCAGAAGTTTCGGGATGGCAGATCAAACCTGATTAAACCAAAACAATTTCAATAGCAAAGATATTTAGAAATAGGATGAGTTATTGCAGTCTGGGAGTGCTTTGTACAGAAGATTCTAGCTTTGGGTAGGAGGTTGAGCTATAATATTTTCAGGGTCCCATTCAACTGTACATTCTATGGTTCTGCAATTTTCTTTTCCTACACACAAGTAAAAATTATTTATAGGTATTTTTCAAGTCTAGGGGCACTGATTAATAGTGTTTTTGTAAAAACAATATTGCACATAAGCTCCTTGGAGAAACAGCTGGCATATTTGTAGGCTGAGTGCAGAGAATTAAACTAAATACAAGCTGCGGGTGGGCTCCAGAGTATTTGAGAGAAAGTGTAATAATTATGGAACTTCAGCCGGCAAGGATTACAAAAGACTATTAATGTTCATAGATTGTTCTATATTAGACTTCAATAACCAGGATCATCGGCTATGGGTTCAGGTAACGAGGCACTTCATTTTTCGTGAAGAAGTGCATCTTTAAATCTGTTTTCTTTCACTTTGTTTTGTTATTATAATTATTATTATTCTTTCTTTCCTGAAAACTATTGGACAACAATGAGTAGACAATCATCAGATTGCTATTGTGTTCCACATAACTTTGAAATTATGCTATGGGGCAGAGCAATAAGAGCTCAGGAAAGGAGAGAGCATATTATTATTGTAACAAGTAATGGTTTCATATATATATTTTTTGCTTGCCAGTACTTTTTACAGATGGGGGTTTGAAATTGGATGAGAGTCAAATAATTTGGAATAATAAATAATACCAGGTGTAGATCAGGTCCAATTTCTTTTTTAAAATGTTGAATTCAACATTTCAAATAACCAAAATATGTTAAACTTGGAAACAGATCAGAATAGCTAGCTAAGACAGATACTTTGAAGTAACTGACGAAGCTCTGTATAATCAGAACTTTTTGGTGTGGCGTTAGAAATATAGTACAACATAAACTCTAAAATGATTTTCATCACTAGGGTGTCTTGACAAGCAATTAGGAAGAGTCAGGGTCTAATAATTATGAAAACATGTTGTAATTTTTAATGTACTAAAGTCCACTGAACTTGGATTTCTTTCTTAGGTAATAATAATTATTCACATTTACTGAGTGCTTCACAATATGTCAAGTGTTATTTTAAATGTTTTGTTTATGGTGCCTTATTTAATCCTTATCTCAACCCAATGACGGGATTATTTTTGCCATTTTTCAGATGAGAAAGTTGAGGGTCTGGGCTGGGATTTTCAAACTTAGGCGTCCAGAGCAGTCCTAAGGAGCCATTGGAGAAAAAGGAAAAAAAAAATGTTTGAAAATTATTTCTATGGGTTAACTTCTTTTACAATTAATTCCAAAGGACTCCAACTGTACTAGATTTTTGTCTTATTTTATCCATTATGAGGCAATTTTAACTAGTGTGTTATTTATTATTAGATATTTAGCCTGTGCTTTTAACTTTTTCGTATTTCCATAATTTTTTGGTCTATAAATCAGAGATATATTTCAATGACAACTATTTTCCCTAAAATACGGTATCATGCTCAAAGTCATTCTCTATTTTTCCAAAGATGTGGATACCATGTTAACAGAATATCTGATTAATTTATTGTTTGTCTCACATCTTATCTGACAGTTTAGTGTCATGTTGTCATTTATAAAATATGTGTAAATATGTTTAAGGTTTTGTTGAAATTTTAGTTGATTGAGCTGATGTTTTGAAAACTGTCTTTCATCTAAGATATTCAAATGTATTGCAGTCATTCAAATTAAGGTCCAAAATGCATATAGGGTTGGAGGACTCTGGAAGATAATAAAGTGAGCCTAAAAGAGAAGGCTTTTATGTTTTTTGCTCTTGTCTTCATATTTTATATCTTTTATAGAACAAGAGGGAACAACAATGCCCTAGACATTTTTCTTGTACTTTCTTGTTTTTGTTTCTGTTCAACATCTCATATCTGTCTTCCTTTTTAGAAAAACTATATTGGGCATAGTATTCCCACCATAGTATTGGGAATACTATGGCCAGTAGTGTTCTCTGCTTCTCTTATGGAAGCTGAATGGGAAAATTCCTTTCTCCTCACCCCTTGGCAAACAGAACTCATCACGGTAGGGCTTTGAAGGAAGGTGTGGTGTGCTGTGGCCATGAGCATCCAACTGCTGTGTGCAATGTTGGCCTGAATGTTCATAGAACTTAGCTTCCAGAATCCCTTTGGCTCTCACACATTTTTCTAGAGCTACCTCACTCTAGTTTGCAGACTTTATATTGTTCCAATAATTTCCTTTTTGTTTGTGGCTGCCAGTTGGTTCTGCTGCTTGCACCAAGAGCTCTACTATCATTAACTTGCACCCGTGGGAAGCCTGCTAATATGGAAATTTAGCAGACCTGCTTTGGGTAGGTCACATATCTGATCCTCATCCTTTGCTAACCCTTTAGCACAATGATTGAACAAAATAAATATATAAACATCTACTATAAATATATTTTTAAAATATCAAAACATTGAGACAGTTTTGAAGTTCCTGATGGAATAAACCTTGATTACTAAAGTTGAGAAGGAAATACGCTTTTGGTCACCAAACCTGTATATTTTTGTGCTATGTTTTTGTCTTCTGAAGGAACTATTTTATGTGAGGGTGGTACTATGAGTCTTCTGACAGGCGACTTTGAGTCCTCAGTGTCCTCCCTGCAAGAGTTACCTGTGTTATCTTTTAAGGGGCCTTTCATTTTAACCAACAGCAAAGCAAAACTCTTCAAACTGTTGTGGTTTCTAGTAAGTAGCTTTTTTTTTTCCTTTCTCCTTTTTACTATGTCTTCTGGGAAACTGAAATGCAATTTGGAAACAATGACAGCTCAGGACTCAATTTTCTAGTTCTAAAAGAAAGTCTAAGCACACATTTTTAAGTTCAGGTTGAAGCATTTAGGTTTTGATTTCAAAGGGAGTTCTGAATTTGTCATGATGTCTTCTTTTTAAATGAAAACAGGTACTGAATTATACAAAAGGAGACGCTAGCATCTTACACCATCTGCATATATTAATATTATAGTTTCTGTTCGGTGTTAGCTTTGTGTTCACAAGAATTCTTGCGTGTTTTTCTTCTTTTGCTCTCATCATGGGGAAAATTCAGCATATCACCTACTACTGCTATTTACATATAAGTTGGCTGATGAAAATTCAATAGTTTTTAAACCAGTAAAATACTGATGAGGACTGGAGAATCAATGCCTGCTATTATTCAGAAAGGATTTGAGCTGTTCTCCTCCTGAACTAGTGTCTATCCAAATACAACTCATTAATGCTAATTATCATCAGTGATTATTTTCTACGTGATAATGAAGACTAAATCTTCATCTACATGGAAAATTGTTTTGACTACAGAATCTGATAGATATTTGAGTTACTCAGACAAATGATCAATTCAATTTCAGTAAGTAGTTTGATCTCATTCTAAATTAATTTAGTAAATTCATTTTAAATACTCAGATTGTTCATGTTGGTATCTTATGATTTATTTATTTAATCAGAAAATACTTATGGCCTGCCAGGCACTCTGCTCTACGTTAACCTGTATGATGTCTACTTTATTTTTTATCACTTGTTCTGTTATCTTCAAAGTCAAATTGAGCTAATATTAATACTATGGTATTATGCATTTTATACTAAAGTTGTGTTAATTAAAATTATGCTGGGTTGATTGGATTAATGCCTTAGGAGTTGTTAAATTCTAATGAAACTAATCTTATTGTTGAGAGGAATGAATTTTCTAATTCTTAAAAGAGAAGTGATTTTAGACTAATTTAGAGAAACTATTTGTTCAAACATCTTGGTAAGAATATATAGAAAAAGTCATCTTTTGAAATTATATTTTCACCAGAAGACTCAGACAAAATGAAGTTAGCCCACAACAATTGAAAAAAATAATTTAAATATTTATACTAGCCAGGGGTCATTCTAAAATGAGGAGTCTTTAGTAACTGTAAAATAGTAATAAATTATAATAATATATTATTTACTCAATGATTATCCTCAAATAATCTTTGCTGTTCATTTTTGAATTGGGGGTCAAATGTCACTCTGAATCCTTTTGTAATCCCTGTGGCAAGAATTAATTACTTTCTCCATTGTCCTCCTACAGCATTTTTATATCCTTATTACCACATTTAACACATCAGAATCTTCATTATTTTTCCTCCTGTCTTCCACACAAGACTGTTTGGAGGTAATGTTTTATTCACAGCGTGTTCCCACAGAGCCAGTCACAGAGTAGGCAATCAAATGTTGGATAAAATGAGTACATTTACTTGAGCAAATATTTTATTAATTTTCCATTCCCCTATTCTATTTTTGTTGTTGTTATTTTTTAATGCTTGTCTTTCCTTGTCTTCTCATGGCATTTACCACCTTTGCAAATGTTTACTTTAGCCTGCTGATTGTCACTTTAAGAAAATTTCACTGCTTTCTGGAATTCCTCTGTCTCTATTCCTTGTTTTAAATGTCCCATGTGAGCTCTTCTCCAAGATTAAAAATTCCTTCATGAAGGCATCCCACTTATTTTGGAATCTAAAACCTCCATTACCAAAGTATGATATAACTCCACAATGATGATTATTGAATACAATTGATTATATTAAGAGTGTTGGTAACATTTTACACTAATCCAAAAAGATGGTCACATGAAGGAATTAAGAATTAAGGTTTTGAACAAAAGCATGTTTTAGAAAACTACTGCCTTACCTAGTGATAAAATGGGGCTATGATAATTTACCCCCAAATCAGAGATTCTACTACCTAACTTAGTCCAGGGGCTAATTGTCTTAGAAGTTCTGCTAATACATTTGCCTCAAGGTCCCCAGACTTCTTACACATAGTGACTGGGTCCCAGGGTGTTTGAGGGGGATGTCTTCAGTCTATTATTAGGTTCTCATCCCCCTGCTTCAGTCAACAAAGGAGCATCTATAATAACTGTAGTGTTGCAGAAACTTGCGTGTTCTGGGAACTCCATAAGTTTAAGAGGATAAGAAAATTAATTTATGCACGAATTATGTCATAATTTGAAAACAGACAGACTAACTTAATTAGAAAGTGGTAGGTATTTAGTCTGTATGTTTAAGTTTGTACTTTATCTTCTCCTTCCCTCTTTTCTTTCCTTCTCCTTCGTTTTTTCCTTCTTCCCCTTCCTGCCTTCTCAGCTAGAGTGTGGAGTAAGTCTTTGGAGTTCACGGCACAGTGTCAGCCATGGCCACCTCAAGATTCCGCTCTTGTTATGGTAGAATATTCCTTTCCACACAATTTCTCTTCAATTGCTTTCCCCGTATGGACAATGGTTTAATATGTGAAATTTATGATAACATTTTTACATGTATTTTTAATTTATATAAAAGTTATTTTACCATAGATCCCTTTTTGTTTTTTACCTGCTCCACACTATGTTTTCAAGATACATCTTTGTTCTTTGGACACATCTTAAGAAACTTATTTCTTCTAATGCTGAATAATGTTTTGGAGTATGCATCCTCCACCATTATTCAGTTTAGTGTCCCCATTGTGGGACATCTAGGTGGCCTCCAATTCTCTTGCAATATGCATACTCCTGTATGTCCGATTCAGAATTTCTTTGGAGAGGAAATTCTAGTAGAGGGGTCGCTGGGGATAGGCCATACTTTTCCTTAATGTCACTAAGAGCTGCCACATTATTTTCCAGAATAGCTACATCCTTTTACAAAACATGAGCTGAACCATGATGGTTTTTGTTCCTTACATCTTTGCCAACTTTCTAATTTTTTCCAATCTTTAGAGTTATTAATGAAATGGGATCTCATTGTTTTGATTTATTATGATGGAAATTGAATATCATTCAATCATTCATGTCATTATTTAACATTTGGACTTCCCCTTTTCTTAAATGTCTGTTATAGCAACTTTGTGTTTCTTCTGTCTTTCTTATTTTCTTCACATAGTTCTTCTTAATCACACCATATATCATTTCCTTGTCAACTTTAGATGTTGTAGATATCTTCTTCCATATTGTCATTGTTTGTTACCTTTGTTTAGGATCTTCTTTTTTCAATAAATGAATACATTTGGATGTATTCAAACCTCTTCACACATATACTTTATTTAAAGGTTATATTTTCATTGATTTGTTTAAGAATTTTAGTGTGTCTGAAAGCTGGTAGGCTAGGTGCTAACCCCTGTCACCAATTGTGCTCAGTTTTTTAAAAGTTAAAATAGTTATTCATGGATCTACAATCTGTTATTTTAGTTTTGTAATAGCATTTTGTATTCCTCTAAAAAACTCTAGCTAGATTTTAATTATGATTGCATTGCTTTTATACATAATTTTTGAAGACTAGACATCTTAATAATATCAAGTAATTCTTTACACAGGCACAGAATAGCTTTTCATATATTCAGATCATTTATGTCTGCTAATAGAGTTTTGCAATTTTTTTCAAGAGGTCCTAGAAATTCTTTGTTAATTCCCATATATTTTATAGTGTTTGCTGGTATCAAAAATGTGATATTTTCTATTTGCTGTTTAGAAAAATGTGTATAAAATTTGTAATTTTATTTTGTATTACTCTGACAATGTATTGATGGATACTGCTTTTTAAATCTAATCTAGTTGTCTTTTTATTGGAAATTTGAATTTATTTATAGCTATTATATTTGTTGCTATAGAGGGACTTTAAAAATTCTACCTTATTTAAAATTTTCTCTTTACATATTTCTGTTTTTCATTTTTTTTCTGTTTTGCATTGGGTAAATCAAGTTTTATTTTACTGATTAAAATATTATATATTAATTTTTTCTTTTTTGTATTATTGTCACTTTTTAAGACACATGCAAGGTTAATTTTTATTGCCAATTTTATGAACTTAACCGGTGTCTATATATTCCCTCAAATGAGATAAATATTTTCCACCTTGTCACCTCTCCATTTTTGGTTCTGCTACTCTGTTGGTAGAATTTAGGTTCTACAATTTTAGTTTTGTTTTGAGGTGGATTTCCATTGTATGTCTCTCTCTCTCTCTCTCAGCCTTTCTTCTATTTCTTTTCCTTCTTGCTTGCTATTTTTAAAAGGAAAATCAATTTCAGTTCTTGCTCTTCTGTACCACAATAACTTTACCAAGTTCCTTGATTGTCCATTTTTTCATGTTTCTAGCAGTGCTCTACTTTTTATTGTAATATTTCCTTAAAGAATGCTTGCAGGGGATCTTTATTACATAAAACCTCTGAGGCTTTGAATGCATAAGAATATTTTAATTTCACTCTTACATTTAAATGACATTCTAGGAAGATATAACATTCTAAAATCAGAGTTCTGTTCTTTCTATATTTTGAAAATATTTTTCCATTGTCTTTTATTTCTAGGGCTTTTGTGGAGGAGTCAGATGTCAATCTGATTATCATTTCTTTTTTGGGTAGTCTGTTCTTTTTCTTTGGAAGCTTTTAGAAATTTTTCTTTGTCTTTGATAATCTTAAATTTTACTAAAATGAGCCAGGGTATGGGATACATATCTATCATTTTTGTCATGCTAAAAATCCATTCAATCATATTCAATCTTTTTTTATCTTCCCCATCCCTCTGTCCCCCTTTTCTCTTAAAACTTTGTTTTCTGGATACTAGAAACGTTTGCATGTGGTGGAATATTTCAACTCTATCTTTCATGAGCTCACTATTTCAATCTTTGCAAATAGAAATGCTGCCATTCACGACTTTCATTTTGTTCCCCCCTCCCTGCAAGTTTACATGCCATTTAGCTTTCAAATAAAAATTACATATGGACATAGTTGATTAGAATCTAATAGGACCACAAATTATGTTATGAAAAACAGTGGTCCCCAACCCGTCCTCCTTTCTTACTGGAAACCAGCATTCTCAATTCTTAACTGATAACTTGGTATTTATTTCTCTATATCTAAATAAATGTGACAGTTCTTATTTTTTTTTCTTTTAGTTTTAATCATTGTCCATTGACTTGATATTTTGGAAGACAAAAATTTATTTCATTTTTACTCTTTCACCCAATACTCTCCTGACTCCCTCCCAATTTTTCATCTTCATTTCATCAAAATGGGTATATGATAAGTTTTGTTATAAAACCCTTTGTTTACATTATTTTGTCTATAAAAACTAGGCCACACAATACACTATGATTACTTTTGCTGTATGACAACTCTACTTTCTAGTAGGTTAATAATTGTGTTTATTTTATTTGCTTAATTTTCTGTCCTGTCACTAATTTAGTTTCAAGCTCTTGCCAGGCATGTAAATATCACTCAGTATGTTCACATATTAGATAATTTATCAATATTATCATCTTAAGTCTTTCCTGCACAGGCCATTCTTTAGGCTGTATTCCTTTTTTTTTAAGTAGTACGCAATTTGAGTGGCCACGTCCCCCAGGTTCTTAGCCTGTAACTGAGTAGCTAGGACAGGGTTTCTCAAGTAGACAGCTATTTCTTTTGGGAGATTCTAAGTTTCAGATGTGTAGAGTAAGTAATAGGGTCCATTTGACTTTAGGTGTTAGCTAGCTAGGTTCTTTGTGTGCATTCTTCATGCACCATAATTATGTAAGGGTAAAGATTGAATTTGGGCACTAAAACCCTCAACAATCCTCATTGCTCTATTTTGCAAAGACCTACTATACGCTTCAACATGGATCTGAAGTGGTCTGTGGAGAGTGTTTGGGAACCACTAAGTGACCTCACCTGCTTCTTAGGGTTTTCACTAAAACCTATAAGTTGGAAACCCCTAAATCTCCATCTTTAGCCTAGCACTCTTTCTTAAATTTAAGATTCACATCCAACAAACTATCTGGCAAAAGGATATTCTCTAAATACTTCAGATTGACATCCTTCCCACCAGAGTTAACCATTTCTTGACGTTTTCCATAGCAATAGGCCCTCCCAGTCACACGTGAGAGGCAGCCTATAGTAGTGTTTAGAAATATGATTCTTGAGCCATATTGCCTGGGTTAGAGCTTCAGTGCTACCACTTAATAGCTGTGACCTTGGGAAAGTTACCTGGCCTCTCATTTGCAAGATAAGGATAAGCAAGAGTAGGGTTGTTATGGGGGATTAGATGCATGAAAAGCTGCTTAGAACAAAGCCTAGCATATTGCAAATTTTATGTGTCTGTTAAATATAAACAAATGAATAATCAAATAAACAAACTCATGCTAGAACCTTGAAAGCAATTGCTTGTGTGTTCTTCAAACCCCAAACCATCCCTTATATCACCCAGCATTGATAACTACCAACGACTACCAATTTTATCTTCTATTTGTTTCTTAAATAGCTCTCTAGACCACAAACTCCATAAATGTCTGTTTGTTTACAATCTTATTTCTAGTTTGTACTATAATACCAAACACACCTGGTGGGTGTTCAATATAGCTTTTGTTGAATGGTTTAATAAATTACACATATCACATTTATTACTATTTTTTGTTAATATATTTCCCCTACTATATTTAATTTCTTGATGATTTGGGTATTTCTGTTCTTTTTAGCATAGTGCATAGAAATCAGTAGGCACAAATAAATATCTGTTATATGAATAAATGAATGCATGAAGGCATTTGGACAGAAGAAGGAGTCAAGCCTAATAAGTTAGATTTCTCAGTGGCAGTATTGCTCTGAGAAACACACTGCCGAAGTTAATAAGGCAGAACTTAATGTTACATTGGCTTTACTTGTGTCAGTTTTTAAAAAATAACAAGCATTTAACTCAGACAGACCACTGAAAATAACTAAGACATTTAAGACACACTAAAGTGAAGCCAATTATCCTGGCAACTAAGGGCATTTTGTGTTTGCTAAGCATTTAACTTGTGGAGATGAGGATGCATTTTTAGCAAAAATTCAAATGGTGACACTTCTGGACCCTTCCATATAGCCGGAAGAATTCTACTCCAGAAATAGAATATTATAATATCCCTGATCAAGGATATCCACACTATTATAATATTTATACCAAGTTAAGTGAACTTATAAAACAAAAGTAATAATGAGAAAAATAATAAGACTATAAGCTTTCAGGTGATGGAAATATTTTTTTACTACAAGTATTAGGTAATTATCTTCTTATCAATAACATATTTGATTAAATTATATCTAAATATTATTGTAACATATTAGGAGAGACTGGTAATTGAACTATGTATAAAGTGAAAGCTAAATCTTTTTATTTTAAATGTGAATTAACCCTGTGCTATATGAGTAAAGCACCAATAGCAAAATACACTGTTCCAATGAAATGACAAAGAATTGACTGATCTACTTTACAGAGGAGAGCAAAATAAACAAAGCGAAGAAACACACGAATGATGGCAGTTGCACAGAGATAATGCAGATACCAGATACGCTAATTTGGCTCCATTTTACATAATGCATGAAATCATTCTTTGTTAGTAGTCACAGCAAACTATTTTATTTGTATTTTCTATATACTACACAAGAAAAGTTATATTTAACATTGCCTAGGATAAGTATTTCCAAAAAGTATTTCTTAATTTTTAATTTTATGAAAATATATTACATGACAAACAAAATGATAAATCTTTGCAACCTGCTTTTGCTCCATTCATTACTGTCATATTGAATGGGCTACTATTTTTACACTGCAGCATTTCCATACTATTTGCAATGCAGTGCAAGTCCCTTAAAAAAGTCCAAGAAATTGTTACTCCTTTATAGGAAACTATGATCCAGAAAAAAAGTCATGCATTAAACAATTGTTTAATATTGCTATTTAATTTAATAAATATTTATTGTGCACTCACTGTGCCAGGAAATCTGCTATGAGATGAAAAATAGGCAAAAATCAGCTACACATCCACTGATACCCATACATACACCCAAACCCCACACAGACACACACACACATACACACATACAAGGGAGTATCTTATCTCTTGGTGACATTTTAAAGGTCCAGCAACAGTGGAAGGGTGTTCAGAGAAAGAGGGGAACTTCTAGTTTATAAGAAGAGAAATATATCAGGGAGAAAAGACCAGATGAGTGAGGCATTGAAGAATGAACAAGACTTGACAGGCAGAGATGATGGGGAAGGCGGGATGTGGAGGAAGTTCCACTGGGAAAAGCACAGAGGCAGGAACTGTGAGATCCTCAGTAGCTCAGCTGGGCTGGATCATATAGGCTGTATGCTTTGGAATGTGGTGGGAGGTAAGCCAGGCTTCATCGCTAGCTGGAGGAGTTTGCATTTGTACAGTAAGCAAGGAGGAGCCAACATAGTTTAACATATACTTGAATTCAAATGTTTATTTTATGCTTGGGCATTTTATTACCTTTTAATGTAAAATTTTGATTTATAATGTTGTAAATGATTTGTCATTTTGAAAACCTGTGTCTATCATACAACATTTTATGCCCTGTAAACACACAATTCAAAGTGAGTACAAATTAACAGAAATGAATTTAACACATTAGTCCTTTCTCAAAATAATCACTACAAGATAGTCAATATATTTTGGTAATCATTTAGGAGTTTTCATAATATAGCTTCTGTAGGTAATAAACAAGAGGATGAAATTAACACTTAGATAAAAGGTTAACGATAATGGCTGATGTATAAAAAATGGATGATATAATGAATCTGAATATTTGAAATTGGATAACATATTTATTTATTTTGATTTTTTAATAATAATTATTTAGGCTTACAAAAGGAAAGAATTTAGAGAATTTGGGAACCACAGAGAAGTATAAGAAGAAAGTTAAAAAATAGCATCTTTACTGTACTGATATGTAGTGTGAGATAAGAATCTAAACTTCATTTTTCAAGTGAGTATTCTCAAGTATAATAATTTCTCAGGCCTCACCAGCATATCATATACCTTTACTGTATTCAAAATTCTTAAATAGAGAATTTTCTGTTGATTTTCATATTCTATACATTAGTTCTTATATCAGTACAACATTGTTTTAATTATTGTAGATCTATTATATGTTCTAATATAAGTTAGTACAAGCCATTCCTCCCTATTCCTTGAAATAACGTTGCAGGAGTATTGAATGCAATTTTTTAAAGTGTTAATACATTTGAAGACAAATTGACATTTTAAAATTTCTATTTTGTGACTTAAGAACATGATCTATTTCTCCATTGATTAAACCCATCTTCATTTCACTCTGAATGTTCACAGTGTTCTTTTATGGGTATTATCTATTTCTTGATGAGTTTATATTCTATGCATTTTATCATTTTGTTATTGTGAACAGGAGCTTTTACCATTTTGCTGATTATTTTGCAATATAAAAAATTAATGGTTTTCACATTGATTTTTACCTGTTTAACTTATTGTTTTCTCTTGTTAATTATAATGACATTTCAGTTGATTTTCCAGGACTTTTTGGCTGGTTAATATCTGAAAATAATGATGTTCTTATTTGCCTTTTCTTTATCTCATTGATTTGGACAGAACTCCTGAGACTATATTAAATCATCGTGGTGATAAAAATTATATTTATTGTTTTTCTGACTTTGATTGATATTGACCCTGCAGTGTTTCAGTATTAAGTACTATGCTTTTGTTGATTTAAGATTGATATTCTTTATTACTTAAGAAAGTATCATACTATTCCTAGGCTTTTCATACTTATTTTAAGTCCTAAATGCATCAGATATGTTATAATCGAAGTTAAAAGTTTTTTTTATAAAATATGATCATTATAATGCATCTAGATATGGAAAATTCCAGCTGATTATGTCCAACATGTATGTTTAATTTTCTCTATCCTAATTCCCACTTACTGACAGGAAATATCTACTTTCTTAAAATAATAGAATCATTATAGCAGAGGAAGTCAAGAATGAATGCCATCTGGAATTACTGGAAAATATAAGTCCAAAATTAGTCCAACAGAGAACCCAGAGCAGAAAAGAAACAGAAAATTTAACACTCAAGAATAGTTGTCCTCCAGTGGGCTTTGGAGGAAATTTTAAATTCAGAATCAATTAGACAAAGAATAGAAATTGTCAGGGAAAATAGTGATTATAATTCATTAAAATAATTTTGCTCCCAAGATAAAGCCTAAGAATGATTCTATCAATCAGCCTGGGTATGTTACCTAATTTTGGAGTAAATTATATTCACCCACCATCATTTTTAATTGTTCTTTATTAGTTTTTCATTTTTAAATCCAAACCATAGATCAGTGGTCCTCACACTGTTTATGAAAAACATTTGAGGAGATTTTGTTTTTTACTTCAGCATATTATGGGGGTACAAATGTTTGGGTTACACATAATGCCTTTGCCCCACCCGAGTCAGAGTTTCAAGCGTGACCATCCCCCAGACGTGTGCACTGCACCCATTATGTGTGTATATGCCCATCGTCTCTTACCCCTTCTGATCTGCCCAACACCTGATGAATGTTATTACTATTTGTGCACTTAAATGTTGATCAGTTAATACCAATTTGATGGTGAGTACATGTGGTGGTTGTTTTTCCATTCTTCTGAATAGTTTCCAGCTTTATCCACGATAATACAAGAGGTGCTAGATCACCACTGTTTTTTGTGGCTAAGTAGAACTCCATGGTATACATATACCTCATTTTATTAATCCACTCATGTATTGATGGGCACTTGGGATATTTACACATCTTTGCAATTGTGAATTGTGTTCATACTTTTCCAGTTCTTTGAAACAATTTATTAGATTGTTGATTTGTGATCTTTCTATCTTTTGGATGTAGGCATTTATAGATAAAATATTGTTCTTGGGATCTGGCAGATCATTTTTTAAAACCCAAATTTTAGAACTATTGATTATTTTACTACCAAAATATATTTGAACAGAAGAGCAGGGCAAGGAATGTAAATTATAGGAAGAGATTTCCACCAATCTCACTGCACACATGGGGACTTAGCTGTTCAGGGACCTGGAAGCCATTTCTGTTGCCATCTTGTCTCCTTTCCCCAGTTAGTATCTATTTTTCTGTATCCAATTAGGTACTAATTACATGTCTAAGTGTGTAATATGACATCAGGAAAACCATAAAATTGGTAGTGGAGAGGAGTAGAATAAAAGCAAGTTCAATTAATTTGTCCTCTTTATGGTGTGGGTTAGAGATTTTTTTTAGTTATTAAAGTTAAAACTGTATATTTGAATATGTTTTTAAAATCAAAATGGTAATTATAGTAGGAAAACTAAAACCTTGGAAAGCATTAGAGGACAGAAAAAGAAAGAAAATATAGTCTACATAGCAAGTGATCGAAAATGTTAGCAGAAAGCATTTTAAAAGAAACAGAAAATAAAACTAGGAAATAGTAGTCAGAAGTCAAACGAAATATGTCAATTACAAAAAATAAAAAAGAAATGTAAATGGCCAAATATTATTAACAGACAGACTCTCAGAGTGGAAAAGAAAAATCCACTCTATGTGGCTTATGAGTAGGGTGATCATATTGTTTATTTCAAAACCAGGATGCTTTTGAAAATGAAATGTGGCCACTATCAATAATAATGGCTGGAAGACAGATGTAAACCAGACAGTCCCAGACAAATGGAGATATATCATTACTCTATCCAAAATAAACATGAAAATGTTAAACATTAAATAATTGTTAAATATTTATCAGACATATTTTAAAACAAAGAATTAAAACATTAAAATTAAACAAAGTAGATTTTTAAGGCAAAAAGCATTGATATCAGTCAACTGACAAATATTTATTGAGCACTCCCTGTGTGCCAGGCAGTATTCCAGGGACAAGAATAATAGCAACACACAAAACACAGTCACTGTCCTCAGAGAGTTTATGTTTTAACACCTAATAAGGTAATGGCAATGAAAGAAATTAAGAGTTCTACTTCCCTGTCCTTTTGCTCTAATTCATTTTTACAATATTAACAAAAGTTTTAGACTGAAACCAGATAGAGAAAGCAAAACAGACAAACAAACAAAAAAGAACCCTAGATGGAAGGGGCAGGGCACAGAAGAAAGGAGAATAAATTGCAAGTATTCTAAATAAAATACTACTAAATCAAATAGAGCAGGAAATTAAACAAGTAATATATGATTAAGCATTATTTATGCTAGTAATATCAAGATAGTTCAATATGAAGAGATCTAAGTTTAAGGTCACATCACTACAAGTGTTGTCCCACAGCAACATCAAGCTGGAGTGCTTTTAAGCCCTACCCTCATACCTGACCATAATTTCTGGACTTGGGGCTACAGTATTGATAAGGAAAACCTCCATCTATTACTTAGCACAGCAGCCATCTGAGGCCTCCACCCCTCGTGGATGACCCGCATCAGCATAATACTAACCTAACACCTGGCCCATTAACTAACTAACCTATTACCTGGCACATCAACATAACACTAAACCTATTACTTGGCACATCAGCATAACACTAAACCTATTACGTGGTGTAACAACTAACCTAACCTATTACCTGGAGGGCATTAGTCACCTGAGACCCTACCCCTTGGATCACCCCAACTTAATCAAAATGGAAAAAATTGGGTAGACGGGGCTCAGAATTTGGTGGCAAGACCCTTCTGAGCCCGCCGGCGAATAAACCTTGATTCTCTGAATATCTGTGTGCCACTCGTTTTGTCCTCGGGACCACTCGCTATAACACTTGCTGTAACATTTTGGTTCCCTGACTGGGAAAACCGACCACGCTGACCCCTTGAAGCCACCGGTTCGGGGATGGGCGCAGTGACCGCAGGACCTCAGCGAACCAGTGACCGCAGGACCTCAGAAGTGAACTGGCGCCAACTGCCTTTTTGTGGAATATCTTCGCTCCTTGGGAGGTCCCGCCGGCCGCGGGGTCCCGAACTCACCCGGACACGCCAGAGAGAAGGACAAGTCAAATCAGGTCTGGAGGCATTAGACCAGGTAAGGTCCCGGGACCTGTCCGAGTCAGGCCTGTCAGAGGACGGGAAGAGAAGCTTGATCACCTCCTGAGTGCAGGGAATTCCCAGGGTGGGAATGTGTAATCTCTGCCTGTCTGAGTGAGTGAGTGAGTGAAGAGTGACTGTTTGTGGTTCCACGGCTATGGCTTCGGAACCTGAGTGAGTCTTCACCTGTGGTTCTGTGGTGGCGTGGTACAGCATAACGGTGACTCACTCCTCTAAAAGGAGTGACCCTGCCTGGGGTTTATACGGGCACACCTTAGCCAAGACACGCCTAAGTTCCTGCGAGGGACGCAGCCAGGCGGACACCTGAGAGAACCCTCCCCCGTTTGTCTGTTAAGCTGCGACACCGTTCACGGGTCTACAATGGGTAGTGTAGAATCTAAGCTGATGGTCCTTAAATGCATGTTAAAGAACTTTAAGAAGGGTTTCACGGGAGATTACAGCATCACAGTGAGTCCCAGCAGACTTAGGGCCCTTTGTGAACATGAATGGTCCACATTTGGGGTTGGCTGGCCTGCAACAGGAGCGTTAGACCTCCCCACTATGAGAGCAGTTTGGAAAATTGTGACCAGGACTCCCGGCCACCTCGACCAATTCCCTTACACAGATTCATGGCTAGAGATTGCTCAGACCCTGCCCCCTTGGGTCTGGTTCTGTGCTAATAAGGGTCAGAGCAGGATTTTTGTGGCCCAAAGGACCAGAGACTCCAAACTGTCCAAACCCATATATCAGGAAGCTCCTGAAGAGGATCCACCACCACCACCCTACAACTCTACCGTGACACCTCCTGAAGTGCCCCCGAATCCACCAGACACCCTGCCACTGTCAGTCTCCCTGCCACCAGTTCCAGACCAACCAGGTGCCGACACTCCCATCACCCACCAGCTACAGTCAGCTCAGGCCCTAACTTCAGCCCTCCAGATGCCCCTGCGTAAGGTGCGAGGTCTGATGCAGGTTACAGACAATGGGTCCACTCAGCCAGGGCAGCCAATCCTGTACTAACAGCCCTTCTCCACCACTGACCTTCTGAACTGGAAGCACCACACCCCGCCTTACTCCAAAAAACCTCAGGCCCTCATTGACCTCCTAGAATCCATCTTTCAGACCCACCGTCCCACTTGGGAAGACTGCCGCCAGCTCCTTCTGATCCTTTTAACATGGAAGAATGATGCCGGATTATAGCTGGGACCCAGAGGTGGCTCCAGGACCAGGCTTAGCAGGGACCTTGGACGTGGAGCAGTGGGCACAGAAAGCAGCACCCGAGACCAACCCAGGTTGGGATTTCAACTCCCCGAGTGGACAAGAGGCACTTGGAAGGTATCAGGAAGCTCTCCTCCATGGGGTCTGGGAGGGAGTCAGAAAATCAACCAACATGAACAAAGTCGCTCTGATTACCCAGAAACCAGAGGAATCACTGAGCGAATTCTATGAGCACCTTTGTGAGGCCTACCGAGTCTATACACCCTTCAACCCAGAGGTGGTGGAAAATCAGCAGATGGTAAATGCTACATTTGTTGGGCAGTCCTATAATGACATCCGACGGAAACTCCAGAAACTTGACGGGTTTGCAGGAATGAATATCACGCAGCTGATGGAAGTGGCCCAGAAGGTCTATGTTAATTGAGACTGGACCACCCAGAAGGAGAAGGACCACAGAATGAAACAGAAAGCCACTCTCCTGGCCACTGCCCTCGGAAGACCTGACTCAGCCAAGAGACCTAGCCCACCATGGGAAGGAGGACCCAGAAGACGAGGGACCCTAAAGCCTGACCAGTGCACCTATTGTAAGGAGTTTGGTCACTGGAAGCATACCACCAAACAGAAATCTGCCCAGGGACTTCCAGCAGGAGCCGGGGACCCAGGACCTCATCAGTCCCTCGGGGGTTGACTCAGAATAGGACCTACTGGGTTCCCTGACTCTTGGCCCCTGGGAACCTACGGTCATAATGGAAGTGGGTGGCCAACGAATAACGTCCATGGTGGACACTGGGGCAGAACATTCGGTGGTAACAACCCCCATGGCTCCACTTACAAAGCAGGAAACCACCATTATGGGAGCCACTGGAACTCCAGTAACTTGACCCTTCTGCCAATCCCGAATATGACAGATGGGGGGCCATCAGATAAGACATGAATTCCTATATATACCAGACTGCCCCGTGCCCCTCCTAGGTTGAGAGCTCCTGAGCAAACTGGAAGCCCAAATCACCTTCCACCCCGAAGGGATTGAGAGCCTCATGCTTGGTGCTCCAGAGAGTCTCATGATGGGGGTCACCCTGCCTTGGGTATCGGAGTGGAAGCTACACGATGAGGCCAAAGAGGAACAGAACCCACCTGACTTCCGGCAGGACTTTCCATTGGTATGGGCAGAGGACAACCCTCCCGGTCTTGCACACCAACATGCACCCCTTGTGATCAAGATGAAACTGAGCGCCCAACAGACCAGGAGATGACAGTACCCCAACCCCAAGGAGGCTCGAGAGGGAATTCAGGAACACATTGATAGGCTTAAGCAGGAGGAGATTTTGGTGGAGTGCGAATCCCCATGGAACACTCCCCTCCTGCCAGTCAAAAAGCCCAACAGAGGTGGATACCAGCCCGTCCAAGACCTGCGACTGATTAATGAGGCCACAGTGACTCTCCACCCAGTGGTACCGAACCCATACACCCTCCTAGGCCTCATTCCTCCTGATGCTGCCTGGTTCTCCTGCCTGGACTTAAAGGATGCTTTCTTCTGCATGTGGCTAGCTCCGAAGAGTCAGCCCCTGTTTGCCTTTGAGTGGGAGGATCCTCAGACTGGAAGGAAAACCCAGCTCACCTGGATGCGACTATCACAGGGATTTAAAAATTCACCAACTCTGTTCGGGGAGGCTCTAGCCACCTCCTTTCTGTGAGAAGAAACCTGCTGCACACTTCTACAGTATGTTGATGACCTCCTTCTAGCAAGCCCAACCAGGGAAGACTGTTGACGGGGAACCTGGTGCCTGCTCCAACTGCTCACTGACAAAGGATACAAAGTCTCCTGGAAAAAGGCACAGATTTTCAGGCAACAGGTGAAATACCTTGGTTTCCACATCACTCAGGGGTGCCGGACACTGGGACATGAGCGTAAGCACACCATCTGTACAATTGCCAGGCCGACCAGATGGAGACAACTCAGGGAATTCCTCGGTGCTGCCGGATTCTGCAGCATCTGGATCCCAGGTTTGTTCCTGAAGGCCAAACCTCTGTATGAGACCCTACGCAGGCCTGAAAACAAAGAATTGGAATGCGCCGAGAGTCAGGAAAGGGCTTTCTAGGAAATAAAAGACTTACTAAAAAGAGCCTCCGCACTAGGGCTACCGGACCTCACCAAAGACTTTAACCTGTTTGTACCCAAGAAGAAACAAGTGGCTCCGGGGATTTTGACTCAAACTGTGGGCCCATGGCAGAGACCAGTGGCTTAATTGTCAAAACAATAAGATCCAGTAGTGGCAGGATGGCCACCTTGCCTCCTCGCACTAGCAGCCACCGTCCTGCTAGTCAAGAAAGCAGAAAAACTCACACTGGGACAAAACCTCCATGTACGAGTCCCTTATGCAGTACAGCTCTAATGAACACCTCAGGGCACCAGTGGCTCTCAAGCAACCGGTTAGCACAGTATCAAGGACTGCTGTGCGAAAATCCGCGGGTCACCCTGGAGACTGTGTGGACCCTGAATCCCGCCACCCTCCTACCCACTGAGACAGGGCCCCCAGACCATGACTGCATGGAGGCAGTAGAGGAGGTCTATGCCAGCCAGCCAGATCTGAAAGATAGTCCTCTACCAGCACCAGACTTAGAACTGTACACGGATGGCAGTAGTTTTATCCAGAATGGGAAACGACTGGTGGGCTTCACTGTCTCCACAGTCAATGAGGTCATCATGTCAGCCCCTTTGCCCCAAGGGTGGCTGGCACAAAGGCCGGAGCTATGAGCCCTCATCCAAGCCCTCAGGCATGCCCAGGATAAGAAGGCAAACATATACACAGACTCTAAATATGCCTTTGCCACAATATCCACGGGGCAATATACAGGGAGAGAGGACTGCTGACTGCAGGTGGAGGAGATCAAAATAGGGATAAAATCCTCCAATTGCTGGAGGCAGTTTGGGAGCCAAAAGAAATTGCGGTCATCCACTGTTGAGGGGACCAAAAAGGCACAGATCCAATTGCCATTGGCAATTGCCTGGCAGATGAAGCATCCAAAAATACAGCCACCTGAGAACGTTCAGAGGACAACACTGCAACTGAATGCCAAATCTTGTTGGCACCTGAGTGGCCTGAAAAACCAAAATATACTCCAGAAGAGAACCAGTGGGCAGAGCAGGAACAGGCCAAGAAGGACGCAGACGGGTGGTGGCACCTACGAAACCATAACATCTTTATCCCCAGTAAATTAGCAGACGCTATTGTCTCCTGATATCACAACCTGACTCACTTGGGGAAAACAGCCCTCACGCAGCTACTCGCCCAGTACTACTATATTGCCAAACTTCCATCCATTGCGGCAACAGTCAGCGCCCACTGCCAGACCTGCGCTAAAAACAGTGCAGCGGTCAGGCCGAGACCCGCCCCAGGAATTCAGTACACTGGAACCTCTCCGTTTGAGGATGTGGAAGTTGATTTCACAGATGTAAAACCATGTCAGGGCTATAAATACCTGCTGGTAGTGATATGCAACTTCTCAGACTGGGTCAAGGCAGTTCCTACCCGGACCAAAAAGGCTAGGGAAGTGGCAAAGTTTCTATTGAGAGAAATCATCCCCTGGTATGGTCTACCACTCTCATTTGGCAGTGACAATGGACCAAGCTTCACTGCAGAGGTCATGCAAACCCTCACCAAGGCACTAGGAATCACATGGAAACTACATACAGCCTACAGGCCACAGAGTTCAGGGAAAGTAGAGCACATGAACCAGACCTTCAAGACCACTCTAGCAAAGCTATGTAAGGAAACACAATTACCCTGGGTAGACATGCTAAGCCTAGCCGTGTTCAGAGTCAAGGGCACACCGGGACACACAGGATATTCTCCCTTTGAAAACCTGTTCAGTGGACCTCCCCCACTCATCAAGCAATTAAGGGGAGACATCAGACAACTAGGGGAATTAAATATTAACACACACCTCCAAGCTTTAGCCAAAACTATGTGCCATATCCACCACACCATCCTAGAAAAAACCCCTATTGCCCTGGGTCTCCCTGTCCACCCCTACCAACCCGGGGATCTAGTCTGGGTAAAGGACTGGAAAAAAATACCCCCAGAGCCCACCTAGAAGGGTCCCCATACTGTGGTACTAGTTCCTCTCACTGTTGTTAAAGTTGTAGGTATCACTCTGTGGATCCACCACTCCTGGATGAAAAAGGACAAATCAGACAATGAAATTGATCTCTGGACTACACATCAGGACCAGCGGAACCTGCTGAAGATCCAGCTTAATCATCTGCCAATGAGGACAGCCACACCCAGGACTGAACAGGAGTAAATGGGACCACTGGCCCTGGCCCTCATTGGGGTTGTAGTGACTTTACTGGGGATTAGACACTTCTCGGTAGCTCCGGAAGATTGGACTGTACTGCAGAGGACATCTCTAACTGTGATATTTTGGCTAATTGTAGGATGTCTGCTCCTACTTCAGTCCCTACCCTCCTCCTGGTTGGGGCACTCACCCTAACAACTATGGCAGAGAAACCCTGCCCTGAGATTTGTTATGCTAGGACTCGGATTCCCTCCACCAAGAGGATTACTCCAGGCTTCTGGACCATGGAGGTTTCACAGTCAGCACCTACATACCAAAGACATGTTATAGTGAGGCTCAGGTGTGCCACAGTGGAGGAAAGAAATATTGGACTGACACCATTACAGGTAATATTCAAACCTATACAGCCCCAAGGGGAAACCAGCTTGTTGGAGTTACTGGGGGATGTCTGATGGGGGAGGAGTCCAAGACCAGGCTAAAATCCAACAGCTAGAAGACACAGGGGCTCAGCTAATTAAGATAGCCTCAGTAACAGAGTCAACTTACAAGAGGCCAGATCTTACTGGCATATAAAAGATCACTGAACCCCTGGAAACCTCTCCCCTAATAACCCGGTTCCTCAATATGACCCTCCAGGCCCTACCCAACTATACTTCATGCTGGGTCTGTTTACCCCTCCAGAAACGAATCTATATTGGGGTCCCTGTGCCTCCAGGCTGGAACTCCAGTATCTTAAACTCAGGCCCAAATAAAACATCCCTGGTGGGTCCAGTAACATACAATGTCCGCTTAGCCATAACTTCCCACATGCATATCATTTGCATTACTAATGCAAGAGAAAATAAAATATTGGGATTCATACTGGGTGAACTCTACACAAATAACCAAACCTTACCCAGTAATGCCACTGCCACCTGCTCCAGGGATGGCATATTTTTTCTTTGTGGAGACATTGCCTACCTCTGCCTCCCAGGAAACTGGACTGGGACCTGCACCCAGGTCTTCCTCACCCCAGATGTTTCTATCTTTGAAACCCAGCAACTGGAAGCTGCACTAAGCCCCCACCCAAACACCCAGAAAAGGTGGGCCTTACTAGCATCAGTCCTTATAGTGGGAGAAATTGCTGCTGGGATAGGAGCAGGAGTAGGAGACATAAAAACATCCCTGAGCATCTACCACAAGTTATCCCAAGAACTAAATAAAGACATGAAATGAGTAGCAGATTCCCTACTGTCCCTCCAGAGTCAACTAAATTCACTAGCAGCAATGGCATTACAGAACAGACGGGCCTTAGACCTACTCGCTGCTGAAAAGGGGGGGACCTATATATTCCTAGGAGAAGAGTGCTGCTACTAATTAAACCAGACAGGAGTAGTATCCACAAAAGTCAGGGAGCTAAGAAAAAAAATCCAGAAAAAAAAAAAAACAAGAATTAGAACAAACCTGGGGTTTCGACTTGGGACAATGGACTTCTGGCTAGCACCTCTGGCTGGGCTGCTAATAACTATTCCTCTACTTGTCACTGTAGGCCCCTACATATTCAGCACGGTTATAAAATTTGTAAAAACAACTGTAACCCGGAGAGCAACGACTCACATAATGGCCTTAGGAGGCTATCACCCACTGGGAAATGCTGCCCTATAATAGACATATAAGGGCATCAAAAGGGGGAATGATAAGGAAAACCACCATCAATTACTTAGCACAGCAGCCACCTGAGACCCCCACCCCTCACAGAAGACCCGCATCAGCATAATACTAACCTAACACCTGGCCCATTAACTAACCTATTACCTGGCACATCAACATAACACTAAACCTATTACCTGGCGCATCAGCATAACACTAAACCTATTACCTAGTGTAAAAACGACTAACCTAACCTATTACCTGGAGGGCATTAGTCACCTGAGACCCCACCCCTTGGATCACCCCAACTTAATAAATATGGAAAAAGTTGGGAAGATGGGGCTCAGATTTTGGTGGCAAGACCCTTCTGAGCCCGCCGGCGAATAAACCTTGATTCTCTGGATATCTGTGTGCCACTCAGTTTGTCTTCGGGACCACTCGCTGTAACACTTACTGTAACAGTATGACCAAACTGCACAAATAATAAATGCATATTGAAAGTACATTAAAAACAATCTCCTCAGAGGTGGCGCAAGATGGCGGAGGAGAAAAACCGCCAGCCAGAGTGTCTCTGCGAGAAAGATAAATTTTAGAAGAAAGTGAAAAAAATAAACACGTAGACAAACAGAGCAAATGAGGGTTAGAAGGAAGGTACCTGAAACTACAGGAGACTCCACGGGAAGAAGTTGCAGAGGAGAACTGGAAAGAGAAACGCCCCCGAGAGGCTTGTCGACTAGCCACAAGGGTAGGTGGAGCAGTAAAATTTCCCCTCCCTTGCATCTCAGACTGCTGGTGGGCTCCTGAGCTGTTGAAGAGACCAGCCCAGAGATGGCCGCCACCAGTGAGCAGTGAGCCTCTCGCGCGGACAGGGCACCAGGCTCCCGGCTCCCTCAGGGCACCGCCCGCCCCACAGACCCGAGCGGATTGGCCGGCGCCATATTGCTTCATTCTCCCCTCCCCCTTCCCTGCCGCGGCTGTAGGTTGTCCCACAGCAGCGTCAAGTTGGGGTGCTTTTGAGCCCTACCCCCATACCTGGACCATAATTTCTGGACTTGGGGCTACAGTATGACCAAACTGCACAAATAATAAATGCATATTGAAAGTATATTAAAAAAAATCTCCTCAGAGGTGGCGCAAGATGACGGAGGAGAAAAACCGCCAGCCAGAATGTCTCTGCAAGAAAGATAGATTTTAGAAGAAAGTGAAAAAAATAAACAGGCAGACAAACATAAATCGAATGAGGGTGGAAGGAAGGGTACCTGAAACTACAGGAGACTCCAGGAAGAGAAGTTGCGGAGAACTGGAAGGAGAAAGGCCCCCAAGAGGCTTCGAGACTAGCCACAAGGGTAGGTGGAGCAGTTAAATTTTCTCTCCCTTGCCTCTCGGACTGCTGGTGGGCTCCTGAGTGGGTGCAGAGACTTGGCAACACCAGCCCAGAGAGACGGCTGCCACCAGTGAGCGGTGAGCCTGTTGCGGACAGGGCACCTCCTGCCCTGCAGACCCCAGACCCTCGGCAGGCGCCATACTGCTTCATTCTCCCCTCCCCCCTCCCTGTCCATGGCTGCTGAGAGAGACAATTTAGCCCCCACCCAGAGGCTTCTGCAGGAAATGGTACCTTTCCTTTGGGGCCCTATAGCAGACTGAGGGGTACTCATACTGTGAGCTCCCTACCCACCGGCCCTCCCTGGTGACTCCAGCAGAGTGGGGCAAATCCTGAGGCAGAGAGACATTGATCCAGCTTGGGTGGCTACTTCCTGAAGGGCAGGTCTTGTCTTGATGAATTCCCTCAGTCTTTGCTTGTCTGAGAAGGTCTTTATTTCTTCTTTGTCTAAGAAACTTAGTTTTGCAGATTTCAAGATTCTAAGCTGGGCATTATTCTGCTTGAGAAGAGTGAGAATGGGATCCTAGTCTCTTCTTGCTTGTAAGGTCTCAGTTGAGAAGTCTGCCATTATTGAGATGGGTTTTCTTTTGCAGGTTACCTGCATCTTTCACCTTACAGCTTGTAGGAGGGCCTCTTTGGTGGTTATTTTGGCCAGTCTGATGACTGTGTGTTGTGGTGTCTTCCTGTTTGCAATGAATCTCCCAGGACTCCTTTGAGCTTCTTGTAGATGGATATCTAGATTTCTAGCAAGGCCAGGGAAATTTTCATCCATTATATCCTCAAATAGCTTATCCAACCCTTGTGTATTTTCTTTTCCAGTCTCAGGGATGCCTATGATTCTCACGTTAGGCTTCTTTATGTAATCCGACATTTCTTGTAGGCTTTGCTCTTTTCTCTTATTTCTCTGCTCTATCTCTGTGACTGACTTATTTAATTGAAAGGTGTTATCATCAATCCCTGAGGTTCTTTATTCTGTTTGATGAACCTTGTTCTTGAGGCTTTCCACATGTTTTCTAATTCCTCTATGTTTGTCTACATGTGTATTTTTTTCACTTTCTTCTAAAATCTCTCTTTCTTGCAGAGACACTCTGGCTGGCGGCTTTTCTCTTTCGCCACCTTGTGCCACCTCTGAGGAGATTGTTTTTTAATATACTTTCAATATGCATTTATTATTTGTGCAGTTTCATCATATTGTAGCCCCAAGTCCAGAAATTATGGTCCAGGTATGGGGGTAGGGCTTGAAAGCACTCCAGCTTGATGTTGCTGTGGGACAACACTTGTAGTGATGTGACCTTAAACTTAGATCTCTTTATATTGAACTATCTTGATATTACTAGCATAAATAATGCTTAATCATATATTACTTGTTTAATTTCCTGCTCTATTTGATTTAGTAGTATTTTATTTAGAATACTTGCAATTTATTCTCCTTTCTTCTGTGCCCTGCCCCTTCCATCTAGGGTTCTTTTTTGTTTGTTTGTCTGTTTTGCTTTCTCTATCTGGTTTCAGTCTAAAACTTTTGTTAATATTGTAAAAATGAATTAGAGCAAAAGGACAGGGAAGTAGAACTCTTAATTTCTTTCATTACCATTATTTTATTAGGTGTTAAAACATAAACTCTCTGAGGACAGTGACTGTGTTTTGTGTGTTGCTATTATTCTTGTCCCTGGAATACTGCCTGGCACACAGGGAGTGCTCAATAAATATTTGTCAGTTGACTGATATCAATGCTTTTTGCCTTAAAAATCTACTTTGTTTAATTTTAATGTTTTAATTCTTTGTTTTAAAATATGTCTGATAAATATTTAACAATTATTTAATGTTTAACATTTTCATGTTTATTTTGGATAGAGTAATGATATATCTCCATTTGTCTGGGACTGTCTGGTTTACATCTGTCTTCCAGCCATTATTATTGATAGTGGCCACATTTCATTTTCAAAAGCATCCTGGTTTTGAAATAAACAATATGATCACCCTACTCATAAGCCACATAGAGTGGATTTTTCTTTTCCACTCTGAGAGTCTGTCTGTTAATAATATTTGGCCATTTACATTTCTTTTTTGTTTTTTGTAATTGACATATTTCGTTTGACTTCTGACTACTGTTTCCTAGTTTTATTTTCTGTTTCTTTCAAAATGCTTTCTGCTAACTTTTTTGATCACTTGCTATGTAGGCTATATTTTCTTTCTTTTTTTCTGTCGCTAATGCTTTCCAAGGTTTTAGTTTTCCTATTATAATTACTATTTTGATTTTAAAAACATATTCAAATATACAGTTTTAACTTTAATAATTAAAAAAATATCTCTAACCCACACCATAAAGAGGACAAATTAATTGAACTTGCTTTTATTCTACTCCTCTCCACTACCAATTTTATGGTTTTCCTGATGTCATATTACACACTTAGGCATGTAATTAGTACCTAATTGGATACAGAAAAATAGATACTAACTGGGGAAAGGAGACAAGATGGCAACAGAAATGGCTTCCAGGTCCCTGAACAGCTAAGTCCCCATGTGTGCAGTGAGATTGGTGGAAATCTCTTCCTATAATTTACATTTCTTGCCCTACTCTTCTGTTCAAATACATTTTGGCAATAAAATATTGTTCTTGGGATCTGGCAGATCATTTTTTAAAACCCAAATTTTAGAACTATTGAATTTCCATGAATTTATTTAAGAATAATTTATTGAGTGCCTCAAAAAGAGGTTTTGATTCAATACTTATCAATGAGAAGTGGCAGACATTTGGCTGGGGTGCTTGTCAAATTATGTTTCTAAATTGTATGAAGCAGATGCCAGAAGAGACACTTGGGGCCTGAATGATTCTATCTGGACATAACTTATATAAGTGCTGCAACATCCTGTAGCTAAGATGGAACCAGCCTGGAGATAAAGCATGCACACCACAGACAGAAGTGAGGAAACAAGGAAAGAAACTCATTTCTTGATAATGCTGTTGAATTAACCAAACTAGGAGCCACCTTTCCTCTGGATCTTGTGCTATCTGAGATAATCAATTTCTTTATTTCTTAAACTAGTTTGAGAAGGACTTTTCTATTAGTTTTAACTTAATGCATCCTAACTGATAGATACTCTCTTCCCCTATTTTTCTAAGCTCTGTACATTTGAACATGATTTTATATCAATTTTTGTTTTATTAATGATTATATGCATCATGGGGCACATTTGTAGGCACTCAGGAAATCAATGAATAATGCAGAGAAAAAAAGAAGGGAAGGATGGAGAAAGAAAGAAATGAAAGAGTAAGGAAGGACACATGATAAGTAAAATAAAAGATAAAGAGAGAAAAAGGAAAGACTAGAGAAATAAGGAAAAGGACAAGAAAGAGAGCTAAGAGAGGAATTAATAAAGCAGGTTCTAGTATATTCATTTACAAATAGCAATACTCTATAGTCATGCTTGATAGATAAAAAATCCATCTATCTGTTTTTAAAAATGGACAAAATAGCAGAGACCATAATTCCTTTCAGTAATACATTCTAGAGTTTATTAATATTTACTTTAATAATGCTACAGACAAAATCCCCTTTTCCATAGAATTCACCATTTATTGTTCTTGCATCTTTAGTAACAGTAAGGGCTAGTTACCTGCTGGTAAACTATCATTGATGTAATGTCTGGGAATACTAGGGAGGGTATGCAGGGGGCATCCACATTATCCTGGGGGAGGTGGCCACCAAGAGCTTCAAAAAGTAATTCGGAACTGACTTTTGACATATAGATTAAAAGAGCCAGAACTGGGATAGGTAGAGGGATATTACAGACAAGGGCAAAAACATGCGAAAAAGTAAAGCGGTACAGAAAAGCATCTAGTCTGGAAACTCCTTGTATTCTGGAACAGGATCATACTTGGCATTTTCAAGGAGCAGCACAGAGGCTTGAGTGGCTGGAATCTGAGCAAGGGAGGAGAGCAGTAGGAGAGGATGCAGATGATGGAATGTGCAATGTCAGTGGTGTTTGAAAAACACTAAGAAGGCTGGAAACCATTAGTATTCTATGGCAAAGAAAGCATTAAAAATAGTGTCAGGAGTTGAGGCTTGAGAGGTAGGTAGGGGTGAATTCACAGAGGGCTTTGTGTGTTCAGTTAAGGAGTATGAACTCTGGGTTGAATGGTTAGTGAAACTATTAAATTACCTCAAGCCAGGGAGTCACATGACCTGATCTGTTCTTCAGAAAGATCACTTGTGTGGGGGAGTTCACCGATGGCAAGCCAAAGCTCTGTGGGGAGCACAGGAGGTGGGGGAGAGGACATGGAGATCAGCTCTGTTGTTATAAGAAAATAATCAAGAACGAATGGGGCCAGAAAGAAGCATTGATTACATACAACTGTGGTGAGAAAGACCTAAGTAGGCTAGGGAATTTAAAAATTTTTGCCCTGGAGCACTGAATGGTTGGCTGTCATTTGCACACATAGGAAACAGAGGAGAAGAGAAGTTCAGTTTTAGACATGATAAGCTTGAAAGGTTTGTGGGGCTGGCTCTCATCCCCTGGAGCTCAGCAGAGTTCCAGAGCTGAGGATCAAGGTTTGGAGTTACTGGGATGGTAGCTGAAGCCATGGATTTGAGTGAGTCAGTAGTACAGAATTTATGTCAAGTCAAAAGCGAAGTGAGGACAGATTCCTAACGAACAACAGAATTTAAGAAGGCTTAGTGGAAGACGTAAAGAAGAGCTGTCAAAGAGATAGGGGGTTTCAGCAGCACAGAAGGCAAGAGAAAACAGTTTCTGTAGGAGTGTTCTCAGGTGGTTCCAAACCCACTGAGAGCTCTCATACAGTGAGAACAGAAACCACTCATTGAATTTGGTAACAGGTATGAATATTCTCATGTTAATTTCCCCAGCTAAGCCATTTCTTGAAATATAACTGTTTGGATAATTCCCCCTTCCTCACCCAGTCCTTCTGGGGATATCTGAAACAAAAGGTAATCTTAGTATAAATATTAATATATGGATATTTAATTTTGGTCAATAGTTTTTTAAAAAATTCAGTGGATAAAACATGAAGCTCTACTGTTGCTAATTTGACCATAGACTGTCAGTTAATTCTTCTGGGATTTAGTTTACTCACATGTTAAACTAAAAAAGATGCTTAGATGATTTCTTAGTTTTCATCTCTGAAATTCTATGACACTATAATTTGCCAGTATCCAAATAACAGGTACTCCAGTTTTCTGATTGGTCAGGCCTGAGCCTCACTCCCTTCCTGGGGTGAGTGGAGGGAAAATACTATGTGAACCATACACGGTAGTCTCACTCAAATTTACTATTGTCTTATGCATTGCCTTGCTCAATGATAAAAGGGTTATGAATCCTGGGAACGATACATTTCAATTTAGCTATGATAGTAAGCACTTGCCTTCTTAATGGTCATTTAAGTTCTTCCAATAATTTTCATGTAGTGGAAATGGTTTATTAAAACTATGTATGTAAGACCAAAGATGGTTGGATTTGGAAGTGGGGTGTAATTTCAGCTATGGACTTTACCCATATTTTCACCAATATATGTATGATTTTGTTTTGTTTTTCATCAAAATCCTAAATAGCTGGCAAAATCTCCCCAAAGAGCAGTAGGAATGTGGCTTCTGAACACCTATAGAAAATGAGGTATATAGTATTGAGACAAAATTTTACTACAGTCTTACTTGCTATTTGTCACATGACTTATAAACATTATTTTACATCTTTCCATATTGAAGAATTTTTTCTTTTTTTACATTTAACTTTTTATTTTGAGATAATCATATGTTTCTCCTATTGGAAATATCTTGCAAAACTATGCCGCAACATCACAACCAGTATGCTGACCTTGATACAGATAAGAAACAAAATATTTCCATCACCGTAAGGATTCCTTATGTTGGTCTTTTGCAGATACAGCCTTTTCTCTCCAACACTCAGCCCCTGTTTAACCCGTGGCAACCACTAATCTGTTCTCCATTTCTATAGTTTTGTTATTTCAAAAGTATTATATAAATGGACTCATATAATATGTAAACTTTTGGAGTTGGCCTTTTTCACTCAGTAGAATTCTCTAGGAATTCATCTGGGTTGGTGCATATATAAATGTTTGTATGAATATAACATGAAATGCTTAACAATTTAGCCACTTAAGGGCATCCAGTTGTTTCTAGTTGGGCTATTATGAATAAAGGTGCTATAAGTATTTGTGTACAGGTTCTTGTGTGAATGAAGTATTTTTCTGAAATAAATGTCCAGGATCACAATTGCCAGGCTGTATGGTAATTGTATGTGTAGATTTTAAAGAGATTGTCAAACTGTTTTCCTGAATGGCAGTACCATTTCACATTCCCACCAGTATTTATGAGTTATCCACTTCTCCTGCATTCTCATCAGCATTTGGTGTTTTCATTATTTTTTATTTTAGCCATTCTGATAGATTTGTAGGGATAGATCATTGATTGTGGTTTTAATTTGCATTTCCTTGATGGCTAATGATGTTGAACATTTTTCATATGTTTGTTTGACATCTCAATATTTTCTTTGGTAAAATATTTATTCATGTCTTTTTGCCCATGTTCTAATTGGATTTTTTTCTGTCCGGTTTTGAGATTTCTTTATATGTTCTAGTCCTTTCTTGAATATGTGGTTTGGAAATATTTTCTCCCAGTAAGTAGCTTGTCTTTTCATCATCTTAACAAGGTCTTTCGCAGAGTAAAAGTTTGAAATTTTGATGAAGTCTAGCTCCTCAATTTTGGTTTTTATGGATTGTACTTTTGGTGTTAAGTGTAAGAATTCTTTGTTTGGTCTTAGATCCTGAGGATTCTTAGGATTCTCTCCTTTTTTTCCTTAAAAGTTTTATGATTTTACATTTCACATGTAAGTCTGTGATCCATTTTGAATTTATTTTTGTATAAGGCATGAAACTTAGGTTGAAGCTCTTTTTTTTTTTTTCCTGTGGAAGTCCAAATGCTTCAGCACTATTTTGTATGTTTATCTTGTATTTTGCAGCCTCTATGAATTCGCTTAATAGTGCTCAGAATTTTTGTAGATTCTTTAGAATTTTCTATATAGATAATCAATGCATCTGCAATAGAAACGATATTATTTCTTCCTTTCTGATATATATGCTTTTTATTTTCTTTCTTTGTTTTATTGCATTGGCTAGAATTTCCAATAGTATGTTGAATAATAGCGAATAGAATACTTAACCTTATTCCTGACATGAGGGGGAGGCATGAGTATTTTACTATTAAATATAACCTTATTAGTGTTTTTTTTTAGATGTTATTTATCAAGCTGAGGGAGTTTTTTTACTATTCCGTTTTTCTGAGAGCATTTTTTTTTTAAATAAAGTAACACCAGTTCTACACAATCTCCTTTAGAAAATAGAAGAGGAGGAAAAATTTCCTGATTCGTTTTATGAAGCTTGTTTTACTCTGATACTGAAACCAAAGAGAGTACAAAAACAAATAAAAAATACTGTAGACCAATATCCCTCATGAATATAGATGCAAAAATCTTTAACAAGATATTAACAAATGGGTTTCAGAGCTAACTTATAATCTTTTATATTATACATTATAACCAAATGAGGTTTATTCCAGGGATGAAAAATATCTTTCCCTGGAAAACCTTAAAATTTTGAAAAATTTTGCTTAAATATCATGTTTCTGATATTTAGTCATACCCAGGAATTTATTTATGATTCATTAATTTATTAATTTAATTGTTGATTAGTATTCCTTTCTGTAAACATAAAACAATTTACTTAGTTTTCTGTTAATGGATGTTAAAGATGTTTCTGATTTTTCAATAATACAAGTAGCTTAACAATCATCCTTGTGTATTTCTTCATATGTATATGTGGAGAATCCTTATCTTTATATATATACTCATATGTGTGAGAGTCTCTACATCCCTAGAAGTAGAATTATTGGATTATAGTTTATATATATCTTCATATTTGTCAGATATTTTAAAATTTCTCCCCAAAGTGACTTAACTAATTTATATTTCCATTAGCAGTATATATGAGTTCACTCTATTCCTTAATCTTTGATAAATCTTGGTGTTGTAAGACTTTTTACATGTTGCCAATCTCGTGGTTATAAAATGGTATCTCATTGTATTAATGTGCATATTTCTGATTACTAGTGAGGTTAAGTATCTTTTTATATATTTATGGGTCATTCAGTCACTTGCTGATTACTTACTGATTTGGAAAAACCTTTATTGATTCCAGGCATTCATTCTTTATCAAATATATGTGTAATAATATCTCCTCTCTTTTAGTATATCGCCATAATGTGGCTTGCTTTTATTAAAATTTGAATGTAGGTAAATGTATTAATATATTCTGTTATACTTGTGCTCTTCAAGTCTTGTTTAAGAAATTCTTTCTTATCCTGATGTCTTCTAAAAGTTTTAGTTTTCGAATTTAGATTTTTAAAGCACTGGCAATCTTCTTATTTTTTTTGTTGTGTTATGGGGTGGATACCTATATTTTTTCTTCTATATAGTCAATTATTAATTTGGTCATGTGCCAAGTTTCTACATGTGTGTGAGTCTGTCTGTACTTTTGATTTTGCTTATTAGATTATTTACCTATCCTTGTACCAAAAGTAATATATGCTGTTTTCTTTTTTATTATAAGTATCTAATTAATTAATAAAGCCTGTTTTATTATTTTTTTATCATAGATCTTGATATCTGGCAAAGAAAATTTCATCTTTTTATTTTCTACAAAATTGTTCTATGAATTCTTAGAACTTTATTCCTTCATATGGGTTTTAGATTTGTCTAGTTGCACATAAAATCTTGTACGATCTTCATTTGAATCATTAAATTTCTAGATTTGTTAGTGGAAAATTAACTAAATTACAATATTGAGTCACCTCATTTAGTGAACTTAGCTCATTTTGACATATAGTCAGGTCTTCTTTTTTGTCCTTTCACAATAGTTGTAATTTTCTCAACAATAGTCTCATCTTTTTGTAGGTCTCTTTTGATTATTGTTGCTATTATATTTTCTAATTAGTTTCTACTTGTGTACTGGAAAGCTATTAATTTTTGAATGTTGGTCTTGCAGCCAAGAAACTTGCTGTCCTCTTTTATTAATTAAAGCTTATTTATTCATTTCTTTTTATTTTTCTCTATATCTAGTCATATTGCCTGAAAATAAAAATTTTGTTTCTTTTATTCTGATTTTTATACCTTTTCCTTGTTTTGTCTTATTGCAAGGACTTCTAGTACAATGTTGAATTGTATTGGGACCCAACAGTCATAATTATCTTTCTTTTGATTGACAGTACTGCTTTAAAATTTCACCATTTACTATGATTTACCACAGGTTTTTGCTAAATACAGTTTGTAAGTTCATGGCAATATCTTTATATTCCTTGTTTACTAAGATTTTATTTTTAAAATCATAGTTGAGTGTCTATTATGTCAAACGATTTTTTTCTATACTTATGAAATGATAACATGATTTTTCTCCCTCAGTTTGTTACTGTAGATAATTACATTGATAAATCTTCTGATAGTTAACCATTCTTTCATGCTAGCATTAAACCTTTTCAGGTCATGTGTTTTGTTTTATTTCCTTTTAAATACACAGTGAATAATGAGAGAGAGTGCTTTTAACTCAAGAGTATGTGCTTTTGATGTATTCTACAAGAGATATAATCATTTTCTCAGACTTAGAACTTCACTTTTTGATTGCTGTAATTGGAAAGGATTATGAAACTTTCTCTGTTACATTAGTAATTTGAATGTAAACCAGTTTTTAAAAACGTCAGTATAATTTAATAAAAACATATGTATTAATTTTGGTTTAGATTAAATTTTTCCCCTATTGCTAATACTTGGTTTTAAAATTATTCATTTAGGCTCCCTTTATCTAAGAGACTATATTAAACACACACATATGTGAGATATTTATGAAATATTTAAATGTAATTTATTGTCATTTTGCCATGTGTATTGTCTCCTAAAACAACATTTAAATAATCAGAATCTCTAGCTTAATATTCAAACTAACTTCTTCCCATATAATGTCAAATCAGCTCTTTCCTAGGAAGAGTAGAATATCAGTAACACTCCTTTCTTGCCATGTTTTTCTCAATCAAATGGCACAGAGGTTTTCCTTGACTACTTGAAAATTAAAAACAAATAAGCAGTTCTCCAGAGTGTATCAAATTACATCAATTTAATGCAAATCCCTATTATTAAAACTCTAAATAATAAGTATATAAATGTATACCACAGGAGGTTTTCTTCAGGAATTCTGTAGGGTTTCCACATTCTTTCCATTAAGTTGAATAAAAACATTACTTGAATTATAAAAAGACTAAAACAGGATTAATATTAAGAGTGATAAATGTCACAGAAAATCTCTAGAAAATAATGGGTGTTCTGTTTTACTTTTATTTTAAATCAGGAATTATTTAAATTATTTTAAAGCCATCTTTTTCACCACCAATTTGACTCACCCATTTATGATTAGAATGGACAGAAAAAAAATGACTGGAACAATTGCGGATTTAAACTTTCATTCTTGCTGAGTTAGATACCCAGAAATGATATGGTTAATCATTATATGAGTAGAACTACTGAAATTGGTTCTAGAAATAAAAAATATAGATATATTAAAATAAATTAGTAAATATTTTTGCAGCCTGGAAAAAATGTGTGAGATAGTTACCCATATTCTGATTTTTACTGGGCTTTTGTGACAAGTGTGAATTTTGAATTGACAATCTAACATTTATTTTCTGTGGATATCTCTTTCTCTGATTTTTTATCATATATTATTAATGCTTATTAATATTAGAAATGATTCTCACTCAAAATCAAAACAATTTTAAGAAATCTTAAGAATGAATGAAGCACATTCCATACATTTTAATTTAAAGAATAAGTAGAGAATAGTCTATACACTTACGGATAAATGTAAGAGACTGAAATTTCCTGCTGGGTAAATTAATAATATCTGCATTGATGTATTATATAAAATCTCTCCAATTTCATACTGCTGATATTTTATATAAGGTCAAATTTATCTTTAGCATTTTAAAACAGAAAGAAGCATGATCAACACTTCAGAAGTCTAAGCAGGGCTGTCCAATAGAATTTTCTGTAATGACAGGTATATTCTATACCTGCACTATACAATACAATAGCGAGCAACAACATGAGGATATTGAACACTTGAAATGTGGCTAGCATAATAAAAGACTGAATTTTAAATTCTATTTAATTTTAATAAATTGACTCTTAAGTACAAATATCTACATATGGCTAGTGGCTACCATATTGAACAGTGCAGGCCTAGAGTCTTAGGTTTTCCAATCTTATCATTAAAGCCTCAATCTGTTATAATTTCAACATAACTCTTGCTTCTATAAAATGGGCATACCAAACTTGAAATTCAAATATAAATTATTAAAACCTATTTGATTAATATTTAAAATATATAGATAAACTTAACCTTCTAAATAGCATATTGGCCTAAGCTACAAAGATTCTTGGAAGAGCAAATGGCAGAGATTTTTATTCTATGTAGGCAGAACTGATAAAGAGCTAATATGTTTGACCAGTGTTTTTCCATGCCAATGGAAGTTTGATTATTGTGATATTTGATCTGATTTGATTATTGTGATCTTGTAATTAATGTAAAGAAATGTAGAATCTCTGGTAATGTGAAAAATCTAGGATCACTTTTAATAACTTTCTTTAAGTAGAATTTTTTACAAGGTCTAGATATTATAGAACTCAGAAGACCAGAAAAATAACTTAATATGTGAAACATATTAATTTCTTTTTAATTTGGACCTTTCACTGAGGTCCATATTTTCAAGGGAAATTAAACTGTCCTATAAAATTACATAGCTATGTATTATCATTACATTTTAAGAGCTAGAAATAATAAGGAACCACATTTTTATACTGTAAATGACTACCATTATAAAATCTTTTATGTAAATCTCATTATTGCTTAGTATTTAAATTATAAATTAAAAATTGATGAAAAACTATTACCTATACTCTGGGGAGTAAAGAGAACAAAAATAATTTTCTCAGATCTTAAACTCAAAAGCTAGATTCTACATTTTGATTTTTCAAAAATATTTCTATAAATCATTTTATTCCAAAACAAGAAATAATATATAACTACACAATTTACTATGTTTAATAGTTTTTTGGTAACTGAAGTGCAGACATTAAGTATTGTGTAGATTTTCTCTGATACATTTAAACATTCTTAACATATATATGAATATTCACATATATGTGTACATAATTACATATACATATTTAATTAAAGCTAAAATAGAATCCCTTTATTAATACTGCTTGAGCATCATCATTAATCATTTCATGCATGTACAGACACAGACATATGAAGGCTAAAATATTTTGGAATGCCAAAATATAATTTTCAAAATTTAAAAACATGACTCATAAAAATATAAGACAAAACATGTCAAAGATTTTTAAACTCATGAAAAAGTAAACCAGCAGAATGGTAAAGGTGATTAAGAGAACTTTACAAACAGCAATTTATATTATCAGTCTGGAAAGGATGCTAAAATAAGTTGGCTAAGTTAATGACAAAATTGATCTATGTCATATAGGGAAGTAAAACATAATCTTTGGGGTTATCTTTGCCTCTGGAAAGAAGTAATTTGGATCCATGGTGGACAAGGTATACAATTTAGAATGTAATTTTTGGAGTTAGGCCCTAAGCAATAGTAAATAGTAAGTGCAACAAAAAAAAGTATATCCTCTACAGAGTTAAGTATTCCTTGCATGTGCTTGTCAAATAATGCTCCAAAGCATTATCTTGGAAAGGACATGCAGCAATTTTTTTAATTTTATTTTTTATTTATTTTATTTTATTTATTTTTAATTTTTTATTTTCAAGTTTTGGATTTTTTTTTAACAGAAAAGAAGTATTGTGCTTTATATTTTTTTCATTAGGATAATACTTTTTATACATCAGTACTCTTTATTATAATAAAAGAGTATGTAGTTTATTTCTTCAGAAGCCCTTGGGAAATAGATAATTTATATGTGTTTTTTTTTATTTCAGAATATTACTGGGGTACAAATGTTTAGGTTACATATATTGCCTTTGCCCCGCCTGAGTCAGAGCTTCAAGTTTGTCCGTCCCACAAACAGTACACATTAGATGTGAATATACCTATCTCCTCCTGCCCCCTCCCACCTGCCTGACACCTGATGAATGTTACTACCATATGTGCTTAATTTGTAATTTATGAGCCAAGTTTTACCAATGCTGATAATCTTAGAGGAGACAATTTTGCATATTTCGATATGGTAACAGAAAGAACCAAGAATCATTTCAATTGTAAGTGTTGATCAAACTAGCAGTCAGGTCTGTATACAGACAATGTAGAGCTCAGTCCTTCCAGTTTTCTGTCAGTGATACAACTACCACTGTAGAGACCAATCTGCTGCCATCTGTCAGACTAAGACTTTAAAAACTAAAAAGATTCTTTGGTAAAGTTCTATTTCCTGGGAGTGGGGTGGGGTAGGGTGTAAAACCTAAAACTGAACTGCAGCCATGATAAAAAGAATCTCCCTCCCTCCCTTCCTTCCTTCCTTCCTTCCTTTCCTTCCTTCCATTCTTGCTCCTTTCCTTCTCATTCTCTCTTTCTTTCTAGATTAAGGAAGCTTATGTTCTCCTTTTCTCAAAAACGCAGGGTGCCTGGGATACAAAGTGAGGAAACCTGAACAGCCCATAATTTGCTGAGGTAAAAAAGAGACATTGAGCAACATGGAGGGACCACAGTAAGCAAGTCAGCAAGCAGATAAAACAAATGACAGGTGCTTCTCCAAGAAGAAAGCCTGTGCAGGCTGGGTTTCTTTCTGATGTGGGAAGTTGAAGCAGCAGAAAACTCCCAGGTAAGATTTTTTCCTGTGTTGGATGGTGGCACAAAGTTGTCTCCCAAATTATTCCAGAGATGCAATGCAATGCAATTCAAATCAATGGGGGCAGGGGATAAGGTATTTGCTATATTAGGTATTAAATCACATTGTAAACTTAGAATGGTGAAAACAAGGCACTGAGGCAATAATAGACAAAAGACAGTATTGCAGGCAAAAATTCAGCTTAAGAAAAATGGCATTTAAAAAAATTAATGCTATTAAGATTTTGGATTATGTTTTTATTTTCTTCCTTTATGATTGTTTCTTTTATATAATTTTAAGAATAGATCTGAATTACTATAACATATAAAGCATATTCTATCAAAGTTCAAAATTATATGATAACCATAATACACACAAACACATATACAAGCATTACACCTTACACTTCTGTTAAATTGAAGAATTTAAGTAGAGTTTTCTTTGATCTCACTTGTCGAAATTAAAGAATAATGAGGTATGTATAACAACAACAACAAAAAGGCAAGGAACAAAGTCCTTTGTTGCTAAGATTGGATTGTAGAAAGATTACTTTACCATATACTGCCCAACATTTTAGGTTTCTGTTTTTCATCAAAGCAGATTTGGCAGAGAAACACATGTTTTCAGTTTTGCTCCATGAAAAGATAATCTTCGCTTTAGTATTCATTATGCACAATGTATGCAAAATGCAATGAGCCAACTGACTCACACTTTGGTGTCATGCAAATAAAACCTAAACACAAGAAAGTGTAACATCTAGTAAAATGTGCATAAAACCACAAAGGCTAAGATAAGAAAATGGATACCTAAAAAATGCAATTAGCACATTCACTGAGGGCCATCAGTAGAATTTGGAGATGAGCCATACAAATATAATTTTATGCTTTTGGCTAAGAATAACATTACATTTATAGGCAAATATAGGCTCACGTATGCAGACCAGTTTTTGCATTTGATAAAACGAATGAAAGTGAAAGCTTCTATGAAGATAGGTGAAAGGGAGGCCTCAAAATGTGATCTTTTTTAAAAAAAGATGATAGGTGAATATGCTTTATGATTTTTTGATGTTTCCAATGGTGTTTGTGTTCTTTTCCAATATTTGAAAAAATATGATTCAATCATTCAATATTTTAGAAATGTAGGTAAGAAAAAGGCTTTTATAAAGACATAAAGCTCGATTGTCTTTTTTCCTCAGAATAGTGGATAGTTGAACACATATATATAAGTGTGTGTATGTATATACATATATTTTTAATTTTTATGGCTTTATCTTTTTTTTGTTGTTAGCTTGTATGCTTGGCTTTTTCAATCAATGCATGTAAAATCAGTTAGAGTGTTTTGTCTAAGTGGCAAATTAGAATTGATTACAAAACCCATAGAGCTCAGATATTTAAGTTACTAATGATAAAAGACTGTCAGGTAGTCAATTATTCCAAGTAGCTAAACTGGCTTGGGTTGTTGCAAGATAACCAGAAACTAGTATGGTGGATTACTCTTTAAGAGGTCAGACTCAGGTGTGGCAAAATAGAGGGGACGTGGAAAATGAGGGGGGTGACAGTGAAGCACTGGTTTTCCAAAATATAAGAAAGTCGCTGGAAGAAAAGGGCAGAAAGATAATTTTTTTTGTAAATTCAGCCCTATATACAAAATTTAAAAGTAGTTTGGTCTATTTCAGCGGTTCTTGAACTTTTTGGATTTTTTGTTACCACTTAACGATGCTTACCACATGGTCTTAGTCACAGTATGACAATATCTCTGAAACCTGTAGAAGCTGCCACAGTCACTACGAGATTCATGCAGTTGCTCTTCACTACTGTGTCTTTGTTGGATAATAACTGATTATTGCGGAGAAGGACTTTCTTAAAGACTCAATTGGCAAAGATCTGGATTTGCTAAGTAACCCTCCACGTCATTCTGAAAACATACCCACCTGCTCTCACTCCTTCCCCCCAGCAAGTCCTCCTCTGCTCCAGAGCACCCCATAGGACCCTTTTGCGCCATATTCCATCTGACAGACATTGCAATGACCATATGTATTCCTAGTTGTAACCAAAATACATTTTGCACATTGCTCAAAATTTGGCAGCACACCCAGGAAACATTTGTGGTGCATCTCCATATGCCCCAGCGCGCCAGTGGAGGGCAACTGATTCATTTGATCATTTCAGTCACACAGAGGCAAACAAAAATGTTTGACAAACATGACCTACAACACAGTAAAAAACAACAAAGAACAAACAAGTAACTTCTAGCTGATACCAGTTTGAAGGAAGAAAAGGCATTTGTGAGGACAAGAGCAGAATATGAATTCAAATTTGAAATGCTCGTGTTGGGTTCTCTATTCTGTATTTTCTTTTAATTGACACTGGAGCATATCCAAATGTTTGTTGTTGCTATGTATTTATATGGTAAAAGGGTGCAATCTGTGAGCTACAAGAGGATAATGACAGCTGGTAATTTATTTCTAGTTTATTAATATTTTTCAAGTATATTTTTTGAAATTATTTGTTCAGGAGGAATTGAGAGGTTTGAGTTCCAGTTCTACAAGGGACTACCTGTGCAACCTTGGCCATGGTACTTAATCTATGCCTCAGTCTTCATATTTGTAAAATATGGTTGATTAATAAAGACCTCCCCCATAGGGTAATGGAGAGGATTAGGTAAGATAACATGTGGAAAGCATTTAGCAGAGTGTCTGCAAATAACAAGTGCTCAATAAGTTCCACCTGTTATAATTATCCAGCCTATTTGTGACTACGTCCAGATATTTAAACACTTGGGGGTAAAGTAAATTAAATGTAACTCTGAAATCACATAATAACAAAACTCAGAATGTCACAGGGCCTGAGAGGCTTAAATTAGCAGGATAATGGTGAGTAACTTCCAGGAAATAGTCTGAGAAGGAATGTGTAATTCGAAATTATTCTGTATAAAAAACTTTTGTCATTTAATCTAGGATTTATGAGAGCCAAAGTGTATAAATTTGTTCCTTTGCTTCTTCTTTGAAATGTTTCAGTGTATCCTAAGCAGTGAGGATGACACTGGCATTGGGAGTCTCATGATTCTGTGAAACAAAAATGAAGGAAATCAGTTAGAATAATGATTGCTTTTCATGACTGAGTATTGTTTTTATAATCCATTTGGCAGGCATCTATTTCCTGTGTCCAGAGGTATCCAGAAAGTGGTTCTATTAAGGACATTTCATATGTGAAAAAAGTCTAGGAATACTGACAGATGTTCCCAAAGAAGAAGGGCAATTTTGCTAAGAGATATTGTAATATAGAAAAAGAACTTTGAATACTTGAGAAAATAAAGTAAGATAAATAAGTACTTGCTGAGAGAAGTGGCAGCCTGACATAATTAGGATCCAGAAAGCCACCTTGGAGAGCAGCACACCTGAGAGTAGTCTGTGCCAAGGCCATGGCACATTTCAGCAGGTGTCAGACTGGCCAAGGGTGACCTTCTTTAGACTCTAGTTGCAAGAGAGTTCTTTTTCAGGTCATTGAATGCTAGCGTGGGTTCATTTTTACTTAACCATCCTCTACTTGCAGTCTATGGCATAACATCAATTTCAAAGTTGGTTTTTCGTTTTCTGGGGAAGAGTGAAGCTTGCAAAATAAAATGCCACAGTCTTCCATGGTCAATGACAACATCTTTCAAAGAGTGAGTTCTGTTTAGTTGTGTACCTCCGTGCTGTGCTTGTAGCTTCTTAAACATCATGAAATTAAAGAACAAAAAAAAAAAGGAAGAGGATATGTGATGTGATTAATGGGCAGGTTACCACTATGGGCAATTGTGACTCAATTGTGAGTTAAAAAAACTGGAAGATATGGTTCTTCTTCATTTTAAATATGATAGTACATCTTAAAAATAATAAAATCTACGTATTTCTGATTACACAAAGAAATTCAGAGCCACTTAAAGTTTAAAGGTTTTTAATGGGCCTTTTAACAATTCTCATAGATTTTTATTTATTGTAAAGGTCATTTCATCCTACAAATTAGTTCAGGCTATCCTCAGATAGTTCACCAAAGAGGTAAAGATCTATCTTAATACATTAGCCAACTATGTTACTCCCAGGATACAGCTCTTGCTCTCCAGCAAAAGAATAGTAGTTCAACAAAATTAGCAATTCTTTAAATCATAGCATGACTTCACTGTGTTCTTTCTTTTATCAATATTAGGAACCATGACAATAAGCATCCCAGTTTGGATATTCAAGTTTAAAACATTCTGAAGTTCCATCTTGACATAAATGAAAAGTTATTTTTAAAACTATTAGCCTAAAGCTAGCCTAAAGCTAACTTTCAAATACAAAAAAGTGCAAATAGTCTTGCATATTCTAACTTTTAGAATCTAGAAGCAAATTTTTCCCTATGGTTTAAATGATAATAACTTATTTCAATGTAACCATAATTGTCAATAATTTTTGGCAGTTAGGATCACAGAAATTAAAATTTTAGAGTCAGAGAGATTCCTTAAAAAATACTGAATGCAACCTTTTTTCTGTTATAAATGTGGTAACAGAGTTGTGGACAGTCTGGGAGGGTGCCTGAATCATCTCATGCTGCAGCCATTTATTTGAACCTTTTGTTCAAATTTCCAAAAATGCAATGAAACGTTAACCATGTATAACACCATAGAAATGATATTCTACTGAAAACAATGCACTGCAATTAGAAGCCAAAAATTTTATGGGAAACTTGATCTGAAGCAAGGGAAAGGGAAAAGATTGAGCTTTGTTACAGCAATATCTAGAATAGGATGTGTAATTCAGTTTACTTCTAAGTTTAAATTAATTGGGAAGACATTCAGTTACCTGTGTGCTCCTCAGAACTCAGTTCCTCAAGGTGCTTTGTGAAAGTATTTCTGGGGTTAAAATGTTTGGAAAACATCACATACTCTATTTCTATTTGGAGATTCAGAGTGCCTTTAAGAATGTGGGAAGTCTTGAGGATATCCATTTAACTTTATTTCACCCAGCATTTTTTCTCTTTCCTCATCTGCTCTCCATTTTGTTTAACCTAACATTTATTAATATCCCTTAGAACACATTTGTGGATTATCATTACCATCTATTTCTTATCCTATTTCGTGTTTTAAAAGTCATTTAATATTATTAAGGTTTGTAATTGGGAAAATTAATCTGTTTTTGCACATTTATAAAGGTTGAATGCATCATGATTATTTACTTTGCTCTGTAATAATATTCAAATCAATTTCTGCTTATCTCCTTTTTACATGAGGTTTGTCCTCTTAATAACATTCAGTTTACCAAATATGGCAAAAATGCATTTTCATTTCTCACATAGCTAGAAAATCTTTGCAGTATCTGGGCAAATAATTTGCTTCCTGCATTTCCTAGTGTACATCTATTTGCATTGCTCTGTCAATACGCTTGAGTTGCAAATGTAAACATTGAAATGATCTGAAATTCCCTCTGACAGAGAGGTTTCCACCACTGATATTCATTTCTCCTTGTACATTTTGCTGTGTGAACAATTCCTTTCTTTGTTCACACATTAAGGCTTTCCCAGAGGCGGGCCTTTATGGCATGAATACACAGAATATTGTGGGTATCTCTTTCATTATCTGGAAGACGAGCAGATAAAAACAACACCGAACTCTAAAGGCATAAACAAATACAAAAGATTTCAAAGACTGCCCGCTGAGGTTTTCTTCAAGTTTAATATATAACCATCTAAACCTGAGTGTGGGGTGTGTGTGTGAACGTGGGAACATGCAAGTGTGTCTCTCTCTAGGAGAGAGAGGGAGAGAAGATAGAGTTTGCCTCACATCCTTGTTTTAAATGCCACTTTCATTTTGCCTCCAAAAAGACACCAGAAACACAATATTGTAATATATTTACTAATACAAAATATAGTCTTGAAATAACACAGAAAGTTTATTATTACTGATATACAAGTGTCTCAACTAAGAATACAGTTTATATCTCAGGGGAAAAAATGATGTAAAGAGAAAAACATTGGACTACATACAACTATTTTTGTAAAAATCCTAAATGAAATTTGAGGGTATACAGAGGAAACAAAAGAAACTGAAAGAGGCACCACTGGCTTCAGACTCTCCCCAGAGGTTACGTGATCGAGCGGATTAGGCACTTTCGCTAATGAGAATCAGGCTTAATCTAAGCTTTAAAAGGAACTTGTGGAATTTGTAATAACTCTCTCTAATGTCCACAGCACTCTCTTCTCCATTTAGCTTTCTTTTCATTAGGCATGTCTAGATTAACACCAACAGGTACCACATAATTTTTATTTAGTCACGTCTCGGAGAAAGTCAGAACTGTGTGGCTATTTTCAGCTTTCCTTATTAATCGCATTTATCAGTATGAAGGAGGGAGCATCTAGGAAATATTAATATAATTCTTATTTTATAGACAAGAGACTAGAAACTGATTTGCTCAAGTTCATAGAGTGAAGCTGGAGTAGACACAGGTGGATAAAGTAAGTTTCATGCTTTGATTAGTCCAAAGCTTACTACTGCACCTTTAGAGCCTAGAGGCTGGAAAGTAAGCCAGTGATGTGTCCTTGGGTGCTGGAGGCAGAAAAAGGAAATGGAAGGAGTCAGCTTCCTCCAATATTGCAGCCCTGCCATGCTACCAGGTTGTCCCTGTGCATAACTTGAAGTATGAATTCTGGAAATGAAGTAGGGCTCAGAAAGGTTGACAGTGAATGAATGGAGTTAACCCTACAAGCAGGTTGTATAAATTTGGAAACTATTTTATTTTCCACACATTCCTCCTGAAGCAAGGACAGCCTTTTCCTTCTTGTCATTGTAGTACAGGACAGTGGAGAGTCAGGAGGAGGCACGCGGGTGCTTTTCTCCTTCTCTGTACCAAATGAAAACTATAAAGGGAAAGAGAGAATTAGCTATTGCTACATTAAGAAAATGAGGTACCAAGTGAAAACCCCAAATCTTAATTTTACAACCACCAAGAAGTTTCAGTTCAGGATTCATGCTGGGAGGCAAGCTGCACATCATGTGAAATTCATGGCCCACGTCGCAGGACAGCATCATTGGTACTTTGGAGTCTAATGCTGTACTTGGCACAGCGAGAGATATTTGAAAATCTGAAGAGTCCACATTTCAAGAGTTCCTGTCCAGAGAATTCTCTCTGGTCTCTATAGTGCATCTCTGTAAGCAGTGAAATAGCCCAGGCAAAGTAACCAGCACACCACAGATATCAAAGAAAAGGCTTGGTTCAGTTGCATTCAGTCTCTGACATTCCTGTGAGTTGCTGGGAGTCGTTGAGTTGCGTGGTGACGAACACCATATTGCTCCTCTGCCAGTCAGCTCTTGTATTGCAACTGTAACAGATTTCCACAAACTTGGTGCCTCAAACAACACAAATTTCTTTTTTTTTTTTTTTTTCTGGTTTCATTAGAAGCAATTTATTTTTTTATTTTTTATTTTTATTTTTTTTTTATTTCAGCTCATCATGGGGGTACATAAGTTTAGGTTATATACATTTTCCATGTCCCACCCATCCCCCCGAGTCAGAGTCCCAAGCGCGTCCGTTCTCATTCTCCAGACAGTGCACCTGGCACTCATCATGTAGTCATACCTCCATCCCCTCCCCACCCCCACCTCCCCGGGTCTGCACCTTCAAGCATGACCATTCCCCAGAGGGTGTGCAACGCACTCATCATGTAGGCATACACCCATCCCCTCCCCCCACCCCCCATCCCAGTCTGATATCCAATTGGTATCCTTCCCTGATGTACATTTAGGTGATGATCAGGGAAACCAGTTTTCTGGTGAGTACATGTGAACACAAATTTCTTATCTTACAGTTCTGGAGGTCAAAGTTCCAAAATGAGTCACACTGGGCTAAAATCAAGGTGTCACCAGGAGTACATTCCTTTCTGGAGGCTCCAGGGGAGAATCCATTTGTTTCCTCGCCTTTTCTAGCTCTTCGAGGCTGTGTTCATTGGCAGGATTGCCAGCAGTGGAAGCTTTAGCCTTCTCACATCCTATTATTGCATCCTCCTTTTCTGCCGTTACATCTCCTCTGACTCTGACTCAGTTCTGTCCCTCTCTTCCATGTTCAAAGACCCTTGGGATGACATGAGCCCACCCAGAAAATACAGGATATTATTCTTACCTGAAGACCAGCTGGTTAGCAACTTTAATTCCATCTGCAACCTTAATTGTTCTATACCATATAACATAACATGTTCATAGATTCAGGATTAGCATGAAGACATCTTTGGGGGAAGTTTGTTCTGCTTGAAGCAACTGCTTATCTCCTGTCCTGGCACCATGTTATCTCTATATTGTCATAGTGAAGTCATGTCTCAGTTTAGTCTTGCTCTTTTATGTTAATCAGCATTCCCACACATATTGCCTCTCTTAATTTTTAAAATAAATAACAAACTCCCATTTTATAGATGGAAAATAAGGCAAAGAAGGACTAGGTGACTTTGCCATTGTTGTATTGGTGGCAAGGGCTCATGGTGAAGTCTGGATTAACTGTCTCTAGATTTGCTGTTGCTCTTGCTATGTAATAGCCTCTCATGTAGATAAAAATGTAATAAAAATCTATATAAATACATACAGACATGTTTATCCATACATTTATAATGCATATGCACATACTTGGTCTCTCCGTATGGATGAAGTGGGGATGGTGGTACTTCCCTCTCAGGGCTATTGACAGAATTAAGGAGAGAAGAAAATTGGTTTCTGACACCTAGATGAGATCAGGAAACTGGTGGCTTCATAAATGAGTCTTGCACATCCCCCTCACCCTTCCCAAAGTGCTTGGTTTGGCTAAAACAATGTGTAAAAATTGGAATTTTTGGTGGGGCTCATAGTCTCTAGTACCGCTGATCCCTAGTGTTTTATACCAAGCTGGAATTTGAACTTATTATAACCTGCTTGGGCCATGTAGGTATATAAGTTTATATCACTGAAATAAGTCAGCAAAGAGAAGTGAAAAACCTATGAATATTCCATGACATCAACTTTTTCTTAACATACACCAATGTCCAAACTCATTGGTTCAGGAAGAGTGCATTAGATTATGCTTTTCTTAAGGCAGATCAGGAACCAGTTGGCAGAAAGAAATATTAAATAAAGAGAGAAAGCACAACATGGGTTTTTAGACACAGTAATCTTCAGCATCAAATTTCTCTCTCTCTCTTTCTAATTTTCCCCCCTGCTAACTAAGATTCAAGATAATGCTCCACTGCTACTAAATGATCTTCCAGAATTGTAGGTCTGACTTCTTTGGTGAAGGAAGTTGCCTTCACCTTATCATCTGTGCTGATGAGATCAAGGTCAGACATGGGTAAAGCATAAACATAGCATTAGGACAGAGAATTCTGGTGCCTAGAATAAAAGCAAATTAATTATTCCTTTCTGTACATATATTTTATAATGTGAATGGTCCCCCAGAACCAAGGGATAAACGTATAATTTGTAATGACATTACATGCAATAATCTGTATATAATTCTTTTGCAAATAATAGATCCATTTTAGTATCAAACTGAAGAGAAGCCTGCCCCCCAGAAAACTTGAAATTGATGTCCACAACATTCTCACCTAGAGTTCAAAGCTATCTATAGAAACAGCAATCATTTTGTGATTTTTTTTAAAAAAAAGTATATAAAATTTGTCCATAGGAGATGGTACTCTACCATAGAGAATTAGCAGAAAAAACAGATACTGAGTAACCCTGTATAAAAAAAATTTTTCCCAGCTTTTACAACTAACCTCTTCTGTAGATAATTTGTCTCAGTTTGGGCTATTTTCCTCTATAGAGTCATTTTTTTTTTTTTTTGTATTTTGACTCAAAACAAGAATACATTTTAGAAATAATAGTAGTCATAGTTTTTAAGCTAGAGGAGTGGACTATTTTTTTTTAAAAAAGTAATATATTCTAAAATCATTCAAAAAGGGTAACCAATTTGAACAATACACTCAACAATACAATACAGACACTTTTCTCAGCAACTTAAGATAAAAGCTAATGAATGATCTCAGAAAGCATTAGAAACTAGAAACCCTATTTAGGAAAATAAATTGATTACATTAAAATGCCATCTCCACTTCTGTCTTAAAATAATATTTGTCTTATAGGTTTTGACACATCTTCTGATTTCTCACTAAAAAGAGATAAAAATTCTCAATAATAATAAAAACAAATGCTGTCTTATTTGCTGTTGATAGAATTTGGAAATAATATCCATTAAGCAGGGGATTAATGACCAGCCTATACTATGCCTTGTGTGACCCAGCAGAGTCACTTGCTCAGACAAAAAAAGTGTGTGTGTGTGTGTGTGTGTGTGTGAGTGAGGTGGGGAGGTATTTTATTTATTCTCTATTTTCCAACCTATTGATTAGAAGCTAAAAGTCTGAACCATGCTCAAAACTGAATACCAGTTCCCTCACTCACCTTCAAGTATCATGAAGGCAGGAAATGACCTACATATTTTTGAATATACTTTATAACCAGGGCCTACTATGGTACCAGAAATATATAGACTGAATATTTTTTGAATGAATGAATGAAGTGGCTAGTAAAAACAGAAATCCAATAAATAGAGTACATTAACAAAAATTAACAAACAGAAAATTTCTTGAGCTAAAATAAGATTTATGGATGTAGTTGGAATCTCTCTGTTTAAGGCAAAATCAAGAGACTCATAGCTAGAAATATTCTGGTATCTTTTTTTTTTCTTTTTACAATTTTCTAGTACAGAGGGGAAAGACACTGTTGAAAGGCATCCTAGCATTGAGGCTGTTTTGGAAAGGTAGCTAAACATAACTTGCCAGAAATAGAAGTGGGACATTTACTTTGAGAGCTGTTCTACACTCACATAATAGCAGTTTGGTTACTGAGAGACTTCTGGCTTAGGAATCAGAGGACCATGTTCTAGGCTCAGCTAATCACAAACTAAGTAGGTCCATTTAGAAAAATCAATTGTATTTTCACATTCTAGCCATAACCAATCAGAAAAAAAAATTGAAAGCATTAAAAAAAACTCATCAAACTCTTAGGAATAAATTTACTGAAAGGTTTACGAGACTCGTACATTGGCAACATCTAATGTTACTTAGAGAAATTAAAGACCTAGGTAAATGAAGAGATATGTTTATAGATTGGAAAAGCTCAGTATTTTTAGATGTTAATTATCTTCAAATTTATCTACATATTCAATCAAAATCTCAGAAGACTTTTTTTGTAGAAGTTGACAACTCGATTCTAAAATTCATATGGAAATGCAAAGGACTTAGAATAGCCTGGAAAATCTTGAAGACAAAAAAGAGTTGGAACACAACTTTATTTTGAAATTTACACAGGAGAGGAACCCCAAAATTATGAATGTGGCAGTTTATGTGGAAATTGCTATGAAAGAGGTATACAAATCTTATCTTCCCAATGTAAATAAATCTTCACTAAAATAAAAGAGGAAGGTCTCTAATTTACAATCCTTTGAAAGGAAAACAAATGGTTTCTAGTTTCATTCCCCTTCGAAATGTGAATATATACTGTTAAAATGTGGAGAGCAAATGTTTTGGAGGGTCAAAAGGAGGCATTCTGTCTTTATAGCACGTCAATTTCCATTGCTCAGGAGGCTGGGTCTCTGCAGAAATAGTGAAATATCTAGAAAAGACTGACTTCCCAAGTGCAGGCCATAATGTCTCGGTCTCAACTTGTCAATTCTGCCCTTAGGGTATGAATGGAGTAATATATACATTAAAGAAATGAGTGTGACTTTGTCCCAACAAAACTTACAAAACAAATGGTAGGGCAGATTTAACTACTGGGCTATAGTTTGTGATGGCTAATTAGGTATCAACTTGATTGGGTTAAGGGATGCCCAGGTAGCTAGTCATGCACCACCTAATGACAATTCAGTCAACAATGAACCCAATATATGACAGTGCTCTTATAAGATTATAACTGAGCTGAAAATTTTCTATCATCTAGTGACATTATATTAATAGTTCTGCTAAAATCCTAATGTAATTTAGTATACTATACTTTTAATCATTATTTTAGAGGGTACTTCTTCTACTTATAAAAGAATATGTTGTGTTACCCTGGCAGCAGTTGCATACTTCTTGTGTTTACCACATCTCTTGATCGCATCATTTTCTCTTGTACTTGATTTAATCTCATGTTGTTTTGTTCATCATGGCCCTTAAGCATACAAAATTCACTGCTAATGTTGACAGTTAAAGGCCATCTTGAGTGATAGACTTGGAAACAAGATTAAAAGTGATTAAGGACTATGAAGGCAGAAAATTCATGATGGTTATTGCGCTCCATTCAGGTGTGTCCCATTCCACAAGAGCTATGATCTTGACGAGCAAGAACAGAGTGTCAGAGGCTCTTAAAGATCTGCTTCATTGAAGGCAACAAGACTAACAAAAATTTGAGAAAAGCTTATATTGGATATGGAGAGACTTCTAATGACCTGGATTGAAGACCAGACACAGAAGTGTATCTCTCCCAGTACCATGACAATCATGGCCAAAGCAAAAAGTTTGTTTGCAATGTTGAAAGAAAAGGCTGGACCCAACTAAGATGTTGAATTTGCTGCTAGCTCTGCGTGGTTTAAATGATTCAAGAATCATTATTCGTTACACAATGTGAAAGTAAGTGGGAAGTCTGCTAGTGCAGATGTGAAGGCAGCTGAAGAATTTTTGGAAACTCTAGATAAGCTGATTGTGGAGGAAAATTACTCGCCAGAGCAAATCTTTAAAATGGATGAAACCTTCTATTCTGGAAACGGATGCCTGAAAGGACTTTCATCCATAAGGAGGCCAGTTCAATGCCAGGTTTGGAGGCTTTTAAGGACAGGATAACAGTCTTGGGTGGGGACAGTGTTTCAGACTACAAACTGAAACCCTTTGTGATATGACACAATGCCAAGGCCCTTCAAGCGTATCAATAAGCTCACACTGCCAGTGCTGCTATAGGAGCAAAAAGAAGTCATGGAGGACCCAGCTCCTCTGCCAAAATGCCCCCCTAAATTGCTATGCCAGTGAAATGAAGAAGCACTGTTTGAAGAATAAAACGCCTTTCAAGATTTTGTTTATTGTTAATAATGATCCTGCACATCCTCCTTTTATCGGTGATTTTTATCTCAATATCAAAGTGGGGTTTCTCCCCACAAACACCATCTCCTGATCCAACCTATTGTTCAAGGAATTATAGCAGCTTTCAAGGCTTACAACCTCAGGAGGACCTATGCCCAGGCTGTTGCTGCAAGTGAGTAAGACACTGAGAAGACACTGATGCAATTCTGGAAGGAGTAACTTTGCTTGGACTTGGGGTGAAATCACCAAGGAATGTATGAGGGGCATCTGGAAAAAGACACTCAAGAGATTTGCCTATGACTTCAAAGTATTTTCCAAGGATGAGGAGTTTGCTGTGGCTGAAATGGCAAGCAACTTTAACCTGGGTGTGGAAGAGGATGACATTGAGGAGCTCCTAGAGGTGGTTCCTGAGGAATTGACTAATGAGGAGTTGCTGGAACTATAACAGGAATGCAGAGCTGAAGAAGAGGCAAGAGAAAAGGAAGAAGAAGAAAAAAAAGAAGGAGCAAAAGAAAAAGGATCCCCAAGAAAATACACAGTGAGTTTAGCAGAAGCTTTTGCAGATCTCAACAAACCGCTTAAAGTGGTTCAAACTGTGAACCCCAACACCAAAAGGTTTTCATTTGACATTTAATAGAAAAAATGTTCATGGTGTATTATCTATCTGCTTACAAGCAAATTTATGATTAAAAAAACAAAAAGAAACAAACTACCATGGACATATTTCTGAAAAGACTGACACCTCCTTAAGAAGAGCCTCAGTCAAGTCCTTCAGGAGGTATTCCAGAAGACATTGTTATCACAGGAGATGTTAGCTCCATGTGTATTATTGCCCCTGAAGACCTTGAATTGAGACAAGATGTGATAGAGAAAGACAGTGATAGTGATGATTCTGACACTATGTATGCCTAGGCTAATGTGTGTGTTTGTGTCTTAGTTTTTAGCAAAAAAGGTTAGAAAGTAAAATAAATAAATAAAAACTTTAAAATAGAATTGCTTACATATTCAGTACAGTAAGATGCTGTACAGGTTTGTAGCTTAGGAGCAATAGGCTATATTGTGTAGCTTAGGTGTGTAGTAGGCTGTACCATCAGGTTTGCATAAGTACACTCTATGATGTTTGCACAACGATGAAATTGGCTAATGATGCATTTCTCAGAACAGATCCCTAACATTAAACAACATATGACTATGTTTCTGGGTATGTCTGTGAAAGTGTTTCTGAAGGAGATTAGCATTTGAATCAGTAGACTGCCTAAAGAAGATCCACCGATACCAACATGGGGAGGCATTGACCAATCCATGGAAGGATTAGATAGAACAAAAAACAGAGGAAGAGCGAATTTGCTCTTTCTTATGGAGCTGGGACACTCATGTTTTTTGCCCTTGGACATCAGAATTTCAGGTTCTCTGGCCTTTGGACTCTGGAACTTGTAGCACTCACCTTCTTTGGTGTTTGAACTCCTAGACTTATACCAGTGGCCCCCTGGTTTCTCAGGCCCTTGGTCTTGTTGGTCTTGTACTGAAAGTTACAGCATCTGCTTCTTCAGTTCTCAGGCCTTTGGGCTCACACTGAATTACACCACTGGTTTTCCTGATTTTCCAGCTTGCAGATGGTATATTGTGGGATTTCTCCACCTCCATAATCATGTGAGCTAATTCCCATACTGCATCTCCTCTTATGTATGTATCTGTGTGTGTGTGTGTGTGATCTTCTACTGGTTCTGTTTCCCTGGAGAACGCTGACTAATACAGCTGTTCTAGAGAGATAGAAATCATAGCAATGATTTCCTTAGGAGCAGAGATTATTGATTGCCAAGAAGGTCAAGAAACTTTCAAGAATGGTTAAAATATTCTTTGTTTTGATTTGAGTGATGGCTATATGAGTATTTATTTGTTGAAACTTATCAAACTGTGCTGTTCATATCTGTGCATTTACTCCTATAAAATTTATTTCATTTAAAAAAATCATTACAGATTCTTACAGCCATTAAAAAGATAATAGGGGACAATGATGAACAATTTTATGCTCATTATTTCAACAACCTAGAAGAATTGGACTAATTCCTTGAATACCACAAACTGCCAAAATTCAACCAAGATGAAATAGATAATCTGAATAGCCATATAAGCATTGATGAAATTGAATTTATAATTTAAAAGCTCCAGAAAAAGATATCTCCAGGACAAAATGGCTCTTCTAGAGGATTCTACTAAACGTTTAAAGAAGAGTTAACATCAATTCTAAAGAACCTCCTTCAGAATACAGAAGAGGAGAGAAAACTTCCCAATTCATGTTATTAAGGCAATATTACCAGGATACCAGATGAGGCAAAGAAAATACAAAAACAAAACAAAACAAACTGTAGGCCAATATCCCTCATAAATATAGATACACAAATCCTTAACAAAATATTAACAAACAGAACTCATAAATATCTAAAAATGGTTATATACCATAAATATCTAAAAAGGGTTATACACAAAATGGATTTTATTTTAAGGGTACAAGGCTGGCTTAAATCTATTGATATAATCCAACATATCAACAAATTCCAGATCTATGAAAGTTTTAGGTTATCTATAAAGCAGTAAAAATCAGTCTGTCCTCAGATCTTACTTTCAACACTAAATGCTGATCAAATCTCCTATATTAAATGGTAAGTGAGAGACAGTATGTTCATAATCTGAATTCATAACAGAAAATATCTCCTCTTGTGAGCATGCACACAATGCACATTTATCCCTGCAGACAGATAAATGAAAAAAAAATGAAATGATATATTTAAAAATAGTAATATTTCAGTGTAGTAGTATTATATGTGGCTTAAATTTTCCATTTTAAAATATATTTTCTATAATGAGCCTGAATAAATATTTAGATCCGGAGAAAAAAGAAATAATCTGAAGGGATTATTATGTGTTGGTATTTATCCTAAGTAACTTTACTCATCTTTTTTTTAATCTTGAAAATTATACCAAATATCAATATAAACAATTATATAATACCAATAAACACTAAACTATTCTCACAGATAATTTCCCTCAAATTTATGCCTTTTTAAAAATAATATTCTAAAAGACAATGTCTGAGACATTTGACTATTATAGCTATAATGACTGACCACCAAATCAGGCTTAAACAGATTGTAAAATGCATTAACACTGACATATTGAAAAAAATGATACCATTTCACAATAGTGAACTATTGTGGTCAAGTCATAAGAAATTATGCTTTTAAAACATACCTAAAAAACACCAACTTTCCATTATCACAAATTAGGTGTCTTCCATGGGTAGATGCTATTATGACAATACAAATGAAAAGTACATCTGTGGCCATTATTATACTAACAGTCCAGCATTAATATAATGTCCAGGAATCAGATGTAATTACAGTGAAAGCCCCATGGCTTAGATCTGCCACTGATTTCTTAAATAATCAATTTGAGAAGCTGAAAGAGTGAATCTGGGGGCATTTTTACCAAACAGAAAATTACATTCTCATTAACAATAACACATCAACTTTTATTTTAAGTGGGCATTAATGAATAAAGCATGCATTTAATGTCATGGCTTTGAATATCAGATATCTTTCTTTCCTGGTTAATGTGTATTTTCAAACAATTCCAACTTCCTCAATTTAAAAATTGTAGATACGATTTTATTCCTTGAATGAGGAAAGGTGTAGAGACTAATGGAAAACTGAAAGTCTTCCTTGGTGGATCCTACAGAAAATATGCATGTGCACACACACGCACACACGCATTCACACTCACACCCACACTTCTGAGCTATGGGTGATAGCAGCATCTCCATTTATTCCCAGCAGAGGGTGAGCTAGAGAAGTTGGGAGAGCAAAGTGGAAAGGGTCACTGAGAGAAAGGGTTGGAGTTGACACTTACATCCTTTCCCTTCTCTTTATGCTTTTAGCTCTTATTTCTTTTCTTCCACAAACCCTACACATAGCCTAATGAATAAAAATGACATTAACATAGGCTAGTGCTCTTCTAGATTCCCTGCTATGCCACACAGGTGTAACACCTAGAAATTACATTCCATAGACTCCCTTGCCAACAGGATTCTAGTTAGATCCTATCAATGAGAGACCTTTGCACGAGATTTGTAAGGAAGAAGAGAAGGAGAAGGCATTACTCTTCAGTTTTAGACAGATCCTACATGTTGGCAAATGGTAGAGGTGAAGTTTCACTTCTGGCATTTTGATGTACTCTTGTGTATCAGCCACTTTGATGCTACAGGTATCTCCGACGTTTGGTGGTGGTTTTCCTATAATTCTTGCATATACAGATTTCCAAAAAAAGACCTTCCTGGCCCTCATTCCCTAATCTTTTTATAGTTTCATGAGCCTGTAACCCTGTATAATAAATTTCTTCCCACTCAAAATACCAAGAGACCAAGAGATTTTGTTTTCATGACCAAAATCCTAACTAATAGACTTTTCCATGGAGAAGATATTGGTAACCTCAAATAATCTCTGGTTTGAGGTATGAATGAACTCAATTATTTCACTACTACCCATTAAAAATATATATATTTTTTAACTTACAAAGCTAAATGGAATGAACAAATGAAACAGCAGCTCACCATGTATAAAATCATACCTTCAGCACTGTGTAACGTCATGAAATATCAAAGCCTCCATTATCACACTTTGAATATGTAAATTATTAGATTGATCATTGTAAAACAGAAATACAATATGATGAAGTGACAGGCTTATAGGTGAACCATATGAAAAATTTATAGTAATTGACCAGTTTGATCCACAAACAGCAATTTTATAAGGTTTGGCCTAAAATTAGTGTAAAATTTGAAATTATTTTTAGTAGAAATGGAATAACACTGTCAATCCCCCAAATGGGCCACATTTCCATTTTAAACAACATCAACAAAATGGGTTGGGAAAGTACATGCCTTTTTCGTGTGGAAAAGTATGTCTATGAAATGCCTAATTCCAGTATCACACGCATATGCCCTGTGACCACAGAAGCATTTCTCCTTCTTTGGCCTCCCCTAGCTCTTTTTTTTTTTTTTTTTTTTTTTTGTGAGACAGAGTCTCACTCTGTTGCCCGGGCTAGAGTGCCGTGGCATCAGCTTAGCTCACAGCAACCTCAAACTCCTGGGCTCAAGCAATCCTCCTGCCTCAACCTCCCGAGTAGCTGGGATGACAGGCATGTGCCACCATGCCTGGCTAATTTTTTCTATATATATTTTTAGTTGTTCAGCTAATTTCTTTCTATTTTTACTAGAGATGGGGTCTCGCTCTTGCTCAGGCTGGTCTCGAACTCCTGAGCTAAAACGATTTTCCCGCCTCAGCCTCCCAGAGTGCTAGGATTACAGGCATGAGCCACAGTGCCCAGCCCTCCCCTAGCTCTTGATGAGCTTGGATCCCTCATCTCCCTGCATGCTCAGTCTTGCCCTCTGTTCTAGAACTGCCCAGACTTGATGTAAGATGTGTTCATGTCACTTTAGTCACATGAGTGTGTTCCTCTGCACAGACCCTACTCTGTATTTTGCATCTAGGCTGAGAACTGGTGTCCCACTTTCTTCTTGCCTGTCGCCTTCCTGTTACTTGTTGAGGTCTTGCTACTTGTGTACAGACCCAGAGTCTGTGTGATCATGCTTCTGGGTACTGGCCCTCTGCATCCCCTGTCACTTTTCTCTGCCTATCAAGACACCATATTCTTCATTTGGGACCCCAGGGTGTTGATGGATGTATTGAATGGGGACTAAATATTGCTATAGTATCATGTATAGTGCCTACCATACTTCTAAAATACTAAATGAAATAATTAAAGGTTGTTCAGAGCAGATTCAGGTTAATGGAACCCAATGTAGGAAATTAGAAACATATAGAAATATTACCTTAGGGATTCAAGTCATGCAGATACTTGGTTGAGGTTAAGCCCAAGTCCTTACATGCTTGGTCAAAAGTGACTTAGGATAGAGATGTATTTTTTCCATGAAAGAATATGGGCATACAGGTTTAGCAGATGAAGACGATCTGGAGCAGGTGGGTATGGTTTTCGTCCACATGCTGAAGGTAGCTCGTCACTCCCTAACCCACCTTGCAGCTTGCAGACAAGTGGGAGGAAGAGGAGGGCAACCAGCTTCGTGTATCAGACAATTCAAGTTATATATCACTTCTGCTCACCTCCCACTGCCCGTTGTCAGATGACAACACTCATTTTCTAAGGACTATCTAGCAGCAATGCCATGTGTTGAGCATTTTGGAGAAATTAGAAAGAGGCGGGAATACATTAGAAGGGTAAAAGAGCAACAAATGTTGATGGCCTAAAATAGTAGTTTGCACTCTTACAAATTATTGAGGACCTTAAAGAGCTTCTGGTTATGTGGGTTGTATCTATTGATCTTTACCATATTAGAAACACAAAGTGAGAAAATTTTAAAACATAAGAATACACAAACATATATTCTATTCATCATCAGAGTGATGAGATCATCACGTTATATATGTTCTGAAAAATTCTGCTGAATATTTGGGAAAGAATAAGGATGTAATAGGCAAATGATATTTTAATATTATTATGAAAAAGGTTTTGACCTAGTGTAGACCCTCTGAAAGGGTCTTGGGATTTCTGGATCACACTTTGAGAGCAGTACTGGCTTAAACTGAGGTCATATTAATGGAGTTGGCAAGGAGGAGTAAGTTTAGAGACCTTAAGGGAGTGGAAATGATAGGACTTAGTGACATCCTTTGGTAAGATACAATTTGCAAACACAAGCTTCAACATCAGTTAAGCTGTTATTGTTTTAAAGCTAATCTTTAAGGAACACTGTACTGAATACTTAATTTAATCCTTACCTAAACTTGGTGCTAAGTTTTCGACAGCCAATATGTGTAATGAACAATGTGCAATTGTGTGTAGTGAACAATGTAAAATTTTCTAACTACCCAGAATCAAAGTTCTTCTAAAGTATGTAAAGTTTTGAATAAAAGCTTCTGGCTGATGCCTCAAAAATGACCCATGCCTTTAGGGAAATCTTCTTCAAAACAAGCCTGTAAGATTCTGATTTCTGATGCTTCATATAATTGATTTCTGCATTTCTCTTGGTTCTGGTTCTGACACTGTTCCTGCTCTAGTTGTTCAGCAGTGCTTACTGCTCAATTCTTCTTCCATCCGTTTCTCCTGACTCTATCTTTAACCTGGATTCCATTCTTATTACACAGCTAAACTTAGTTTCTCAACACCTGTTCCAACTCTCCTGTTGTTACCACTCCATTCTGGTATGTGAACTGATTTTCCTATATTCCAGTTGGCAGTCTGGTCTAACTGCCCTCAGATATTCTGAAATATCCTCTAGGCATTTGCAAGGTGACACCACAGCCATGCACTGCTCACAGTCAGCCCAGACCAAAACCTTTGGTTTTGGCATCAGCCCTTCTGGGTCTGAGTGTGGAGGTGGGAGGCTGCAGGAAGAGAGAGTGAGGTGAGGCCAAGAGTGTAAGAACGTGCTTCAGAGAAGAAAAAATTGCTTCCTTTGACCCTAGAAACTGCCCGCAGAGTATCTGAGGTTTTTATTTCTTCATTTTCTTTTTCTTTCTTCAAAGTATGATGTCCATAGTAATATGTTATAACTATAAGGTGTATGATGAAGATCAGACTGTGCTGAATGTTTGAAGTGATGGTGTAAGTTGGAGAAAACCTTCTGGAAGTAGTGTCCTTATACAGCAATTTAAGGAAAGTAGCCATTTTATTTAAATTGATACAGGAAAGAGGTTATTTAGTGCTGTGGTCGCCATCCCCAGGGGCCACTGGTCCATGGCCTGTTAGGCACCCGGCAGCAGAGCTCCACAGCACCCCCACCCCCCCAGTGGAAAAAATGTCTTCCATGAAACTTAGGAACAGGGGTAGGGGGTGGGAGGCACACAGCAAGAGGTGAGCAGCAGGAGGAGTGAGGCTTCATCTGTATTTACAGCCATTTCCCATGCTAAAATCACCACTGAGTGCTGTAGCCCCCTAGTCCCTAGGTTGGGGACTGCTGATTTAGAGTACTGCATTTGTTTTGGCAATGGGAAATATACAGGGCTTTTCTTAAAAAAAAGTAATAAAAAATATCACTATCACACATTAAAAAATGAACAATAATTCAATATCAAGCTAGTGTTCACTTTTCTGTGATTATCATCTTATAAAAGACTCATTTTTTGTTCTTTACATTGTGTTTCAATCAAGAGCCAGATAGTCCATACATTGTAATTGTGTGATATGTCTCTTCTCTCTTTAAATCTATAGATTCCACCTGTCTTTTCCCCTTTCTCCTTACACTTGTTTGTGTGTTGAAGAAATCAGGTAGTTCTCTTACAGAATTTCCCACCATCTGGATTTTGCTGATTGCATCTTTGTGGTGTCCCCTGTATTTCCTGTGTATTGATTGTTGGATCTAAATGCATTATTGGACTACTTCAGAGGTGGTGGTGTGTACTTACTCAGGGGTTATATACTATTTAATGGCAATTGCTTTTATATTCTTGGCTATTGATAGTCATTTTCTAGATCCATTAATTCATTCAGAATTGCAAAATGGCAATATCCTAATTCTAAAAACATTTCATAGTGTATTAAGTGGAGCATTTCCATAAAGTGAAGTTTCCCATCATGACATAATTGCTTACTTTGAGGTATAGTTAATTAAAGAAAGGCAGGATAAATGCTAGGTTCCCCCTCCCTCTTGGGCCACTAAGAGCCTATTTAAGTTGCCTCCTGAGTCCTTTCCACTATAACCTAGTAGTCTTTGATAGCTTCTTTGTTTTCTGGTATGACAATAATTTTTAGGCTTATCTTGGACTTTTCCTGTGCTTGGAAACATCTATTTCTCCAAGGACCTCAGGGTCCTTTTAGAAAGAATTCATAGTAGTGACCACAATGTGGACACTTGGAATGCTGATAGCTACTTAATTGGTCATCATTTCTAGGCCTTTTCAGTGGACAGATAGGAAATACATTTTTTTGATTGTTTGTTTTTAAGATATAATACACCTGAATTCATAGTGATACTTTTAATTCAAATTCAGGGCTATTGAATGTTTATTCAACCTGTTGACCCTACATCTTTATCTCCTTTTCTCTCATGCTGAAAATCTTGATTCTTAATGACACCAATATAGTTATTCAATTGCTTTATTCTACAATACACACAAAGATGTCTCAGAATACCAACAGTACCAACAATAATATAATTCATAAAAACAGTTTAAGATATGTTTGTAGGGTTTTTTTGCTGTTGTTGTTTTTGTATTTTGTCCTTGCATTTTTATGTCATTCTAAATAGTTTCTGTATCGTTATGCTACCAACTGATAAACATTTAGATTTATTTATTTTATTTCACTTTTTATTTTAAGGAGACACTTTTAAAATTAATTTTCATAATTATTTCAAATGGTTACATGCTTTTAAAGTTAAAATGACAAAACAAATATGTTCCTAAAAGGCAAACTTCTATTTCTGCCTTTATACTTTTATTTCTTCATTTCCACCTGTCCTCTCCACTTTTTTCCCTTCCACCTCCCTATATGTCGATATTCTTTTGTTCTATATTGGGCACTTTCAAGAGTGAAACAGGGTTCTATTAATAATTGCACCTTGAAAACAAGAGTAAATGAGAACTGTCCAAGGAAAATCTGGCATATATGTCATTCTATCTTGAATACATCATTTAAAAATTCTATCTTTTCAGCTTTAAAAATATAGCACATACATATACATCAGGTAGAACTGCATCAATATTTGCTTTTTAACCTAAAAAAATGGCAATTTTGTTCATATGTCCAATCTAAATATTTGCATTACTCCTAGATAAATGGTGGAATGCTATACTAATTTTCCTGAACTTTCCTTTTTCACTTAGATGTGTGCTGGAGATATTCCACAATGATAGGTAAAGAGAGTCCCCATTCCTTTTATAGCTGTGGAGTCTACCTTGTATTGTTGGGCCATAGTTTTTCAGCTAGTCCCTGTAAATGGAAAGTTAGCTTTGTTTCTGTGTAATCAATAGCCTTTTTAAAAAATTTCAGCATATTATGGGAGTACAAATGTTTAGGTTATATATATATATATATATTGCCTTTGCCCAACCTGAGTCAGAGCTTCAAGCCTTTCCATCCCCCAGATGGTGCACACCGCACCCATTAGGTGTGAATATACCCATCACATCCTCGCCCCTCCCACCTACCCAACACCTAATGATGTTACTACTATATGTGCCTATAAGGGTTAATCAGTTAATACCAATTTTATGGTGAGTACATGTGGTGCTTGTTTTTTCATTCTTCTGATACTTCACTTAGTAGAATGGGCTCTAGCTCTATCCAGGATAATATAAGAGGTGCTAGATCACCATTGTTTTTGTGGCTAAGTAGAACTCCATGGTATGCATATACCACATTTTATTAATCCACTCACGTATTTAGGGGCATTTAGGGTGTTTCCACATCTTTGCATTGTGAATTGTGCTGCTATAAACATTTGAGTGCAGATGACTTTTTATAGAATGTCTTTTGTTCCTTTGGGTAAATGCCCAGTAATGGTATTGCTGGATCAAATGGTAGTTCTACTTGCAGCTCTTTGAGGTATCTCCATATTGCTTTCCACAGAGGTTGCACTAGTTTGCAGTCCACCAGCAGTGTATATGTGTTCCTATCTCTCCACATCCACACCAACATTAATTGTTTTGGGACTTTTTGATAAAAGGCATTCTCCTAGAATTCTTATAGTTTAATATCTTAGTTTTAAGTCTCTTATCTACCATGAGTTGATTTTTATGAGAGGTGAAAGGTGCGGATCCTGTTTCAGTCTTCTACATGTGGCTATCCAATTTTCCCAGTACCATTTATTGAATAAGGATTCTTTTCTCCAGCATTTGTTTTTGTCTGCTTTGTCAAAGATTAGGTGGCTATATGTGGATGGTTTTATATCTGGGTTCTCAATTCTGTTCCATTGGTCTATGTCTCTGTTCTTGTGCCAGTACTATGCTGTTTTAGTTATTGTAGCATTGTAGTATAGCTTGAAGTCTGGTAAATTGATGCCTCCCAATTTGTTCTTTTTGCTTATGATTGCTTTTGCTATACAGGGTCTTCTCTGGTTCCATACCAAAGAAGCGTAGAATTATTTTTTCTAGATCTGCAAAAAATGATGTTAATATTTTAATAGTGATTGTATTGAATCTGTAGATCACTTTGGGTAGTATAGACATTTTAACAATGTTGATTCTGCCGAATCGTAAGCATGGTCGTGTTTTCCACCTGTTTACGGCCTCTGCTATTTCCTCCCTCGGTGTTTCCTAGTTCTCTCTGTAAAGGTCTTTTGTCTCCTTAGTTAAATATATTCCTAGGTATTTTACTTTCTTTGTTGCTATTGTGAAGGGTATTGAGTCTTTGATTTGGTTCTCAGTTTGACTATGGTTGGCATATATGAATGCTATTGATTTGTGTACATTGATTTTGTAACCTGAGACTTTGCTGAATTTGTTTATCAATTGCAGTAGTCTCATGACAGAATCTTTGGGGTTTTCTAGATATAAGATCATATCGTCAACAAAGAGCAATAGTTTGACCTCTTCTGTCCCCATTTGGATGCCCTTGATTTCCTTCTCTTGTCTGATTGCTCTGGCTAGGACTTCCAGCAACTTAGAAACTTGGTTTTGTAGGAAACAAGATTCTAGGCTGGGCATTGTTCTGTTTGAGAAGAGTGAGAATGGGGCCCAAGTCTCTTCTGGCTTGTAAGGTCTCAGTTGAGAAGTCTGCAGTTAGTCTGATGGGTTTTCCTTTGTAGGTTACCTGCTTCTTTTGCCTTACAGCTCATAGAAGGGCCTCTTTTGTGCTTATTTTGGCCAGTCTGATGACTGTGTCATGGTGTCTTCCTGTTTGCAATGACTCTCCCAGGAGTCCTTTGAGCTTCTTGTACCTGGATATCTAGGTTTCTAGCAAGGCCTAGGAAATTTTGCTCCATTATATTCTTAAATAGCTTATCCAACCCTTGTGTATTTTCTTCTTCACCCCCAGGGATGCTCAACAGCCTTGTACATAATGTCTTTTCATGTTTTTGCCAATGTCAGTTTTGGGATAGATTCCTAGAAAGGGAATTGCTGAGTCAAATGACAATGTGTATGTAATTGTGCAGAGGCTGCCAAATTCTTTTCCATAAGAGTTGTACTTTTTGCCTTGCCACTAGCAATGTGTGAGAGGTTTATAGTTCCAAAGCCTTTTGGTGTTTATCAATTTGATACTCACCATGCTCTTTCATTTCCCTGTGACTTGGTACATGCCATGCTTTTCTTAAGAGTACCTTTAACTTTTTGCTATACCTAACAAACTTCTCCTTATCAGGGCTGCTCAGATTTCTTTAGGGTGCTCCCCAGCAAGGGTGTCCTGACTGCAGATGTATACATGGGATTTGTATGGATGTGAGTTATAGTTGGCCACAAATACCTTTCTGGAACTAGGTCTAGTGATTTGTACTGGAATCCCCACTCCCTATTCTCTCCTGCCAAATCTTTCTTTAAGATTCTAATTAAATGTTGCTGCTTTTATGAAACTCTCCCCGTCTTCTTTGTTTCTACGACATTTGCAGATACTTTTATTGTGAGCATTATCACTCTGTACTTAACCATTTATAAGTCAGTCTTCCCACATTACATGAATTTCTTGGAGTCAAGGATCATATATTAATATTATTCATTTTTCCACTGCTAGTGTTCACCCAAGTCTTTAGTGAAAATACAGATTTATTTTTGAAAGAGTAGAACAGACAAGGTATTATTAACTGATAGAAGACTTTGACAGTTACAGTGAAACATTTTTGATCTACAGAGCAATGGGGATCCACTGGAATTTTTTTCTTTTATATATTTATGCATATGTTTTTGTCAGACTGAAAGAACAAATTACACTTGAGGTAGTATTTATTTTTATGGATGAATAAAAAACATCTTTCATTTTCCTCCTTTCTACTTTTTCCACCCATTGTTATATTACTGATTTTATTATATTAATTTACACAACATGCTATAGAACATATGATCTTCCAAGGTTTTGTTTCATGTGTGTTGTGCATATAAACTGCTCATGTCTATAGTAAAACACTCCTAAATTGAATTATATTACAAATAAGTGCCATATATTTAGGTTGAGCAATATACACACATATGCACACACATTCTTAATAGATGACGGAAAAGCAAAGAGTTATGGGAAGCTTTAGATTATGAACCATACCTTTGGATGGCATAGTGGGAGTGGCAAGGAAAGGAATGGTCCTTGAGTTTTCCACTTACTGGCCCTTGCAGTTAGACAGGGCCCTGCCACTATTGCTGGTCAATGAAACGTGAGCAGAGGTATGGTGTGCTACTTGCGGATTAAGGAAAGTGTATGTGCGATTTCTAATTAATTTTTCTTTTCTCTTCCATTAAAACTGAGAAGGGACTAAGATCCACTGTGCATTTATAACATGGTGAGACCTCTGTTTGTCCGTTTGCATCTCTGAGTGACTACATGGAACAGAGTCCCCCGCTGTGTACCTGGAATATGGAAAAAGAGTAGAAATGAATTTTTACTGTAGTAAGTCATTGATATTTTATGGTCATTTGTCACTGAACACAAACTAATACACTTGGCTTATGAAGAAAAGAACTAAGTTATGAATAATTCAAATACTTAGAAGATGAGTGAAGTAATAACACCTTTATTATTTTTGAATTTAAGTCAACAGTAATAAAGTCATAGAACTTAAAATACCTTTGAAATGTTTATTTTAAAGAAAGGAAGTAAAGTAGATGATGGGAACAGAAATGCAGTAAATGGTGATCCAGGTAACATCAGTCTGTCTGCTTGCTTATTCATAATTTCCTATGTGACTGACACTGATAGGCTCTGGGGTTATAAAAATAAACAAGGTAGACAATATCCCTGCCCCAAAGGAACCTTCAGCCCAGAGAGAAAGATAGGCAATTAAGACAAGAATAAATTACATAAATAACCACAGATTTTTGAAAATAAATAGAAGGGCATGCTATGAAAGAAAATAATGGTGGTGAGGTAGGGGGTGGGGTCATACTTAAATCAGGTGGTCGGGAACAAACCCTTTCTGGGCAGGTAACATTAAAGCTGAGACCAGAGGGTGGAAAGGAGCCAGGAATTCAAAGAGCATTCCAAGCAGGGGAAGTGCACACACAGTCCCTGAGGTGGGAGATGACGTGTGGCTGGTGCAGTTTTGGTGTCGGGAAGACGGGAGGAAATGATGTTTCCGAAGTGGGTAGAGGCCAGGCTGTGTAACACAGACTAAGAAGTTTAGATTTGATTTTAGATATCATATCAAGATTTTTAATTTTATGCTAAGTGAAGTTGGGATTTGACATGAGCTAAATGATGTTTCAGAGGAACCCTTTGCTATGGGAGGAAAGGGTAAGAGGACACCTTAGTGGAAACGGGAGAGCAGCTGGGAGGTGATGACTAGGGCAGGGGAGGTGGTAGTGAGTATGGAGTGGAGTGGGTGGATTTGGAACTCATTTTGAGACTAGAATCATCAGAACTTGCTAAAGATTGGATGCAGGGAATGAGAGGGAAAAACCGAAGGTAGTTGCCAGCTTTGTGTCATAGACAGCTGGGTGGATAGTGATGACAATTATTGAGATGGGGAAGAGGAGCAGGTCTTAAAAGGGAGATTGAGAGCTTTCCTTTGGATGTGTGAAGTTTGAGATGCCTTTGGGACACCTAACATCAACTGGACAGCCAGCTATAGGGGTTTAATTCAGACAGTGGATTTGAGCTAGAGATCCAGACCCAGAAACTACCCCCATGTAGGCAGTATGTGAAGCCACAAGAACAGATGATGTGATGCGGACAAAGAATCATTACATTTGTGTTACAAAGTTTCCTAGTACATAAAATGTAGTATTTCAGAAGACATATGAGTCCACATAGTAAGTAGTCAATTATGATGAAATGTGATTATATTAACAAAATATTATTAATAGTACTGGCAAAGGAATAAGCAGAAATGTGAGAAGGAAATGTATTTTTTAAATGGCAATCAGTGATGGGAAGATAGAAAGCTTTAAAGAGTAAAAAGCTTTTTTCTTTTGTTTTAATAAGACTAAATAACTGAAATATGTTTTGTGTTTTAAAACAAGTTAGTATGAGGAAAGCTGACATCGTTGCTTTCTGGATGTTTAGGTTTGAAATCCATAATACTGCAGAATCCATTTCATCCCACACATAAAAATGACTAACATGAAGAAGAAAACCACAACATGTCTTGATAAACCTTAAATATTAAGGTACCCTTGAGACAGGAGCCTAGTGATCAAAAATTTATAGTACTAGGGGTATAATTCTATTATCATGATAGTTTATGCCTACCTGTATAGTCAGATTAAAGGTAACTTTAGAACAATAGATAGGCCTTTCAATTGCAGAATCAAGGTTGCAATTTTATAGACATATAGGCTCTCAAATCTCTAGAGGGAAATGTAGAAAAATAAAAACTTACTGAAGTAAAGCAATGTGCATTCTACATTATTATGGCAACAAATCGATAATGGTATTACAATAAAATCTGGTGTAATCACATTTTCGTTCTTGGTATTGCAGCATTAATCTCTGTCTCATGGAGGATGGGGTGGATCACAAAACATATAATGGGATGCAGAATATTTTGCTTGTTATAGCCAAGGCAGTGGGACCAGTAATTACTGAAAGTTTTTTTTTATTATTATTATTACTTAACGATTGCTTGTTGCTCTTTTTGGCCTTTTTAATAGCTTAAGTAATCACAGATCAGAGCTCCCTAACCCCATATTACTGCTATTAACATTATGCATTTAAAATATTTTCCTTTATCCTTTCCCTGCAACTATTAATAACTACTAGCTAAAAGGCTTGGAGCATCTAGGCATGGCTTTGACAATGAAATAATTAAACCAACAAAAACTGGTACACTGACTAAGCAACAGACTGAGGGGTCAAAAATGGCCTGGAGATCCTCTTGTCACCTCAGTAAAAGTGTGGCAGAAGAGAAGCACATATACCTGGTTTCACTAGTCCTAATTCTTCTATAATCAAGAAATATCCATTAATTTACAGAGAAATAAAATTCATATATAGCTTTTTTCAAAGATCCAATCCAGCTAAGATTTTATTTTCATACCTTTCAAATTCCTTGAATAAATTCAGTAGATCATGTTATGATGTTAAATTTATTGTCCTCTATACAGTTTATAGCATGGATTTCTCATTTTCTCTTCAAAAAAATTGTTGATTGTAATTTGCAGAAATAACAGCCTTAAATATGCAAAGATTTCTATGAAAAAAACACTCTATCAGAAACAAATATCTCTAAAAGGTACAAATAATATATTGTCACTGCATACATATTTATTTTTATTATGGGTATATTATGGCCTCATGTTCAAAAACACCTATTACTAAAATGAGTTTGCATAACCACAGAAATAAACTCCTACATTGTAATCAGCACAAACATTCACTAAGTGGAAACATGCAAAGTATTTTTCAAATGCATATTCCAGCTGAGAACTGAACCTTGAGAACTAGAGATATACTGCTAAGTATTTAAGAAATAGAAAATACTACCAACTAGCAGTTTTGTGATTCTAGAAAAGGAGACAGAATATCTATAATATCTGCAATATCTACAATGTCTGGAGAGAATCCAAATTGTCAAATGATACCAAATAATCTCATGAACAATATCTCATTTCTGGAAGCAATCAAGTGAGACCCATGTGAGCAGTTAGTCGTATAACATCCACTTTAAGCTTTCTGTAAACAATTTCTGTAATCTTTCCTAAACCTGATTCTACAGGGTTCATTAGTATTCTTTTGCTGTCAGGCATTTGGTGCCTCTGTGATAGATATTAAATATCTTAAGGGAGGCAGGCCCCACTAAGTATGCAGCAAGCTGATGTCATGGCTAATGTAAGCCAAAGCTCTGTTAAGAAGCCTGTGGCAAAACCTCAGAGAGTGACAGGTCACAGCTGCTAGTCTGAGGACAGACTGTTGATGAATCAAGGCCTGGTGTAAGTTTTGTTGTCTCCACTCAAACATGTGGACTGCACAATCCTTAAGATGACAAAACTGGATTCTCAAAGTGCTTTTCCTGACGCCAAGCAGGAGTCTGGAATCATCAATGCCTTGCACGTTTTAGGTGCTTAGGCTGTATAATATTGAAATAAGCATATGAGTAACTGCAGATGATGCTTGTATGAAGGAACAGTATGCATCTATCTATTCAACACATTTATTTATTTAGTTATTGAGTATCTATCATGCCACACCATCTCGTTCCCAGATCACTATATATCCAATTGTTCCCCAGAGTCTTTCAGTTTCTAAACTTTGGGGAGGGCAACTGCAACTTCATTGGTGTTCAAATTCATCATCAGATGTAAAAACTAGAATAAGCTGCATTTTATAACCCTAGGAAAACTTTAGAAATTTGCAGCGTATTAATAGCAAAGCTTTATTCCTGGCCTACTGGGAAAAAAATAGTTTACCTGAAGATACAAAGTCAAGGTCCCTTAATTTTTAATTTACTTTTAATTTACTACAAGACGTTGTCAGTGAGATGCATGTTGTATGTGTGTCTTTGATATCTAGAGTCCCTGCTCTACATGAGCTATTTACATGTAGAAAGTTAGTATTCAGGAGGTTCTGATGGTGGTAAAGCATCAAAACGATTGTAATTCTGGAGATGTAACTTGGCACCCTTGGAATAATCAACTCTTTTTAAGTAAATTAATAAAGCAATAGACTTGGTATATGAATAAAGCATAAATGGATATTGATAATTTTATATTGTCTATAATAAATTGTATATATGTAAAGCAATTTTTTTAAAGATGGTAAGGCAGATGTTATTCAAGGGCTGTAATGACAGGTATAGAGATATAGGGACCACTGCAATGGGGTCTCGCAGCAGGAGAGGAAGACGGGATTCAACTCTCTATGTGAAGCAATTGTGAAGTTTTAGCTTATGTATGAGATTGTTCTCTTTGTGAATTAGTTAGAATAAGCATTTTTTTTCAACACGTATGTTGCAATCAGCTGTAAGTATCATAAATAATTACTGGTAGTAGACAAAGTACAAAAATATGCAGAACACTTGTCTTTATAATAAATGAGAATTGATAACAGGGTTATCTCCATATTAACAGCTCTCTCACCTTCCCTGGTATGTGCTTCCTAGAATGTGACAGAAGGGCATTAAAGGAACTGGACAAGAGAGCTCAACACACATGTGACCTCCATTCCCATTTGTAGCATGAGGTATGAGATACATGTATATCAAGAGATATATATTGGTCTTCATCCCCATTCACGGCACAGAGCTCCTAAAACCCTTGTAATTTCTTGAGTGATAAGGGTGATAGGAGTATCTTTTTTTATAATATTTGTCCTGAGTTACTGGCTCCTGACACAAGAATTGGAATCTCTGAAGTTTGTATGCTAATGAGATGATTGGTGGTCCCTAGATACCTTCAGGATGGGGGCTTGTCACCAGAAAGACCAAGGCACAATTAGAGGGTTAGAACTTCCAGCCCCACCCCCAGACCTCCAGAGATTGAGTGAATCACCAAAGGCCAATGATTTAGTCATTCATGCCTACATAATAAAGCTTCCATAAGAACCCCTAAACTATGGGGTTCTGAGAGTGTCTGGGTTGGTGAACTCATGTAGGTGCTGGGAGGTGGCGTGCCCACAGAGGGCATGGAAACTCTGTACTCTTTTCTCCCACACTTTACCATATGCATCTCTTTCATTTGTCTGTTCCTGAGTTGTACTCTTTATAATACACCAGTAATAGTAAATAAATTATTTTACTGATTTCTCTGTGAGACATTCTTGCAAATTATTGAAATTGAAGAGGGTGTTTTGTGAACTCCTGACTTTGTAGCCAAGTGGGACAGAAGTGTGGGTAGCCTGGGCACCCAAGTCTTGAGACTGGCTTTGGAAGTCAGGGCAGTCTTGTGGAAGTGAGCCCTTAACTTGTGGGATCTGATGCTAACTCCAGGTAGTTAGTTAAGAATTATATAAAATTGTTGCTGGTTTCTGGAGAGTTGGAGAACTGGTTGTTGGTGTGAGGAAAACCCCCACAAATTTGGTGTCAGAAGTGCTAGCAGTAAGATCAGATTATAGTATTAATAGTATGAGGTAAAAAATTGTGAGAATTGCTTATTTAAACAAAATGAGAAATAGTGTAATATAATTAGGATGGTAATATAATTTCTGAAACAAACTGGGACACTTCTAAGAATAAAGGGGAATCCATTTTTAATTATACCTGGTCATAAGTGGTTAAATATCTGAGCTGCGTTCAAATCCCAATTCTTCCATTTATTAGCAATATCACATTGGGAAAGTTACTCTCTTAGCCTGTTTTCTGTTAATAAAATAGGTTTGCTAATTGCTACCTTATGAAAGCACTATGTCAGTTAGGCTCCAGGCAGGAGACAGAAACCCCACAGTTATTTGAACAAAATAAGTTTAATATAAAGAATTATTAACTTTAACAGGGGAATGGGGGTAACAGAGGATTAGCTAGTGAGCAGTAAAGGGAACTACAGAATGCAGCAATGGCAGTTAATAAGGTGTAGCCATTACCTTCGGGCTGAGATGGAGCACCCAGGGAAAGCCAGTAGAATCAGCTTGCTTCAAGGTGGCTCAAGAAGGTACCAGGGGAAAGCTCTCCATAGGGAGTTGATTTATCAGTGACACTTGGATGGGAAGCTATATGATGAAGTGTTGGGGAAAGTTTTTGTCCACAGGGGCTGCTAGCTGCTCCATGTAGTGGGAGCTGGAAGTTGGGGAAGGCACCCTCAGTACAGGTGCCTGGTCAGAGGAGAACACCAGACTCAGGAAGAGAAACATCTCTTCCTCCTTTGGTGTCCCTCCAGTAACCTCTACTTAAGGTGACAAAGTTTAACTTTTGCCATTTTGCAAAGGAAAAGTATTTACAGGCTTCAGTTCTATTTTTGCAGAATAGGAAATTAAGGGTAAATTTGGAGCTGAGAGGGAATATTTATTGATAAATGGCACAAGTACATTAGACTCATATAAGGTATTGGAAACGTTCAATATGCTAACATTTAACTTGTTTAAACATGTTTACCACAGTGCCTTGAATATGGTAAGTGGTATATAAATTAATGCATCCTATACTGTTATTATAAGTTCTATATATCCCATCCTAGTTTCATTATTAAATGATGCTAGAGCTCTAATTAATGACTCTAAAAGATGTAAGAGAATTGATATTCAGAAGGATGAGACAGTATTCTCTGTAGAGCTCAAAAAAAAAAACAAAAAAAAACCCACTAACTTATCTGCCTCCTGTGATTTAGAGAGTATCCTGACCTGTAATTATTTTTAAAAACAGAAGTTTAAGCTCCTAAAACAGCAGCAAGCCTATTTGCTAGACCTCTAGTATGGGAAATTCCAAGCTTAGGATTTTTTATGTTCAAGCAAAACGAATTTCCTAATTAATAAAGACACTTTCCCATTGATGCTTCATCACCTTCATTTTGTATCCAATAAGTCTGTTTTGTCATCTCATTAATCCTCAATACTCTTGGGAGGCAAGAGTATAGAACTATCCATTCTATTTTATATTGTCTTTACTTCTAATAATTGGTTTGATATCATTATTAAAGCCAAATTCCCTACCTTTTATTTTTCTTAGTGCTAGCAATAATAGCTATTTTTGATACTGAATCATAATATTTTGTTAATTTGGTCCATGGGTTTATGCTATTTGATTTATGCTTTTCATACCCATCATGGTATGTTTCAGCCTCCCAGATCACTAATTTAAAGGTTAAACATTAGGATTTTACATTTATTCCATTTGTCACATCTCCACCTGTGTTCCATACTGTTCTCTAAATCCAGTCTTCATTTACTGTAATAGTTGACCCCCACATAATGTTTATTTAATGTTTCTCTTCAGAATTAGTCTTTTATGCAAAGTTATATGTCTTGACCTCTCATTAAATTAGATTTACAGCCTCCCACACTTTTTCCTTATAATGATTTCTTTTAAATTTTACCCACTTTCTATTAGGTCATTAAATATGAAATGTCCAATTATGAATCAAAAGTTTAGTTTATTATATCTCAAACAAAAAGTAGTACAATTATTCAAAGTATGTGTCTAAACTATCGACACAGTTTTGCCATCTTAACAGTAGCATGTTTACGCCAGCAGTGAAGAAGCCTGGAGAGTAAGTGGCAATGAAATCATGAAAGGTGTTTTCCAAAGCTTGCTGAGAATTGAATATTTTTCCTTGCAAGAAGTGGTCAAAAGCCTTGGAAGAACTGATAGTCAGTTGGAGTAAGGTCTGGTGAATACAGTGGATGACAGAAAGTTTTCAAGTCCAGCTCCTGTAGTTTGAGCAGCGTTGTTTGTGTGACAAGTGGTCTTGCAAGAGGATTGTCCTGTCTCTATTGACCAATCTCAGCTACTTAATCGCATTCCTCATCATTTCATCCAATTGGTTGCAGTAGACATCTGCTGAAATAGATTGACCAGGTTTCATGAAGTTGTAGTGGATAATACCAGCACTGGATCACCAAACACACACCATTAGCTTTTTTTTGATGAATATTCAATTTTGGGCTGTGTTTGGGCATTTCATCTTTATCCAAGCATTGTGCTGAATGTTTACAATTATCAAAAGGAATCCATTTTTCATCACATGTAATAATGCTGTGTAGAAATGGTTTGCCTTTATGTCTTGACAACAAAGAAAGGCAAGCTTTAAGACAATTTCTCTTCTGATACTCTAATCCATGTGATTTCCACCTATCCAGCTCTTTTACCTTGTCCATTTGTTTCAAATGGTTCAATATTATTGGAATAGTAACATCAAACCTTGCTGCTAATTAATACATAGGTTGAGATGGATTCACTTCCACTGCAGCTTTCAGCTCATCATTACCCACCTTGGTCTCAAGTCACCCACATGGCTCATTTTCAAGATTAAAATCACTGTAATGGAACTTCTCAAACCATTGACATACTGTGCATTCATTAGTCGCACACACATGCCTCACAAACACTTTGTTTGTATTTCGAGCTGTCTGTGCTGCTGCATTGGTTCCACAATGGAACGCATATTAAAAAATAACATGAATTTTTTACTTATCCATGATTTCACGAAAATTGCTCTTAAAAAATGTGAAAGATAATCACAAGCCAAAATGTGTGTTTGAAAGAATAAGGATGTATCTTTACAATTAAAACAAAAACAAAAACACCAAAAAAACCCAAGAGTGTCAAAGTGAAATGCCAGAGATATCAACTGTCAAACTTATTATTATACTTAAGGAAATTGGGCATTCCATACTCAATAACCTAATAAAACTTCTTGTGAGTATTTGTAATGACTACTATAGATCAAATATCTCAACAGCCTATTCTTTGTATTTTAGAAAATTTATTTTCTTGGATATCAAAGTTCTATAATACAAAATTTAAGAGGCTCCCTCTGTTATTTTTCTTAAACCATGAGAATGTCTTCAAATCTCTATCAGTTTTATAATGCTCAATTCACTTTTATAAAAATAGGTTTGTGTGTGTGTGTGTTTTAGATATTTCTATCACATCAATGAAAAGATTAAAAAATTGAGATTAAAAGTCTGGAGTTAGTAGTTCAGGGCAAATGAGATGACAACTAAATTTACCTTTTCCAAAAATAGACTGTTTCATTGTATTCTTGTACCATGTGAAATGTCTATTAAATGTAGTCTTATGGGGGCGGGGAATAGTGGATTTGAAAAAGAATCTGATATTTCATATTTCACTTTGTCATGACTTTTTAATTTATTGTTGTTTTAAAATTTTTCTAAGGGGAAAATAATAGCAAATAAATATCAAAACCAATTCTAGGTCTTTACACTGGAACTTTGTAGTACATAATTTAAAACCTTTCTATATAATTTCCACAGTTGCTTTTTTTCAAGGCAATTGGTTTTAACCCCTCTTCAAGAATGTAAGGAATCTCGTCTCCTTTAGATAGCTTTAGAGCCAGCGACATTTGTGTATTTAATGTCCCAGGATCAACTATCCTGCTTCCATTGCTTTTTGCCTTTGCTCTTTTCTGAAAAACCTTTCCATACCCTCTGGCTACTTCCCCAATTCCCAATTATACTTAAGGTTTAGCTCAATTATTCTTCTTTTCTTAAAACCTTCTCTGTTCTCTCCAGCTGACTCTTAAAATTTTATATAGCTTATTATTCTTATTGTTGGTTTTAGACATTTTATAGATGACATTTATTGCCTTGTACTCTTATACTCTTAGGTGTCATTTTAGGTGATAACAGATACATATGTTCTAATGGCCCAAATAAAAATGGTAGGCCCATACCAATTATTATGGTTCATGATAATTCATCAATTGCTTTGTGTTGATTAATTAAAACAAATGTTTTGTTGGATTTGTGTGTAGCACCTGCTACATACCAGGTGCTGTTTTGGTTTTGGGGGAAGAAAACATCAAATTGAAGAAGGTATTCCTCATGGAACTCTCTGTCTAGTAGTGAGGCAGATAGATGGATATGCAAATAAGTATTTGAAATAGCAGAGTCCAATCTAGATGCAGTGCTATGGAGAAGGAGGTTTGCAGTGCTAATTAGGGAAAATGTCAGAAGACCTAACGTTTGAGTTGAATCTTAACATAAATGGGCAGGAAACAAATTTTAGGCAGAGGTAAAAGGCTGTGTGAAGATATTTGCTGCCTCAAAGGTAATTGTAGCAGACTGGATCTTTCTTAGAATGATAAGCTAAAGATTTTAGCCTTTATGAGAGTGAAACCTGAGCACCAGAGCACATTTAACATGTTTGTATAATTGGTGTCTTAGTCCATTTGTGCTACTATAACAAAATGCCTGAGACTGGGTAATTTATATACAACAGAAATTTATTTCTCACAGTTCTGTATGTTTCAGTCTCCCAGATTACTAACTTAAAGGTTAAACATTAGGGTTTTATATTTATTCCATTTGTCATGTCTCCACCTGTGTTTCTTACTGTTCTAAAGTTCGGAGTGTCATCTAAATCAGATATGGGTGAGACTCAGGGTAAAATTCATCCTGAAGCAAATTGCTTTCTAGCTGTGAACGAGTGAGATCAAACAAGTTATGTATTTCCAAAACACAATGGTAGACAGGCTTAGAATAGACATTGCTATTCCAAAAGGGAGTAATAGGAAAGAAGAAAGGAATAATAGATCCCAGGTAAGTCCAAAACCCAACAGGTAATACAACATTAAATCTTAAATTTGGAGAATAATCTTCTTTGACTCCATATCCTGCCTTCCGAACACAATGGGGAAGTGAATGGGCTCCCAAGGGCTCAGACAGCCCCATCCCCATGGATTTGTTGGGTATAGTCCAAAGTTGAGCTCTCACTCACTGAAGTCACATACCTGTGGCTTCCCCAGGCTGGTGCTCTATACTGTTGACTCTACAGTTCTGGGGTGTTAGGGACAGCTTGCTCCCACAGCTCCACTAGGCATTACCCTAGTGAGGGCTCTCTGCAGAGGTTTCAACTTTGCAGCAGTTCCCTACCTAGGCTCTGAGCCTTTCCTAGACATCCTTTGAAATCTAGGTGGAGGTAGCCATGCCTCCACAGCACAGTTCGCACCATGTGGACATTGCCAAGGTTTACAGACTATACCTGAGTGGTGACTTGAGCCACACCCGGGCCTGCTTGAGCCATAGCTGGGTTGGCCAAGAAGTGCTGCACCAGAATGCAGGGAGTAAAGACTTGAGGTGGCCTGGGGCAGCAAACTCCAAGGTCCCACAAGTGCCCTAGCTTCTTCCCTGGAATCCATTCTGCCCTGAAAGGCCCTGGCACTCTCAACCTGTGATGGAAGTGGAAGCTTTGAAGATCTCTCAGATGCCTTTGGGGTAATTTTCCCTTTGTCTAGATGCATCTAATCTCCTCATCAAAAGTTCCCGTGGGCACATCCTTAGTATTCTCTCCTGAACATGCCTTTATAGTTTTTACAGTCTGGCCAGGCTGAGAATTTTCCAAATCTTTATGTTTTGTGTCCCTTTTGATTATAAATTATCTTTAACTCATTTCTCTCTTCTCATATTTTACTATGAGCAGTTAAGAGAAGCCACACATCACCCTGAACTCTTGGCTTAAGTATTTCTTCCTCCAAGTATCCTAGTTTATGGCTCTTAAATTTTGCCTTGTACAAAGCAGTAGGACATGAACATAAGTCAGCCAAGTTCTTTACCACTTTATAGCAAGGATGGCCTTTCCTCCCATTCCTAGCAAGATATTCCTTATTTCTGTCTAAGACCTCATCAGAATGGCCTTTACTATCCATATTTCTACCCATATTCTGATCATAACCACTAAGATAATCACTAAGATGAGACTTTCTCTACAGCTGTCCTTTTCTGAGCCCTCACCAGAATTGCCCTTAACACTCTGTCCATGGAAATCCAGGCTTTTTCTAGCATGTACCACCAAACTCTTGCAGCCTCTACCCATTACCCAATTCCACAGCATCTTCTGTGTTTTTAGATATTTGTTATAGCAACACCCCACTTCCCTGGTACCAATTTCTGTCTTAGTCCACATGTACTGCTATAACAGAATACCTGTGGCTGGTTAATTTATAAAGAACAGGAATTTATTTCTCATGGTTCTGAAGGCTGGGAAGTCCAAGATCAAAGTGCTAGTGGGACTGGTGTCTGGTGAGGGCTGCTCTTTACTTTCAAGATAGTGCCTTGTTGTTGCATCCTCAGGAGTAAGGAATGCTGTGTCCTCACATAGTGGAAGGCATGGAAGAGCAAGGGGCACTCCCTTCAACATGAAGCCCTTTTATATAAGAGTACTAATCCCATTACTGAGGTTTGAGCCCTAATGACATAACCACTTCCCCAAAAGGCTCTGACTCTTAACACCACTACAATGGGGATTAAGTTTCAACATGAATTTTGGAGGGGGTACATTCAAACCATAGCAATGGGAAATCCCATGTACTCTAATTTGAAACCATCTTGATCCTAAATACATGTACAGTCATGAGCCACATAACAACGTTTCTGTGAATGACAGACCACATATATGGCAGTGGTCCCATAAGATTTTAATACCATATTTTTAGTGTACCTTTTCTGTGTTTAGATACACAAATACTTATCATTGTGTTACAGTTGCCTGCAGTGTTCAGTACACTAAGATGCTGTACAGCCTTGTAGCTTAGAAGCAATAAGCTCTACCATATATCCTGGGCATGTCATAGGCTATACCACCTAGGTTTGCGTAAGTCCATTCTATGATGTTTGTACAGTGATGAAATCTCCTAACAATGCATTTCTTACAACGTACTGCCATTGTTAAGTAATGAAATACTGGCAAGAGTCTTTCAAGTGCATGGTTTCCTCACAATATAAATAAATTAATGCAGAATAAGCTAAACTATCTTTCTTTAGGCAAACACAATAAATGTCTTCTTGCTCACATTTTATAAGGATTAACACTAAAAGAAAATGTATTTAATGTCAAAATATTTTCAGAAACCTGTTAAGATCAATTTTATTTTCAAAGCATTTAATCTTGAGTAAAATTGTAGAAAAATTTTATTTTTTCTTTAATAAACATTATTACTTGGTACTGTGATATAAAGCTCTTAATAAATGATATGAATGCAAGTGGACATTTGAGGCACGGTATCCCTAAACAACTTTCCACGTAGGCTCTCCTGCTGCAGTGTTTGTAAATGCAGCTCTACATGTAAATGCTAGATTAGACTGAATGATGAATTTAAAACAAGTGGGTGCACTCACTGTGGCCCAAATTAAGCCTTGTTCTAAAGTTGCTATAGCAACATTATCTGTACCAAATGTCCTGCTCTAAGAAATAATTGAAAACATTTCCTGTTATTTAAGGTGAGAAATAAAATCACTATTAATTTTTTGTATCCTACTACACAAAATATATTAGCCTCATGCAAATTTTTTTAAAAAAATCAATGAAAATCATGAATTATAACAGCAAAATCAAGGAGAAAAAGAAAATTAGTTTGCAGACATTATAAGATATGTAGGAGTTAAATAAAATATTTGAATTTGAAGATATTTCTCTTCTTTCTTTCCTGAGTAACACTTAAGAGCAGAGAGCCATGAATAGTTCCTTTGGGCTATATACATATGAATTATTTACTTATTGGATCATGAACAAATTTCTTTAATATTTGCAGAAAGTGGAGGAATGGCTGAAGTTTTCAGGTTATTGATAGGATAGTAAATACATCAATTAAAGGGATCTAAAAACACATGGCACATCAAGAAGCAGGGAGGTCTACAATGTTTTATGAGGGTAGCCCCAATCAAAGGAGCATACATTTAGAATGTGACCACAATAGCTACATGATGTACTAAAATTACAGGCCCAGGTGCATTTCTTTCTGGAAAATGATTTTAAATCAAATCTATCAATAATGTGTTTTCATAAAAAATTATTAGGAAATATTGTAACATTTGGGAAAAGCAAAGACTCACATAAATTGGAAGAAAAATAACCCCTACAAACAACATAATATTTACTATCTAGTAACCTGTGAAAATGTGCTTCATATAGTTTTATTTAACATTTTAATAGTATTTTTTTTTTTTTTTTGAGTTTTGGAAAGGCACTTTCTTTCAATGTAATTTTAATTCTAAAGTGCCATTTCATGCTTCATTATCTGTGAGTAGGAGTTTTAGTTTACGGTTGGCCCTCAGCTTCATCTGTGAGTCACAGGTTGTACAGCTAAGTATATTTTCCTGGGGATTTGGGTAAGGTGAATAATACTCTTTTCTATGTATTAATTAGGCTTTTCTAGTTAACAGGAGACTTCAAAATGAAAGTGACATGTTCTGGGAAACAAGATGAAAAATATATAAGCTATAACATTTTGGAGAATGCTTAAATCAATTTATTTGCAAAGTGAAAACATTTTGTTTGTTCCACCTTCCCTCTGTCACCCCTCCCCCACTTAGTTCCATCTCTCTTTCCACCGGGTATCAGCCGTGCCGAATATTATGGTACAGCTCAAAGCAAGCATGATTAATGAGGAAGGAAGGTTCCCAGATTCTGGGTGTTTGATTTTAAACAACTTTTAGGCACTAGTGGGTTGCAGCCTGTACCTCCCCTCTCACGTCCTGTAATAGATGCTGACCATGAGTGTGAAGGTTGCAGCTTTGCCATTTACATAAACACACACGTTATAGATATACATACACGTGTGTGTGTATAAAAGTAGATTTATCGGCTCCAAAAGGAACTTAAATTTGGCCTGGAAATTGGGAGAAAATAGGATTAAATTAAATTTTTCTCCCAAAAGGCTATGTTTTGACTGTTCAAGATCAAGATCAATTCCATTATAATTATAATTAAACTAATAATTAAGCTTTCCTACTCATCTGCCTCATAAATCCAGTTTATTTATGGTTCTGTGTGTTCACCTGGCCTGGAATGTTCTTCCTTACATTTCTGCCTATATCCAAATCCTTTATATCTCATTTAAAGAATTTTCCTTGACAGATGCCAACCATTTTCATCCCTTGCTCTCTGCTCTTGCTTTAGATGGAATATTAGCCAAGCAGAGTATTTAAGAGCTTGAGTTTTACAGTCAAGTTCAACTCAAGCTCAAATCCTGGTGTAAATCTGGTAAAACAAACCAATTGAACAAACTCATTATGGGGGCCAGCTGTGGGGCAGACACTGCTGTAGGTCCCACTGAGGCACAGCAGTGAGCAAGGCAGACAAGGAACCTAATCTCCTCCAGCTCACACTGGGGCAGAAATGGACAATTAAAATAGCATAGATTGTGCTAAGTTCTGTACAGGAAGTAAGCAAATTCATGTGATACTGGGTAATTAGGGGCTCCTACTTCAGTTGGAGCTGGGGTTGGGAAATGCCCCAATGAGTTAAGACATAAAGATTGAAGTGTCTGCCATGCTAGATTAGGGAAAAAAGTGTGTTCTAGTCAGAGAGAAAGGCAGTACCAATGTCCTAGGTAGAAAATAACATTCAAGGGGTAGAAAGAAGGGTAGTGGTAGGGGTGGGGGTCGGGGGGCAAGAGCTGTACTTGACATTGTAGACCATTAAAGGGGGTTTGAATATTGTGCTAAGATTGTGATAAAAACTGGTGACTTTCTTTAGCTGTCACATTGATTTTTCAGAAGTTGAATTGGATCTAAATATTTAAAAATTATGAAATGTCATAATTTCATAAAACCCCAATATATGTACACATATGAGTTATGCATGAAAATTTCCCTAATTGAAAATTGTGTTGACTCACAATTTTCTTATTCATTTTAGTTGAACACAGTTATCTTGGGTGATGACCACAGCAAGAAGAGCAAAGTTTCCCTTGATGGGTCACAGAGGCACCAGGAGAGTGAGCTTATCCTGGAGCCTATCCCAGACCAACTTGAATCAGAAGGTTTATGGGTGGAGCCTGGGAATCTGCATTTCCCACAATCTCACCAAATGATTCTTAAGCACAATAATATTGGAGAAACACCATAGGAGAGTTTGCTTTGGATTTGATGTGCATACATATCTAGGAAGGCTAAAGGTTTACTGTTCCACAGATCAGTTTTATGAGAAGAATGAAGGTTGTGGTTTGGAAGGTGTGGGTTCCTGAGCCCTGAACTATTGGGGTCCAGGTCAGTTTTAGGCAGGATCCCATTCGAAGCAGAATGTGGTCTCAGAGTGCATTGTGGTGAACAGACGAGAACTAGGATATGGTTGATGAGATGAGGAAAAAAAGGATGGTAATATCAAAGAAAATCTTTGCCTAACTAACAACTTTATATTAAGCTAGCTTTGTGGCTCAGAAGGGATCATTTCCTGTTTCCCTCCTGCCAGCTGCCAGCATTCACACTCTGGTTATTAATGGTTAGGCTTCTGTGGGCTAATCTGGGAATGCAATTGCCATTTATAATTCCATTTCCAGAGGGGGGGAAATATTTTTCATTTCAGAGGAATTTGGGGGACACAAGTTTTTTGTTTCTTTTTGAATATTTACTCCTCAAAATCTGAGAATGTGCTGTGAAGAAGGAGCATAGCATTAATGTTATCTGTAGCATCCTATAGCAACTATGCTACAATCTTGGGATGAATTTCTAGTCATTCTGAGAATATGTAACTTACTTATAGCCACCTAGTTTTAAAAAATAATAGCAATATTTTTTGGATCAATATTTGAAAATTATTATCTGAAAAGGATGTTCGTATTGCTTCCAGGTGCATGGTGAGAGTGGCCTGTATAGGTTGAAAAAAGAATTACTGCCATTTCTAGAACATTAATGGCCACTGGAAAGAAAAATAGGATATTTGAACTCTGGGCAGTTTTAGAAAAACCCCAAAAATTTTATTCCTGACCCTCAGAAAGAACAATGTTAACTGACTTGGAATGATAAAATGGGTTGCATAAAAAATATATTCAGTTTCTTAATATTGTTAGATAATTGATCAAGTTCTGGAACTGCAGGGATTTTTTTTCCTATTCAGTAGAACTTTCCCCATTCTTCTGAAGGAATTGAATGCAAAGCAAACAAGAAAGGCAACTTTGCAAAACCCGTATCTTCATCATAAATTTATTACATTTCTCTAATAAGAACCTGCTCTTACCAGCTGTGGATTTCAGGAGATTCTCTTTTCTTGGGGAAAAGAAAAGAGAAAAACTTGATATGCTTTCAAAACCTGAGATGTTCTACTTATTAGAGAACATTACATTAACATTTGATTAGTTTGAACTTTTAATTTCTAGCCTAGAGTAAGAAAAAAGTCATCTAGAACTGTATTTAAAAGAAGATGTGTTTATCATGGTCATAATCAATACTTCTCCAGTATTGTAAAGCTTATCAGTAAAATGGCCAGTTCTCCTTCACATTTGGAGATTTCTTCTATTCTGGTTTTGAGTGTTAATATGCAAAGTATACTGAGGTTTTTACTAATGAAGTTCATTTAAGTAGAATCAACACCAGGTGAATAGTTTGTATCTCTGATGAGGGCTTCACTTTCACAAGAAAGTGATATATTCAGAAAAGCCCACAGGTTGTGCAGTCACTGGGATATGGTGGGGGCTCAAATTCAGATCTTCTACTTTTCTGGCAGAGTGACCTTGGTCAGGTAACTTCTTTAAACTTCAGAGTCCTTATCTGCACAATGTAGCATTGTTGTTAAAACTTAGCAAAATATTCTCTGAAATATGTCTTCCACATAATAATAACTTAATAAATATTTGTTTTTTCCCTCTTTCCAATCCCTGAGCACTGCTCTCAAATGGGAATACCAGCTGCCATGGGCATCACAAACGTTCTGACAACTACAGGTTGTCCAGACTAGGTTGAAGCCTGTGCTGAGGGTAATGAAGGGTCAACAGTGAAACTTCTCAGTGCATCAGCAGCAACAAGGTGATAGGAAAAGAAATTATCAGCTGATTATTTATGATTTAATGGACAGATGAAAAAAATAAACCAGTATTTACTGAGGGTACACACAGTCTTGGTGCTTGTGCTCATTCATTTAATATTTATGTCAACCTTGTGAAATGAAATCAATAATCCTTCCTTATAAAAGGAAAAACCAAGTTTCAGGAAGCTGTTGTAACTCATCTAAGGCCATATATGATATATAGCAGGGCAGGAACAACACACTAGTGTTTGATATAACCTTGCTTAACACAGTGACACATGCTGCCGAATGTCAGTAAGCTGCCTGTCCTTCACGTTAAAGAATGGCGAGACTCAAACTCCCAAGTTCACGAATTATCCCTCAACCTATGGCACACACAGAAATTTGAAGGGATATAGGTATTATAGCAGAGTAGGAACACTAACTTTAGAGTCAGACAATCCTGGGTTTGAATCCTGGCTCAGCCACTTGCTATCTGCATGTCATTGAGCTAATTATTAAACTTCTTAAGGTTTACTTTTCATCTAAAAAATGGGGATAATAATGGTATCCACTGCATAGAGTTGTTTAAGGATTATTTGTAATAATGCCTGTAAAACACAATACAGTTCTTAGCACATAATTATAAATTTATCGTTAGTTGTAATAAGACCTTGCAGTCTCAAAGTGTTTCGCAGAGCTTGAATTAATGACTTCTTGCATCAGAGTCCCTGGGGATCTTGTTAAATGAGAAGATTCCTGGGCCCAGCTCCACACCTAATGAATCAGAATATGTGGGCTGCGGTGGTGGTAGGGATTTGCTTTTTAACAAGTTGCCTAGGTGCAGTTGAAATCATCTACTGATACCATCCATCATCCCTCCACTCCTCTCCTGGCAACCATACCCTGATTTCCATCTGGGGGATTATACCCCCCACAACAATTTTTGATTTTGGCAGAGCACCTGACCTGTCACTGGTGGTTGATTGGCATTTCCCTGGCCACACAGGCTTGGATCAATATGTCCCGAGCAAAGGTGATGCAATGCAACTAAGCTTTTGCTAGAATGCTAGGACAAAGGTAAGTACTCTTTCTGCTGGTTGTGGGCCTGAAAGGATGTCTCTGCGAGAATGCCAGAAGCCATCCTATGATCATGAGGTGGGATGGCTGTTTGAGAATAGAGCCAGAAGCAGCAGAGCCAAAAAATGGACAGAAGTCCCATGCTGATAATGTCATTTCAACCTCTGGTCTAGCTATACTTAAAGCCAGACTGGTTTCTGCAATCCTCAGTTATTAAGCCCACACATTCCCTTTTTGGTTAGAGTACTTTGGAATATACTTCTTTTTGTTACATGTCACCAGAAGCTCTAACAAATCAGATTACGCAGGTGCAATTCTTTTGTGAAATGCACACCAGCTAGGTCTTATTCCACACCCCTGCCTGACTTAACAGATTGTGCAGGACCACATGCGCATTTTCAGATTCCTTTTGCCTAGGCTGAAAGCAGGCAAGCAGCCTCCTGGATTTCGCTCCTCTAAACTGATACCTGAATCTTAGCCTACTAGGACACACAAAATAAGTCCAAGAATACCCTGCCTAACTTAATGCTTTGGCTAAAACTTGGTTCTGCTCATCGGAGGTATAAATTCCAATCTTTAAAGGGCCACAGCAGGAAAAATGAATAAATAAAACATTCTGGGAGTTAGAAAGTTGCCACTTGCTTCTTATGTCCAAGGAAACCATCAAAGCAAATCTGAAATTAAATGCCCAATCTCAATGTTAATGAGACAATGGGGAGTAGAGGTAGTTTTGGAGAGCTCTCGCCTCCTTTAAAGACAGCAGGGCTTACTTAGCTTCAGCCAAAAGCTGCCATGTGGGAATTCAGTCCCATTATTACCAGAGTAGTCAGGCATCTTGAATTTTATATGAAATCTCCTGAATTTTAAATATTAATAATTAATGCAAATTTTAAAAACATTCTGTGTAGGCTGACACAGTGAGTCCCAAACATTACACACGTGAAGCAGCCTATGATATCTTTTGTACACCTCTTAAGAGATAGCAAAGGAGAGAGTTACTGGGGAGAAGAAGCTTTCACAAACAGGAGATTATCCCAAGTCCATCTACAAATACATTGAAGTGAAGAAAGGGAAAAGATCCATAACTGAACATGCGAAATAAAGAAGAAAAATGTCTTTATTCCATCCATCCAAGGCTAGCTTGGTAACTGGCATTTGAGTGTTTTAGGAGTGCATTGTGCTGTTAATTCATGTAAGATCTTCTTCTTCTCAGGGGGCAGGAAGCCTTTATCTCCTTTCAGAAGTTATGTCATGTTGCTAACAGTCTCTGTTTACTTGTTGTCTTACTTTTCCCTTTGTAAAGCTAGTATAGATTTCTGGGGTTTTTTTTTTTTTTGCTCCCCAGGAGATGTGATTGGCCAGAAATCTGTCCCCAGGCAAGTACTGCATTAACCTTACAATCCTAAGGAGGAATAATAACTCAAGAGCCCATCTGGTTAACAAATTATGTTTCTATACACTGTTAACATAGACTAATCTAAACTGTGGTAATCTCTTCCTACTTAACATGTATTCATTCCCCTTTTAGATATTCGATATCTGGGTGAGGCACAGGCTGCCACTGATGAAAAAAAATTTTTAATAATTTTTATTTCAAAATATTAGGGGGTATAAGTGTTCTTGTTGCATGGATGAATTATATTAATATAATGCTGGAGTCAGGGATTTTAGTGTGCCTGTCACCAGAATAGTGTACACTGTACCCCATAGGTATGATTTTTATCTCACCCCCCTTTGTGCCCACCCCTCTTCTTAGTTTCCAATGTCCTTTATGATCATGTGTACCCCTCACTTAGCACCTAGTTATTAGTGAAAACGTGTGATGTTTGTTTTTCTATTCCTCAGCTACGCCACTTAGGATAATGGTCTCCAGGTCAATCCAAGTTGCTGCAAATGACATTATTTCATTCCTTTTTATGGCTGAGTAGTCCTTCATGTTATATACATACCACATTTTCTTTATCCACCCATCAATTGATGGGCACTCAGGTTGATTCCATATCTTTAAAGTTGTGAATTGTGCTGTGATAAGCATTTGAGTGCAGGTGTCTTTTTGATATAATGACTTATTTTCCTTTGGGTAGACCCAGTAGTGGCATTGCTGGATCAAATGGTAGATCTATTTTTAGTTCTTTGTGGAATCCTCATACTGTTTCCATAGAGGTTGTATAATATTAACTTATAGTCCCACCAACAGTATATAAGTGTTCCTTTTTCACTGCATCCATGAAACATCTGTTGTATTTTGATTTTTCAATAACGGCCATTCTGATAGGGATAAGGTAGTATCTCGCTGTAGTTTTAATTTGCATTTCCATGATGATTAGTGATGTTAAGCATTTTTTCATATGTCTGTTAGCTATTTGTGTATCTTCTTTTGAAAAAAACACTGTTCATGTCTTTTGCCCACTTTTTAATGGGATTGTTCTTTACTTAATGATTTTTTTGAGTTTCTTATAGATTCTGGATATTAGTCCTTTGTCAGATGTACAGTTTGTGAATGTTTTCTCCCATTCTGTAGGTTGTCTATTTACTTTATTGATTATTTCTTTTGCTGTACAGAAACTTTTAAATGTAATTAAGTCCCATTTATTTATTTTTGTAGTTGCTGTGTTTGCCATTGGGATCTTATTCATAAATTCTTTTCCTGGACTGATGTCTAGAAGAGTTTTTCCTATGGTTTTTCCAAAATTTTTATGGTTTCAGGCCTTACATTTAGGTCTTTAGTTCATCTTGAGTTAATTTTTGCATATGGTTAGAGAGAAGGATCCAATTTCATTCTTCCGTGTGTGGCTCTCTAATTTTCTCGGTACCATTTATTTAATATTTTTTGAATATCGAATAGAGAGTCCTTTCTACGGTGTATGTTTTTGTCTGCTTTGTTGAAGTTCAGTTGCTTATAGGTGTATGCTTTTATTTCTGGGTTTTCTATCCTGTTCCATTGACCTGTGTGTCTACTTTTATGCCAGTGCCACGCTTTTTTGGTTACTATAGCCTTGTAATATAATTTGAAGTCAGGTAATGTGATACCTCCAGATTTGTTCTTTTTGTTTAAGATTGCTTTGGTTATTCAGGCTCTTTTCTGGTTCCATATGAAGTTTAGGATAATTTTTTCTAGATCTATCAAAAATGACTTTGGTATTTTGACAGGAATTGCATTAAATCTGTAAATCACTTTGGACAATATGGACATTTTAACACAGTTGATTCTTCCAATCCATGAGCAAGGGATATTTTTCCATTTGCTTGTGTCATCTATGATTTATTTCATCAGTGTTTTGTAGTTCTCCTTGTAGAGATTATTTTACCTCCTCGGTTAAGCATATTCCTAGATATTTTATTTTCTTTGCAGCTATTATAAATTGTATTGCACTCTTGATTTGACTCTCAGCTTGACTGTTATTAGTATACAGAAATGCTACTGATTTGTGTACATTGATTTTATAACCTGAGACTTTGCTGAATTTATTTATCAATTCTAGGAGTCATTTGGTGAAGTCTTTAGTGTTTTCTAGATATAAGCTCACATCATTGGCAAACGGGGATAGTTTGACTTCCTTTTTCCCAAGTTGGATGCCCTTTCTTTCTTTCTTTTGCCTGATTTCTCTGGCTGTAACTACTAATACTATGTTGAATAGAAGTGGTGACCGTGGGGCACACTTGTCTTGTTCTAGTTCTTAAAGGGAGTGCTTTCAACTTTTCCCCATGCATTATGATATTGGCTGTGGGTTTGTCATATACAGCTTTTATTATTTTGAAGTATGTTCCTTCTATGCCTAGTTAGTCAAGGATTTTTATTATGAAGGGGTGCTGGATTTTATTGGATGTTTTTTCTGCATCTATTGAGATGATCATATGGTCTTTAGTTTTACTGCTGTTTATGTGGAGAATCACATTTATTGACTTGTTTATGTTGAACCATCTTTACATCGCTGGGATGAAACCCACTTGATTATGGTAGATTATCTTTTTGATGTGCTGTTGAATTTGGCTTGCTAGTATTAAATATTTTGTTGAGGATTTTTGCATCTATGTTCATAAGTATATTGGTCTGTAGTTTTCCATTTTTGGTGTGTCCTTTCCTGGCTTTGATATCAAGGTGATACTGGCTTTGTAAAATGAGTTAGGTAGGGTTCCCTCCTTTTCAATATTATGGAAGAGTTTCAGTGGAGTGGGTGCCAGTTTTTATTTGTAGGTCTGGTAAAAGTTGGCTGTGATTCTCTCTGGGCCAGTACTTTTTTTTGTTGGGAGATTTTTTCTTATTGCTTCAATCTTGCTACTGATTATTGATTTGTTCAGGATTTCTGTTTCTTCCTGATTCAGGCTTGGGAGGTTGTGTGTTTTCAAGAATTTATCCATTTCCTCTAGGTTTTCTAGTTTGTGTGCATAGAGGTTTTCATAGTAGTCATGGATGATATTTTGTATTTCTGTGGTATTAGTTGTAATGTCTCCTTTTTCATTTCTGATTGAGCTTATTTGAGTCTTTTCTCTTTTATTTCTGGTTAAGTGGTCTATAGATTTTGTTTATCTTTTGAAAGAACCTCGTTTTTGTTTTGTTGATCCTTAGTATTGTTTTTACTTTTTTTTTTTTTTTGGTTTCCATTTTATTTAGTTCTACTCTGAGCTTTGTTATTTCTTTCCTTTTACTAACTTTGGGTTTGGTTTTTTCTTTTTCTAGTTCCTTAAGATGCAGCATTAGGTTGTTCATGTATATTCTTTCTGTCTTTTTTATGCAAGTATTTAAGAGTATGAATCTTCACCTTAGTGCTGCTTTTTCTGTATCCCATATATTTGGAAACCTGTGTCACCTTTGTCATTCAATTAGAAAAATTTTTTGATTTCCATCTTGATTTCATCAATAACCCAAGGATTGTTCAGCAGCAGGCTGTTTAATTTCCATGAATTTGTGTAGTTTTGAGAATTGCTCTTAGAATTGATTTCTAGTTTTACTCCACTATGGTCTGAGAAGATAAATCATATGATTTTGATTTTTCTAAATTTCTTAAGACTTGTTTTGTGGCTTAACATATAATCTATATTGGAAGATGTTCCTTGTACTGATGAGAAGAATGTATATTCTGCAGTTTTGGGGTAGATTGTTCTGTAACTATCTATTAGATCTGTTTGTTCTAGAGTCCCATTTAAGTCCAGTGTTTCTTTGTTGATTTGCCTCAATGCTCTGTCTAGTTCGGTCAGTGATGTTTTGAAATCCCTGGCTGTTACGATGTTGCTATTTATTTATTTCTTTAGCTCTAGTAGAATTTATTTTATGCATCTGGGAGCTCCCATTTTACATGCATATATACCTAGGATTGTTATATCTTCTTGGTGAATTGTTCCCTTTATCATTATATAATGAACCACCTTTATCTTTTTTTTAACCATAGTTGATTTAAAGTCTATTTTATCTGAGATGAGAATAGCTATGCCTGCTTTCTTTTGGTTTCCATTTACATGGAACACTAGAACATTTTTCCACCCCTTTACCTTGAGTCTATGAGGATCCTTGTAAGTTAAATTGGTTTTTGGAGACAGCATATATTTGGGATGTGTTTTTTTATCCATTCTGCCAATCTACATCTTTTAATGGGGGCCTTAAGACCATTCACATTCAATGTTAGTATTGACAGGTGACATACTGTTCTGGTCATCATGTTGTTATCTAGTTGCTTTGTCTTCAGTCTTGTGTTACTGTTTTATAATAGCTGTGAGTTTTAACTTTTGTGTGTTTTCACACTGGTAGGTATTGATTGTTCTGTTCCATGTATAGAACACTATTAAGCATTTCTTGTAGGGCAGGTCAAGTGATGAAAATTCCCTTAGTGTTTGCTTGTCTTGGAAAGACTTTATTTCTCCTTCATTTAGGCAACATAGTTTTACAGGATGCATAATTCTTGGCTGGCAGTTATTCTGTTTAAGGATACAGTGTAGAATAGATAGGACCTCATTCCTTTCTGGCTTGTAAGGTTTCTGTTGAGAAATCAGCTGTTCGTCTAATGGGTTTTTGTTTGTAAGTTACTTGATGTTTTCACCTCAAGGCTTGTTCCTCCTTCATGTTGACTTTGGCCAATATGATGACTATATGCTTTTGTGATGCCTTTTTTGCAATGAATCTCCCAGGTGTCCACTGAGCTTCTTGTATGTGGATGTCTAGCATGATTAGAGAAGTTTTCCTCAATTATTCCCTCAAATAGGTTTTCCAGGCCTTTTACTTTTTCTTCTTCACCCTCAGGAATGCCTATGATTCTTATATTTGGCTGTTTTACATAATACTACATTTCTCATAGACTTTCTTTGATCCTTTTGATTCTTTTTTCTTTATTTTTGACTGGGTTAATTCAAAAGAGTTGTCTTTAAGCTCTGAAATTCTTTCTTCTGCTTGGTTTAGTCAATTCTTAAAAGTTTCCACTGTGTTTTGTATTTCCCTAAATGAATTTTTCATTTCTGGAAGTTCTATTTGGTTTTTAAAAAATATATCTATCTCTTTAGTAAATTTTTCATTCATTTCCTGAATTATTTTTCTGGTTTCTTTGAGTTGATATTCCATTTTCTCTTGGATCGCATTGAGTTTTCCTACAATCCACATTTGAAATTCTTTTATCTGTCATTTCAGTATTTTCATTTTGGTTGGGATCCTTTATTAGGGAGTTAGTATGCTCCTTTACGGGAGTGCACCCTTTTGCTCTGATTTTTCATACCTCCAGAGTCATTGCAATGATTCCTTGTCATCTGGAACAGCTATTGCTTCTTGGTTTGGGATTTTCTTTTGTTTAGATGGAGTTTTTCCCCTCTCATTCTTAAGCATGTGACTGTAGCATATATTGGGTAAAGACCTTTGGCTTTGCTTGTGGGTACTTTGATGGGACTTCAGGCTCTGGATGGATACCTTGGTTAGATATCCTTAGTGTGGTGGTTTTCTCAATTGCTAGTTATTTATAGGCTGTAGTGGTGGTATACTATATATGTGGGCAGATTCCCTGTCTCTTGTCAACAATGTGAGATGGAGGTTTTGAAATCCTTTCTCTTTCCTCAGCCCTGTGGTCTTCTTAACAGTATGAATTATATTGTGATGCCCAGTTTAATCTCTGAGATAGCTGGTGGTGCTTGTGAGTAAGAGTCAGCCACACCCTCTATGATTAAGTCAGTAAATGCTGCAATGAGCTGTACAAGCTGTCTTACCTGCCAGGTGGCACTTGCAGGAAAGAACCAGCTATAGCGGTTTTTTGGGGACCTGTGTCCCATTCTAGCCAATCAGAAGAAGCACCTGGATGTCTCAGGTGGTGGGCGGGGCCCTGGAGCTTCCCAGGAACTCCTAATTCTCCATCACAGCAGAGGCAGGTGGAGAAGCAAGGCTGGGTGGGGCTAGATTGGACAAATCTGGGTTCAGGATCCACAAAGGCGGGCATAAGAGCTGTCTTGGCAGAGGTCAAGGGGCGGCTGCCAGGCTCCTGGAGAAAGCCACCAGGGAGGGGCGGAGGCCTCCCCACCAAGCCAGAAAGTTTGCTCATTGGGGAGGGGCCATCTGAGATTCACAGTCTGGCAGTCAGTAGTGAGTTTCACTCTTTTCCCTCTTTCCTTAACTGTAGATCTCCTTCTGGCATCTGGCCATAAGCAGCAGCCCAAATTAGCTTAGCTCACCAGCAATGGTGCCACAGCTTGGGAGCTTCACTGCTCAGGATGCCGACCGGGAGAGAAAGTGCGGCTTTCCTGTTGGGGGAGGGGTGCTCCACAAATGTGTGGTGGCTCAGACCCACACTTCACTCTCCTTTGAGTTCTGCCTGCATGGGCTACTTTGACTTCCAACATTAGTTCACAATTTTCCCCTTCGTGCCTCTGTGCAACATGATCAAGTTCTGGGGGTACAGTATCTAGCCTGTGGGCCTGTCCTCTGATCCCCCAAGTTCAGTCCTTGACTGTGCCAGGGAGAAGTGTGCTGGTCCTGAGTTGCCTGTGGAGTGCTCAAGCAGGCTTAATATTCTTCTGCTGTGGGGTATGCCCTCTTCTGCTGGAGCAGCCAGGTGGGCAGCACTGGGGAGGGCCTGCAAGCAGAGAGCTTACAGTCAAAGCACCCCTTGGTTGCTGCTGGTTTTTAAGGGGAAAGGTGTGAGCCCCACTCTCTGTGGAAGCCTCAGTGTGGTGGGTGCACCGACACAAAGGAAGCAGCCACTCCTGAAAGCTCCAGCCCAATTGTCCATTAGGGCACCCATGGCAACTCACGTGGGAACTGTCATGGTTACATCAGCAGCTGTGGGCATGAGAGGGGAGGAATAGGAAGAGAGTCTGAATGGAGGAGAGCTGGCACTCTGGTCCCCTTTGTCTCAAGGGTCACCCCTGGCTTGTTGCACCCTCCTCTCCCCTGAAGGCAGCCTACCCTGAATGTCCAAGCTCTGGGATCACACAGTTCCCCGGGGACCCACCAGCCCCCTGTGGCCACCACAGTCTGGGCAAGTGTTGGGAAATGTTTGTATGGGTACCAGTGACAAAAAACCTGAAGGGCTGAAGCTTCCTGGGGAGGACAAAGGCACACAATGGGTGGAAAAGCAATACGGTGCCCAGTGCCTCAGCTTGGGTCTGTGGTGAGGGGGAGAGACCTCCTGTCTTCCTTTGATTCTTGTTCTCCACGTGAAAAATGCACCCATTCTGTCAATTTTCAGTTCTATATTCACAGATATGCCAACTTTATAAAATGAAAATAACTGACAAAATATGTAAAGTACACAGCTTAGTCTTGTGCATAATTTAAATTTAAAAACTTTATGTATTTAAATGCATTCATGAAGGGAGACATTAGCATGAAAAGCAGATGAGAAGGTGGTTTCATTTCTCTTAGTCAGTTGGTTTTCAATTTGCCTTGTGGACTTTGCCAAACATCCTCTGTGTAGCACATACCTATCTCTTCTCTTCCAAAGATATCCACAGCCTTAGGGACTTTTTGTTTTACTTTATTAAAATCTATACTCAGAAAACACTGAATTAAACTCATTCACACATTTTCTGTGTGGCAGGGGCTGTGGCTGTATCTACCATCAAGGTAGATCCCACGTTGGTGGGAAAGCTAACATATCAATAAATCCTTTATGTGAAGAGGGTTGCAATAGACATCTGCACAGGAGAAGCAAGCACATAGGTGACAGTGGTCTTGGGATGTCAAGAAAATATTTACTGAGAAGGACATGCTGACTTGTTCTTTAAAAGATCATTCTGGTGACATTACAGTGTCTATAATGGAGAGAGGTGAGCCTGGAAGCAGATGACCATGTTCAGGAATTAGCAAGGAGGATAAAAAAAGAGGGGACTTGTGGCAGAGATACTAGAAGGCAGACACTGGATTCCAAGAGTGAAGAAGAGGGAGGAGTCTAGGAACATTCTAGACTGAGACAAGCAATTTTTTCTATAATGGGCTAGCTAGTAAACGTTTTAGAGTTTGTGGGCCACATACAGTCTGTTGTACAGTCTTCTTCTTCTTCTTTTTAATAACCTTTTAAAACAGTGATCCCCAAGTTTTTTGGCACCAAGGACCAGTTTCATGGAAGACAGTTTTTCCATGGTCGGTAGGGATGGTTTTGGAATGATTCAAGCACATTACATTTATTGTGCAGTCAAACGTCTCTACTAATGATAATCTCTATTTATAGCTGCTCCCCAGTGCTAGCATCACTGCCTCAGCTCCACCTCAGATCATCAGACATTAGATGCTCATAAGGAGCCTGCAACCTAGATCCCTCACATGCGCAGTTTACAGTAGGATTCATGCTTCTGTGAAAATCTAATGCCTCCACGGATCTGACGGGAGGCAAAGCTTATGGAGTGATGAGAGTGATAGAGAGTGGCTGTGAATACAAATGAAGCTTCTCTCGCTTGGCTGCTGTGTGGCCTGGTTTCTAACAGGCCATGGGACCAGTATCATCCATGGCCCAGGGGTTGGGGACTGCAGTTTTAAAATATAAAAGCCATTCTTAGTTTGAGGCATGGATATGGCCCACAGGCCATAGTTTGCCATTCCCATGTTCTAGACTAAGAGGGATATCTTGAGTCAGATAAGAGGAAGAGAGAAGCTTCAACATATATATAAAATTGAAATGTACTGGTCAATACTACTAAATTGTTCACTGTTTAATCACAAATAGGAAAACTCTCTTTCAATAAAATGGAAATTTTTGCATATTGATCGCATTATCCTTTATTGTACAATCTGTTTTTACATGTTCTTTGTTTTAGAACATAAACCTTCGATCCATTGCTCCTATGTGTTTTTATTCTGAGTCCTACATGTCCCATACATGCTTTTGTGCTGCACTTGTCAGTTTTGGGCTATAATGTCCTGAATATTTGCTATTAAGTATACAAGTTTCTATTAAAGAGTCATAATCCATTATGTTTTTTAATGATGGATGTTTTTTGGCTTGATATATGATAAGTGCACAATATTATTGTTTGAGTCAATGATAATGATAAAATTTCCATTAAAAAGTAAATTCCTGTTCATTTCAAAAATAATCATCAGTTTCAGAAAGCTTAAAAGCAGTTAGTAGGGATGCTCTTCAATAGTATTTGCATTTTTATATTTGGATTAAAAGATGAGGGCTAAAAAGTATTTTTATTATGTCATAAACAGAATTTCTAGGCCTTCAAGTATGAAAAATTGTTTCTTTTATTTCTATTTAGGTATTAAAGTACACGCACAGACATGCATACAATTAATTCCTGATTATCTGAAGGTGGATTAGCCTGTTTTCAGATGGAAGTGGTTAAGGTGCAGTAAGGATTTGGGATTCGGTCACTTCCCCTACAGGGGCACTCAATCAAGTGTGATCATTAGCCCTGATCATCTGCAACCCAGTGCTTGGAGGACTTGGGGCAGGTCTGGAGTCATGCAAACTGGCACACTTTATGCACTCCATCAACAGTCTTACCCAAAGTCTGGCTTCTCAGCTTCTGCACCTTGGAGAGCTGTCCTTCAATTTCAATCTCGTAATTATATAATGGCTGAGCTTCACTGGGAAATGAGATTGGCTCAGATCCTAGCTGGGGTTTATCCAAGGTTTGATTGATCTGCAAAGTGGCTAATCTACTGCGTGTTAACGAATAGTTTACCTGTGGTTTTGTTTGAACTATGTGTGGTTTGGGGTTTCTGTAACCTACTTGATTTCTACTGACTCTCCAAAATTATCTCTAATAATCAAGGATTAACTGCCATTATACAGTCCTTCCCAATTTCCCTGTGCATGTAATTTCACAGCATTTTGACTAATCCTGCTTTATCTTCCAAAAGATTTATTTCATTTCAGGGATCCTATGATATGGCCCTCTTTGTTTTCAGTATGATACTCATGTGACAATGTAAGATTGCTCAACTCACGAGTTTAGTTTTTGGTATTCAGGTTCAAAAAACTGGGTCAAAATTGAGGGAATGGTTTCCAAATGCTTTGAGCTATCTGAATGTTAGTATAGCAATAAGTATAGCAAAAATTCTTTGCTCCAAAATGTGTTTACTTGATGGCATCATCCATATCTTTTAAATTTTTACTGTACTCTTTAATTCAAAGATATAACAAGGCAATATATGTTTTTAAAAAGCTTAAAAAAAAGAAAAAAAAGAACGAAAGAACTATATTACTGTAAGAGTGCTTTATCTTTTCAATACCAGAAAAAGAGGAATGAACAGGGTTAGTGAGAACGAGGTATCAGAAAGATGCAGGAAGAAGAAGCAATTAGAAATCCAAATGTGGAAGAAGTGTGAGTAAAGAGAGAAAGAAAAAAAGTGAAAAAAAACCCAGAGCTCTTGCTGGCCTCGTTCCAAGCTGCATGCCTCTGCTCTCAACACTTTGTATGATGGAAGTAGGAAGAAAGTTGACATTTGTAGGAAGGCTGCAGGCAGAGCACACAAAGTCCTGATATGTTTCTGAATTAAAGCTGTGGATATGAAAGCAGAGTAAGCTTTGTTCTCCTAGGTATTTCTAAGAGTCACATTTTGTATCTTCTTCCCAGATCTCTGCTAGAAGAGCCAGGGGAAACCTTGGAGAATGCATTTACCTAGTTAGAGGTCATAACTATCAGTTTGCACGTGTCATGTTATGTCTGGGACCATGTTGCTCAGTGAATGTGGTTTACCTTTGGAATACCTTGAGCTCCATTGTTCATTCCTAAACATTTTATTTTCCTCCTCAATCTCTTAAATTTAAATGTTTGAAGAATATAATAAAAGTAAAGTGACTGAGACAGGGTAGATAACCAATAAATGTAATCCCCTGCTCTTCTGTCCTTTGTCTCCTTTTCCTTCACTTGCAGGATTTCATCTTGGGATACTCAGTGCTCCAAGGGTGCTATTCTGTGGGGCTTGAGGAGCTCACCACACTGGAGGCCTCTACCTATTTCCTCCTCACCCTCAGAGCTTGCATGTATCTAGCAGTCATTAAAGCTGTTCAGATATTCCACTTCTCTGCCTCCCAGGCATATGTCTCCTTGAGGTTGGGTAAGTTCACATGACTAGTTCTTGGTGGCTGGGTGGGAGAAGAAGTAAGGATTATCTCTTCCAGGCCTAGGCTTTGAATTACTAGTGCAAGGCTCTCTAGGGTACTTTTGTTCTATGCTTTCTTTAGTGACAAACAGTGTTTGAGATAGTGGCTACTTTTCTAGGCTGCATCCCAGAGTGAAGAGACGTGGAGTGGAGACCCAGCTCACCTCCAAAGGGCAGAGAGTGAAAAAGATAAACCATTGTTTTCAGAAGCTAGTAAGTTTTGGAGATATATTTTCCTGCAGCATAACCTAGCCTATACCCTGGCTAATACAGTCTGATACTTCACCCCCTTCCTCAATATACATTAAAATTTAGACTCATTGGGGGCAGAGACTTTATCTATGTTATGATCTTCTTTTATGTATTCTCAGTGCCTGCAGAGTGCCTAGAGTTTGGACAATAATCACTCAATAAATATTTGTTTAAAGATAAATGAAACACTCTATTCTAGTTATGGTGACAATAGAGGGCAAACAGATGTGGTTACTCATGCAAATGAATCACAACTCTGTTAAAAGTAAGTCGTAGGTTTTTGTTCACAATACTACTTAATGTTAATTGAAGATATATTAGAGGGCTGGCATGAGATGATTTTAGTGAAATCAGTTATTTGGGCTTTTTCAGAAAATGTCACTTGGGTAGGTACCTGACCAGCCTCATGAATAGAAAGGCTCTGAATCTGCTTAAGACTAGATATGAGCTATGGAAGGGGCTGATTAGCACAACTGAGAGGACAAGAGGAAGAGCCAGAGAGTGCCTTGACAGCTGTGTTAAATAGGCCTAGCGGATCTGCCTATCTCTCTGTTTGTAGTTATCGGTCTTGTAACAACTTAATTATAACTTAGTTAGTTGAATTCTAGGAGAGATTCTAGCTATGAATTATAAAAGATGTTTCATTTTTTTAAAAATGAAAGAAAATTTTGCTTTATAGCAAACAAAACAGGTTCATTTCTTTTGTCACCTTGGAATTTAGTTCTTCAAAATATTTTCTAACAAACCTGCAAATAGGAAGATTTCTATAACACATACTCTCCTATGTGATTATAGTCCCTGCATACTAAAGGCAGTTTACAATTGTATCGACATCTGCTAAGAGCCATGTTGGGAATTCTGTGGCAGGCTGGTGACCAAAGAGTGAAGCTATATATATGTGAGAACACTTCTCAGAGGCCTATTCAGGCTATAGGAGCCAGACCCTGAGAATCATCCAATTATAACTGCAAAGGTCATGTCAAATGAGCTCTAGCCTGGCCATCTAGGGTGAGTGAATGCAGCATCAGTGTATAGCGGTGATAGCCAGTGCTTAAGCAAATGGGTGGCAGTGTTGGGTGCTAAATAATGTCTGGCTTTGTATCTAAACAGCAGCCATATAACAGTATCTAAACAGACTCTTGGTACAGAAAACAGAAATGGAGGTCAAGAAGAGAGAGCAGGGACCTTGGACCCTATAAAGTAGATTGGGTTTCAGAGTAGAACTGAAGTTCAAGTGTAGCACCAAGCAAAAAGCTCTGATAGAGATAGTCAGAAAATGAAAATGAATAGACATAGGCAAAAATCCCATAGAAAAGTTACATTAAATAATTTTAAAATAATCATTTATTTCTTACTCCTAAAAATCAAGAATGGTAGGAGGTAGAAGAGATTTCTTTTCTGACAGTGATAGTCTACTTTAACCACTCATTTAACACCATGGAATTAAGTTATCAAGCCTTAAAATTGTTAAATTTTACTTTTTCACTTGAGTATTATTAGTTTCCTTTGTTTTTAGAATTTGGCTAAATATTTCAAAAATTGGCAAAAGCAGAGAGATTCTAGACATTATAAATATTCAACAACAAAGCCATGTGTTACACAAAAGATATAAAATATTTAAAAATTAAATTACCAGAATTAATTATACTTCTTAATTTGTAACTAAGAATTATTAGAAGGGAAAAGTATTTAATTGATAAAGTTATAATTTTTGAATAAACTATCCCTGAAGTTTTTCAAACTAAACGTGGTAAATTTGTAGGCAAATAAGTGATTCATCATGTATTTTAAAAGCAATGCACTTTTAGATTTCTTATAAGTGATAAAATGTTTAGTCTTTGACCCACTGATCTCTTGTGAATTGTACTCTATGGTATTATAACTAAATGACACAGGATAAAATTTTCAGAAATTGGAGGCTATAGGCTCAGACTGCCTAGAATTTGAATCCTGGCTCCTAACTGTGTGACCCAATTAACTTACTAACTGTGACACTTAGCCTGAACTTCAACATCTATAAAATTGCTCATAATAATTTCTGCCTCATAAGGTCATTCTGGCCATTAAATGGGATTACAAATGTAAAGTTCCTTGACTTCATTAAATGATCAGTAAATCGTAGGTATTATTTACTGTCTACATCTGTGAGCATCAGACCTGTGTATGTCACTGTCTTTTGGCAAAGTCCATGTGGGTTTCATACAGGAGCAACACATTCAGGCTCTTAAAACAGAACTCGTCTTCTTATCTAAAGTGACTTTCTCTCTGAAGTCTCTGCCTAATCACTTTGAATCTTATCTCCTGGATCTAACCAATCACCAAGACCTATTGATTTTATTTTATACATGTCTACCTTAGCCTTAGGCAGGGGTGGGGAACCTTTTCATTTTGGAAGGCTGCGTTAATTTAGCTGTATTCAAATAAGGCTGCATTCAAGGAACTTCAATTAGATATAAATGTATGCTGTTTTGTAAAAATCTAACTACTATGTACTTAAGCATTTCAGAAAATGAAAACTATTTGTTAATTTTAAAGTTAACTAACCTTGTAATGTTTTCATTGTGTCTGCTTTTTGTTGGAAAGCATTTGAATATTTGGTTGTAGCACGGAGGTCTTCCGTTTTAGTTGATCCTCTAGATGGGTATCAGTTATTTGCGACCTTAAGGGCATCTTGATTTGGAGCAGGTAGGAGAATGTAGATTCACAGCAGTAAGTGGTTGAAAAGCAAGAAAGTTTTTAGGGCATGTTGTCAAAGGTGTGGGTATTCTACTGCATTTTTCTGTATTTCAGTTGGACCTTTCTTAGCATCAAACAATGACTTTAAAATATCATCTACTGAGAGCTCTATCAATTCCCTCTGTAGTTCTTTAGGTGCCTTGGTGATATCAACTAGGTGAGGCTGAAATGCTAATTTGAATGTGATGTCATGATTCTCAAAGTCAGTGAACTTTTCATTGTATTCTCCAATTAATAGGTCTATAACAGCTGTGTATTCTTTAAATGATTTGCATGTATCATCCTGCTTATCAGTGACCTTTGCTAACTGGGGAAAATGTTCATCTGAAATTTCCTTTTGAAGAAGTGTTTTGAAATGCTTGGATTTTTTGCCACATAGCTCATACATAAACTCAGTTTTACCCTACAAAGAAATATTCAAGTCATTTTGATTTCACATGATACCACACAAAAATGCTGCATTCCTATAGAAATTGTCATTCAATAATTCACATTGCTGATTCTGTTCTTCATAAAATTTAACTATCTGTTCCAACAGAAATAAAATTTTGACTAACACCTGTCCACTTTAGAATGATATAGCAAATCCATACTGAATACTTCATCATTCAACTTTTGCATGTGATGAAACTGACTATGCTGTGTTACATTTGTAGGAATATAGTTAACAATAGTTATAACTTGCTGCAAAGTGTCACTTAAAATAGTAGCTTTAGCATAGAGATTTTGCTGATACAAGACACAATGAAAATAAATGAGAACATCTAGATCTATTAATACTTTTTTTATCTGTGCAATAAACCCTTCATGTTTTCCTGTCATGGAAGGTATACCGTCTGTACAAACACTCACTAAATTTACCAAATTCAGTCCAACTTCATGACATTTATCTTGAAAGTTGTTGAAGATATCTGTTCCCCGTGTTCTGTTCACAAGAGCGCCCAAAGTGAGTAACTCTTTGTAGCAAAGAAAATCTTCTGTTATACCCGAATAAAGTACAAAACATGTGCTGAGTCAGTAGTATCAGCTGATTCATCCAAAGTGATTGAATAATGTATATTTTCCTTTTGAAATATTGTGTGAAGTTGTTCTCTTAAGTTGAAAGCTAATTCATGCTGCTGATCAGTTATGGTTCTCCTTGAAAAAGGCAGTTGTTTGTACCTTGAAACCTTATCAGAGTCTAAGCAGCCTACAGCTTTGACAATGCATTCTTTCACAATTTCTATATCACTTAATGGCTTTCCTTTTTTCCCAAGTATATGAGCTACTTTATAAGTTGCTTCAGTGGTATTATCTCCAGGTCTTATTGCTGCTTGAAGGAATTATCTTTGCTTTTCATCTTTTAATTTCTGCAGTACAACCTTTCACACCTCTCCCTCTAATTTAAAATATTTCTGGTCCTTCTGAGTGTTATAATGCTGATGAACATTGAGTTTCTTTATTGTCAGTATTGCAATATCACAAAGCAAGAAAATCATCTTATCCTTAGCAGAAACAAGATAATAATGCAATTTCTAATCCTCATTAAAAAATCTGTTTTCTACCTTCAGCATTCTCTTGGTCTTCTTTGACATGATGGGCTGTTAAGCAGACAGAATTAAAAAATACTGTCAAGCTGTGCAACTATTCACAAATTCCACTTCAAACAGAAACACAGTGCACCATAGTCAAAAGCTGATAACAGACTGGCATACTTGACCCCCATAAACTCTCACCAACCAGCCTTGTACAGTAGTGGTGCCAATCAGCTGGGGGTGCCAGTCAAGTTAGAACTAAATCATGAGCATAGCAGCCATCAATTTAGCCCTATAGCTTACTAATGTTCTAATTGTGCTGGTCAGTCTGGGAGGATTATTTCATTGAAACTTATTTTATTCTTTGGTATTTTAAATACATTCATTTAAAAAATAAAATAAAAATAAAAGGTGAACAAAAATATATTAATAACAATAAAAAGATTTGTTCTGTAAAATTTGGATTCAGTCAAAAGGCTGCCCTTAAGGACCTAGAAGGCCATAGGTTCCCCACCCTTGGCCTTAGGTTAGCCCCTCATCCCTGGTTAGTCCCTGTACTCTCTCACCTGCATTTTGGTATCAGCCCTACTTTGTATCCTTCATTTATGCTAGAGCTCCACTTCCTGTGCCCACCTCCCACCCCTTGTATCCCTCCTTCATGAAGCAGCCAGAGTGATCCATCTAAAACACAAGCCCAACTGGTTGACTCCCTTAGGAACTCCCAATGGCTACCTGTCACTTACAGAAGTAAGTCTGAGCTCATAGCATGACCTACAAACTTTAGTTCTCAGTGGTGGTCTATTTCTAGTTATTGTCATTTGGAGCATCCAAGCTTTTACTTTGTTATTATCTTTGCCTCCAGGATGGTGTCTTTGTATCCCAGGTTAGGTTAAATATCATACAGTTTGATAGGGTCTGTGCTTACCTCTCATTGATCACTTCTATATGGTATTAAAATCATTCTTGGGGATACCCCCTCCACTACATTAAACTTCTCAATTGCTGTGATTATGGCTTGTTCATCTTCGTGCCTTAAGGCCTGGTTCATAGTAGATTCTTAATGTTTTGTGGAACTGTTGAACTTTATTTAATTTTTCTCAATATTTCTCCATCCCCTTCAACCTTCAGGAAAGAAAAGGAAAAATGATTCTCTGTCCCTTATAGTTTTCATATTTCTGCAAGTGCTATAGCTTTATTTCTGTTATTTTCCAGTCTGACTTTTATTTCAGAAATTGAAATTCTGGGGTATAAAAATCATACAAAGTTCCCATAATGCAAATATTTATGAAATACTGGTGAAGTCTGTAGATCATTCTGAAGATAAAAAGTCAAACTTAGAAAGAATTGAGCAAATTCAGGGGACCTGGATTTGCCTGGCAAAAAGCAAAACAAAACAAATAAACAAACAGACAGAACCCCTTACAAGCAGGAAGGAGAGGAAGACATAGTCCTCTCTGAGGCTAGACCAACTCAGACAACCTCCAGAGATGTGCTGTCCAATATGTCAGGGACTAGCCACATGTGGTTACTGACCACTTGAAATGTGGCTTATATTGAAAGGAGATGTGCCCTAACTGCAAAACACACAGTGTCTTCCAAAGACTTAGTACAAGCACACAGAATGTAAAATATATCATTAATAATATTTTAATAGTTATTACATATTAAAATTATATTTTGGACATATTGGGTTAAATAACATACATGATTGAAATGAATTTTACCTATTTTAGCTTTTCTTAATGTGGCTGCTAGAAAATTTTAAATTACATATGTGGCTTACATATTTCTATTGGACAACCCTACAAGATGACCCTAAAATTATTTATATCTTCAAGAAGATTTGAGACAGGGAATATGTATCTCTGTTTGGAAGCCCTGAGATGCTTCTTTGGGGGAATCTAATATCCTGTTTGGTCAGAGCCATTTTGAAGAACGAACTTGAATACTCAGGAGTTTCTAGGGCTAATTGTGAACAAAAAATGACCACCAGAAGTCATGTATTAATTTAAATAGGTATTCTTGAGCAGATCTACTTCTAACCTCCGTTTTGGGGGAGCCCTGGGATTCAGTTGAGTAAGTCATATGTTTTCCATGGTTGAGTCACTTCCAATGTGGCATGAACAGTGGTTGGGCACCTACTGAATGTCTACTGAGCCAGCGTGTGGCTAATTGGCCATATGCCCAGATTATTACAGCCCCTTTGGGTCAGTAACAGTCCTGGTTCTTGGGTGAACAACTGCTCACCTCTCTGAGATGAATTAACTCTTTCAGGGTACTAGGGCACTATATAGCACACTGGAAAAAAAAGTAATTTATTCAATGGCCCCCTAAGGACACCCTGGAGCGCAGAGAGGAAGCTCAATGATTTGAAGCTCACATAGCAATACTGCAAAGCCAATTAGAGGAACAAGACAAATTAAATGGAAGTGTGCTCTGTCCAATTGAGATATAAAGACAGTTTATATGAACAGGATGTAATTGCCTAAGTGGGAATTTGGCTAAGAAAATAAGGCTTTTCTGAGAAGGACTTTGGAAGGAAAGAATGAAGCATGGCTAAGATCTCAGTTCTATATAAAAACAGTTTATATGCTTGCATATTTTAAAAATTATATTTCAAAAGTATTGGGAGTTTTCTGCATTTTCCACTTTATTTTAGCTATTATACCTAAATTTTTGAATGCTAAACTGGGAATCAGGAAGCTAGGCTTCAAGCCACAGTGCTACCACTAACTAACCACATGACCTTGGGCAGGTTACTTTCTCTCTCTGGTCCTTAGTTCCTTGTTCATTAGATGATGTTAGGGATTGTGTTGGGCTAGAGATGCTTTTAGATAGGATTTGGTGGAAGGACCCAGGAATGCCCAACCCTACCCTAGATCAGAGCCACTGGGGGAGAGAGAGAGACAAGCAGCGAATGATACCCTAGGGAAGCAGATGATCATTTTACTGTTAGCTGGACTTTCTGTCCCAAAGTCCAGGGAACTCTTGGGTAAACTGGGCTGGAGCATATAGCTCAAGTTTCCTTGTGCCTGAAATGCTAAGGCAGAATTTTACTACACTCTGGTTGGCTGCAGGAAGGAAAGGGAAAGAGTGCAAGTGATTCATTTTGTTTCAAGAAAATAGGCTCTTGGTGAATCCCTTCCTTATGCTACAGGAGGAATCCAATGCATGGTGGCCTCATTTTCACATTCCTCATGATAATGGCAGCTGCACTTAGACTCTCAACTCTAACCCAGTAGATTACCTTCTTGAGGAGAAGTGAATAAGGGGTGAGGGACTTTCTCAGGGAGGAGAGAAATAGAGAGTTTTCCTTCTTCAGCAGACTCCTGCCTCTTCTACTTCTATTATCGTTTCACTGTACTTTTTTCATGGAAGTCTGAGACCCTTAGCATTGACCTGACTTAGTTGATTAGCCAGGCTTCTACTTTGCATTTCTAAGAGAGAACAAAAATTTTCCTGCTGATTGCTTGCTTTGCCTACCTAGACATTCTTTGAGATCTTTTGAGAATGCTTACTGAAGACCCCTATCTTGATAATTTAGATTAATAGCTCCTTCGATAATCAAGCAATAATAATGACATTAATCACCATCACTCATGTAGTGCTTATTATGTGTCAGATGCTATTCTAAATGTCATTATATATCAATGCATTTAATCTTTACAAGTCTAGGAAGTGTTTCAATTATAATTGGCATTCCTATTTTACTGATATGATAACTGAGGCAAAGAAAGGTGAAGCAGCTTGTGCCAGGTGTCATGGATAATGGGTAGCAGAGCTGGAATTTGAACTCTGGGTCTGGGCACTTAGCCACAAGGTTATACTGATGTTCAATGTCAATTTTATCCTTTTAATTATACATTTCAACCATCTAATAGTTTCCATTTATAGAAAAAACAGGTTTAAAAGTTTGAAATCCCACTTTTATATTAATTTAATTCATATAAAGTACCTCTAGTTGTATGTAAACAACTTATATACAAGTGAACAGTGATTATTAAAGTGCTCTAATTAAGAACACATGAACATATTTATATTTGTTGTAGCTAATGTTTTAATTGCATAATAAAATTTTGCTAATGCACTGTAGTATTAATAATTATAAAACATCTAAAAGTTTCATTTCATTTTATTCTAAAATTTAATATAATCATGAAGGTCTAATGATGTTTGGTACCTCTACTCTCATCACCTTTTTATTACGGCAGGCAGGGGTGTAATAACCAAATCAAATACTTAATCAAAATTAAGCATAATATGCATCATTGACTTATGTTATCATCTTGTTGTTCATTAAGTCGCAAAATTTAGCAACTTACAATGAGCACTATTGTACTGGTGAGTTAATATGATTTGTGAAAAATCATCCTTTAGATGCCTAGCAGGGGGAAGACACACTTCAGGGACTAGTCTTGGTAAAGAATTTTCATTGATTATACCTCCTAAGGGAGAAATTCTGAGGCCCTTACATCAATCAGTCAGTGGCAGCTTGGCACACAAAAGGGCAGCAGTTTGAGTCCCAAGTGTTCTAAATAATGCAGCAGGTAACTACCTCATCAGGGTTTTAAAATCCCTTAATGCTTATTTGAATTTTTCTTTACAAACATGCACCTAATAAAAACCTTCCATTTTCTTCACAATTAAATGCAAAATGTTTGTGATTTGGATTCTGAAATTACAACCTCAACTTCCTAGTTCCCTTTTCTCACATAGTTTTACCATCACTAAACATTGTTCTTATCTTCTCTGACTTGAAAGATTGTCCTAAACAGGAGTAGAAATGTAAAGCCTTTGCTTGTCACATTTTCTGTAATGGCTTTGGAAAAATATCCACAACTTCCTCCCCACGTATAACTAGATTATATGCTATTTTTCATCTAGGTCAAATACACATTTTAGATGTAGAAGTAAGTATCTTTATATAAGAAAAAGACTCATTTTTCAAATATCATTTTTTTCTTATTTTCCATATATTAATAACTTTTTTTGTCACTCAGAGTCTCCAGTTTTATTTTACTTTTTTCTTTCTTCTCCCACTTTTTTCTCTCTTTAAAATGTTATTTCAGTCTTTCTTGTCTGTCTTCCCTTATTCTGCAATTCATCACCTCAGAGGAATAGCACATGGGCTGGGAGTTAAGAGGAGTTGGGAAGAGTGGAGGGTAGGGAGAATGGTCAGAGGGAGATAGCAATATCTTATAATTGCCAATACCTTGTAGAAACAATGGAACACCCCCTTCTTTTCATTGCTGAAATTCTGCACAACCAAAAGCAATCTTTGTTGCAAAATTGCAGCTAAAATTGCCACATTGGCTGAATGAATTTAAAAAAAAAAAAGACCCAACTATGTTTTGCCTACAAGAGACTCAACTTTACCTTAAAGGATACTCATAGACTGAAAGAGAAGTGATGAAATATGATATTCTGTAGAAATGGAAACAAACAAACAAACAAGCAAAAAACAGAGGTAGCTATACTTATTTCAGAAAAATAGACTTTAGGTCAAAAACTGTAAAAAGAGACAAAAGCAGGTCCATATACAGTGATAAAGGGCTCAATTCATCAAGAGGATGTAACATCCTTTATATCATTTTCTCCTTTATATCGTTTCATCCTTTTTCTCCTTTAACTTCTTCTTTGGCCCAGTAGTTATTTAGTAACATATTATTTAATTTCCACATATTTGTTAATTTTCCACAGTTCCTCTTGTTTTTGGTTTCTGGTTTTATACCATTGTGGTTAGAAAAAATACTTGATATGATTTTGCTCTTTGTAAATTTGTTAAGAAGAATTTATCCATTTCTCCTAGGTTGTCCAATTTGTTGATATATAATTATTCACAGAAGTCTCTTACGATCCTTTGTATTTCTGTTGTGTCTCCTTTTGCATTTCTGATTTTATTTGAGACTTATCTTTTTATTTAGTTAGTTCAGCTAAGTTTTTGTACATTTTGTTTAGCTTTTCAAAAACTCAACTCAGTTTTGTTGATATTTCCTATTACTTTTTTAGTCTCTATTTTATTTATTTGAGCTTTTGATATTATTATTTTGTTTCTTATGCTATCTCTGGGCTTAGTTCATTCTTCTTTTTCTAGTTCCTTGAGGTGTAACATTAGCTTGTTTATTTGAGATCTTTAGTCTTTATTGATGTAGGCGTTCATTACTATAAATTTCCCTATTAAAATTGCTTTTGTTGCATCTCATAAGTTTTGGTATGTTGTATTTCCATTTTCATTTGTCTCAAGATATTTTAAAAATTTTTTCTTTAACTTCTTCTTTGACCCAATAGTTGTTTGCCAGCATATTATTTAATTTCCACATATTTATTAATTTTTGACAATTCTTACTGTTTTTAATTTTTGGTTTTATGTCATTGTGGTTAGAAAAGATACTTGATGTGATTTGGATCTTTATAAATTTGTTAAGACTTGTTTTGTGGCCTAACATATGATATATTCTAGAGAATATTCTGTGTACACTTGAGAAGAATGTGTATTCTGTTGCTGTTGAGTGGAATGTTTCATGTATGTCTGTTAGGTCTATTTGGTCAAAATAAAGTTCAAGGCCAAAGTTTCCTTATTGACCTTATGTCTGGATGATCTTATGCTGAAAGAGAGATATTGAAATCTTCTACTATTACAGTGTCACAGTCTATGTCTTCTTTTAGATCTCTTATGCTTACTATATATATTTAGGGGTTCTGATGTTGGATACATATATATTTAGGACCCAAAGAACAGGTAAATTCTTTGAAACATATAATGTACCAACACTGAATCATGAAGAAATTAGAAATCTGAACAGACCAGTGATGAGTAAAGGAGATTGAATCACTAATAAATTCTCCCATCAAAGAAAAGCCCAAGACCAGATGGCTTCAGAGCTAAATCTACCAAACATTTAAAGAAGAACTAGTACCAGTTCTTTTCAAGTTCTTCCAAAAAAAAAAAAACTGAAAAGGAGAGAATATTTCCAAACTCATTTTATGAGTCCAGCCTTACCATGCTAACAAAGCCAAAGACATTATAAGAAAACTATAGGCCAATATCCCTTTTTGCCTTATGAACATAGATGCAAAAATCCTCAACAAAATACTAGCAAACCATATTCAACAGTACATTAAAAGGATCGGCCAGGTGCGGTGGCTCATGCCTGTAATCCTAGCCCTCTGGGAGGCCGAGGCGGGTGGATCGCTCAAGGTCAGGAGTTTGAGACCAGCCTAAGCGAGACCCCGTCTCTACTAAAAATAGAAATAAAAATTATCTGGACAACTAAAATATATATATATAAAAAATTAGCCGGGCATGGTGGCGCATGCCTGTAGTCCCAGCTACTTGGGAGGCTGAGGCAGTAGGATCACTTAAACCCAGGAGTTTGAGGTTGCTGTGAGCTAGGCTGACGCCACGGCACTCACTCTAGCCCAGGCAACATGAGACTCTGTCTCAAAAAAAAAAAAAAAAAAAAGGATCATTCAACATGATCAAATAGGATTTATGCCTGGAGTGCAAACTTGGTTCAATATATGCAGATCAATCAATGTGATTCACCATATTAACAGAATGAAGGATGGAAACCATATGCCATATGGTCATCTCAAACCATATGGTAATCTCATAGATGCAGAAAAAGCATTTTACAAATATTTTCATGATAAAAACTCTCAACAAATTAGTTATAGAAGGAATGGTCCTCAACACAGTAAAGGACATATATAACAAGCCCATAGTTAACATCATATTTCACAGGGAAAAGTTGAAGGTTTTTCCTCTAAGACTAAAAGCAAGACAAGGATGCCTACTCTCACCCCTCCTGTTCAATGAAGTACTGAAAGTCCTAGGAAGAGTAGGCAAGAGAAATAAATAAAAATCATCCAAATGGGAAAGGATAAAGTGAAATTTTCTCTGTTTGATAATAACATTATATTATATTTAGAAAATCCTAAAGAATCCACCAGAAAACTGTTGAAACTGATAAATAAATTTAGTTAAGTTGCAGGATACAAAACAACAAAGAAAATAGAATACCTAGGAATACATTTAACTAAGAAGATAAAAGACCTCTACAGGGAGAACTACGAAATATTGAGGAAGGAAATAGCAGAGAACGTAAACAGGTGGAAAACCATACCATGCTCATGGGTCATCAGAATCAACATTGTTAAAATGTCTGTACTTCCCAAAGTGATCTACAGATTCAATACAATCCCTATTAAAATACGAACATAATTTTTCACAGATCTAGAAAAAGCAATTCTATGCTTCATATGGAACCAGAGAAGACCTTGTGAAGCAAAAGCAATCTTAAGCAAAAAGAACAAATTGGGAAGCATCAATTGACCACACTTCAAGTTATACTACAAGGCTATAGTACCCAAAACAGCATGGTGCTGGCATAAGAACAGAGACATAGACCAATGGGACAGAACTGAAAACTCATATGTAAAACCATCCTTGTATAGCCATCTAATCTTTGACAAAGCAGACACAAACATACACTGGGGAAAAGAATTCTTCTTCAATAAATGGTTCTGGGAAAATTGGATAGCCAAATGTAGAAGACTGAAATAGGATCTGCACCTTTCACCTCTCACAAAAATCAACTCACGGTGGATAACAGACTTAAACCTAAGGTATGAAACTATAAGAATTCTAGAAGAAAATGTTGGAAAAACTCTTATTATAGACATTGTCCTAGGCAAAGACTTTATGAAGAAGACCCCAAAGGCAATCACAGCAACAACAAAAATAAATAAGTGGGACCTGATCAAATTAAAAAGCTTCTGCACAGCCAAGGAAACTATCACAAGAGCAAACAGACAACCTACAGAATGGGAGAAAATATTTGCATGCTGCACATCCAATAAAGGGCTGATAACTAGAATCTATATAGAACTCAGGAAAATCAGCAAGAAACAACCCTATCAAAAAGTGGGCAAACAGAATGAACAGAGACTTTTCAGAAGAAGATAGACTAATGGCCCAAAAACATGAAAAAATGCTCAACATCTCTAATCATCAGGGAAATGCAAATGAAAACTACAATCAGATATCACTTACCTCCAGTGAAAATGTCTTTTATCAAGAAGTCCCAAAACAACAAATGTTGGCATGGACTCGGAGAGATAGGAACACTCATACACTGCTGGTGGGACTGCAAACTAGTGCAACCTCTGTGGAAAGTAATATGTAGATACTTCAAAGAACTACAATTAGAACTACCATTTGATCCAGCAATGCTAGTACTGGTCATCTACCCAAAGGAACAAAAGACATTCTATAAAAAAACATCTGCACTCGAATGTTTATAACAGCACAATTCACGATTGCAAAGATGTGGAAACAACCCAAATCCATTAATACATGAATGGATTAATAAAATGTCATATGTATACCATGGAGTACTACTCAGCCATAAGAAACAATGGTGATCTAGCACTTCTTGTATTATCCTGGATAGAGCTGGAGCCCATTCTACTAAGTAAAGAATCACAAGAATGGAAAAACAAGCACCGTATGTACTCACCATCAAACTGGTATTAACTGATCAACACTTATGTGTACATATAGTAATAACATTCATTGGGTGTTGGGCAGGTGGGGGGGGAGGAAGGGATGGGTATATTTACACCTAATGAGTACGGTGCACACCATCTGGGGGATGGACACACTTGAAGCTCTGACTCAGGTGGGGCAAAGGCAATATATGTAACCTAAACATTTGTACCGCTGTAATATGCTGAAATAAAAAAAAAGGAAAATAATGAGAAAAACAAAATACATGTACAAAAATGAATAACATTTCTATACACTAACAATGGATTGTCTGAAAAAGAAATTTAAAAAAAAATCCATTTACAATAGCATCCAAAAAAAAAAGAAAGAAAGAAAAGAAAAAGAAAAAGAAACACACACAAAAAAACTTAGGAGTAAATTTAACCAAGGAAGTAAAAGATCTGTAAACTGAAAACTATAAAACATTATGAAAAAAGTTGAAGGTGACACAAATAAATGGAAATATATGTTTATGAATTGGAAGAATTAATATTGTTAAAATGTCCAGACCACCCAAAGTAATCAATAGTTCCAATGCAATTCCTATCAAAGTATCCATGACATTCCACACAAAAATAGAAAAAAATCCTAAAATATGTATGGAACAGCAAAAGATCCTGAATAGCCAAAGCAATCTTGGCTAAACTGACAAAGCTGGAGGCAGCACACTACCAGATTTCAAAATATATGTAATGTATTACAAAGCTGTAGTAATCATAACAGCATGGTACTGGTAAGTACAGATGTATTTACCAATGAAATAGGATAGAGAACCCAGAAATAAACGTGCATATCCATGGTCAATTAATTTTCTTTCTTTCTCTTTTTTTTTTTTTTACATGTTATGTGACATGGCGATGGTCTATTGATTTTTGACAAAAGCGCCAAGAACAAACAATGGGAAAAGAACAGTCTCTTCAATAAATAGTGTTGAGAAACTGGGTATCCACATACAGAAGAATAAAAATGATCCCTCATCTCACACCTTATACAAGAATCAATTCAAACTGCATTAAAGACTTAAATGTAAGACCTGAAACCATATAACTACTAGAAGAAAACAGGCAAAAAGCTTCATGGCATTGGTCTGAGCAGAGATTTCTTGGATATGACCCCAAAAGCACAGGCAACAAAAGCAAAAATAGACAAATGGTATTGCATCAATCTAAAAAGCTTCTACACAGCAAAGGAAAAAAATTAATAGACTGGAGAGACAACCTATAGTTTGGGATAAAATATTTGTAAATCATACACTGGATGATATCCAAACTATACAAGGAATTCAAACTACTCAATAACAAGAAAACAAATAACCCGATTAAAATGAGCAAAGGACCTGAACAGATATTTCTCAAAAAAAAAGAAAAGAAAAGAAAAAAAGATATACCAATGGCTAATAGGTATATGAAAAAATCGTCAGGGAAATGCAAGTTAAATTTACAATGAAATATTACTTCACACTAGATTGACTGTTATTGAAAAGATGAAAGGAAACAAGTGATGGTGAAGATGTGGGGAGAAAGGAACCCCTATACACTGATGGTGGTGTCATAAATTAGTACAACCATGTTGGAAAAAGGATGCAGTTTCCTCAAAAAACTAAAAATAGAATTACTGTATAATACAGTGGTCTCCACTGCTGGATACATAACAAAAGGAATTGAAATTAGTATGCTGAAGAGATGTTTGCACTCCCATGTTCAAAAGCATAGTTCACAATAGCCAAGATATGGAAACAACCTAAGTGTCTATCAATGAATAAATGTACTTAAAATGTGCTATATAACACATTTATATTTTATGCAATGGAATACTATTCAGCCTTAAAAAAACCCAGGAAATTCTATCATTTGGGACAACATGGGTGAACCTAGAGGACATTAGGTTAAATGAAATAAGCCAGGCACAGAGAGACAAATATGGCATGATCTCACCTATACTTGGAATCTAAAAAAGTCAACCTCATAAAAGTAGAGAGTAGAGTGGTGTTTACCAGAGGCTGGGGAAGGAGAAGGGTGGATGGGAAAAGAGGAGACATTGTTTAACAAGTACAAAGTTACAGTTAGATAGGGGAAATAAGTTCTGGTGTTCTACTGCACGGCACCATGACTACAGTTAGTAAGAATGTATTGTATATTTCAAAATAGCTAAAAGAGAAGATTTTAAATGTTCTCACCACAAAAAAATGATAAATATTTGACAAGATAGATGTGCTAACTGGCTAATTTGATCATTCCATAAGGTTCAGATGTATTGAAATATCACAATGTACCCCATAAATATCTACAATTATTATTTGTCAATTAAAAATAAAATAAAGCTTAAAAAATAAATAGAACTGCCACATCTCTGTTGTTTCCTACCTGAAGACACTTTATAAATGCAATGATATATATAAGTGACATTCCCAGTACATAGTAGGTATAAAATAAATGCTTGCGGAATCATCATTTTATTGCAGCTCTCTGAGGCTGTAAGTGGGGCTTATTTCATGGGTTGGGATTTATATTCTAATGGAGGGAGTAAATTCTCCCCTGTACCCCCATTTCTGTCTCCAAATTTCACTAATGGTTTACTTAAGGAATCACTGAACATGATTGGTTTTGTAATAGTAGGAGCTCAGTCCATATTTACTTGTTGTTATAGACTATTACTTTCAAGGCACAGGACATGGTTATTATGCACAATAAAAGCAAGAGAAGACACGGGCTAATGAAGATGCTCAGTTTGTTTTCTGTTATGTTTTCACATGTGTCTGCTTTAACCTTCAGACGCTTATCTAACAATGTATATTGGTATGTCTGACCAAGGGCTCTTCTACTCCAGTACCTTCCATCAACCACAGCTCTGTTAGGTTCTTACTCTCAGCCTTGGATAGAGTAAAACTGCTTCGTGCAGTAAGTACCAAGGGGTCACCTTATCCTGCTCTGCCTCATGCTTCAGCCATCCTTGGTCACCCACACAAAATGGAAACCTCACTCGGCTCTTCCTCCACCAGCCTTACAAACTTGCCCACAGCACCCTAGGGAAGACTTGCTTCATGTGAAACCACCCCTCACTCCTCAACCCACTTAAAGATGCTGCCTCTCTCTCTGCCTGGCTCTTCCTGGAGGCCACTGCTTCTCCTGCCTCACCCCAGAGCAGAAGCTGCTCATTCACCTAAACCCTACAGGGCACAGATCCCAAACACTGCATGGTCTTTTCCCAGTCCTAACAATAAAATGAGTATTTATAGAGCACATTCTATGTGGTAGGCACTAACTAGACTAAGCCTCTTATGTATTAATAGATTATATTATTTATTTCTTTTATCATCTCTTATGATGTACATGTAAAAATTATTTATTGAGTGCTTGCTATAAGCCAGGTGCTGTTTTAAGCACTTTGTTTTAGTTTGAGTTTCTCCAGAAGCCAATCTTGAGAAAAAGCGTTTGAAAGCAAATAGTTTATTTGGGCATGTGATTCTCAAGAAACGTTATGGTGGGGTGGGATAGGGATGCAGGAAAGTGAATATAGCTGATAGAGCACGCATCATCAAACAAGTTACCGCTGTAGGTCAAATCTGAGTAAAATGGAAAAATCTGAGAGCTAATGTTGACTAGCAACCTCAGAGTTACTCCACCCAGGGGTTAAGGGAGCTGTGATGTTTGTACAGCAATTCCTGTTAGTCATTGGTTGAGGGGAATAAGGGAGTGCCGACTGGAGACACATAAATGGATTTTCAGATTGCTGAGATCCTGTTGGAGCCGAGGCTATTCATTTGTAATAACACTGGTCTCCTCACTCCTGTGTGAGAACTGCTCTGCCGTGCCTATATCTTCTCAGCCTTTAAACATGTCTGCAGTCAAATCTCTTTTTCCTTCTTTGTTCATTTCTGCAGGAGCTGCGCCTCCTGTTTTCCTTATTACCATCATCACCTGTCTGCTCGGAAACTCTCATTTTCATCACCACCTTCTCTTTTGATTCTGTCTTCAACCTCTAGGTCATGTTTTCATTTCATTTCATTTTCATTCTCAACATATGAACTTGTTCAAACGTCTCCTTTTTTTAAAATTAAAACATCCCTTGATTCTACTTCCTCCTGTGACTGCTCCCCTTTTTTCCCTCTTGCTTATTCACTTCAAAGCGTCACTTTCTCATCTTGTTTTCTTTGCCCAGCTCCACCTTTGGGTCTCCCTCATCCCACCCTCCTTTGAAACTCCTTCTTCCTCTCCAGTGGACTTTCTTCAATCTTCATGTTAATTTACTTCCTCCAGTCCTTGTATATCTTAAATAGCTGATTTTTTTTTTTTTCAAATTCTTTCCGTTTGTCTTTTTAAAAGTATTCCTTTTCCTGGGCTTTTCTGGATGTCTTTTTAAAGCCGGCTCTATAGATTTGCATTCCTCAATTGCAGTTATGTGTGTATGTTCTCCTAATATTCTTTCCTTAAACTGTTTCTCTTCTCTACATATTTTCCCTAGATATCTTCCACATTCATAAGTTCGATAATCTTTATTCCAGTGACTTTAAAATCCCTATCCTGGCCCAAATCTCGTTGATAAGCTCCAGGCCCGCATTAAACATAATATAGTTATTATCTTTCCCTCAGACTTGCCCCTCTTCTTCCTTCTCTTGTATTTTGGTTAGGGTCAATATTATCCCTCTTAGTTATCCTTAACAAACAAACCCCTAAACAGATTTTGTATTTGAGTCCTCCTTCTCATTCATCCCCCCCCATACAATTTATCTTGAGTTGAATTTGATATTACTGCTTTAATATCTGTCAAATCTTCTCTCCTGTAACTGACCCAGTTTAGGTCTTTACCTTTACGATAACAGCCTTCTAATTTATCTTCCTGCCTCTATTTTTGTATCCATTTAAATTCTTCTTCATTCTTCTTCCTAAAAGATGAATATGACCACATCACTGCCTTCCATTAAAAGCCACCTGCAGTTCCTCATGACCCTCAGAGTTAGTTGTGAGTTCTTCAGCATGCCTGTGGGTCCCTCCTGGTGTGATGTCTCCTCACCCAATCCCACCCCACTCCACCTCTTCTCTTCCCCTCCCTGCCCTGTGCTCTCCCATCACACTAGGCCCTATTCCATTGGGAGGACATGCTCTCATACCCATGCTTCTGTCCAAGCCACATTTCCTACCTGGAATACCCCAGGCTCATTGCCCCTGTTCCAAAACAGACACAGACTACTCTTATCCTGAAAAATGACTAAATATTTGTTCTTCCAGCTCAGCTCAGCCTTTGGGAGATCTATCTCCTTAACCTACCAGATCTGGTTTGAATGCCTTCTTATGTGATTCTGTAGCACCAAATTATTTCCAATAATAAATTTGAGTTTGTTAAATAAAAGGACCATGTTGTATATAATTTTGCAATTTAAGCGCTTAGCACCATACCTGGCATACAGCAGGTGTTAGTATCTGTATGTGGAATGTCAGCCTTCTAAAATTTCTGCCTTCCCACAAACACCCAAGCCGCTTTTTAAGAAAAACATTTAATAGCCTCATTTCTTATATAATATTTTTTTTTCTGTTTGGAATGCCTATTTGGTTGGACTTTCTCATTCTACTTTTAATATCTCTTATATATAACATTGTTACGTGTCAGATACCATGCAACAATGTTACCACATATATGACATAAAATCATATTTTTACTGTACCTTTTCTATGTGTATATATGTTTGGATACACAAATACTACTGTGTTACAGTTGCCTACAATACGCAGCACAGTAACAAGCTGTACAGGTTTGTAGCCTAGGAACAATAGGCTATATACCCTAGGTGTGTAGCAGGCACCATCTAGTTAAGTATACTTTATGATGTTTGCACAAAGATTGCTTAATGACACATTTCTCAGAACATACCCCCATTGTTAAATGCAGTACAACTGTATTTAAAAATATTTTTACATAACATTAAACAAAATTAAAAAGATGAAATTTTTATTTCTTAAGGCAAACTTACAAGATGGATGATTACAAAGATGTATCTTTAGAGAGAACTAAAAGTCATCAATTTAATGTAAGTGTGAAATGTCCGCTAGCTTCCATCACAATGACTAAATATTTCAAATAGCTATTTTCTTAAGTAATTTTTTAAAATGTGTACTTCATTTATGTGTCAGGAAAATGCACCATTTCATTTGATTAGTGTAAATCAAATTGCTACAGACTGCTCTCTGAACCAACACCACGCTGTTTCAGATGCACATTAAGTAGTAAATCAACTTTATTGGAAGTGCCGGGCCTCATCTTTTCAGAGAGAATGCTGTGTACTTTTTCCAGAGGTGCAATAATTCTTTTACATTTCTGGAGTCTCTTTAGTAAATTGCTCCTATTTAGTAAATTATCACTGTGCTAAGTAGCCCAAAGTAATGAAAGTATTAAGAAGTGTCCAAAAGTCACATCCCTGTGGTATTCCCGAGCTTTTAGCTGAATGCATTTAGCCTTCTCTCTGTATCCTTTCAGAGATTTCTCAAGGCACCTTTGGCAAACTTTTGACATGGATTTGCCAGCATCCATTGGGCATTATGTTTTATGACCTGCTTCTAGGGAGCTTTAGGGCTAAAAGACGTTCATAATTAGAACACAGTGAGGTGTTTAATGAAAGAATACAATGCTGCAACAGAGGGATGAAAGCTATTGTTTGTGGCCAGCATCACACTTACAGGCATCTGTTAAATTAATTAATGTTCTGTGGTTTTTAAAAGAGTAAGACTGGCTCAGTTTCACATTTAAATGTGTTGCATCGTGTCCTGCGAAGTGTGATTTTAAGTACTGCTCAGAAAACAATATTATGTTAAAAAAGCTTTGTCAGGTAGAAGCAGGTGTATTTTGATATGACAAGGTTCCTTGCTGGGCAGCAGAAAGTATGGGATAGGGAAATCTTCCTCTTATATTAAAGCGATGTAACCTGGCCCTTTCTACATAAGACGATTACTTCTATTTTACTGAAAATGCACATGCATTGAATATGCTCAAATATGACAGCCAGTGTTTTCTAATCTCTGGTCATACACATATTAAGTTAACACATTTTAACTGCCTTGTAGGATGACATTTGAGCCCACATGGTTTTAGAAACAGTTCTTGCCACATGCTTCATCAGTTGCAACTGTAAATTGAATGGTCCTTCAAAAGCACTGCTATAAATATTTCGGCAAATGAATGATCTGTTCCCATTACATCTGCTAATGCTATCTTATGGCAGAGCAAACAAATAGTTCAGACATCACATCACTGCACACAAGAATAGTAAGGGGCACTCCGGTGGGGTGTAGCACATCACTGAGAATTGCATTACTGATTGTCTTTGAGGAGCTAACCTGTCTTTTCAGAGACATATTTCTTGACAACCTGTCACAAGGAAAGCTGTGGATATTCAGTGAACAAAGAATAATGCTAATTTTGTATATGTTAAAAAGCCACAAACTTTAATCTCCACAGCTTTTGACAAAATGTAAACATTTCCTTAGGGCTAAGAAAATTTTGAAAAAAAAAGTATTACAAGAGAGAAACACAATGAAAATTGAAAAAATATTACTGCATCTAAATATAAAATATGTATAATAAATTTTAAAACTGTTTTAAAATTATGATTTGCAACTTCATTTCTGAAGTCTAAGCTGGTATGGTCAATATTACTCTGATAATTTCATATCTCACAGCTTTCTCTGCAAAAAATTTATCAGAAATTGTTTATACCTTTTCTCAGTCCAATGATTATTATTTTTATTTGTGAGACAAGGGGGAATTAAAATATTTTCCACTTTAATGGCAATTTGAGATGTACTTCTGCATGACTGATTAAAAAGACAGACCTCTTAAGATCTGTCTCTGCAGAAAAAGATTAGTTGTTGTTTTCAAAGGAAAGTAACTTAAACAAATGAGGAAAATCTCCTTGTTTTTTAATGCAGTACAATAAACTATGGACGATCAACCAGTAATATTTTTTATGATCAGTCATATCATCTCATATCATCTTCAGAATGAGGTGATCACAGCTACAGATACAATATTTGTAGAATCAAGCTTCTCATCTCTATATCACAGCCCATAATCTGTCAATGAAAAGGCCATTTAGTCCTCTTTTATTTGTCTAGGATGCAAATGTTTCTGCTTGGCAGCTTGAAATAAAAAGCTTCATTTTAAAAATCAAATAAAGAGCTTTACTGCTCACATGAATCAACAAATTCTAGAAGTCTTATAACATGTGCTAGCTCCATTTCCCATGAGTTAGACTAAATAACCTGTTCATCTCTCAGCTATATTTTTCTGCTTTTGAGGTGTCTAACATGTGTGATGCTATATATAAATACAACCAAAAATTTAAAGAGATTACTCAGTTAACAGAACTTTCTTGTTCTGAGGCATGCACAGGGGATAGCTTAACTAGTAACTTCAGTGCCTTTTGAAGAAAAAAAAATATACTCAGAAAGATGATTGTGTGATGATTAAGAAAGTAATTTAAAAAAAATTTTTTTTTTAAATAGAAAATGGAGCATAGAGACATTCTATAACTTCTTCCAATTGCACTGCTCACTGGGACTAGGACAAAGATCTTTTGATGCCCAAGCTCCTCTTTTGCCTCCTTCCACATCTTCCTTAGTAGTTATACAGACTGGAAAAACCAGCTCCCACCACAATGAACTGATCATCATGGGTGGCCTATTGAAATTTCAGCTACCTTTTTCCTTTTTTGTTTTTTTCTCAGTCCCCAAATTCTTTTCTCCTCAACCTAGTATAAATATATTACAGAATAATTGACAGTCTCAGAGCACAGAGTATTAGGAAACCAGTATTCTGCTTTGAAAATTTGCCATACCGTAAAACAAATTTAGCTAGATAACAACTGTTCATAGGAATTTAAAGTGTGCAAGAGAGTCACTACCAACATTGCCAAATAGAATTAAGCTTAGGCACTAAGGGAAACTCTATAGTCAAAAACCAAACAACAACTACAAAACAGCAATGAGGTGGTGCCTCCCAAGCCTCTAAGTTGCACTGGGAGATATTCCCACTGGCAGCTACACAGATCATCCTGTTTATTAGACATCCTTTCAGACTGTTACTGGGTGACAGGGAGAAAAAAACATAGAAAAGCACAAGTCACATAGTCCTGGAAACTGTCTTTTGCAAAGCTATCATAGTTATCCTTATGGGTATATTCGATAGGCCCTTACTGTGTGTAGAACACTGTCCTAGTTAAGGAATAATAAGATTCAAGAAAGACATATTCCTCTTTCTTCCTCAAAGAACTTCCAATCTGCCTAACCAGGAGCTTGTGCCCACACAAGCACTGGGTTCACATAGACCAACCAACTCTTGTGACTAATTTATATTCTCACTCAGTTGGAGGAAACCCACCCTGAGGACTTTAAATGACCCACTGAAAGGCAATATCTTGACTGTCTATTTCCCTCCCCTAGAGTCAGTGAGAAACAAAGGGCTGAAATCCAGTATAATTCCACCTAAATTTATTCCCTGTAGTGCAAGTGTGCTGACTTATTCCTAGTACCACTATGATTCAGGTACACTATTAGTGGTTTATTGTTAAGCAGTACTATCATGACAGGCAATGCTTTCTTTGGCTGTTGGTCCATATTTTGAAATATAAAATGCTTATGAGCATTATATCTGATGATTTGAAGCACAGAGACAGTCTGTACTTCCCATAAATCACACATACACATGCACACACGCGCGCACACACACACAAACACACACACAGAGCAATGGAGGAGAGACAAATATTTGTCTCACATCAACATCTTATGTTGCATCATTTCCCAAGGATCTAATGATTAAAGCTAAATATGTACAAGCTGTACAACACCTACAAACAGTCTGTGATTCAGGAATAATATACTCTCATGGAAAGCTAATGTTCAGAGTGTTCTTCTATATGTACTTGGAAGGAAGGAAGGAAGGAAAGGAGAAATGGAAGAAGGTGTGAAGAAATGAAAAGGGAGTTATATTTCCTTACCAAATTAAATTTCCTCCATGAAAAGCAAAAGAAAACCTAGAAGTAATATAGAAATATTTTGGTTGATTTCATACATCATAATAAACATTGTTCAATTACATTTGGCATCAAATAAAATGTATTAAATGTAGCTTTAAGGTTGGCTGAACCTCCACATCCCCAAATCCTTATTTCTTTTACAAGAATTAGTTAGACACAACCACTTAGCTATTTGCATCACACAAGATTTGTATGTTGTCATGAAGTTCGATGTCCATTCACACCTTTGTACTCTGTGTCTTCCTGTGTGACTCTGAAGAAACTGAGAAGAGACCACATTGTACAGTCTCCACCACTGGGTATCAGACTGCATCTACTATCTCCAGCTAATCCGGGGGTAGTAGACAGTCATTCAAATGGAATTTATGAAGACCTTTAAATAGTGCACAAAATTTAACAGAAATACATTATGTCCTAATTACACTCTTTAACATTACCAATGAAGAGGATTTTAGGCTCCATTTTGAATTCTCTTGTGTTGTTGATTATTCTGGCTTTGAAAAATTTCCAGGCAGTAATCACCATGCCTATGAAAAGTTTTAGGATCTTTTTCATGAGCTGAAGCGGGGATAGTGCTATTTTCTGAGAAATTTCTTGATGCCTTACAGGCATTCATTTGGACTATCTCTGGACAAGTAGCCATCATTCTGGAGCATTCTTTGAGGTGGACTTGACACAATCTAGTGGCCAGAAAGAGAAGGAAGAAAAAGAAAATGGCAGGATGGACTGAAGTGTCTTTAACAATAATTTCCCTGCATTAAATATCAAGACAATACACTTCACAAAAAAACTACAAAAGAGTTCAGTGAGGCATTTGACAAAAAAAAAAAAAAAAAAAAAAAAGAAAGAAACATTGCAATTGGAGGGATTAAAATGGTGGTTTGTCATAAAATCAAACTTACATGCATCAATTTAATTCTTTCATCAATTATAACTCTTTTCCTTTTGGAAATCTGCACTGGTTAGCAACCTAAAAAAATTAAGATTCAATATGTTGCAACAATACAGCAAGTGTTCTTGTCATACTACTCAGAGAAACAAAATTATGTTAAAAGGCAGTATGTGTGTGTGTGTGTGTATATGTGTGTGTGTGTTTGTGTGTGTGTGTTTAGGGGCTGGTTTTGTATAAAGATTTTTTTTGTATTAAAAATTATAATAATATTTGAATGAATCCCTAGGTATCCAACTTCCCATATTGTTTTTGGTCTTAAGTATGTTGTTTTAGTTAGAAAAAAATTTTTAAAAGAAATTAATATTACATAGATCATGTATGTACATGAAAAAAATGGAAAAAGCAAGAAAAAGTCCAGGAATCTTTAAAAAGCCCTGATCCCATGAAATTGTATGCTGCCTTCGCAACCACTCCTAACATAGTCATTTCAATGTCTCAGGACCTTAAGCCCATCCCTTCCGTGTAACGACTTCACCCCCTATTCATGCTATACTAGACTGAAAGGAAGTATTGGGGAGGCCCAGAGGATTTATATTGGGGAACACACTCTGAAAGGTTAAGGCACAGTAAGATTGTGGCTAGTGATAAGGGCTAGCTAAGGAAATTTTACTTTAAATAGAGGAACTACTGAACAGATACATGGGAGGTGGGGGTAAGATGCTAGGAGCAGTGAGTGATTAGACAGATGAGCTGCACCATAGTGTGCAAGATGGCTCCAATTCAGGAATAAAAGGTAGAGAAATAGAGGCACAGAAACAGTCCACATGGAAAGGAATCTACACCTCCAATGTTGCAAAGAAATGATAGGCAGGGCTTAGTGAATATTTAAAGATGGGAACGATTCAAAGATAATCTTAAGTTTTTTTTTTATCATAGTTGGATAAGATAATAATGTAAAACCGATAGCATTAAAAAATATAAGGAAAAAGAACCAGTTCTGGATGGTAAGCTGTTAAATGTGTTTTCAGACACTGAATTTGTGATCCAAAAGAAACATCCATATTAAAATATAATAAGTAATTTTTACACTCTCGTAAAGGTTTGTATTTTCAAGGCATTTTCTCATGTTATTTTGTCAGATTCTCAAAACTTTAGGTACTATTATTATGCCTATTTTAGAAATAAGAAACTGAAGGTCAAATAACTTGAATGAATTATTTAAAGACACACAGCTTATAAATTGCAGAGCTAGGATTCTAACACAAATGCCCTGATTCCTAGGTCTACAATAAATTTGTTTATACTTGTTATTTGGAGACAGAAAATTAGAATTTATCCATGAGATTTTGGAAGTTATTAGTTAAGAGAAAATAATGAAAGCCAGTACCAGATAGTCCAGAAGGAATCCCAGGATAGCAGATATTACTAGATAGAAGATTTACTATAACTCATTCATCTATGTTTTTCGGGTTGAATTGTTACCTACCTTGATTTCTTTTCCTGTCTAGCAAAACATTTTTTTCAGTGATGTGAAATATATTCTTTTCCCTAATTGGTTCCCATACCACTCTCCTCCTTCTGCCTACCCTTTCCGATAGTGATTTTCTTGTTTCCAAAAGCCATGGCAGAGCATGTATTATCCCATCACCCTGGCCTCCACTGCCTCAGCCTACTTCTGACTTTTCTCTTTTGCTATAGGCTTTCTGCTTCTCCGAAAAGCTATATGTTTCAATCTGGTCTCATGTCCTATGAGTCTCCTCAACTTTGCTTTAAAACCATAAATTCAAGCAAAAAATCTTAAGATAAACGTAACCTTGAATCCAGGAAAGGAGAGAATTTAGTCAAATGAGCCAGCATCTTGTCCAATTCACTGTAACCTGTCTGGCCATGACTATCTTCCCTCTATTTTCAACCATCTTTCTTACTTGAATAAAAACACAATAGAAACTCAAGTTATTTGGAAAGTCTATTTATTCTAAATCCATTATTCCACAAATCTGGAAAAAATATTGCATCATGTTAAGTGGTATTTTTAAGACTATAATGTAAATAAAAGAACTGGTCCTTTTTTCAAGGAAGTGTTCTATATTATTGGGTAAAAGTTGTGTGTGGGTGGTGTGTGTATATGTATGCAATATAAAGTGGCATAGATGAAATATTAATAATATAAATTAAGTAAGTATTGAAGAAATGAACAATTATAGCATGATGATATTTAGTTGAGAATGTTCTGTGGAGATCTGGAGGATAGAGTTAGGCACTAAAGGAAGGGGTAGATCTGAATGGTAGAAATAGGATGAGATTTCAATTGGGGGAAATGAAAAGAAGCAAAGCACAAATAGGCATTGGAACATCTACTAACAAGTGCAAAGGACATTGAAGATGTGAACCTTTAGAGGACCTTTAGGAACCTTTAGGAACACATTTAAATTTGAAGTTAATGTTTCCCACTTAAGCGTTGACTATCTAAGACTAAGTAGTAGTTTTCTACTCATTTAATCCATCTTTTTCTGTCAGCTGCATTCTCTTTATAACATCTGGTGAAAGCTGAAAGACAAAAATTAGCCAATTGATGTTTTTCCTTAAAGTTGCATTTCTTTTAACTTAATTAAAACAATTTATTTATAAATTTTTCTCCCTAATTAGAGGGTACCAAAAAACAAATAAAGAAAAACATCAGTCTTGAGAACAAAGATTAATGTAGGTACAGTGTATAATTTTCTGGGCCTGCTTAAACATCTTTAATGGGTAAATAGTATCAACTGATAATATGAGAAAGTTTAAAAGCCAGATAATGATATTTGTCTCATAGCCCCTGCCACATCCTTTCTTAATTTCCCACAATATACCTAAAAAGGTATAGAAAAACACAACTCACAATGGCACCAGGAACTAGTTCTGACAGTTTGTCTCTGAATTAGGAGTGAAATCTTCTGAACTACAAAGCTGATGTAGCCAGCTCTTAATTGCAATGAGAGAAATCAAGGCCCGATATTGGTATTCCTGAAGGAAGTAGGAAGGTCCTTCAAGTCCCGTGGTCCCCAGCCCCTCCCCCATCATAGTTCGATTCCAGATGGAATACTGGGCAGTTTTTCCTCTGCTCTATGGTGGTTGTCCTTGGAGGGGGTCATGCCGTCTCATCCTACATACATTCAGAGTTTGCAACTCCAAACATCAAGTGCACAGAAAGAGGTAGAGCAGGAAGCTGAATGAGCACTGATGTTGCCTCTTGGAAGATATTATGAGCCTAAAAACAGTCTGGGTAGGTTTCTTTCCATATTAACCTGGAAATTTTTGGATATACGCCTTGAAAAGTGGACTAGAAGGTTCACCATAGACACTTCCTGGTCTATTTTCTGCTCCTCAACTATTGGGAGAGACTGTGGTCAGAGAGCTGTGTCTTCACACATGGTTCTTTCAAGCTCATTAAAGCTGGAGACCAGCTCAGGTATAGTGAAGAACTGTCCTTAAACTTGAGCTGGGTGCTGTTCAGCTTTTCAGTTGTTTCCCTGATTTTGGAATAGACTGATACATTTGTAAGAACTGGGGTTGCAGAGATGTCCCATGATTCTTATTTTGGGGCTCAGCGTGCCTGTACAGACACATTTTTTTGTGACTCTTCATTCTCAGCAATGACAGTGGCTTCTAGGAGATTATTATTTTTTCTTCTTTCTGATACTAGGTCAGAGAAGAAGAAAAGAAAAATCTCATTCATTGTGTAGCAGTAGTCCATAGTATCCTTAGCATATTATAATTTTTCTGTGGTTAGAAAAGTGATTCTCAGGAAGGTAACACCTGTCTTTGCCCTCAGTCTACCCTTGCTCCAGCTCCACTCTCCAGTAGAAAGATATTAACAAGGTTTTTTTTGTTGTTGTTGTTTTTGTTTTTTTTTTTTGCCTAAATTCATTCCACTTTCTCTTATTTTTCTACTTTCTTGCACTGCTCTCTCAAGAATTGGTGTCATCCAGCAATTTGATCCAAATTGTATTATGCAAGGAGCTGAATAAATTTATATTGCCAGAACTACACTCAGAAAAATTACTGAGGGCGTTGGAAGAAATGCTTGATGAGCAATTTGGAATACAGCCATGAAACAGCACTGGGCAGGCTCAAGTGAAAATCCAAGGGCTGTCCAGAAAGTATCCAGCCATGTAATATGAAAAATTATGAAAATTATGGCTGGACACTTTCTGGACAGCCCTCTTAGATGACGTGGATTGCCCTCTGATAGGGTGGTTTCTCTTAGTGGCAGGACAACTAACAGACAAGTGGGGTATGCAAGTTTGGAGAAAGGTAGAGCAGAACTGCAGTACTCCCAGCATAGCTGGGCATCTTCCAGTCTGCCAGCTTCCGAGTGGAGCCACTCCACCTTTGTGGGGGTCTCTCATCTGTGTTCCCTTCACCACCTGGGGTCTTTAGGTCCTCAAAAGCTGAGGTGCTCTCAGATTCTTCTGCAGGGTTCTCTCTCAGCCATTCCTCATCTACTGCTCAGGACTCACTAGGAAGTCTGAAGTCTGCAGGATGACATCCTGAGAAGCCAAACATTGAACACATTTGACTGGAGTGGTGGAGAGAGAAAATGCACAGAAGGAGGTGGATAAAAATAAGTTTGATGATTATGGATACTCAAGATTCTAAAATTTGATGGCTTTAGAGAATCTCTCATAGGCTTTTCCTTCTTAAGGAGAAAAAAATAAATAAAAATTTAAAACCTTCACAAAAGCCCCATTAGTTTATCTTGAGTCAGTTTCTTTTTTTAAAATTTTTTTTAATTTCAGCATACTACAGGCATACAAATGTTTAGCTTATGTATTTTGCCTTTGCCCAACCCGAGTCAGAGCTTCAAGCATGTCCATCCCCCAGACAGTGCACACTGCACCCATTAGGTGTGTATATACCCAGCCCCTCCTCCCCCGTCCCATCTGCCTGATACCCGATGAATGTTATTACTATATGTACACTTAGTGTTAATTAGTTAATATCAATTTGATGGTGAGTACATGTGGTGCTTGTTTTTCCATTCTTATGATACTTCGCTTAGTAGAATGGGCTCCAGTTCCATCCAGGATAATACAAGAGGTGCTAGATCACCATTGTTTTTTGTGGCTGAGTAGAACTCCATGGTATACATATACCATACTTTATTAATCCACTCATGTATTGACGAGTACTTGGGTTGTTTCCACATCTTTGCAATTGTAAATTGTGCTGCTATAAACATTCGGGTGCAGATGTCTTTTTTATAGAATGTCTTTTGTTCTTTTGGGTAGATGCCTGGTAATGGGATTGCTGGATCAAATGGTAGTTCTACTTGTTATCTCTTTGAGGTATCTCCATATTGCTTTCCACAGAGGTTGTACTAGTTTACAGTCCCACCAGCAGTGTATGAGTGTTCCTATCTCTCCGCATCCATGCCAACATTTATTGTTTTGGGACTTTTTGATAAAGGCCATTCTCTCTTGAGATAAGTGATATCTCATTGTGGTTTTGATTTGCATTTTCCTGATGATTAGAGATGTTGAGTATTTTTTTCACATGTTTGTTAGCCATTAGTCTATCTTCTTTTGAAAGGTTTCTGTTCATGTCCTTTGCCCACTTTTTGATAGGGTTGTTTGATTTTTTTTCTTGCTGATTTTCCTGAGTTCTATATAGATTCTATATAGAATTATCAGCCCTTTATCAGAGGTGTAACATGAATATTTCCTCCCATTCTGTAGATTGTCCGTTTGCTCTTGTGATAGTTTCCTTGGCTATGCAGAAGCTTTTTAATTTGATCAGGTCCTACTTATTTATTTTTGTTGTTGCTGTGATTGCCTTTGGGGTCTTCTTCATAAAGTCTTTGCCTAGGCCAGTGTCTATAAGAGTTTTTCCCACATTTTCTTCTAGAATTCTTATGGTTTCACACCTTAGGTTTAAGTCTGTTATCCACTGTGAGTTGATTTTTGCGAGAGGTGAAAGGTGTAGATCCTGTTTCAGTCTTCTACATGTGGCTATCCAGTTTTCTAAGCACCATTTATTGAATAAGGATTCTTTTCCCCAGTGTATGTTTGTGTCTGCTTTGTCAAAGATTAGATGGCTATATGAGGATGATTTCATATCTGGGTTCTCAGTTCTATTCCATTGGTCTATGTCTCTGTTCTTGTGCCAGCATCATACTATTTTAGTTACTATAGCCTTGTAGTATAGCTTGAAGTCTGGTCAATTGATGCCTCCCAATTTGTTCTTTTTACTTAAGATTGCTTTTGCTATACAGTGTCTTCTCTGGTTCCATACAAAGCATAGAATTATTTTTTCTAGATTTGTGAAAAATGATGCTGGTATTTTATTAGGGATTGCATTGAATCTGTAGATCACTTTGGGTAGCATAGACATTTTTAACAATGTTGATTCTGCTGACCCATGAGCATGGTATGGTTTTCCACCTATTTATATCCTCTGCTATTTCCTTCCTCAGTGTTTTGTAGTTCTCCCTGTAGAGGTCTTTTACCTCCTTAGTTAAATATATTCCTAGGTATTTTATTTTCTTTGATGCTATTGTGAAGGGTACTGAGTCTTTGATTTGATTCTCAGTTTGACTGTTGGTGGCATACAAGAATGCTACTGATTTCTGTACATTGATTTGCCAAGATGGCAGACGAGAAAAACTGCCAGCCAGATTGTCTCTGCAAGAAAGACAGATTTTAGAAGAAAGTGAAAAAAATAAACAGGCAGACAAACATAGATTGGATGAGGGTTGGAAGGAAGCATGCCTGAAACTACAGGAGACTCCAAGGGAAGAAGTTGCAGAGGAGAACTGAAAGGAGAAATGCCCCTGAGAGGCTTGGAGACCAGCAACAATGGTAGGTCCAGTGGTTAAATTTCCCCTTCCTTGCATCTCGGACTGCTGGTGGGCTCCTGAGCGGTTGGAGAGACCTGCCAACACCAGCTCAGAGATGGCCACCACCAGGGAGCAGTGAGCCTCTTGCAGACAGGGCATCAGGCTCCCAGCTCCCTTGAGGCACCTCCTGGCCATCAGACATGAGCTGGTTGGCAGGCGCCATATTGCTTCGTTCTCCCCTTCCCCTTCCCTACCCGGGGCTGTGGAGAGAGACAATTTAGCTACTACCCACAGGCATTTGTAGGGAATGGGACCTTTCGTTTTGGGGCCCTACAGTGGACTGAGGGGTACTCAGACTGTGAGCTCCTTACCAGCCTTCCCTCCCAGGTGCTGCTTGCCTAGTGACTCCAGGAGAGCAGGGCAAATCCTGAGGTGGAGAGACATCGATCCAGCTTGGACACCCCTTGGGTGACTTGAGACCAGCACTTCTCTCCCTGGAAGGGTCAGGGATTAATCTCCTGGGCCCAAGGGTCAATTTCTCCCAGTGGATTTAGGATAGCAACTAAATCACAGGTGATTGTTATAAAACAGGTAAACTTTGTGTTGAGATGCACACAAACACACAGTGTGAGACAATGGACATCAAATGGGTAATGAAGAGATGTCATGTGGTGCTGTCACCTGGTGACTGAATTAGGACTGTGTCAAATGTGCTGTAGTAGCAACCTATGATACCACTTTTTAGAGACCTTGCTATCCTGAAGAGCAGCATTTTAATAAATAACTAGGAGAGTTTTATTCTTTGCGGGTTTAATGAAAATTAAGGTAAACCCAAAGATATCTACATATTTTTAGCTTTTTCAAGGTCTGAAGTCACTAACAAGATAGAATATCATTATTGCAATCTTACTGTTAAAAGTGTCTTGGAATAAGGTCAGGAGAATGCAGCATTTCCTTTCAATGTCATACTGGAATGTTGTTAATGGGACCAAACATCCTGGGTTGTACAAGACTTTCCTGGTTTTGCCTCTGAAATACCAGAGTCTAGGATACCCCACAATTCTTGGAAAACCGGAACAGGTGGTTGTCCTGAACATCCAAAGATTATTTAAGTGCTTGTGGAGTGTGCTTTTGCTTGACATTGTTATTTATTATTATTTAAAGGCTCGGATTTGGTGAAGTTACATGCTGATCTGTAGAGATGCAAATAAATTGTCTGGTAGAAAATATAACCTCAAAGGTTATTTTTTTGTTGCCATATAGAATATTATTTAGTTTTGTATCTACTCTACAAGTCTTGTTTTAACGTTCCTTTTAAAAATGTGTATAAATATCCAGTTTCTCAAAATGCTTTGCCATCTTATTGGTTCTCTCATTAATAAGTTAATAAATCCTTTGTGTGTGTTGCCAAAGATTTATTAACTGTTATTTGTGTGATAGTCATAGTTTAACTTAACAGTGTATACTTCTGTATCACTAAAGAAAACTAGACCATTATGATTTCAATGCAGTTCTTTTAGAAAATCCTATTTTAGCCAAAATACACATGTATTTCTCTAAGCTTTAATTTACTCATCTCTAAGTATGAGGATAATATAGGGTTTTTATGATGAGCAAATTAGATAATCGATATTAATTATGAAGCAAAATACCTTAGATAGTATAAGGCTACATTTATGATTTATAGTCACAGATATCAACTCATTGCCAAATTTCTTCCTGTGGCATTTTCAACTCCTGAAAGCAAGAAAATATATCTGCTAACTTTTGTCAATGTATTCTCATTGGATGAGTCTACATGATTAGATCCAGTACCTTATGATACATGGTTTGCTGTTGCTCTTAAGTCTTTTTTCATGTATCATTATTCAGAATACATCCTCATTTTATATTTGTGGGGAGGATAAATCAGTCCTAAGTGTACTACTTTGCATTTGTTATTAAATTTTATCACATTTAATTCAAACTATTTCTGACATTTTTAGCATCAGTCTGAATTCTTCCCAAATATGTCTCTGAACATTTTTGTTATCTTTTATGAAGACAATACGTATAAAATAAGGTAAAAATACTGTATGAAAACATGCAGCGTTTCAGATTTAAAGGATCAGAGAAAAATTATGAATTATATAATAAAGGACATTTTAATCCAAGAATAATTTCTTTCTATATTACATACTTTGAACATTTCTTTAATTTCTTAAATATAATTAACCAATTAACCTCCAGAGAGTTCTATTAACATAGCAAAAAGAAAATAACTTATAAGTTTATGTTTTCAAAGCTACCAAAAATTTATTGAAGCATTCCAGATGTTTTTGTTTCTTAATTCTTAATGTCTTTTCCTTTTCATGATATTTGAAAGTCATTTGAAACTGCTTCAGGAACACCATCAGAGTAACAAAGAGCACTATTGTACTTCTGTATGAATGAGGTATAGTATAGAGGGAAAGAGATTGTCCCTTGAGTCAGATAGACTTTAGTCCAAATCCAAGCACTGTCACTTGCTAGCCATGTGATTTTGAATTAGTTGCTTTATCTCTATAAACCTTAGTTTACTCATACGTAAAGTGGGTATAAGAACAGTGCTCATTTAATGAGAGTTCTCTGTTGAAGCAATGAGATAACAAACAAAGTACATAGCAGGGTACATGGCAGGTAACATTCAATATTCAATAAGTTTTAGCTATTTACATCATTATTGCATTATGAATTACCAGTTCAAAATATGGTTATAGAGTCATATAGAGTCATAAACATGTATTTTCAATATGAGACTCATAAAGAAAGGCAGAGTGATCAGATATTGATAGGAAAGTAAGGCTTCTCTTGCCTCTCTGCTTTCCTAATTATTATATAATCGAGCTTTGATACAGAAAAGGTGATTGGCAAGTGGAATAAGTGCCCCTAACTGGTTCAAGGAGCAGGTCGTGGCTAGACATCAGGGTAGGACCCTTAACTGTGCCTCATACTTAAAACATTTTAGGTTTTGTAGGCCAAATGGTCTCTGTTGCAACTATTCAATTCTACCTTTGTAGTTGTTATATAAAACAGCCATAGATATTAAGTAAATCAATGGATATGACTGTGTTTCAGTAAAATTTTATTTGCAAAAACAGACAGCTGGCTAGATTTGGCCTATGGACCATAATTTGCTGAGCCTTGTTCTAGAAAACTGTTCTGAAGTCTGAACTTGATATAGCTACTTGATTTCCCATTACATTTTTGCCTTGATCTCTTAGTCTCTGAACTTGGTTTATTATGGCATTTTTTTTTACCCAAATGCTGCCATCTTCAAGCACCATGATTTAACTCTTCATGTGGTTTTTCGTTTTTCTAGATGTCCACACTTCCTGACAATAACCTCTTGCTCACTTATACTCACATTATCCATCATATCAAACCTTGTCTTTCTTTAACTATCTGTTCTGAGGCCCACGTCTCAAAGTGCTCATCCCTGTTTACAACTTAGACAAAGTCACTGAACACAATTCTAGTCTCAGAGGAATCCTTATGTCTAAATAGGAGGCAATTTGCTGTCCCAGAGAGACTACAGGCTTTGGAGTCAGATAGATCCAAGTTCAACCCCGCACTTACTGACTTTCTACCAGAAAGAACTTGGATAAATTTTCTCCCTGAGACTTCCTTCCCTCATCCTTAGTACATATACTTCAGGCTTTTTGTGAGTATTAAATGGCTAAATGTGTATAAAATATCTGGAATATTGAAGGCATCAACCAGTATCTGATGATGATCTAAAATCATGATGCTGTAATTCTCTCCAAGAATGATTCTGCTCTAAGTCTTCTTTCTTTCCATGTATTATGCACACAAATGTTGAGTGAATCTTCTTATGATACCTTTTTCAAAATCTATCTCTTCAACTAAAATACCTAAAATGGTTTCCAGTTGTACATATGGTATCTAACATTCTAATAACCTGAACACATAGATGGTGTTAGGACTCAATTGGTTCCACTGAGGCCTTCCACACTAGAAACCCTTTGAGAAATAGGGGCAAAGTGTAGCTTGTGCCATGATAGATGAATTTACCTCTTTCACACAAAACATTCTACAAATTTCTACCTAGTGCTCACTCATACATTCACATACACATAACCCAGCTTACAAAAATGATTCAAATGTGGCATAACCATTAGCATCTATACCTGTATCTGTGTTTCCTTTTTAATCTAAATAGTACTGAAAATTTACTTGATTATGGAGTGTTTATCATTCATCCCCTGTGTGAGAGATTGTTAGAATGTAATGATTAAGATGTGACTGTCTTTGAAGTATCTTGTAGGCTAAAAGGGAAGTATCAGTAGAGTCCTTTTGGAAGCAGATACTGAGACAGAGTTAGGAGTGCACAAGATTTATTGGAGGTAATGCCTGTGAAAGATGGAAGGAGGAGGAAGCAGGGCTCGGCTAGGAAAGCCTTTATTTAAGTCACGATGCAGTTCTGACAAAATCTGGAACAACAAAATGGGGAACTCCAGAGCAGGCATTCCCCATTAGAGGAGCCTCGTGTTGGCCAGAAATGACCAGGTCCTCCACTCCTGCAGAGCTAGATCACTAGGCCCTGCCCAGGAAAAGCATGGCCTTGGCTTGAAGGCTGGAGCAGACCCCAAAGGGGAGCAGCTGGAGGCTGTCAGGTCACTGCACTAATAGCTGAACAACTGTTTTCCTGAAGGACAGCTGGGCAACACACTTCCATACCTGCTACTGGGAAACCAAGGCAAAACAGTACAATTCCTGTGACATATGAAATGATAGAAGTATGTATAAGCTAAAGGAATTAAATGAATGTATTCATGCTAAGAAAGGTAGCATTGAGCACAAGCCAATTTGAATCTCATTAGATCTCAAAAGAGAAACATAAAAAAAAAAGTATTTCAAGAGACGTGTTTCAATGATTAACATTTTTAGAGACAATATTTATAAGTTTGCCTGGATTCATGTTTAAATTATTGTATTTGCTTAAAATTTCTGATTCCATAATTGCAATTTTATGAATGAGTGGCTAGATATTTGATTTATATATCTGTTAAAAAAATAGAGCCTTAGATTATAAATTCATTTAGAATTTCTCAAGTGGGAATCCTATAGATTGCTGTGAGAAAAAATATTAACCTATATGTCCTAAAAACATTTCCATGTTCAGGTTAATTAGAGAAAGATAAAGGATAAACAAGATAGACTTAGATCTTTCCTACAACATTTCTCAGGGCTTTTAATGTACTAATGTACATTATAATGTCAAATGGTTAAAGGGGCAGGGTAAATAGATTATACAGAATTTCTCACACTTAAGGGAACATAGAACCAAAACTAGTTTGGAATGGCCGAACTAATGAACTTTAAGTTTATCCATATGAAGGAATTTAGTCAATTGTTTCTATATTTTAAAATACCCCCCCCAAAATACTAATTTCTTTTTCAGTTTTTATCTGCATATTAGACATTGGATAGACAAAGCCCAATTTCCCATTTCATTGTTAAAGGAAAATATTCTTTCTAAAATAAATCTTATATTTTGAAACCATTAGTTAATAACGCTAACTAGAGGCCAAAGGCAGCTATAATTATTTGCATCATCATCTGGAATTGGCTTTCCTTTTAATAGAGCCCATTTGCACTATAATAAAAAGCATGATCGGAACTGATTAAAACTGGCTGGAGCAGTTTTCATTTAAGAATTTCTCTTCCTGTGTCAGCTGCTGTTTCTCTCTTAATGTTATTTTAATGCAATCGTTTTATGTTTGAAAATGAAGGCAATCATGTCAGTCCACGAGCTGGCAAAAGACAGTTATTGATTTTTACAAATCAGTCACCTTTAAAAATCCATATGAGATGAATATTTATTATTTTGCAAGTACAAATCAGTTTCTGTAGAAACAAGAATGGATGCATGAAACGGCAATGTGTTTTGAAAGAGTGGAAATGTGAGAAATAGCTTGCCTTAATGTGTTCCTTACATTGTGTCATTGTAATAAACATCCCTCATTGATTATTTCTCCCAAAGTAGCAGCAATTTTCATTAGCTTGCAATGTGCCAAATGTAAAAACTGACAAACTTTAAAAATGACAGACTCTACAACCACCTTTTGGTCATGGAATTATTGGAACTTACATGTTACAATACAAATTTGTCTAACTTCACCAACAGAAATGTTCTGGGAAGCTTATGCAGAAATAATTTTGGTAAATTGAGTCATATTACCAAATATGATTATCTGTCATATTACCTGTCCATGTACCAGGACAGCGGTTTTGAACTGTGCTCTACAGAGCCTCTGGGGGAGGGTACAGAGGAGCTTATCAGAGAGGATGCCTAGGAGTAGGGAGACAAAGGAAGGACATAGAGGGTGGGTGCTGAGCCTCTGATCCTCTCCTATGTCCCTCCTTCCACCAGGAAGGTACATATTAGAGATCCACATAATGATTAATTTGCCCCTTAAACAAACAAAACAAAACTCCAAATGGTCAAAGTTTACTAGGCAAATTTCATTTTTTAATATTTTCTTAGTGAACCCTCCAAAAATACATATTAGCAACAAAGTAAGAACATGTGCTTTTCAGAAAGAAGTAAAAATCACTGGAAATCAAGAATGGGGGAGCGGGTAAGGGGAGGGGTAAAAACGTACCTAACAGGTACAATGAACACTATTCAGGTGATAGGCACACTTATAGCTCTGGCTAAAGCATTATAAAAGCTATCCATGTAAAAGAAACATTTGTATCCCCTTAATATTTTGAAATTAAAAAAAAATTTAAATGTGCTTTTTCCATAAAAACAAATGTTCACATATCAGAATTCTTTGAATAAAGTAAACCTGTGTATAGCATAAAGATGATAAAATGTCCTTGGATAATAAGAGCTTCTTAATAAGATTTGAAAGATTTTTCCTTCCTCTCATTTTCTTTCATATCTTTAATGTCACAGGGGAGCTAGGAGTGGAAAATGGTTCCAGAAAGTCTACGCTAAGAGTGAATGTTTGGTGAAAAGGATTTATTTTTTATCAAGCTCAGGATAGCTTACCTAAGGCAGCTGGGCAAACTATTATTCAATCAAGGGTGTTGACTTCCATCTTAGAATATGTATAAAGTTTCCCCCAGATTAAATCTTCCAGCTACCTTTTATTCCTAGAGGAAAGCAATTCTTTTAGTTCTGACTGGCTCCAGGTCATGTCCTACTAGAACGGCTGCCAGACTTGGCATTTAGCTCCCCAGAAATAATTAACTTGAAAGAACAAATAAAGGTTAAAAGATCTTCAAAATGTGACCAGACATCCAAACAGGTAGCATGCACTTTGACAGCAGGTTATGGACATGTTAAGGCAAATCACATCCGATTTAGCAAGGACCTGAATCCCAACTAGAGGAAACAAATTCCTGTTATATTAGCTGAGGTATTTGAACTGAGGTCCCCTGAGGCTGACAGAGAAAGGTGTGGCCCATTCACCCTTTTCTCAGCAAAATATCTTGTTCTTAGGGTTACAACTAACTAAATAAATAAATAACTCAAGTAACTTTAAACATGAAGAAATGACTTTTCAGAATGCAGATCTTTTTCAGATGCTTTAAAAAGGCTCATTCACTCAGTTCATTGAATCTTTACATTAATGATCTCAACCTCCCCCATATTCTAGGGGAGGGATGTCAGTCATCCATAAATAAAAGAATATAGCTCTTGGAGAGAAAGTGTATGTGTGTGTTTGTGTGTGTGTGTGTGTGTGTGTGTGTGTGTTTATGTTTGTGTATAACCTCAGCATTGTGAAAATACCTTAAATTCTGGTTGAATAGCTTGTCCTAAAACTTCCAAACTGTTTCTACCATCACCAAGTAAGGGATGCCCAGATGTTTTCTAGGAGCGGGGGAGTCTGCTGGCTTCCAGCTTCAAGTATATTGCACTAGAGTGGATTTGTTAATAAATCAGTGGGATAAAAATAATTATGAGCCACTCCTAGGGAGAGTAGTGTTGGACCATGGCCAAAGGAACTTGAATCAAAGGCAATGCCACTCCCACCAGGTGGAAGGTGAGAGCAGTTGGATGGGGCAGGTTCTTCAGGTTCAGGTTCAGGGAGAACTCTATGAAAGTTTGGAATCAACATTATTGCCTCAGCCCGGCAAGGTGATTAAATTGTCATAGGGCGATTTTAATAGGCTCTGGTTCTCTTTTGAAGAGATAGAAAACCCCAGCTTCAGTTGCTTTCCTGTCTACTTAGAGGTTTTTCAGGGGAAACAGAGAAACGAAAATATCAACTTGTTTTTAAAAGGAGTAGAGTCAGTGGGTGGGGAGGTTAGGCTCTTATAGTTCTTCGGTTTACAAATAGGATCCTGGCAAATGAGGGAGAAACTCAGAAAAGCCATAGTTGAGCCCATTTAAAAAAAATCCTCTTAAACTGGTAGTATTGGTTAGTTCTTAGTAGGACAATTAGAAAACTGAAGAGAAAATGTCAAGAGGTCTTTCGTAGGGCATTTTTAATGTTGAAGTTTGTGACTATATCAACCATCACAACAAACAAATGAAAATAAAATTAAAACAAAAACATAAGTAAACATCCTAGGGGAGGATTCAGTTTTAGCCATAAGGAAATAATAGCAAACATACATAGTTCTCTTCCTGAAGTGCTTTACATGTATTAATCAATTTAATCTTCACAGCACTCCTATTTTATATACTAATATATATATAATTATGATTACCTTATTTTGCAGAATAAGAAATTAAGGCACAGAGAGGTTAAGTATCTTGCCCAAGGATCCAGGTCTAATAAGTGACAGAGCTGGGATTTTTATGCAGTTCCAACTGTATTTGGCTCCCAAAATATGAGTTCTGAACCCTTCAATATTGGCTTCACCTGGGAACATATTACAACTACAGCTTCTTGGGCACCATCCCAGGCCGCTTGAATCAGAACCTGCAGGATAATAAGGTCCACAGATGATTCTTGTGCACATTCAAGGCTGGAAAGACTGAAGCCTAAACCACTAAGTAACACTTCCTTATGGCACTCATAAGGACCTGTTCTCTGTCAGAAGAGAACACTGGTCAGATTATGCATTCTGCTGTAATAGTTACAGACTATGACTTTGAACTCACTGCTCTACACTATTGATCAACCTCCAATAATTGGGAAGAATATTTAGGGAAAAACTTACTGACAAATTTGCAGTTCATTCATTGGAAGGCATTGGGATTTTGTCAAAGCTTCCAAGGCCTTATTATTTGCATATAGGGTTTATAAATATGGCTCTAGACACTAGATACTCTAAACTTTGTTTTTGATTAAATCTCTGCGAACTATTTCTGTTCCTGCCAATTCGTTTGTTTCATGAGAAGTGACTCATTTGAAGATTTAAAATGTGCAATCCATCCCAATAACTGGAACTCCAGACTTCATTCAAACTAAAGTTCTCTCTCATCACTGCCCCCAGGTATGCAAGGTTTAAAATCCGGGAGTTGGTCATGGGACAGGGTGGCATTAGCTGTGGCTTCTCTGTAGTCTCTTGGCCATTCCCCAGTGTCCTGACCACTGCAGGGTCAAACCCAGGAGAAAAAGTGGAAAATGGATAGTGTGTTACAGTCATCATTTGGCTTTTGTGACAGAAATATAATTGCTGCATGTTTTGCTTTTATCTCATGGGTGCCCCTTTGGGGATTTCTAGATAGCACCCTGCTGTTGGGAACTTCCAGATGCAAAGGTCAGGAGAAAGGTGTGCCTCTCTCTGATTCATGACTCCTCCCTCAGGAGCAGCTGCCTCTCTGCTGCTGGGCTTTCTTCTCTGTGATTTCTACTGCATAGCTTTTTAGATGGCTTCAGTGAACTCCCTCATGGGATGACCAGAGGCAACGGTAGCCTCAATTCTTCTCCTTTAGACTCTCTTATCAAGAGTCTGATTCCAGCTCCTTGAGTTCTAGGGGACGTTGGACTGTTTGGCAGAAATGGGAGAAGCAAAATAATATGCAATTCTCTCTGAAGAAATCCTCCCTCTTGACATTTCAAAACACTCTCTCCTCCTAGACCCATATTCTCTCCCCTCTCTCCTCTTCTCTTAGTTCCTTTTTTCTCTTTCTTCTCTTCATCTTTTTGTCTCTCTGTGTGTATTTCTTTCTCTCTTTCTCTTTCCTCTCCTTCCTGGAGATTGTTGTTCATGGCAGATCTAATTTTATAGGCTCTTATCATTTCCTGCATAGGTGGTCCAGTACCTGATGTTAAAATGTGGAGGTACTTGTGTTACTGAAAGCTCAGCACTTGTCCTCGAGCCCACATCAGAAGAATGAGAACAAATAGTTTGGGGAGGAGGAAAGAGAAGTTTTATTACTTTGCCGGCAAAGGAGAAAAAATGGTAGACCTTCTCATCTCAAAATCCAAATTTTAAGCAAAAATACTAAGCTTTTAAAGGGAGGGCCCCTCAGTTCTAGGCTATTGTGGTTAACGATTCTAATTGTCCCATCTCTGCCAAAGACAAAGCCTGTGACCTCCACCAGCCACGCACCTGGGGGGCTGAGTTGTCTCTTTTAACAAAGGACTTAGCCTGCCTCAGGGATGCAAGCCCTGTTGCAGGTCTCAAAGAGTGAGGGAAGTTTTAAAGAGACAAAAAATTTTTGCCTTTTTATTTTCAGCCCATTCCCTCTGTTACACTTGGTCTTTGAGCTTTAGAGTAAACTGACTTAGAAATAGTCCATTGTAGCATCTTGATACACACCAGACCATATAAATATCTATCACCCACTAGACTGTGAGAGATGCTGTATTATCTAAATATGTCCCTCTAAGACAAGACCATCATATGTCTAGTGCCTAAGTGTGTTTGAATGTGTAAGACCTGATCCTTTTCTTCACCTTCTCTAACCTGTCAAATTTCTATTTATCCTTCAAAGTTCACCTGAAACATCACCCCCTTTGCAAGTCTTCCTTGATCCCATTTAACAGAATCAAGCATTTTCTCTGCCTTTTTATCTCCTGTAGAACTTTACTAGTACCTTTATTATACTGCTTATCCTGACCATGCTTTTACAGATAATCACCATGTCTCCCGCTTGTCTCCTCTAATGCTAGTCACAGGCAGAGAAGAGTAAATTGTCCCTCCTCTGTCTTTAATTGAGCGGTCAAAAATAATCTCCCCTCTCCCTTACCTATCTTCCTTTCTCCCTCTCTCTCTCTCTCTCAATTTCACTTTGCCAACAAGGGACCATTCACAGGTATCATGTTGAGTGTTAATAAGTAAGATTGTTCTGTGTCATTAGTAGGAATGCAGACTTACCCTGCAAAGTGGGATTTAAGGGTTTAGAACTCTTCCATTAAAGAGAAAAAAAACTTCCATTCCATCAGAGCAGGCTGAATACTGAGTAGTATGTGTTATTTTCGTATCTTAGAGGAATTTCTGCCATATCATGCGACCAAAACGCAACCAGGACCATGGGAATCTGAATGACCTGGCATAGACTTAACTGGCTGTCAGTTATTTAATTTCTCTGAACTTCAATTTATGCATCTATAAATAGGGGTATAATACATATATTGGGAGATTTATAGAAAACATATCTGTGTGCATCTCTTGGCTAATAACGGGTACTTAATTAGTAGCTATTGTTATTACAATTAATATTGCTGATTCTTTTGGTGTCATCTATGTGCCAGACAATGCTCATGGGGGCCCATGTGATGTCCTGTTTCATTTGCTTAGAAATCACTGCTCTGCCTTGATATTTCTCAGAAACAGAAGTGTGGAATTTAGATGGTGAACTTCATGGTGTTTGTATCTTATGTTACCTGGGTCAAGGATATATTAAACTTGAGTCAAAGACCACTTTTGTAAAACCACATATTTAATGTGTAGCAACTGATAGAACCAAGTCTCTATCTTAGAGACATTTTTTCTAAGAAGAAAAACATAAGCAGATACCTTGAAAAGTCTATGCACGTGAAAAAGATTATTCATTCTGAAAACAGAAAATGCCACCCTTATTGAGACCTCTATCCCTTATTAGCCCAGCTGCTCTGTGGACCACAGAACCTTCCTGGGTGATTTGTACCTTCTCCCAAAGTCATGGAGTCTTGTATTCTAACACCTGGTACCACCAGCTCTTCTTACGCTAAATGGCTTTGCAGGCTCCTTGACTTTCAATGAGAAGATAAAATAATCGTATGCAGCCAGGAGAGCATATTATGGGGCATGGTAGCAGGAAGAGGAATAAATTAAAGCAGATCCTGCTCTATGCCCTTAGGTAAAAACAGATTTAAGAGATTTAAAATGTTGAACTTTGGGTCAGCTGGGCAATCAAATAGGTGGCTGAAAGGATCTGGGGGGAATTCGATGACAGATATTTGAGGCTCAATTGTCAAGAAGGTTTAGAAACTTTACTACAGGCCCAGGGTTGGAATGCTTTACTGGGGGCATTCTGGATAACCCAGAGTATTCTTTTAGCCTATCAATAAGCAGTAAACATAATTTAAAAATAGGCCTATTTCCCCCTTCACTTGGCTTTTATTTAAGTACGTATCTTAGATGATAAAAACAGATACTAATGTTAAAATTTCTTGCAGAATACTTCTTATCTCTTTGGCTAAACTATCAATTTCACAGTGAGCAAGTTATAGAGGTCAATGGAAAATATCTAGTACTTGGTAGAAAAATCATGCACATGAACTTTATGAGTATTCTGAAATTTGGGACATTATTTTGAGGTAGAATAAACTTTCAAGTAGTGACTTGTATAACTTCAGCTCTCTTCATTGTGTCACTGAATATCTTTTACTCCCAAAGAGATGGAAATGCTTGAGAGGCAGCCCTGGAAATTGTTAAACATGAAGGTCTAGAGCGGCTACCTAAGATCAAATACTGCTTCTATCACTTCATAGCTGTGCGAATTCTGTGCCTCAGTTTCCTTTTATGTAAAATGGAAATAATAATAGTGTCTTCGTCACAAGGTTCTTGAGAGGATTAAAATAGCTAATTCATGTAAAGCACTTAGAACAGTTCATGATACATAATAGGTGTTCAGCAAATAATTGCTGATTGAACTTTTAAAAATGTGCAAATGTATTTCTGTTTTGATTCTTCTCTGTTGGAAATTTTATGTTGATCTTATTACTCCCTTAAAAATTCTTTGGTTTACCACAAGTGCTTAGTGTGAAACATAATAACTACATCAATGATAATAATAGCTGTATTTATTGGGCTCTTATGTCTCATATCCTTGGCATCCATCCTTTCCTTTCTTGTTTGGCTAGAATAAAGTCAAGAAATCTTAACATACCATTGTAGCACCTTTATGATATTCTTTCTCTTCTCATCTCTCATTTAGGTCAGACTTGTATTATTTGAACAGCAACCCAGGTGATTTCCAATTGCATGCAGTTTGCTCTGACCAGAACACAGAAATTGCCACTGTCCATTGACAAACACATATTTGTACATTAAGATTCAGGTCAATCATCTGCTATTTCAAAATCCTGCACTCTATCCACCAGCAGGGTGTTTTTTTGTAGCAATCATTAGGGTGCTGTGCAAACATCAGGCATCAGCGTTTGAGAGTTTTATCATGCCCCCAGACTTTCCTCTGCTCTTGAAGACTCCCTAGCTCTTTTTCTACAAACCTATCATAATTATGGTGTAAGCTAATCTACATTTTTCTGTGCCATTACTATCATTAAATAAGCCCTCTTGTGCAGCACTGTCCTGTGGCATAAAAACCCTGGTCTTTGGAGTCAGGATTCCTGGTTGTGCATCATAGCTCCAGCATTATCTAACCTTGGGCAACTTGCTTTATCTATCTGAGGCTTGGTTCATCTTAAAAAGGGGATAATAATACAAACTATCTTATAGCATTGTTTGGAGGATTAAATGAGCCAATATTTTAAAAATGCATACTGTGGTTCCTGGTTTCCTATGTATGCTCAATATGCTCAATAAGTATTAACTATAGTTAGTTGGGAAATATAGTAAAATAGGCCAAACTCTTCTCACTCTTTCTCTCTCTGTGCATGTGAGCACATACACGCTTGCAGAAGACACAATTGTCAAAGGGATTACCACACACACTATCTAAATGCATGCACTGCAGGCATTTCATACATATTTGTTGAAGGAATAACTCTTGTCATGCGTAACATATTTTAAAAACACAAAAGCATGTCTCTCAAACATGACATGCCTAAATCAAGGGATTATTTTCACAAATCCTCCATTAATGAAACAAAGAAACATGAGATTACAAAGAAAACTGCAGTTCCTTGTGAATCCCTAACATCTTTTTGCTCTGTTCATTTATCAGTTAAACAATTACTGAATGCCTATTGCACAACTTGCAATAAATTCTTTACTAGATAAGCTATATCATAGCCTTTGGCTAAAAGAATAGAATTCTAACCAATCAATTAAATTGTCCATGTGTACTTGAATTTTACTTTTTTTTCCCTTTAGAAATCCTTGCCTTTAGTGTAGGTGCCATGGCCAGTATACTAAATTCAGTTAAGAAACAAATGGTTTGGCAGATTAATTTTTAAAACATGTATAATCAGATCCTAGAGAATGGGGAGGTCTGAATATTTCCTATACCACTCCTACTAATTCATGGCTTTATGTAGGCAAGTGTATACATGCTTAGCAAGAAATTTATGGTTCAAATTAACATCTTTTTTCTGCCAAAACATTTAAAAATGAGCGAATGCTAATTTTCTTGGTGCTAATGTAAGCAAAATACTGATTTTTTCTATTTACATGTGTCTTAATAATTAAATTGGTAATATTTTTAGATTATTTTCATCAGGTTTCTTTTCCTTTCATTAACTTCTTTTCACAGTAGACTTTTTCTTTTTCTGAAGGATAAATCTGTGTACTATTATAGCCAGAGGGGCTTTTAAGATACTGCTTTGCACCTGGGAAAGCTGTTTAATTACTCGAGCTGTCAAAATGTTTTATTGTAAACAGCTTTTCTGATAGATCCTGTTTCCCTCCTATGAACTATCTTCCCCAGAAGACAGTCCTCTTTACAGAGGCGCTTAAAGTACAGGTGTCATAATTTAGAGGAATGAAGTTTTTATGTCTGAAAATACCCCATCCTTCTTCTCATGTCTGAATAAGAAATATTGTATGTTCATTTTTTTCTAGTTTATGTGTATCATAAAACACTATCATGTTAAGAAGATTTTAAAAATTAAATAGAATAGACTGTCTAAACTGCAGGTAAAAGTATGGTTTTATCTGAAATAAAAAATATCTTTGAAGTTGTATATATCTAATCTATTTAGAATGTATTCGAGCAACATAAAAAAAAAGACCCGGATGTTATAAAATTTTATAATTCATTTAAATAAACTGAATATCCTCACATAAATAAGCTCAGGAACCAAAACAAGTTTCTGTGATACACAAAAGTATTTTCACATAACACAGCTCTGGTTAAAGAGCTTTTATCTTGCCTGCCTTGACTGAGCCTAACATTTGAAGTCTGTTAAATTACCTGTTCATTTTTAGAAATGTTACTTTAATTCCAGGGCCTGCCCAGTGCTTGAATTACCAAGAGCATTAATAGTTAAGGAAAGTTTTTCTTTTTTATGCAGACAGGCAGTGTTCCAATTTATGTACCATTAATTCTCAGTTCTGGAGTTTTCGCACACAAGTGCAAGGGTGGTTGGTTAGGTAGAGAAATACAGTGAAGAGTATATTATGGCTCTTAAAGATCAGCAGCAGCTAATGGCCATAATTAGAAAAGAATAACTAGCACATTTATTTAAATTAAGCTCCTATCTACAGCCCTATTGTGAAGGATAATCCTCTTATATCCTAGTGCATTGATAACTGTCATGTGGATACATGGACAAACCTAACAGTTCCTGTGAAATAACGTGGAAAATTCAAACAGATGATCTCATTACTAGATTGGATAATTGATAAGCTAAGATGACCACAACTGCAGCTAATGTGTATTATTATCATTTCAAACAGAACTCTAAATCCAATCTTAAACAATAGAGTTGTTAATAGTCCTTTTCTACTAAATATTCAGATAATTTACATGTGCTTTTTCACATGAGTGTGGGCATTGACCTGTTGGTTGTTAGTACAGCTCAAAGTATGCTGTTGTGTGGCTCAAAGATGATGCATTGGAGTTCTACCAAATAGCACATGAACTTGGTCCTTACTCTAGGATTTACTCAACCCCCACACAACACACATGTACTCATGCATGCATACACACACACAGACACAAGCATCCACTCACAAACTTTCTTGCTGCTTTAAGAGTTAGGATTATGACCTTTATCTCAACCAAATATTTGGGCTTTGGGTGTTCAATGAATTCAAAAGTAACCAAGGATTTAGAAAGGTAGAAAGACTTAAAATTGTAGACAACCAGGGAGAAATACATCAGAGATAACTCTGGCTGCACAATAGAATTACCTGGGAGCATTGAAAATAATGGCCTTTTCTGCAGTCCATCTCCAAAGAATCTGATTCAATTCATCTAGGGTGGAGCCTGGGCATGAGTTTTATTTAAAGGTGCCTCAGATGAATTTAGTGTGCAGTAGTGGTTGAGCGTCACTGATATATTAATAGATCGTGGAGACCTAATATCAGGGGGTCAGATTATAGGATGCCCAGTTAAATTTGAATTTCTGAGAAACAATGAATAATCTTTTAGCATACGTATTAACATATCCTCAATATCACATGGGATATAACTCATACTAAAAACATGACTGATCATTTTTCTGAAATTCAAATTTAACTGAGCATCCTGTATTTGTATGTGCTGAAGTGTAGGGAGAGAGTTATCTTTGAGTTTTGGTAGATGGAAAGAAAAGGTCTGGTATGTTCTTAACGGAAAAAGAATAGCACTGGGCGCTAGCAAATATGTGATAGAATCAGGTAAGTGATGGAATCATAAGAATGAAACTTTCTGAGAGGAGCAAATGATAATTTTTATTTAATTTTTTCCTGTACCAAAGTCTCAGGAAATAAAAACTGTAGGGTTTCTCAACAGACTCTAAGAATATTATTGCAAATTAAAAAATATATATATTAAGAAAGAATCTAAGGAAAGAATCTAAGCAAAGTGAATTAAGGAATCTTAAAATGCAATGGCAATAAATATTCTGACACCCAGAACTTGTTCTTGATCAAAACACTCATCCCTGCAAGGCCTCTGAATAAAACATATAATTGGAAGATAAGACAAAGCAAAAGAATTAATATTAGTTGAGAAACAGCCCCCAAGCTCTGAACTGCAATGTGGAATACCAGCATGCCGGTGTGAACCAGGTGTGTGTCTGTGTGTGTCCACAGTGAACAGATGAGGACTTTTGCCCAAGTGTGGTCATTGTAAATGAGCAAAACCCAAACAGGACTGCACATACTCCCATTCCAAACCTTAGTCTAAGATGTAGAAAGAGCAAGATCAAGGACTGTAGGTCATCGAGAACAGCAGTAGGAAGCTTCCTGCTGTCTTAGCACTGTGCCTGGTGAAAGGACAAAAGGACAATCTCAATGTCCCTCAGCCATCCCTGGGCCAGGGGAAAATCACCTTGGAGTTGTCCTAAAGACTTCTATGGGAGAAGAGATTGTATTGTCTGATGTTCCCTTACTGTTTTTCCAATATGTCCCTACTTTTTTTGGTCCAGCTGAGTTTATTAAACTTGGTCTGCTTCTGAGGTTGGTGTCTTTTCCATCATGGGAAGGGTTAAAACTACTATATTCTCTTTATTTCTTTTTCTTACTTTTCCCTGGAGCTCCTACTCTTACCACATGATCAAAAATTGGATTTTAAGCTGATTCCACTCCTCAGTGAATTTCATTTCTGAGATTTTTCTTTCAAAGCCCCAATAACAGTTGTCGGTTCACATGACAAATTCAGAAGGCTTTTCACCCATCACTGGGATACTCTCTGCTTCTCAGCAAACCCGGTTCTTGGAGCCAAAGTATTGCAGACGTGGATCTTTGTATTTCCTACCAACTCTTTGTGTGCATGGTAATTCCATCGAATTCTATTTCTATTTCCACCCAGGTTTATGACTTGTACTCAATATAATAAGGTCCCCATCCCTCTTTGTTTGTTCATATTTAACTCTGCCACACTCTAGGTTTCTCAAGTGGACAATTATAATTGAAGATTTAGCTAATGGTGTCTGAGGGGGCAGATCAGGAAAGAAAGTGGCAGACCCTGGATGGTGTGTGTGTTGTTTGTGTGTGTGTGTGTGTGTATGTGTATGTGTGGTCTTTTGTTTTGGCTTCACTTCAACTCTCCTTACACACAAAATTCTGACGACCATGATTTATATTATGAATAAATTAAGAGCACATGGTTGGAATGATTCAAATTGGCTGAAAAAAATCCACTGGAGTTCCCTGAGGTGAATCTGGCGGGGTTGCTTCTGACCAAATACAGTAAAACTGTCCAGAGCAAGGTAAAGAATGAGAAAATCTAGGGCAATCAACTAGGTAGTAACTTTCAGCGCTTGACATTAGAATTCCAAAACCAAAACAGAACAAAATAAAAAATAAACTTACACAATACATCTGTGCTTGTTTTGTGGTGAGCTTCATCCTGTCAGTGGAGAACTTTACATTTCTTTTAGTATTTTGACTGGAATGCCAGTTTCAGCTGTGCTGGCAGTTGGAGGCTTAAACTAGTGGTTCTATGTGTAGTTTGTGGGCGAGCAGCATCACCTAGATATTTGTTGGCAATACACGTTCTTGGGCCCATCCTTGACCTACTGAATCAGAACCTTTGAGGGTGCAGCCCAGCAGTCTGTGTTTAAGCTCTCAGAGTAATTCTGATGTATGCTGAAGTTTGGGAACCATTGCCCTAAATATAATCTCTGCCAATATGTGAATCCCCTGAGTTTAGGTTTTGATGACATTAGGTCCCAGTTCTGCCATTCACTTCCATTGTATCCCCTCTGATTCTGGAGAGAGAAATGTTGGCACCAAGGATCATGCAGGGCAAGGAATATACAGCATGACTAGCTGGGACTTTGGCTGCAAACCTCAGGGTCTCTTTCCATCATCCTCACATGGTCAGAGTCCCAAGAGAGTGGGAGGGATGGCCAAGCTCTCTTCAGAGGCAATAGCCTGAGCCCTCTTGCCACTCTCATCAGAGGGAAAAAAAATTCAAATATTTACCCCCACTAGCTTATAACACTGCAGAGAATTTCATCATCCTGCCCTGCAAAATGTCCTGGGATGTGACTAATACTAGAGCTGCATTTCCAGTCCTTCAGTGACAGGGAAAAGAGAACCGAGAGCATGACTCCCCTAGAGCAGTGATTCTCTGGCTTTGATTTGCACAGAAAACCATGGGCTCACTTAACATACACATATTCATGTCTGAGAGGTTCTGATGCAGATGGTCTAAGGTGTAGAGCCCAGAAATAAGCATTTTAATAACAAATGCAAGAGATCCTAATTTAGTTGTTTCTATAAAAAGTTTATACCCCAATTACCCCAATTGGATTAATTCACATTGTATGCCTATATCAAAACCTCACATGTACCTATAAAGGTGTACAACTGTTGATACCCATAATAATTAAAAAGAAAAAAGTTTAGAGAACTATTACCTTACACATTAGCAGATACAATACTTTTAGCCTGTGATTTACACCCATTTTCTAGCTTCCTCAGATGGAGATGTTAGAGCCTTTTCTCAGCAAAAAATATGGACAGATAGCTTTTAATGATAGTATTCCCACATGTTCATACAGCACTTGCACACCTTTAAAAGTCCTTTCACATCCACCATCTCAAAATAACAAGGGCAAAAAATGGCACTGCTTTAAGAATGTTGCTGCTTTGATTCGAGCAGTTACTTAAAAGAAGTTTAAGAACATATATTTGTGGCCATCTACAATGTGTAGGGACTAATGCTGTGGATGAAATCAGGCACTATGAAGCAAGCTTCCAAGGGCAATTCAAAGGAAGATATCTTTATTCTTTAGTAAGAATTAAGGTGATTTTTAATGCAACTGCACTAGAGTCTCAGCTGTATTCAAGGCGGTGGTTTACAATATTGGATTATGTACTTTTTCCATACTTGGAAAAACTTGCAGTGCAATTTTCGCAGCATACTGCCAAATAAATACTAAGTACATCTATTAGGAAGACATACTTTTGGCAATTGAAACAGAGACATAAAAATCAACCATGAATTCTCTTTATTTAGGAGTGGAGGGAGACCTCTGAAGGACATCTTTGCATTTTGTAATTATAAAGGATCAGGACATCCCCTCAGGAATTTCCTATGGGCTGTAGCCAGGACAGTTGCTTTTGTCAGAGAAGAGTGCTAACGCAGCCAAGTTGCAGGTCTGAGTCCCATGTGAGAAAAAGACTGGTCTCTGGTCACAGACCCTGGAGTCTAGCCAGCTGCTGTGCAAACATGTGCCATTGATCAGGAAAGGTTTTCAGAAAAATTGAGGAGCTAGTCATACTCCCATACAAAAAATCAGAGCTTCCTTCCTACTGGTACCTAAAGCTAGGACTTCATCTCTGTTGTCTGTATCATTTAATTGGATTTGTAAGTACCTACCATATCGACACCATCATCTTCTTTCTGTACCCAACATTTTAACCATGAAACACACATTGGGGGAATCTAAGACAGATCGTCTCAAATGCTAAGTAGATAACACTATGTAGAATGATACTTATGATTAATTCTGACATTTTTTATCTGAGTACCTCTATTTTATAGGCAAATTACCTATTTGCAGTTTTCTTAAGGACTTCTTAACAATTGCTAAATGGATATATGATATGACATATGACATTGCTATAACTTCACTTTGGTTCTGCTTAAGTTTTTTTCTCATGTGATTTAGGTTATGGATAAGTATGCACTGATTCTAACTTGGAAAGTTCATCTTTAATAAAATGACTACTAGAAGATTATACATAGTTTTATAGTGTGTGGAATGTACAGTAAGTGTGTATTACAGAAATACAAACATACATTAAACACACATGATCATATCAATGTCCAATTTCTCCAAAGAGAAAAAGACAAAACTAAAAACCTAAGGAAGGTCTACTTTTCTTAGCTCTTGCTTATATTCTGTTCTGACTTTTCTCCTTTCAAACAACAATGAGGGTTTGAAAAAAAAAAAGGTAAAAATCTTTGTTCCAAGAGGAACTGTGTTAAAGTAAGCTTTAAGGCTTGAGCCAAAGGCCTTTTCCCATGGGCTTCTATAGCAAAACAAAAATTGAAACACAAGTCCATAGATAACAAGCTGTGACTGTCCCTGGGGCGAGCTTCTCAGACCAAAGCTGAGTGATATTTCACCACCACTGGTGAAGGTTAATGCTTCTGGCCCAGGTTCAAGGAACAGTGAGGGGCCTGAGGATGGCTATGCTCTCCACTCTACATGTTCTGTAAGCACCACTCAATAGTTTGAAGCATGAGAGAGTTATGTACTTGAATAGAAACTCTCAATTAATGTTATTCACTTGGCAAGTTTCATCAAAGGTTCTACATTTTGATAGCACATTTCAGTTGTCCTTACTAATAGTCTGCATCAAAATTCCACCTTTACAATAAGATGAGCCACAAAAAATACAGGAATACCAAAAGAGAGATTTTACATTTTAACCTCTGACTGTACCATTATTAGTAGTTGTATCAGACACGCTTATGCACCCTTCCAAGCCTCTCAGCCACAGCTGGGCTCAACTACAGGGCCCAGCCCCGAGTGGGCTCCACCAGCCTCACATGGGTGCAGTCTCTTGGGAGCATCTCATGGCATGGCATCCCCTCGAGTCCTGTCTCTCTCTTCACTGCTCCCAAGGCTTCCCTATTGCTGTGGATAGGGAAGCCCCACTGAACCACACTTCGTACCCAGTATGCACAACTCAAAAGTGGGATGAATTTTTAACCAGTGGGAAATGGGAGATAGTGGAAAATTATTCACCCTCCTCCCTTCCCAACCCACAGGGAAGGTCCCAAGACACCCAAGTTATGGCTCCTGGATCAGGTGATCTGCCCAGCTTGTTTAGACATCTTCCTACTGGTCTCTCTCATTCCTGCTTCACCACCCTTTTATCTCACTTCTGTTCCCTGAGTTTGCACTCTCTAATAAAGTAACAGCACTTAAGCCTGCTTTCTAGGTAATCCAGGCTAAGTAATTATGTGTTGGTGTGCACAGTTCCAGTAGAATTTCAAAATGACATGAGACAATATTTTACAATATAACATTTAGCATTTATTAACTATGTGACTACATCTAATGTATATAAAACATTTTAACCCCAAATTAAACAAGCATTTTGGTATTGATGACTTTCCCATACTCAGTTTTAAAAGCGGTTCTATCCTATATGTAAACTTCACTTGCTTTTGTATAATAAAGGTTCATGTAAATTAGAGCAAGAAAAGAGGATAAAATAGCATTTAAAATGCATGTTATAAATTTATGTTCCCTATGTTTTTCATCTAACTCAAGGAGTTGAATTCATTTGTGATAAAAGCAAGATAACAATTGATGTTAAATTTAACAATAAGTGGGGATTCTGTTCAAGTAGCTTTGAGAAATTTTGAGTTAAGCAATTTTTTTCTTTATTGTACTACTTACAGTCTTTGATATATACAACTACCACAAGATTATTTATTGATATGTGTCAATATATCAATGTATTATGTGCAGAAATAAAAGAAATTCATGTTATTTATCTAGCTTTCAGCCCACAGAAGGGAGATCAACATCCATCCAATGATTGTGTGATTGAATGTAAACTTGTAAATACAAGTAATGCTACAATGGGGAACTATAAGGTGCATAAGAATTTGTAATAAAATTCCAGTGAGGATTGTGACTATCTAAGGATGATAAAGCATATAATATTTGAAAACACAATTTGATTGTCAATCATTTTTCAGGGGAACATTTTTTAGGGGGACATACTGGTTTAGAAATAAGCCCAAATTTGTAATTGAGGTTCAAACAATATCCAAAGTTTCGTTCTTGAGGATGATTCTTAACCTCTCTGTCTCCTCTTCTGAAAATGAGTGAGCTTCCTGATCATCAGTGACTTTGTTAGCTATCTATTGTATGATTGAATAATTCTAATGAAATTATTTAGAGATTTGAGTATGTTGTTTATGATTTCTCCAGGAGCCAAATGCTGATCCTTCTCTCTTTGCTCCTAGTCTAATTGCTAATTATCCCCTCCATTTGAATAATACTATGGGAAATGGAAGCCATGAAATCTGCATTAGGAAATTTTGCTACTCATTGATAGCTCTTGCCAGAAGGGAGATTAAAGCTATTATATTCCTCAGCCTAAAGAGAAGGCATAATCCAACAAAAGGCATCCTCTTTGCTCAGAGTAAGATTCAATGTCAAAAAAATGTTTGAGATGAAGAATTTGTCCATGTTTTGAGCACTATGGACAGCAATTGTTTTGAATTTTATATAGAGAGAAACTTCTGTATGTAATGTACTTGTAGCTAAAATAACCTCAAAATATTAAAACAGATTTTTAAAAATCAGTTAAAATTGACATAGATTTTTATTTTAAATGCCATTTCCCATCTAATTCCTATTTTCAAAAGCCCCTAGACTTCTGTTTTTCATTCTTTTCCTTAAAAAAACCTTCACTGTATGCCATGTATGTCTACTACATATTGGGTAATATATATTTAATAAGATCTATTTCCTTACGTGTGGCATTTGGAAAGCTCTAGCCACAATTTGCCATTTGTATCACACACATCTGGTGCTATTTTGACCTGGCAATTACATACACTTCCTTCTTTAATTTCTTGGGAAAAAATAATAATGAGACAAATTGGGGTATGTTCAAATTAACTTTCAAGTTTTTCCCAGTTGAGTGAACTGAGCAAGAACTCCTACAAGCATTTCCCTCTTAGAGCTACATAAAACTTTCTCATCCATTTTTCATAGTCAAGAAATGTCCTTTTAAATGTCCAAAGTCAAGTTCATTGGTTAAATTCTAACATTAGTTCAATAAGCCACTCTACAATGGGGCTAGATATATTTCTCCTTGAATATTACATGTCAGAAGACCTATCATTTAACCCCAACTCGACTGTACACAAATTTTGGAACTTTTTTCAATTCCTTCAATTACTATCAGTTTCTGTGTGTATTTTTACATGAAAATAATATTATCTGTTCTGCAGATATTACAAGATTACTTTAAGAATCAAATGAAACAGTATATGTGAAAATGTTTTGAAATATAAAAAGAATTTTACAAATATGAGATATTGTTTTTGTTGATCTCTAAAGATTCATTTCATTAAAACTAAATGTCTAAATGTCTAGAAATGAATATGATCTTATTAAATACGATGAAATACATGAAACTTGTATAATTTGGTGTTTTTCAATTATAAAAGCTGACCATCAAACACACAAATCAATTCAGGATATACTACAAATTAAGTACAATGTACCATAAGCAAGAAATATAATAGCTGCTTAGAGAAGTGAATAATCAGCATTAACTGTAATAATCAGAGACAGCTTCACAGAGTTATGCTGGGCCATGCGAAATCAATAGTATTTGAGTAATTGGACAAGATTTGAATAAATGGGAGCAAAAGGGCAAGGCAGAGGGATAATATTCAGCAGAGGCAACAGCAGGACCAAAAAGCTGAAATGTCAAAATGACTGAACCACTTCGCAGGTGACATGGACAGACTCTATTAAAACTGTCTCATTCTTTTCCTTGCACAAATTTGAGTCCCTGAATTCTTCTACCCAAAGGAATATGTGGAAGAATTCAGGACCAACACATCATTAAGGGACACTTTGTTCTCAAGCACCTAAGACCTCCTGTCTCTCATTGCTCTTCTACCAAAAGCAGCATGAGGCCATTTTTGGCAGCCTGTCAACATGCAGCTTGTTGCCACACTAATTAATGTGTCTATGGCTAGAAAAGCAATGATAAAAATGACAATCAGATGTTTCAAATTTAATATCTGATAGTCACTTCCTCAAATACAAACTTCAGAATTTATAAATCAAGAGAAAAATGTGTTCATTTTTTCAAATCAAGTACAATATTGTGACTCTGATTTACCTGATTTGTACAGCCCTAGTTATGATTGGCCAGAGCAACTCTGGCATAAAAAGGGATCAAGGACAGAAAAAAAAGAGGAAACAGAGAATGTATTGTCATGGTGATGTTTATGATTATCATAAAACTGGAGACAACCACGGAATCAAGTCTTGCCCACAAAATTTGTCATGGCTATTAGAAACCTGGAAAGAATATGCACATGGCATGCTGAAGTACCTCTGTAGTATGCTCTTGGGATCCTTTTCCCCAGTGGAGGAAAACTCACCAACGCTGCTCCCTCTCCCTCAAAGGAGTTCCATGATTCTTCATTAGGAAGTCTCACCCCTGCAGGATGACTCACAAAGTAGTTGTGATGATATTGAATTACTTTTGTACCGCCTCTCTCTGTCTCCCTGCTGCTTTTAAGCTACAACTGAATTACTTCTTACTAAGCAAAGATGTCATCTTGAACTAATTTTACTCTCATAATCCCTCTATCTCAGCACCCACTGGTATGTTCATGCAACAAAAGTACTTGGTACTCATGATGTTCCAAGTGCTTTTTAGGGGACTTATGATGATATAATACCTGATATTGGAAATAATTTATTGAGGTTGCTGTGCACTTTGAATATTATTTCATTTGTCACTATGTAAAGGCACCTTGTTTTATTGTTTGCCACTTTATTAACTTTTGAAGCACTAAATTTTGTTTAATGGCTCCATTTTACTGATAGCATTGATATCAGGAAGATCTACCAAGTTCCTCTACATGAACCTCGTGCCATTTCAAGTTTGGCATGGAATCGCTGAAGATAGGTATGGAGGTAGAAGATGAAGGACCTAGTAGCTGCTACCTACCATGCTGCCTTCCTTCTTCACGTCTTGCTGTTGGCATAACTGAAGACAGAAAGTTGAGGACCCATATCAGGCTTTCTAGTGACTCATAACCACTACACCTGACTCATGGATTTGACATCAGCACTAGCTCCTTCTCAGAGACAAACAGGAGGCTTCAGTGAATGAATCGAATAGTTTCCTAACACAAAGAGATTTTGCCTTTGAATGCAGTGGAGACAAATTTTCAAAATATAGTATTAAAATATTAAATCTTCATTAAATCCAACTTATCCTTATAATAAAGTATAACCCCATGGAAGAACACTACTGTAAGAAGGAAATTATTGTTTCAATTTCACAGGTATTTTCCTGAGCTGGATGAGAATTGGTTGAATCTCAGTCAAGCCATGAGCATTACAGCAATTTCACTCTTTTATGCCTATGTACATACTGTTTTCTTTCCTAGAAGTACCACTTCTCTCATCTGGGAAAGCTCAGCATAGAGGTTATTTTCTGGGTGAAGTTTCTCCTGACCTTCCTAAGGCAGAGAATAATGCTCTCTCTTCTGTTCCTATATTACAGACTTTTACTGGAACACTGTGTATTTGTCTTAATGTTCATTTCAAATCAGTTCTAAACTCCTGAGAACAAAGACATCTTTATGTTTGTTTCCTTAGTGTCAGGCTAATAGCAGGGATTCAGCACTTGTTTGTGAAATAACCATTGTCATGGTCAGATGAAGTAAGTGTCTAACATTAAATGGACAAGGGACAGGAACTCGTAACTGTTTGTCCATGTCCCTAGTGACTGCCCCAGCTGTGAAAAGGTGAGAGTAACCAACACTATTTATACCATTATGTTGCTAATGTCAATTCTGGATAAAATGGATGTCAAGGGTAGCCTTAAAATGTAAAGATATCCATTCATTCAGGTAGGCATTCAGTAAACATTAACTGATTAATCACTACATGCCATAAAAGGCAAGATAAATGACACCGTCCCTGCTCTCAAGGAGACAAGAAAATAAATCATTAGGATATAGGGTACTAAGTGTTGAGCACCGGGACAAGAGAAACATCTCATCCAGACCAGGTAAGTCAGGAGGGATTCTCTGAGGGGTTATGCCCTATGCTATTGAAAGATGGGTAGGCCTTCAATGTGAAGAAAGTACAGCGAGCGTCCCAAGTAAATGGAAAAGCCATATGAATGCTCAGTGTTAGAATATTCTTCTGTGGTCCTGGAAGTAGTTTGATGTAGCTGGATTTGATATAACTGTCTTTTCTACTGAGGAGTAAAGACAGAACAGGGAAAATAGCTTTCCCTGGTTACAAGCTAGTGGGGGGAAAGTATAAATGCACGTAAATGAGCCTCATGTCTTTGAAGGCACTAATTTAGTGGGCTCTAACTGCATACTCCAGCTAGGTTCTTATTGGGCAGTTTTGCCCAAATCATAGAGTCTGGGATAGGCAGTCAAATTGTATATACCTTGGGGATTTTTCTTTTAAGATTTAGGACAATTATACTAATCCTATTTATTAACACTTTTAAAATTTAAAAGTTAATTACATTAACAATCCACAAGGCAGATAGAGTAAATATTTTTATATAGATGTTAAAAATTAATATTTTAAAACTTTCTTTAAGTCTAGAAAAAAGACAACTGACTTTAACATATCAGTATTATCAGTTTGGAGAAAAACACATTTTGGTAAAACAGATTATATATTATAGTTCTTGAGTACTTTATATTGACCAGATGTGGCTGTAGTCTAATAGAGTTTTATCTTCATGGGTGAGTGATTTGATTTAGAACAAAATTAAAGTGTCCATAAGAAACTTCAATAGTAATGTCCTGGACTGAACTTAATCTAAATTCAACTTTGTATGAGAAATGCTGTATTTCTGCTAACTCTAATTCCAATCTTTGTCTTTGAATTCCTAAATCAGCATTACCTATCTCGAGAGTACAGCTGTCACTTTACTAAATCCATATCCAGGAGACCTACTTATTTCTCTGAGAAAATCACACAGGAATAGTCTTATTTCCAAAACAATACCCACAGAGAAAATACAGAATTTCCAAGGGATATTATAATTGTTCAAAAGGCAGAAAGTGTTATAAATCAGTTCCAGTGGTAGAACAAACCGCCACATTACATATACAAACAGAACCATTTATAATCCATGCTAGGACTTTGAAAAGTCTCAAAACTATATTTGTAAAATTTTAATGGATCATGAAAGCAAAGACAATTGTGTACCTTTATTTATATCAAGTGAATTCAAACATTTAATAATCTCCCGTACCAAAACTCTATACTAGGTTTGCAGTGGTTCAGAGATGAGCCGAGCACAGCCTTAGTGCTCAAAGGCCCTTCTGTAAGAGCTGGTGACATCTCCGTCACTGAATGTCTCTTCATTATAAATGTAAAATGCTTATCCACTGAATAAGCTCTCTTTCCCACCCCCATGTCAACATGTAAACAGTTCAAGGCCTTTTGAAAAGACAAAAAGTAAGTAACTGTGATAAACTAGAGTTAAGATATACTGACTAGTTTCTGAAGTTCATTTAGGATGTCATCCAGGAATTTTCTTAACAGGCAAAAAAAGGAAAACAAACAACAAAAAACAAACAACAAAAACAACCAAAACGCAAGGACAACAATAAAAAACCCCCACAGAGTTAACAGGGTTAACAGGACTATCAGTACATAAAGGTTGTTGGAAATAAAAGGGAAAGTACTTTCTTTGTAAATCAGCGACAAATCTGCAATATGCAGTGTTGGGATGCAGGTGAGGGAAGTACACAAAAAAAGGAGAATTTTTTAAATTTAGAGATTTCTAACCGAAAGTCCTACATTGATAAATATATGAGAAAATGTTTTGCAGGAAAAAATGCCATGCATGTCTAGGTTTCAAGATATTTTCAAAATATCAATTCTTACCACCCATTTGAGATCAGTGGGTATCATTTCTGCTATTGGTGAACAAAGGTGCCAATTGCCCTGGGCTATGCAGCTTGTCACGATGTGGACCAGGACTGAAATAGGATTCCTGAGTCTCTGGATTTCTGATATCCAATTCTGCAGACTTTGGCCTTCCATTGGATATTCTGCATGTTAAATCGTTCTCATATCAGTTTATGCCAACTGCTTAAATACCCTGTTAACTCTTCAAGTGTTTTAAGTGTCTAGTGCCGAGGGATCTAAGGTGTCCTCCAGGGCTGGCTAGTACCTACTGTTGTTTGAAGTTAGGTGGTAGTAACAGCACTAAAACTCTCACTTCTATGAATATTTCATATTACAGCACTAGTGTTAATGTCTTATTGAAAGAAGACTTAGTTGCATATAGGCTGAGGACTCCCAAATATATCTTTAGATAGGAAATTAAATTTTCAGTGTTGATAAAGTAAATCAATATTTACACAATATCAATACAGTTTGTTAAAATAAAAACTAAAAGAAAAAGGCAAACAGCTGGAAGGAGGTAGACATGTGTGCATATGTCTACTTCTGTTGGAGTAGAATTTGGTCTGCATCATGCCTCATAACCAGTTTACTTTCCATGAAATTGAATGATTGTTTGGTATTGAATACACACAGCATAGAGAAGTGCTGCATGTTTAGATTTTTTGAAATTAAGGAAAAAAACCTTATACTTAGAAATATGTTTCTTGTTGGCATGACTGAAAAATCTGGAAGTTAATAGAAGATTGAAAATTGAACACAGGAAAATAAGGTTTGGCAGGAAGAAAGAAAAAAGGGAAAGATGAGGTGGTGAGGGAACGTGTGTCATAATAAAAGTACTGTTCACCCAACAACTGTTTATGAAGAAAGTACTGTTCCTGGGAACTGTTTTAGATACTGGACAAAATATTATAGATCTGACATTCTAGTGAGTGGAGAAAAAAAAAACAGGCATAAATTGTATTATGTGTCAGGAGGGGATAAACATTATGGCTATATTGACATTTTAAATAGGATTAGCTTAACATTTTAAATAATTAGATAAAATTAAAGTTTTGAAGATGGCTTAAAATAGAAATTGCCCATGATCAGATATCTATACAGCAGTACATAGTTCATAATAAAAAGGATTGCCACTAGGTGTTCTTTAAAGCATCATGCCCTAGGTCCCAAGAAACAATCTAAAATAGTACTTTATAATAAAACTGCTATCCAGGTAACTCACAGACTTTATAGAGGGATATTTCTTTGTACAATCTTTGAAGTAGTAACTGTAGCCTTCCTCTCTCATCTCCAAATCCTCATGTTCAAAGCCTTTTTACTTTGGGTCTTACTAGCAGGGTTTGATAGCTTTATATTCACTCCACAGAGCCCTGTAGCTCTGTGATAGCTGATTAAAGAATGAACAGGTAAAGGTAATGAAATGACACCACAAAGGGCACCTCACCAAGGGAAGATGACATACAACTCAGCAGACCGTTAAATTGCCTTTCCTGATTTGTTCCAATAATATACATATGCTCTCAGTGCCACATGTTCTACATTGCTAATGTGTATCTGAATCTCATTCAGGTTTACTTTATTTCTTTTTTTAATATTCAACTTTAGGCGGGGTGCAGTGGCTCATGCCTGTAATCCTAGCACTCTGGGAGCCCGAGGCAGGAGGATTGCTTGAGGTCAGGAGTTAGAGACCAGCCTGAAAAAGAGTGAAACCCTGTCTCTACTAAAAAATAGAAAAATCACCCGAGTGTGGTAGCATGTGCCTGTAATCCCAGCTACTCAGGAGGCTGAGGCAGGAGAATCGCTTTGAGCCCAGGAGTTTGAGGTTGCTGTGAGCTAGGCTGACGCCATGTCACTCTAGCCCAGGTGACAGAGTGAGACTCCATCTCAAAGAAAAAAAAAGTTAAAAAAAATAATAATATTCAACTTTTTAAAATTCTCTTCAAGCAAAATAATGTGCTTAGCAGAGTCTTTGGCATGATCACATCCTTTTACACTCTAAACCAAAACTTCTTCCAAATTTACATAGCATTTTACATCTCTAATATTTGGATTGGCAGAAAAAACTGTTACACATTCATGCATTCATTCATTGAATCACTCATTCGGTCATATAACAACATATATAGAGGCTTTTGACTAGCAACGCACTGTGCTAAGTTCTAGGGATCTGGAGATTAAAGACCCATTCTTTCTAAATACAGAAGGAAGATAGGCAAGTGTGCAATTATAACATGTTACTAAGTGCTATTATAGAAATATGCATAGAGTGAAGAGAGGATGGTACTTAACTGACTCAGTATGGGGTGTTGGGCAAGGATTCCTAGAAAAGAAGACACTTGTCTTAAGTCTTGAAGAATAAGTCATAGTCATATGTAAGCAGCAAGGAGGTGGGAAGGGAGAAGAACATTCTAAGAAGGATTCGTGGTTTCCAAAGGAGTTGAAGATGTTTGGCAGGAACCCAGACCCTGAGTGCCAGGTAAGTCATATAGTTATTTCTGAGTCATAAACTCCACTTTTTTGCTTTCATGTCTAGCATCACCTGTTAATGAGTGTATTTACATGGCGCCAAAAGCACAGAAGTAGCAATTGGGGTATAGTCCATGTAGGGGGCAAAAATGAGTTTTCCAGAAGAGGGCTGGGTTATGGGCTTCCCAACAGGGAGCCAAGCCAGCAACTATTGCTGACAGTACGAGCCTTTTGATATATTCCCATTGTGTAGCTTGGTGGGGGAGGTCTGGTGGTTCACAAGGCCCTTTAACCAGTATTCCTACGTGGGCTAAGACGAGGTGAAAAGCTCGATGTGTCAGATCAGCTCTCCGTTACTCAAAGACAACTGAGGCCCCAGAGTCCACTGTTACCTCCATGTAGGAAGACAACCCCATGATCATCCTCCTAGCATTACTCCTTCCATGTTGGAAGTCTCCAGTATTGACATGAGTGCAAGGTGGGATGGATACTCACCCTGAGGAGGCAAGTGATTCTTTGGGATGGATGCTATGTCTGCAAATTCTGAGAATCTGTGGACAAAATGGATTGCCATGATATAAGCCCAGCTCTTAGAGGGGCAGTAGGTGGTCTCAGGCAATATTACTCAGTGCACAAAGTCCCTGTGCAACCCACTGAATGTCTTAGTACCTTTGCAGCTCATTACTAGAGCATTTATAAATTCCTTGCATGCCCCACACACCATACAGAGTCAGAGTGCTGTTTTGGGCTTGCTGTTTACTCAAATCCCACTCCACTGCTATGTGGTTTCCCTGCACTGTATTATAAGTGGCCACTAACACTTGCAGAATTTCTCCAGTAACACAGGAAGTGTGATGATAGTCAAGCACCCCACTCCCAGGGTGATGTGGAGAGGGGTTAAGGAAGGAGTGCATTTGTTTTTCTGGATTCCCATACTATATGTACAGATGATTCCATCTAAAGAGAAAGGGAAGGCAAGTGCACTCATTTCTGTCTCTTACCTTGCTGCCTCCCTTCTATTGTCTTTTAAAGAAACAGGGGGAAGCTTTCTACTTCCTCTTTCTGTCTAGCTGGGCCTTTGCTTAGATAAAACTCCATGACCAAGTCCTCCAGGTCCACCTTGTTACATGAAATGAAGAGCTTTGAAATTTGGAAATCTCTTTTCTAATTCTACAAAGCTTGGGTCTTTTAAAGACTATTGTCGTGCTACATTTGGTGGTAACTGTCCCATGGATACTTGTTGGCACTTTCCCTGGGGAAATGCACATCGTGGCTCACTGTTGCAGGTAGAAGGTAATGAAAACAGGATATACAGAGAAAACAACAAATTAGTTTAATATTTGCAAAATATTATCCCTGTATCACGGGGAAAGAAAGAGGCCTAAAAGATTCAAATGTATGATCACTGAACAGGTAAATGAAAAGAAGCTTAGATATGCAGGTTTATAGCTATCCCCAGGCTTGCTTGGTCAGACAGTCTGATGAGATCTTGAGCAAGGATATTTCAGTGGTGTGGGGAAAAGCCAAGTATCACAAAACTTTGGGAATTAATTATCTGTAGGTAAGGAAAGGGCTCTCTTCAAGGTGTGTATAAGTAATTACCCTGTCACTGCAGGTGTGAAGGTTAGGCAGTAGAAAGCGTGAGGGGGGTGCATAAGTTCAGCTGGGTTCAGGGAAAGCACTGATCTAACCTCAACAAAGAGAAATAGCTGGGTAAGTCATAGGCTTTCTGACAGAAAGGGATAAGCCTTCTTAGATGTAAAGGAATCATCTGAAATAAACAAAGAAAACAACTCCACATATTAGACCACACTGAACTATCTGAATAATTTTCACTACTCCACAATCTGGAATTTCTTTCAAATGCTTAATAGTTTCTTCCTGTGTCTCCAACAGTCTGGGACTATTTGAGTTCGATGAGGAGTCAAGGAGTCAAATGCTCACTGTTGTAGGTCAGGTGCATGTGGGACACTAGCAGGCCCTGGGAAAATGGAGTATAATGAGGAAAAGAGAATACCGCTATTGTCAAAATTAATAAATTTTGTCTGTAAGAGTGAGGACTTTTGAAATCAAAGGTACTGAATTCATTATAATGCCTCATAGCTTGAAGAGCTCAGAACGTACATTGATAGAGTGTTTGCAATGATCTTAATTCATGTTATAAAATAACAATTAAGGGAAAATAAACATTTTAAAATATAGAAGCTATTTTTGCTCAAACAATATAGAAGAGATGCAGGCAAAGTAAAAGACATACAGAGGATATCTTACAAACACTTCTGCTAGAATGACTATGTGTGTTCTACAAAACTTTCATACATATTTACTTGTAATAAACCTGTAGGGGTCTCGTTGCTACCTTCAGAGTTCTTCAAACTGGGACAACTGGGAGGAAGTTTGCCTCTCAGTCCTCCCTCCTTCCTTAAGCATGAAGGTTTTTCTTTTCTTTTTTCCTTTTTGAAGGGGAGATTGCCCTATTTGGCCCTTTGCTCCTACTTTTGATCGAGGTATTTTTCCTTACCCTAAACCACCCTGACCAGCAAGAGTCAGACATCCAGGGAGTTCCTCAGGCTAAGCCCAGAGGAAAGAGCCAACAGGGCCAGGGTCACTCAACTATTGTCTTGAAGTGGGGAAAGGAAATTGGGGGCTTGGGGTGTGTGGAACCAAACACAGGTGATAATATCTCAACACATTATTCTGCCATGCTATGGTTTGTGCAGTGTTTATATACAACAGGAAAGACAGGGATGAGAAAGGCCTTAAATAAAAGATACCCATAAGAGATCAAAGAAGGAGATAATAAAATGATACCATAGCACAGACAATGATTACAAATATTTCTCTCCCCTCTAACTTTTTGCTATGTCATGCCTGATGTCTCTCCTGTAGGTTGTGTAATTGGGGCTGATATCACTTGTCCTTTGTACCATCACGTGCATACACAGAATGCCAAATTAGGTCTATACATATTGCCAATAGAAATGAGAAAAAAAAACACCTTAGAAAACACAGTGATACATGCTTTTTTTGGTTTGTTTTTGCCTTTTTTTGTTTTTTTTTTTTGGTGAATGGAGTCATTTGGATCTGCCCACACTTTGGCGGGTTAGCTTATTTTTGGTGCCGCATGAGTCAGTGAAGATGAGAATAATAATTTGTTTGAGTGGATATGATAATGTGTTATAACGCATTGCCTTGGAAGCAAGGTGGCTGTCTATGTACGAGAGTACACCATTATGACAGAACAGCGTGGACATTTATGGACTCCAGGAGGAATTTGTATGTTTGGATAGATGAAGTGAGAGGAAATCTCTTTTAGGTTTCTGTTCCAAGGACTATATGGGGTGGGGGAAGAGGACAGAGGGGAGAGAGGGGAGGAGAAGACAGGCCAGAGGAGGGAGAAAGAGGGTAAGGAGAAGGTCCTGACAGTGCTATTGTAGAGGGAGTGTGATGAGAATCAAGGCTGGAGATCCTCAGCCTCTGCGCCAGTAGTCGGTGTGAGGGGAGATTCCAGCCCTGGCCACCTAACAGCTGAGCTCCCTGCCAGCAGCCAGAGTCAACAGCGTGATGTGCAATAAAAGATCCAGAAAGGCTGAGGGCCAAGCAGGAGGATGCAGAGGCCTGAGAGCTTTAAAAGACACGGAAAATCCTGACAATCTTACAGCTGAGAAATATCATAAATCTGAATAGAAAAATCTCAGGAAAAGATCCAAGCCAAAGAGGCAACCTACCTCATTGTAAAACTTAAAAGATGATGGAATAAAGATCTCTATTTAGAAAGGAAAACAATTCTTTGAAAAGGAAAAAAAAAAAAAAAAAAAAAAACTTTCCCTCCGGAAGGCAGAGAAACAGGTTTCATTTTTGATTTTTTTTTAATCTTCTTTTTCTCTCTCCCTGTGCATATTTTCCTCTGTCAGCATCTGGCCTCACATAAAACAGCTGCTCACATGAAACTTTTGGGTTGTAAATCTTCTTACTGAGGACCCTGAAGCTCTAGGTAACATGGATACTATCTAGTACTAGATCACCAAAAACAATCACACCCTACTTACTCGGTCACATGATGGCCCTGGTTATCTGGAGATGCCTTTCTGCAGGCTTTCTGAGAGGTTTTCTGAATATTCACAAGTCCCTTCCCCTCGGTTTGGTTTAATACTGAGAAGTAGGTAGAAAAACCACCTTTGAGAACTGGTATGTGTTGATCTTCAGATTTTCATACCTTCAAAATGTCCCTGCTGTATTTTCCATTGAACAATCACAATTATAACCTACCAGTGTCAGCCTAACCATGATGGATGAAGCCAGCTATCCGTTGCTCTGCACATGCTGAGGATTTAAAACCTGAGCAGCAGATGGAGTTCTGGATGCTTCCAAAATCCTCTTTCTGTTTGTCTCCACAGCTCCTGCTTCCAGCCTTGGCTTCTTGCCCCCTTCCTCTTCTTGGATTTTTATCTTGGATTTTTATTTTTCTGTAACCTAGTTTGGAATACATGATCATGTTACTATATTCTTGGACTTCCTGGTCAGATCTTGGTACTTCACACTCTTGGAGTTTCTAACAACTTTGGATTAAAGATATTTCCTCTGCTGGTCAAGCCAGATGGAACCTGCAGCTTTGCCAGAGAAGAGGGATTAAGAAAGATTTAAACCAAGTAGTACCAATTCCACTAAACACATCTACTTTTGATAAGAGCACATGAGAGGCTAATGAGAAAAATAGGATAAATGAAATCTATTTTATTCGATAATAAAGGTAGAATTTTATTTTCCTGATAGATAAAATACTTCTTATAATACCTTCCTAATAATGAAATATGTATTCTTTCCTCCTCTCCGACAAGAGAGACACATTAGAACAAATGCAAGTAGTTGTAATCTCCTTCTCTAGAGCAGTAAGTTTAGTTTATATTTAGTTTATTTAGTTTATATTATACATGGTCCTCTTCTCCCTGTGTCTCCTCACATCATCCTCTCTCTATGTGTGTCCAATTTTTTCTTTTTTAGGAAAATACCAGTCATATTGGATTAGGGTCCACTCTGATGATCTCATTTTAACTTGATCACCTCCGTAAAGACCCAATGTCCAAATAAGATTACATTCTGAAGTATTAGGGTTAGAACTTCAACATATATATTTTGGGGGGACACAAATCATCTAATACCAATAGTTCTTTGTATGTATTCACTTATTGAATCAATAATTTATTGAGAGCCTGCTATGCAATAGGTACCAAGTTAGCTGCTGGGGATACAATGGTGAAAATATACAAATGTGGTGTTTGAAACCATGCAGCATGTGCTCTAGTGGAAGAGACAAACATTAATTAGAAAATGCCACAAACAAATGTAAAATTCTTATCAAAAGCACTGTGATGGAGAGAAGAGACTAAAGTAGGGAAATTTTACATTATCAGAAAATTCAGGGGAGGTTTCCTTGAGAAAGTGGATTGAATTGAGATCTGGAGGATACCTATGAGTGAGTATTTTTCAGATTAAATGATGGCATGTGTAAATACTTTGTGATGGTTTGGAATAGTTGGGTACAGAAGACTAAATCTAAGCCAGTGTATATGGAGGAGAATGAAGATGATGATGGTGTGAGATAATGTTAAAGATGGGGAGGGGGGCAGGCAGACCACATGAATCCTTGTATGTCCCTTTATTCTAATGAAGGAACTTAAACATAATTAGTTGTCATTTTAAAAAGATTTCTCTGACTTCAATGGAGACAAGTATAAAGCATGCAAGAACACCTGGGGCAAGGTCACGGTACTAACCCAGGTGGCACTCATTCTGGCCAGGGCTAGATTGAAGGCAGTAGAGATGGACAGAAGGAGATATTTAAGAAATAAAATTGACAGGACTTGATACTGGATTAGAAAGAAAGATAAGGTACAATAAGATAGTATATAGACAGATGGTGGTGCCCTTTGGACTAAACTTTATGAAGGTGATCAGTGAATTTAGGGGTTGCTTTGTTGATGAAGTGATAGATGTGGGAGTCAAATTGGAGTGGTTGAAGAAAAAATGGGTTATGTGGAAATGGAGAAAGTGGTGAGTATAGACAACTCTTCTAGGAAGGGTGTTTGTGATGGGGAAAAGGGGAATATGGGGTCAAGGAAAGGTTTTGATTTTGCTTAATTTTATTTTTCAGTAGGAGAATGTCTAAAAACTTGAAAAAAGGATCAAGTTGGGAGTGGGTACTGAATATTCCATAGAAGGAAGGGAAACTATTAGCGTGGATAAAAAAGTAGTAGCAGTAGATATGTAAGCCCACACAGAGGCATCGGTCTTATGTAGCTGGAGGGAAATGTTCTCAATTGCAATAGGAAGAGAGGAAGTAGAATAGGTGTTGATATAGGTATATTATATGTTTAAAAGACAAGGGAGTGCCCATCAAACTGCTTATTTTTCTCAGTAAAATAGGTGGTGTGATTATTTGCTAAGAGAAAGAGAGGTGAAGAGGGGCTAGATATTTGAGGAAAGTGAAATCAGTTTAAATAGTTGTTATGAAAAGGAAAAAGTTGACTAGAGAAACTAAAGTAATTGAAAAGTACTGAAAGTCCATTTGAGATTAGTCATTATTAATTTATAGAAAATATATCTGCTCTGTTTCGTAAGGGTAAGGATGAGACCATCTTAAAAATGTTTGCTTTATAGCTACAGAGATAAAATGAATTAGAAAATACCAGCTCTACCATTTATTCTAGGCTCAAACAGCATAAACTAGTTTGTTTATACTTCCCTATAGACTTAGTATATTTCCCTAGGCAAAAATGGTAACTCATTCAATTTGAAAATGAATTTTGAATGTTCAAAATCCTCTTAAGGAATTTATTTATAGTACATTGATATAAATATATGTTTATTATGTTTTTGCTATTTGGTAAAATGTCTTTATTCGACCATATATTTACATGAGTTTAAATTCACTGGTTCTAATAACATATATGAATTTGAGCCAACAAAATGCTTTGTTCTGGTCAGTATGACCACTCTTTCAATTACGTATTTCTATATGTTAGAGTTGATTTGATTTGGAAACCTGATTTATTAAAGATTAAATTACTACTAAATCCACAGCTAGACATTTGACAAAATTTATAGCTCTAGTAGACATAAAATCGCAGCATAAAGGAAACTAAGAGAAACTGAACAAAATGTCATGCAAATGAGTTAAGATGCTTTAAAATTGATATTCATTATTCATTTTCGATAGGTAATCAGTTAAATTGGCATGCCACCTTTTACTTTTGAACATATTAATTTGACAATGTTCAGCTCCATCTACAAAATAAAAGTAAGATAATATAACATTTGGTCAATTTGTTTTTTTATTATACTATCTGTATGCAGTTTATTCTTTTCAGAAAACACATGCTTGAGCACATACAATATTTTAATTATATAGCAAAATGAAAGATTGAAAAAATAACCATGTTATAAACAATTTTCTTTTATATTATTGATTTTTGTATAGTTGATTTTTACATTTTAAAGTTAGCCAACTTGAATTCATTAAAGCTAAAATTTTAAGAAATTGATCATGTTTTTAATAAAGAGAAATTGCATTTAAACTGTGTTTATTATTCTTAAAGGCAATGTCCCTTCTGGGAGATTTATTTTCCAATGCCAATTAGATTGAAGGTATTTAACAAATATTTGTTCACTAAATCAGTTTTTTGAGCTTTAAATTTTCACCGATAATTTATGTTATTATTAGATTTTTTAATGATGACCTCCTATTTACTATTTCTATGTGTGGTAATTCTATAGGGTATAAACGTTACATTCTGAAATAGAATATAGCATGTAAAATTTAGGTAATATCCTAGATTATTTAATCAGATAAAATTTGAAAACAGCCATAATTTAGCTATGTTTGTAGAGGCCGTGCATAGTTGTTAATCTATTGTTTAGTGCTTATGATTAGAGAACATTGTGCTAACAGGAAACAGTAGGAGAAAGTGGTAACAGTTTAATAGTCTCCACTGGATAATCACCAATACCCAATCTACTTCTTTGAGGTCCACAGGTCAAGTAGAATGAGTCACTCACTATGAAACAAAATGAAGAAAAAAGTTCTACAATTGCCATTTCCCCTATTTTTCTAATGTAGCTTGTACTGTTTATGTAGACACATTCTGTGTAAACACTCTTGTAATTGTGCGACTGTTTGAAAGACCTACCTCCTCTGGCAAGGATATGGATTCCAGGTATATGATAAGAGGCATAGTATTTTAGACTTCATTCAGGAAAACAGGGCAGGTGCTAAAGTTTAAGGAGAGAAGTTGGTTGGTACTTAAGAAAAAAGAATGGTAATTAGAAGTAATAACTTAAGGAACTTGAAGTTATATAAGAAATTAATCCTCATCAATTAATTGCAAGAATATTCTCAGTAACCACCCAGATCCTACACCTCACTATGGGTGGTATTGTACAGTGCAGAATGCATCCTCCTACATCCAGGATATGGAAATTTGCTTGGTTTCTTTGTGGAGGGCAATATTAATCTATGCATGATTTTCCATAAAATTTACCATCTTAACCATTTTTAAATGTACAGTTCAGTAGTGTTAAATACATTCACCTTGTTGTGCCACCATTGCACCATCCATCCATACGCATCTTTTCTTCTTGCAAAATTAAAATGCTGTACTCATTAAATAATAACTCCCCTTTCCCCCAGTCCCTGGCAACCACTGTCCTACTTTCTGTCTATGATTTTGACTACTATAAGTATCTCATATGAGTCGAATCATATAATATTTGTCTTTTTGTTGCTGGTTTATTTTACTTAATGTCCTCAAGGTTCATCAATGTTGTAGCATATGTCAGAATTTCTTTCCTTTTTAAAGCTGAATGAATTCCATTGTATGTATATACCACATTTTGTTATCCATTCATCCATCTTTGGACACTTGGGTTGCTTCCACGTTTTAGCTATATGACTAATGTTGCGTTGAACATGAGGGTGAAAATATCTGTTTGAGGCCGGTATGCATGATTTTCTAATTATTCCTTTGAAATATCCCAAAACACTTCTGCAAATGTAGAAGTTCTACAGGTCTTTCCTTACCTCATACATCATTACCTTGCCCCAGTCTCCTTCCGACTTCTTGTCTCACCTAGTTTCTTCCTCCTCTACTTGTGAGAAGTTAATAGTGGGGTTTGTTTGTTTGTTTGTTTGTTTTGTTTTGTTTTGTTTTGCAGCATAACTCCTTACCTTTTATTTCCTTCTCCACATCACATCTCACTGACCCTAATTCAGATCAGGCCTTCTCACATCTATGTACCAATAAAAATGTGTGTACAACTTCACTATTGCAGTTCACTTTGCCTTGTAAAATGTTTTGTTTACTCAGACATTCCACCATCAATAATTCTGCCTTGTTTTCCTTTGTATTCCTGGTACTTATCATGTTACTTCTCTGAATATTAATACCCTTTCTACATCTGGTGTATCTGAGATAGAGAATTGAGAGTCTTCTTAGTCATTCACTGAAACTCCTTGTGAATATTGCAAATATTTTTTCACAATTTTTCATTTGTCTTTTAATTTTTATTATAGTGTCTCTTGCTGTACAGAGAATGTTAATAGTCATGAAGTCAAATATGTCAATGTTTTCCATAATGGCTTTTTAAAATTTTAATTTAGGAAGATGGTCCCTATATGAAAATTATGAAAATGTTTTTCTGTATTTCCTTTTAATACTTTTATAATTTTTGTTTTTCAATCTTGCTAACAACTATACATTTAGTCAATGGCCATTTCAATTAAAGTACCATTGGACATTTTAGTGCCCTTATTGTTTGGCAGTTACTTAGGGAAAAGAGGTTGGAAACTGATGATTATAGGGACAACTTCAGTTTTTCTGTGACTCAGAACTTCTGGAGGAATCAAAGCCTAGTAAATTTATGGAAGTATGTGACATAGGACTACTCCTGGGATATAAAATGTCCCCAAAATGCAAGATTCTAGGAAGTATCATTTTTGCTAATGGGATAAATTTCACATATAGGAAAGAGTGGTTTAATTATTTTTATTCCTGGGTTTTAATAACTTTTGGTCTTATTGAAATATCATTGTTTTAATATTTACAATTTCTAATCATTGCTGGTTTATGAGACACTAGTTTGCTAGGGCTAATGTAACAAAGTACTTCAGACTGGGTGGCTTAAATAACAAAAATTTATTTTCTCCTAATTCTGGATGCTAGAAATTCGAGATTAAGGTGTTGGTAGGGTTAGTTTCTTCTGAGGCTTCTTTGCTTGGCTTGTAGATGGCCACCTTCTCATGCTGTCTTCACATGGTCTTCGCTCTGTGCGTCCTAATCTCTTCTTATGAGGACACCAGTCATATTGGATTAGGACCCATAGTAATAACCTCATTTTAACTTAATTACCTCTTTAAAGACCCTGTCTTCAAATAAGACATATTACGAGGTATTAGGGGTTAGGACATAAGAATTTTAAAAGACATAATTCAGCTCATAACATAGGAATACAATGATAAACCTTGTACCCAGTGAGCTTGCTAATCTTATTAATTCCAACTGCATTCTGCTTTGCAGTGGTTTTCTGCCTAGCTTCTCACTTGCTTTCTCTGAGAAGCTTAAGAATAGGGCAAATATCTGGAGGGGAAAACCACAGAGAACTGGACTTGTTGCTCTGTGCTGCCCATCTCTCTGGGTCTCAGCCCCTTTATTTACAGGACCCTGACCTCTGACTTGTCTCGGTAGTCCTGTGAGATTGTGCTCTGCTGGCATCTCTACCTTGTCACCATGGCCTCATGCCTGGATTCATAGTCTCTGAATCAAAGCCAAGATATACAAACACTTACAGGAGAAAAGTGACTCAAAATTTTGGTTCACTCTTCTGTGGTTCTCTTTTCTTTGAGATCTTAGTTTTTCAAGTCTTGGCTGCCTCAGCAGCCCTGTGATGCCTCATCTATATATGTATGTATATGTATGAATATATACACACACACATATATAAATATACACACATGCACATATATATATATGAAATCTGGATATTCTAGTGATTTCTGATAGAATTGTTATCTACCTCAAGATAGCTTAAAGCATGTCTCCCATGAGAAATTCCATTTGACACTGGAAATTTGCCACCATTTAAAATATCAACTCTCAGTTAACCTAAAAACACCAACTTCCTAATGTAAATAGAACATGAAACTAAGATAATTTCCTTAATTGCCAAGTTAAATGTCAGTTCAAATATATTATTCTTAAGAGACTTAGTTGTTAGCAATATTACAGAACATATGAGCATTTTATTCTATTTAAAAGGAAATTAAAAGTTCCTGTGTCTATCCAACTGATTAAGTAATTTAGTTTTTAGTACATATACTAAGAAAAAAAGGAAGCAAAAAATAAGGCGTTTTTTCTGCAAATAGGAAAATGTCTAGAATGTAATTAAATCATTTCTCTCTAATAATATTTAGCCATAAAGTTTTTAGAGCAGGATATTTACTACATTCACCACATATTTAGTTATAAATATTAGTCTTTTTATCATTACACACTCGGGTTAATCAGATGAAAAATTATACATATTATGGCCAAATCCTTTTTGCAATTTAATGTTTAATGTAATCTTTGTTGAATAATGGAGGACACCAATATTGTTTGCTTATTAATAGAAGTCACCAATTTTATTTTACTTGCCATTGTTATCATTGATTAATGACCATTATTAATACAATTGAATTTGTATGTGAAATTCATTTTCTGTGGATCATTTAGGATCTTGGCCAGTCATTTTGCAAGAACTTTGAGATTAACCAGTCATATTTAGGTTGGCAAATCACCACACATGAATAGTATTGTTTTTCACTTATAAATGGTCTATTCCACACTAAGAATGCATCTTCCTATTATTTTCCTCTTTAAAAAATTTCATTCTACTCAAGAAGTTGCTTCAGTTTGCTGTCACAGTCTTGTAGTCTTGTATAATTTCTTTGATAATTTCTGCCCTTTTGATTTCTCTGTTATCTCTTTCTGGAATTCCTCTTAGTCATATGTTAGTCTCCCTGGATTAATTCTCTAATTTATTTTTTTCTCATGTATTGTTCACAGGTTTGTTTTTTTATTCTATGGTTTGGGAGATTTCCTTGAATTTATTTTCCAAATCTTCTAAATTTTTCAGTTTGGATATCATGATTTTTATTATTCAATGCATTGTTTTTCTTGCATTGTTCCTTGAATTCTTTTCTTATTTCCTAGATGCAACATTATATCCTATTTAGTAATTACTTAGAAGATTTTCCAAAACATTATATTCCATTGCCTGCCTTGCTTCTGTTTCCTATGAATGCCTATGTTTGTTTGTTCTTTGTCTTTCATGTTATAGACATTTCCTTAGTTGTTTGATTACTCTTGGCTATCCATGAAAATTCAGAGCAAGCCATCAAAAAGCTGCCTAGAAGTTATGTAAAGAAAAAAACTGCCTAGAAGCTATGTATACATGGATGTAACTTGTTCGCTGGTGAGTTTTCAACAATATGATTGTGTAGAGACAAAAACTTTTTTGTTCAGAAACCCACAAATGTCACTATCTGTAGGCTTTTTATCTGGATCTAATCATTTTCTCTAGAATAGAATAGTCCCATCTTTTGCCTGGTGAGTATTCTATGCTATCCATCTCTGCCTACACTCTGGGAGCTGAGTATAATGAAAAGACATAGGATTAAAATTCCATGTGTAGATTCTCACTTATTCCTTCTGTTATCAGTGCGGTGCCTCATCCTTGAGCTCTGCTATATCTGGTGTTTCTGAGTCTAGAGTTGTTCTGGTTCAACTTTTCTAGGTAATACCTCATTTCACTTGAAGGTAGAGAGAGGCTTCATCATCTGGTAGTTCAATGTATGTTTGGGGGAGGAGGTAGAAAAGTGGTATCTGGATTGTACAAAAGCTTTTTTTCTCTTTTTCACAGATTTTAAAACAATCCCCTTGTGTTTAGCCCCTCACCTCACCCTGCTTCCATGATACTTGGTGCCTCAAATTCCTGAGACACTCTGGATTTCAGTGGATGGAAATTAGTTTATCTCTTAGGTATTCCTCTCAAAGATATTTTAGGTAATAGCAATCCCTCTTTGCTAAGGAAGATTCAACTCATTTAGTTCACTTTAGATTCTCAATTAATTTGTTTAATTTTCTATCTAGTGGACTACTGACTCATATCCTATTCTCTTTGTTCCTTTGTGTTTGTACATTTTGAGTGAGAGGTTTGGAGGCTGATAAAGAAATAAATGCATGTGCCTTTCACCATGTTAATAAATCTATCTTCATATTACTTAACTTTATTTCTTATCATTGCTATATCAATCTACTTTTTGTATATTTGGTTAACAAATACTTATTGCATTTACTGATGCCAGAGCTGTGCAAGATAGACTGGATATGCTGTGAGCAAAATGGATGCATTCTTATCTTCATGGGGCTAACAGTCTAATAAGAGATAGACCTTAACCAAATAATCTTACAACTAATTTTTTTTTTTTAAAAAAAGGTCACAGTAGAAAAATACTGGTGGTAATGGACAGTTTTCTTAATGAAGTGATATTTGAACTGAGATCTTAAAAATGCATAGAAGTAAATCATTTGAAAGTAAAGTAGTGGAGGTAGTAGAAAGTACTCCAGACTAGGAAGAAACAAGTGCCTAGAATCCACAATGCAGGAGGGAGAATGACACATTTGAGAACCTGAACAAAAGCTTCACCCAAGACTGTGAGACAGAATCCACTTTAAGATCAAATTGTCTAGGCAGGGATCAGATCATGAAAGATCTTAGACACCTGTTAAGAAATATGGTCTTAATTCTAATGGCCTTTAGAAGGTTTTAAGCAAGGAAATTACATGATAAGATTAGGCTTACAAAAGCAACTCCAGCTGCAGTGTGTGGAATAAATTGGAAGGAAGCAAAAATTGACACAAGAAATAATGTAATGACGCATATTAAAGAAAATGGTGATGAGGGTCAGCATATTTTCAGGAGATAAGAGAATGAGATAAATTTAAGAGATTTAAAAAATAAAGCTAGATTATTGAAATTGATTGGTGAATTGATTATGGTGCATAGTAAGAGGTAGGTAGTCAAAATGATTCCTAGGTTTCAGATTTGTATAACTAGATGATGTTGGTGGCATCTATTGAGAAGGAAATACAAGGGGAAGGCCAAGTTTGAGGGGAAAGATTATGAAATTCTGTTTTAAATAGTGTTGTTTTGGTGCATGAAATATCAAGTGGGCAACTGAAATATGGTCTGGAACTCTGAAAAGAGTTCTAGATTGGAGGTCCAAATTTGTGTACTACGTGGATAGTAATAAAAGGCGTGGGCATGGATTCAGTCACTTCATAAGAGAGAAGAGAGTGAGGAGAGCAAATGCCTATAACTCTTCAAGAAGAAACTCTCACCAGTAAAAAACTTATAATTTGATATAAGGATGAAACTCTAATTAAACTTCCAGCCCCTAATATATAGAGCTTGGCACATAGTAAAAACATATGTGACTGAATTGAACAACAGCAACAAGACAATGAAAATTCATTTTAAAGCTCTTTAAATTCATTGTTCTCACTTGGTTTGCAAAGCATTCTTATCATCAACCTTCTTTTCCTATTTAAATCCTATCCACTATTCATGATCAAATAGTATAACTGTTATAAAATCTTCTGCTATATCATTTCTAAGAAGTGGTTACTTTGCCTTTGAAACCATAGCACTTTATTGGTATCTGTCATGGTAGTTCTCTCTTCTTTTTATCTTAGTAATTTATGTGTAAGTCTTATTTCTCCTTCTATACCATATGTTCCTTGAGGTTGAGAGCTAAGTTTTTTTTTTATACTTTGTGTTCTACAACATCTGTCCAGCACAATGGCTGACATGTTGTAGACAGCCAATACATGTTATTTAATAGCTGCATGAATGCATCATCATGCTCAGACATCAGTTGCTGTAACAACCCATTTGCAAAATCCCAAGTCCCAGGATAACAGCTTTGTCATATCCTCAGAGTAGTGATGCACAAACTTTTGAGAAATTTCACTCTCTTTTGAATCTCTGTGGTCATGTTACATATCACCTATCACATTTATTACATAGAAGAAAGTAGGCTCATGCAGTTGTATTTCAAAATGGATTTGTCCTTAAATAAATACACCATAAGCCAACATTAGATTTTTATTTTCTTTAAGTTATCAGTAAACATGTAACATGAGAAGTGAAAAAGACATTTAGAGCGATTATTGATGTTTGTGGTGTCCATATATTCCAGGTTGATGGGGTTTGTAATGATATTTTGAAGATATCTAAAGATAAAATTTTCATAGCTTTCTGCAGGAGATTATATAACACTAAACATTTTTACTAGTGGTAAGTTCCTTATGTTGAAACTAATGTTTTTAATGTAATTGTCATCAAATCCATAGTGAATATTCGAAACTCTTGGTCAGCACCTTCCTTATATTTCTCAATTATTTGAAGGCATTATTAAGTTGTCCCTAGTTAACTTGCCTGGAGATTATATAGCTTCAAATTTTCTTATTATGTGTGCCTTATTTTCCATCTTATTATTTAATAAGTCCACTGTTGACCATATCCTTCTTGCATATCCTTCTTAATTGTTTTAGGAATGTTTTATTACAGTGCATTAAATAATTATCTCACACCAGTATTATTTATAATTGCCTTTCAAATTTCCCAGGAATACTCAATAATTAACATCATTAATTTAAAAGGCAAAATTTTCTTTGTTAAAGTGATTTGTAACTTTTTTCATTTCTCTATTTATAAACAAACAGAAGAGGGCTATAGTATTTGTTTTGCAAAAATATTTTGAATTAAAAAAAACCACACTTCAAACAGCAATCCATAATGGAGGTTAATGAAAACTGTATTATTTTCCCCTTAGCTATCAACAACTAGTTTTGGCATAGATTATTGGATTTATAATTAGATGTAATTTGACATAATTAGTTGGCTATAGCTCTTAATTATGGTATACCTTTTCCCATTATGGCCCCTGTAGCAGTAGCTTAGGATAAACATTGATGATCTTCCTTGCTGGTGGGACTAACTCTATACCCTTGGGTTATTTGTGTGATAATGAGAATGAGATTTCAGAACCATGACAGACGGTCTAGGCATGAAATACTGTTTTGGCACAATTCCCTTCACTGCTTTTCAAAAATGGCAGCTAAACCACCAAAAAAAAAAAAAGAAGGTTTACATGGACTGTTATTTAGTATGGTTTTCTACTGGTAGGAGTCTAAGGGAGACGTAGGCAAACATTGAAAATGTTGAAAAAGCCAAGTTTTCATTAGACATTTCCTGGGATCTTAAATATTAAAATAAGAGTTACCTAAATTTGCTTTGCTGAATCAATTAATTCACACATATACTTTGAATCTCTTTGGGAATTGCACAATGCTGTTTTGGCCTTACTCTCAAAGTCTTTTCTTAAAAGGATTATGGATGAAATAATGTAGGACATCTTGAAGCTAAAAGAAAGCAATTTTGTATAATGTTCCCTACAAATAGAGTTGAAGTGATGTCAATTTTCAAAGAAAAAATTTTCAAAGGGGTTAGAGAAGAATTGTCCTTAGCTGTTGAATACCCCCACACATTAGACATGTGAGCACAGATTTTATATGTTACAAAAATAGTTTGGTGTTGAAAATAAAAAATATCCACATAGAATATATGATAATTTGGTACTGCTTCTTAGTCCAAATCATTCTTAGTCCATTTCATAATAGCCAATTACAAGTTACTCAAGGGACATGGATCATGCAAATCAGCTCATATTTCACTGAGTGACTGTTTCTCGTGTGTTTTGAGCTATTATCTTCATTACAGTGCAGCACATGAATCCAACTCATCTGTACTGTAATTGCTATAAATCAAGCATTCGTTTGTCATTATTTATTATCCACTATAAAGAGTTTTAATAATATTTAGAGGGCACTGCAATAAAAGCAATTATTTATTGTGTCTGCTTATAGGGTCACTCAAGGTTTTCAACAAAAGCCAATGTCATTTCCTAATCTTTTAATATTCATAAGGTAACATTACTTGCAAATGGTACATTATGATATATAAATATTTCCTGGCCAGAAACATAAAGGCAACATTATAATCCTTCCCAGAAAAAGCAGTCAAAAAGCAACCCGAGATACCCCTGTGTTCTAAACCTAATCTTGCTTCTCATTGTTCATGTACTTTTGATCGTGATACTTAAACTCAATTCTCAACTATAAATTACAGAGCATTTGCAGAGTTCTTCTGCAAAGGAGGATCTGCATTAGTATTTGAAAAGGTGGTTGTGTTTTTCTTCTCCCATCTTCAATAATAATAGAAGTAGCATGGTGTGGTAAGGTAGATAGTTTTGGACAAGAAGGCACAAAAACCTAGGTTCAAGTTCTATTTCCATCAATTACTGCATGTGTGACCTTTAACAAATGAATTAATCTGTATAAGCATCTGTTTGCTTTCATATAAAATGGGGGTAATAATACTTTGTTTACCTATTCTAAGAATCTCTGCAAGGATTATGTGAAAACTGCTTGTAAAATATAAAGCAATTCAACTATTAGTTGAAAACATGACCTCCTTGTGAGAAAGGTAGAGCTAATTTTCTTCCAGAACACTCTTTGTAAAATTATGTTTTACAAAGACTGAAGAAATATAGTACTTTGTGCTAATCTATAAGAATCACAGAATCTCAGTTCTTAGGCACTTATATTAAATGCACAAATTATTGTTAAATTTTCTCTGCCGTATCCCAGATTTTACTTGGGCACTTTCAATGATGGGCAACTCATTACTCCTGACAGAAACATACTAAATCTGATCGTTATCTCTAATTTAGTGCTAAAATCTTTTATTTGGGGACAGACACGACAAGCCCAATGTCTCTACAAGTCCCAATGATATTAATATTTGAAGACAAGTGTTATGTTATCCTTAAGTATTCTCTTTTCTATATGAAATATTTTCAATTTCTTCAACAATTCTTTATGAAACATGATTTCAAGTTACTGGTATATCTGGCTCAATGTATTCTGAACAACTCAGTTTGACTAACTTAATTGAACTCTATTAAAAATACTGAATATCTACTATGTGCCAGAGACACGAAGCTGAATAAGGTACAAAGAGTGCCCTCGAAGAACTCCTACTCTGGCCAAGCCAGTCTTCATATTTCTAACTACCTGTAGTTTAGCATAGTCAGCTGAAATGCATCGCACACATGCTCTATGCCAAACTTTATGCCAGGGCTAGGAATTCAGCAGTGAGCTAGGCAGGAATGGTGTCTGCCTTCATCAGGCTTTTATTTGGGGGGCAATAAAGACAAGCAAATAGACAAATGAACAAATTTACCAGGTGGGTGTTATGTTCTGAATGTTTGTACTCCCCATCCTCCAATTCATGTGTTGAAACCTAATCACCAAAGTGGTGATATTAGGAGGTGATGCCTTTGGGAGGTGATTAGATTCTCAGAGCAGAGTCCTAATGAATAGGATTAGTGTCCTTATAAAAGAAGCCCTAGAACAGCAGTCCCCAAGCCTTTTGGTACTAGGGACTGGTTTCTTGGAAGATAATTTTTCCATGGACTGGGGGATGGGGATGTAGGATGTGTGTGTGGGAGGTGGGGGCGATGCATGGCCTATTTCCTAACAGGCCACAGACTAGTCCCAGGGTGTGGCCTGGGGGTTGGGGACTGCAACCCTAGAGAACTGCCTTGCCCTTTTCTTCCATGTGAGGTTACATCAAAAAGACAGCTGTCTTAGAAGTGGGCCCTCACCAGACACCAAATCTGCTGATGCCTTGATCTTGGACTTCCCAGGCTCCAGAACTGTGAGAAATAAATTTCTGTTGCTTATAAGCCAGTCAGTTTATTTTGTTATAGCAGCCTGAACAGACTAAGATGGTGGGGGAGGAAAGAATGTTTCGGAAAGAAGGAGCACTGTGTCCATGAAAGCAGGGGCCATTTCTATCTTGCTCACTCTAACATCCCCAGTACCTGGCAAAGTACCTTAGAACATAACATGTGTTCAGTAAATACCCTGAATAGTGAAAGGAACAGCAAGCACGTAAGAATTCCTAGAGCATGTGGCATAAGAAGGAAGTAAATTTATGGAAGTAAGAAGAAACCTGTAGCAGATACTGCTGACAGCCCTGCCCATGTCCCTTTAGCACATGTAGGTGGACCTTCCAAATGCCACCATCTCTATTTCTTTGCCTAAGGGCTTTATCAGGCAAATAGTACTGAAGCCACTTTGCCTGCCTCTGAAGAACACTAGAAGTGCTGAGAAATTAATCCCCCCTTAAGCCCAGAGCAGTCTTCAGCCAAAGACCGGTGAGACTTGGTATATAAATACCCCAGCTCCCTTGCCCCTCTGGTGGGACAATTCTGCAGCATGTTCTACAAGGCTACCAAATTTTTTCTCAGTGGTCTAATCTTCAGTTATCTTCAGTTTCCTTCAGTGGTAACTGCCTTATAAGATACAACTTATTGGCTGATTTCTCTTCTATATCTCATTTACCCTCTTCTCTATCAGTGCTTCCTTCAACAACCAAATAAATTATGCAAGTCCTTATTTCAGGGCTTACTTCTGGAAAACCCACTCTAAGATAAGGCCACATAATGAAAGTTCTTATAATCCGTATTAAAGAGTCTAAAGTCTACCAAAACACAGTATGTTAGTACTATATTAGCAGTATAATTAACATATTAAAATAACTTTTTTCATAGCATTTTTAGGATATTCATAGCATATTTAGCCTAGGCTGGGCTCTGGGTGATGCCTCACCCCTGCCCCCACTGTTGGGTCACACTAGAAACAAGAAAGGGGATAACTGTCTCTTGTTCTTGTTTCCAGTTTTCTAGCATCCTGCCTTAGGTAAGAGTTACATTCTCAGTGGAAGAAATCCATCTTCACAGAGACCTCTGTGGAGGTTTGGGAGTCAAACAAATATATGGGTGATACTCTGACTTCCTGGGAAACACTAACTGCATGGCCTGGACACACTGAGCACTCTACAGATACTTAGAGCTTGTTCTAGGACTCCTGACCAGTCTTATGCCCATGACACACTGGCCATAGGACATGCTACCCTGGATGGTTATGGTGTCAAAGGAGGACTGGCTGGTCTGGACCTAATACAGCAACTGCTCTGGATGTACTGACAGATCTGGCCTGACTGTTCTGGACATCCTAACAGTCCTATCACATTCACAACTCTCAACATACCAACTGTCTCTGAGAATACACCATTCCAGAGCTTCTACCCTGAATGGCAAACAGATCACAGCGGACTGTAGATCACCCACTCCCATCGACCAATCCCAAAACTTCAAGCTTCCTAGAGAGGTCAGGATGACAATTTTATCTTATTTGCAGGGCCCAAAGTGCTATTTCTTTCTTTTATTTTAGAAGATAGAGGGGCTACAAACACTTTGGTCACATAAATTACCTTCGCACTGCCGAGTTGAAGCTACAGGCATGCCGAAAGTGCTAATTTCTATCTGGCTATGTAATATGTTTCTATTTTATAAAATAATGGCTCTACAGGATTTAACAGAATATTATATCCAGGTTGTAACTCTAGCCCATGAATGTATAAGGGTTTAATGATTATGAGACCATCACCCATTCTTTTTTTTTTTGACTTTTTTAGAATTTATTTTTAATTTCAGAATATTACAGGGGTACAAATGCTTTGGTTACCTATATTGCCTTTGCACTGCCCAAGTCACAGCTACAAGTGTGCCCATCCCCTAGACAGTGCACACTGCACCCATTAGGTGTGGATTTACCCTTCCCCCTCCCGCCTCCCACCTGCCCGACACCTGATGAATATTACTTCCATATGTGCACAGAAGTATTGGTCAGTTAGTACCAATTTAATGGTGAGTACATGTGGTGCTTGCTTTCCCATTCTTATGATACTTCACTTTGAAGAATGGGCTCCAGCTCCATCCAGGATAATACAAGGGGTATTAATTCATCATTGTTTTTAATGGCTAAGTAGTACTCCATGGTGTACGTATACCACATTCTTAATTTATAATTAATGGCAATACCTGACACCATTGATTATGACTGCTGATGAGAATCTGATGTGTTTCGTCATGTATCTTTATTTATTCCTTCTAAATTTAATCTCAGCATGAAAATAAGGTGTAACATTAAACAAATTCATGTATTTTAACTTCATATCACATATAAATGCATATAAGAATTTTAATTGATTCTGAGACTGTCACAGACTATGTAACAATATCAGTTTTTACATTTTGATGTCTCTATGTAGTTGTGGTCACCTATAAGTTGTTCTCTGAAGAATATGATTATTGGACTCTTAAGTGCTATATATACGAATAACATTTTTCATCAACTAAAAATCAAATATTTAAATATATATGAATAAATACCCTAATGTGCTAGGAAATAATTATGTAACATTGAATGCAGCCATGAGATATACTTTTTGTAAAAAAATTGACAAATATTTACAATTTCATAACATATAACTCTACACAAAGTTTGAGTGAAAAACAATTTTTACAATTATACATTGATCTGTCAATCCCACATTTGTAAATTCATACTAAAATTTGTAAAGATACATGCAACAATTTGGCAACAAGGAAGCTTATAACATTCTTGCTTATAGTGTCAAAAAATTTTGAAAAGTATAAATATTTAGTTACATAGAATTGATAAAATTAATGTTAGTGGTCTATACAAATATTATTTTCAGCCACTAAGAATTATATATGAGTATTAATATTAGAGAACAATTTATTGTTCATTTCTTAAAACAGCTTACAAAACGGTATATGAAATGGGTTTCAATTTTTGTAAAATAAAATTTATGTAGTTATATACATAGCAAATAGTTGTAAGGACAGACATCATAAAAGTAATGTGGTTTATCATCATGTAGTGGATAGTATGAGTGTTTTAAAATATTTTTGTACCTTTATTTTTCAACGTATTTTACTATAGTGAAGATCACACTAGAAAAATAGCTAAGGCAGATTAAAAAGGGTCTTTAATACCAAATGAAGAAGTTTATCCTGGAGGTACTGGGAAAATACTCCAGGTTTTTAAAGTAGGGAAGCAAAACAGTGGAATGAATAGCTGAAAAATATTATCTTAACATTTGGCACCAATGTTTCTCTTATGTAAGAAATTGTTTTTTGTTTTGTTTTTATGTAATTGAAGATTTTAATAAGCTATTTGAAAGTAGCAGATGAGGTCCAGGAGATATAGCCTGAAAAAAAAAGAAAACACTAATCCAAATAGAAGCAAAACCATTCTGCATATGAAATTATCAGGAAAGTAAAGGTGAGGGAGATCATAGAGGAGAGAAAGAACATTAAGATTAGATTTGGGTGGGAGAGAGAGAGGGGGAGAGAGAGAGATTGAGATTGATTGGAAACTATGGCAGAAAGCCAGGATTGTATGAAAACATGCCTAGTGAGAAGTTTCCACTGGTGGTGTGGCTGATGTAATTTTAAGCACAGGGATGTCTAATGCTGCATTTTTATTTGTTTGCGATGCTGTGATATAAACCTGTTCTGTCACCCCATACCTGCAGCAGAGGCCAATAGTCCATAGAGCCCGGTGTGGAGGTGTTTAAAGAACAAAGTGCTGGAGCCATAAAGGGAGGTGAGTGTGATTCAGACAGACTGAGTCAGTGCTCCATTTTTCAATTTCTGTAAGACCTTGGGCAAATTACTTAATGAACTACAGTTTTCTGAGTTAACATTTAAAAATTGCTTTAAAAATTGTTAGCAATTATTATTTATTAACTGCTAACTATGTGCCAGACAGTATAGTCCAAGGGCTTTGTAGGTATTTACTCCTTTAATCCTCATGATAACCCTATGAAACTATAAACTATTTTTCTTTATAAACCCAATGTGCCTCCTGGGCAAAAACTGAGGTGCATTGAGGTTAAATAACTTGTTTGAGATCACACAGCTTCAAAGAGAGGGAGCCGGGATTTAAACCAGGTAAACTAGTTCCAGCCAGAGCTTGTGCTTTACCCACCCATGTTATACTGCTCCTCAGAGGCTGATTGCAAGTTTGGGAGCACTAAAGAAGATAACGTACGCTAACACCGAGTACCATAACTGGCAGAGAGAGAGGCTGGGCAAATTTTAGTTATAACTCTTCTTTTTTCTTGAGTTAGAAAACTTGTTCACAAAGTGATCAAAAGAGATTCTGTCAAAAGTCTTAAAGCTTAGATATGATATTCCTTTTTTATTTTCTTGACCAAGCAATAAAAGAATTTCACGAAACAAAGAAATGAGGTTAGATACATCTCATTCTCTCCTGGCAAATTCTACACTTTTTTTTTTTCCTGTTCCATTCTAGGATTTTATTTAAGATGAAGACCAAGCTCATTTGTCTGTGGCCTGTTGAGTTTTAATTGGTACATTTATCAAAGTAGAGTAACATACCTTATTTCATTTGTTCTCCATGGCAAGATCGACATGAGAAACATTCTTCGTTTCTGTGAAGGAGGAAATTGAGACTCAGAGGAGTAAATGCCTTGACCAAGACCACCTGTCTAATGAGGCAAGGAATTGTATTAAAAGTCAGGATACCTGGTTCTAGTCCAGAACTTAACTGTCAATGTGTTTTTTTTAAATTTTTTATGCTTAGCTAATTATACATATATAGAAAGAAACAAAACATAATATGAGATAAAAAATTTTTGCTACAGATATGCGGTACATGTGTACAAAAATAATCAGGCAGGCCGGGCGCGGTGGCTCACGCCTGTAATCCTAGCCCTCTGGGAGGCTCAAGGTCAGGAGTTCGAGACCAGCCTGAGCGAGACCTTGTCTCTACTAAAAATAGAAATAAAAATTATCTGGACAACTAAAAATATATATAGAAAAAAAATTAGCTGGGCATGGTGGTGCATGCCTGTAGTCCCAGCTACTCGGGAGGCTGAGGCAGTAGGATCGCTTAAGCCCAGGAGTTTGAGGTTGCTGTGAGCTAGGCTGATGCCACGGCACTCACTCTAGCCTGGGCAACAAAGTGAGACTCTGTCTCAAAAAAAAAAAAAAAAAAAAAAAAAAATCAGGCAAATTTTCTAAATATAATATATATCAAAGTCAAATATTTTTGGATTGTTTTTATCTGGTTACATCAATGGCCACTGCTCCCATACATTAGGGTAAATGAACAGAAAAAAATTACATTTATAAAAAACTGAATGTTAAAGCAGAAGAAAAGCCAAAAACTTGGAGGTGAAATATCAAAGGCCTAGATAATTCATTAAGTATATTTTTAATGACAGTAATCTTTCCCCTCTGATCTCTCACTTCTGTTCAGCTCAAATCTGAAAATATTTAAAATTCTTACTTAAGTATAGTTAAAACCATGAGCAATTCTCTGTGCAAATACACTTCCCATGTCTGCAGAGTCACTTAATAGCTGAAAAATAGGTTCTACTAGGCCCTATCTTAATTGGTCCTTGAACTTTCCTCCTTAAGCTGATTTGGCTTCTGTACTCTTCCCTGCCTTATCAACTGGAATGGCCGACTCCCTTCAAGCTTACTATACTGTGGACAAGCTTCACATGTTTCTGTTTCAGCTTTTTGGACATTTCCCCCATTTGATTGAGGCATTGACTGTGAGATTTGTGATAAATTAATTAGTTCTGAAATCTTCATGTACCAAGATGTTTAGTTTCTTCAGTCTTGAAGTCCACCTAATTTCATAAAACCCAGCCTATAAATTCTGTGACCTAACAACCAACCAACCAACCAGAGTATGGTCCTTGTACATAAAATTATTTTCTCATAGCAGATAAAACACTATAGCAGATACTGGTAGTTAGAGAATAGTCTTCCATCGGCTCTCCACTTTAAACATTCATTTTATCTAAGTTACAAAATAACTGATGTAAGATAAGGAAAAAAAGAATTGTGACTTTTATTTCTTTGCTTTCTCAAGCATTTTCCGCTGGTAAATTGCTTACATTTATATACGAGGATGCCACAGAGCAGCCAGCCACTGACTTCTTCCAGGATCATTACTGCTCTCCTCTTCAGCTGGACCACCTGTCTTCTCTGCTCAGAGCAGCCAGTCCCACTTCCCCTCCCTTTCTTTTGTCAGGCTGAATGACAGCCTCTTTGATTTTCCTTGCTGTGGCTGCATCTATCATGGCATCCGTTATCTCCTCCGACAGGTCTATACACTGTGTGTGCTTAGCTCATTGGGACTTTGTCTACAGTTCACCAGGCACCTGGCCCCAACATACAGTTGGGTACCGTGGTGAAATAGCAAGCTAGGTTAGTGACAGGTACGTTCTAGACATGCTAAAAAAGACATGGACAACTGTATGCACAACAGTAAGCCAGAAGCCAGGGAAACTTTAGACTCTTGGGATGTGACTTTATGAACTACTCATTCTCTCAGAATTAGTCAATTTAGCCAATTCACCTCAGCCTGGAAAAAAATCAACTGGCTATTGATTTTTTTTCTTATTTGTGTGGAAGGAAAATGTTTAGCTGATTAGATGAATCTACTCAATTAAAAACATTCTCAATTTAGTGAAATAGTATTGTGTTTTAAGCCATTAAAAATCATCCATAGAAAGTACATGGAGTTACACACACATACACACACATATATGTATGTATACATATATATTCCAACACATATACTCATTTATCATTTATAAGAATACTTCATGTTTAAAAATCGTTTAATTTTTATGATTATGAGACTTCTAATATTAAAAAATTACATTAAAGTTATATAAACCTAATCATTCTTTTCTCTAATTTTAAGTCCAGCAACAAAAATTAAATTTTTTTTAAATGTTCAAAACAACAACACATCTCATTTTAATACTAAAGTAGAATCAGGTGACTTTTCCAAGATAGATCCTTTAATGCTTTTTTATATTGTTCAATTAGCAAACTTAATATAATAAAAATAAATAGAATGGGTTACCAAGCAACTCTAGCCCATTAAGTAGAAACCTATTTGAATGAATTAAATAATCCAGTTAAATCTGCAGTGAGTCTCCTGTGTGAAGTGTATTTATTTTTCTCAAGTCCACTTTATATTCTGTACTCACTGACATTTGTAATACATGACTTCCCCATGCAACAATAATTTAATGATACCTTATTCTTTGCTTGAAAAGAAAAAGAAATATTATCAGGCAGTATTACAATAAGTTAAACCAATTACCCTCTAAAATGATTTTAATGCAGGCAAAATATAAGAGTCAATATTTTAACATAGTGAGATTTATTAAGAGAACAATTCAAAGCAGTAAACTAGGCTTCTTATATGCTACATTGCTTCCTATTGAGATTCAATTAATATTTTGAAAGTTTTTACTTTATGCTGTAAAATTTGAAAATGTCATATCTTAGCAGATTTTGTGTAAAGAAACTAATAATATCCTATAGGCCATTTGGTTGTAGCTGTCACATATACACATTCAAATTCAAGGCATACACTGCAAATGTTATTGCTAAAAGTAACAGATTCCTCAAATAGTTTTAAAAATTGTTCCCATGTCCATAATTCAAAAAAGGTGAAGAAACAGTTAAACTAATATAAATCCCAGACCTTTTGATAAATTCTGAATCTCAAATTATTAATATGATAAGCAAAGGCTTGCTAACATGTTACACATTACTTTCTTGTAAGCAGATAAGTGGATATTGTAAATCAGATACTTGTGTCCCCACCATCTGCCCACCAAGGACAAGAGTAGGTCTGTCCTTAAATTCTGCACACAAGGAGTCATGGACTCATGAGTTAGCATTAGGTGCATTATTTTATTTGGGAAATAAAAGAAAGTTAAAACATGTACTTCTTCTTCATCCACTTTTATCTCTTCTCCTTCAGTAGAGTTAGCATCATTTGTTTCATATTGTCATTTGGAAATCAACTACCACTTTGTTAGGAAAATTTTAAAGAACCAGTAAAATATTTTTAAAATAAATAAACCAAAATAATTATTTTAAAAAATAACCTTTCTTTCCTACCTTTGTGTTTGTTTGTGTACTTCGAGCATGATCAACGACATACAACATGACAGATTGGTTAAAAAAGAAAAATGCATCAGTGTGCTGCCACACAGAGTAAAGTACGATATTATTAATATTAGCTTAATTATCACTCCGTAATAAGATGGTAAGAAATGCCTGCAACTTAACATTTGGGAGAGATTCATTTTTAGTTACAAAATTATAAAGCCTTTCTCTCTTTTTGGCCTGTTGAACATTCTTACGAACAGATATGAGTGCTATTTTATGTATTTTCACAACTGTTATTGGATAGCTTCATACTGGCTAGAAATCACTGCTCTTAGAAAAAATAATTTTGTAGCACCAAACATAGAAGGGTAGATGTCATAATATCACTCCCAGATGGGATCTGACATTGTGATCTCAAAGAGAAGGTATGAGTTAAACACATTAAGACCACCTTCCCCATAATCACAAAGGTTCATTTTTATGTGCATTTTATCTGCATTGTCTCATTTATTTCCCACAAAGATTGTACCAAGTAAATACTACTATTAATCCACTTTAATATGAGGAACCTAAGAAATTAATTTATATCCATGATTTCAAAGTCAGTAGTCCAAACTTTATTTTGCCCCTTTCTCCTCCCCACTGTGTATGGTAAGCAAATCAGGACATATCCTATAGTACCAGCAAATGGCATTATACATAGTAGTTAAGGTCGCAGGTTATGGTGCCAGCCTGCCTGGGTTCATGTTCTAGCTTTGCTATTTATATAACCAGTACTTACCCTTCCCTTACCTTAGGCAAAATAATAGTCCCTATCATAGGGACATAGTCCTCCTCATAGGATTATGGCAAAGAATAATGAGGTGGCACGTGTAAAGGGCTTAGAATACTCCTGGCATACAGGATGCCCTCAGTAAAATAGGTTATTACACATAAAGTCATTCCCTAATCATTTATCAACCTCTCACTATGTGCAAAGTACTTGCAGATTGGGAAAATGAGTGATAGTCAAGGTCATTCATTAGAATCTAGTAGAGAGACTTCCACATCACTAGATAAGTGTCAATAATGGCTATCAGTTCATTGCTAAGAGAGTTTAAAGACAGACTAGAGGATGCTTCATGGATAAGGTATCTTTAGCCACAATTTGGAAGAATGGATAGGTTTTGGAGAGGCAGAAGAAAGGTGGCTAGAAGTAACTTTTAACATAGATAGATAAAACACTGGAACAATCTTAAAATCTCTTAAAAATATTTAGGGTCTTTCACTCCTCTGGAGTAGGTTCATTGCCCATGCTCTAGACAAGCACACAAATCATATTTCTAGACACAAAGAACTAATCATAAAAGAAAACTCTTAAAAGAAGAAAATTGAAGTTAGGCATTTAAACATTCTTATCTCCCACAAGTAGCAGTTTGTACACTAAATTTTTTTATGAAGCAGTACAACTAAGATTTCATTTTGTAATAAGGGAAGGAAGAAAACCAATAGCTACACTCTGAAATTGACCTACGTGGGATTTTGTTAGAAGAGGCCTGTCTTTATCTAGAGAAGGAGCGCCTGGATGCCATGGATCTTGGCGTCTTATCTCGGGGACACCATGTCTCTCCTCCTCCTCTTGGCCTCTCTTCTCTCACTTCGGCTTGTCTTCAGTTCAGTAATCTAGAGAGGATAATGGATAGACTGCCCTATTTAGTTTGTACAAAACACCTCATCCTCCTCCCAAACCAGCTGCTCACCCGTCCTTGTATCTCTCATGCCAGCCAGATTAGAAATTGTGTCATCATCAACACTTTCCACTTGTCTCACAGAGCTGGCCTTGAGATTAAAATTCCAAAATGTCACAAAGACTGGTGACTTCCATCCCTATTACTTTTCCACTGCACTTACAATGACATTGCAATTGATCTCCCTGTATTCTGTCCATGTCCCTTACAATTCGTCCTAAGTGTTTCTCCAGAAAGTAAAATTCTAAAGAAAATCATTTTCCCTGCTGAAACATTTTCACAGTCTTCCTAAAGTCCACAGAATTAGGTTTATACTCAGCCTACCACTGAAGGCTTTCTTGAACCAGATCCCAGCCTGGACTCAAGTCCAAAAGACTTTATGGACTCAAGAGCCTCTAGGTTCTTCAGCTTATAAAAATTCAGAGTCACTCTTGAACTTGAATGGGCTGTATATATTTGTTTCTCACTCTTGCTCTCTTATTGCCTATTTTTGAGACTTCAACTTAAAAACAAAATAATCACTCTTTTGAACAGGTTTCCTCTTTTAACTGCTTAACCTCTTCAAAGATTTTCCTATTGGAATTCTACACATCTCTGAATCTCACCAGGAATTTGTCCCTTCTCTAAATTACCATATCACTGCGTGTGTGTGTGTGTGTGTGTGTGTGTGTGTGTGTGTGTGTATCTTTGAGGGGGCATTCAGAACATTCTAAATTGTATTTTAATCATATATGTAACATTCTCAATTAGGAATCACTTATATTTTTAAAAATGGACTCATTTTTTTTTGCTTTCCCTGCCCATCCATAGCACATAACAGCGTTTAAAATAAAAAGTTTAATAGATATATATCAAGTGAATGAACAAACAAATGAATAAACCATGAAAAGAGTAAGGATAAAATAAGAAATAGGAACTTCCCAATTTGCCAAAACTAGATTTCCAAATAGTTTCACTTACTTAGTGTAGACTTGAAGTCTTTTGATAATTTCATACAAAAACTGCTGTTATGTGCAATAGGAATGGAATAAATAGGCAGGCTTTTGTTAAAAAAAAATCAGCATTGTCAGATAGGAGAATAGTTCATTGATAATATCATTGATACATGATTTAGCATCATTAGATTTATCTGTCAAGAAAAATAATATACCTATGATAAAGCATTTCCAAATTTATAACGTAAGATACCTTGGTAGTAGGATGGGAAGGACATAACATTTTAACAAGATGTAAAAACAAATGTAGGGCTCTTTCTAAATTTTTACAGATTATGTTGAATGTTTCTTTCCTACCTATGGAGAGGTACCCATAATTGTGTGTAGCAATTAGTTATTATTCGAATTAAAAGATTTTTTTGACTCAAGTGCCCCTAGGTTCTTCAGCTTATAAAATTTCAGAGTCACTCTTGAACATGCTGTATGTATTTGAAAGAAAAATAAAACAGGAATTATGCCATTCTTGTCCTGACACTCACTCTTTGTATGACCCTATGCCATGTACCTATGGGATTGTAAGGTTAGTGAACAGAAGTGAGGAAAGATTTGGGATCATATACTTTTATTCTATTTGAACTATTTTGAGAGCTAAAAGCATCACTTGAATGTAATCAAAGCCAACATTAATGAACTAAACCAGCTCTGGATGAAAATGATTCCTTTCACATCAGGTCTCCAAGCTGATTACGCATGTGTGCTATTTGCAGAGATAAAATTCGATTGGCTCCCACACTGAACACTGTTGGAAGTTAATATTACAGCTGCTTAGATCTCAGATGACTTGTCTCTGAGATCTAAGTGGCTGTAATACTTGTTGACTCGTTTGCTCTGATAAAGTAAACAAGACACCATGAAAAGATCTTTAATACAACTTTTTGCTAATGAGATTTGGGGTCACTTAGTTACTCATTATTCATTGAATTCAGGACTCTGGAAGATAAAGGAAACTGTGTTTTAAAACAACAGGGCAAAGAATTTCCCAGGTAATTCACCAAGATCACGACTTGCAATGTCCTGCCTGAGCTGGCCCCTGCCTCCCTATCAAACCTCATCCTGACCACTGTCCCTCTCACCCTGCTGTGGTCACTCTGGCATGCAGAGACCTTTCTCCACTTGGAGCCTTTGCACCGAGCTCCTCTCAGGGCTCCCACTCATCCTGCAGGTCTGCCTTGTGCTAAACAGTAGCCACTAGCACTTACAATGTGGCTAGTGTGAATTAAGCCATGCTGTGTTAAAAACATGCTGAATTTTGAAAATTTAGGGTCGATAAAAAAGAATTATCTAATTAATAGCTTTTCATATCAGCTGCATGTTCAAGTGATATTTTAGATTAAATAAAAATATTAAAATTAATTTTACCTGTTTCTTTTTTACTTTTCATGATAATATGGCTACTAGAAAATTTGAAATTACATATGTAGTTTAGATTTGTGGCTTGTGTTATATTTCTAATGAACAATATTTCTTCTATGTTAACTCATGTCACCTTAGGGAGTTAAATTTGTCAGAGGCATTTGTTTATTTTCTCTGTTTTATGCATTGCTGTATCCACACCACCTAAACACATGTAAGGCATGAAATAAATATCTGTAGAATCAATTACTGCATTATACATGCAATAATTAAGAGCTTGGGCTCTGAAACCAACCTCCCTGAACTTCAATCCTAGTTCTGCTATTTTTTAACTGTAACAGCTCAGACAAGGTAATTATTTTCTCACAGAGTGGCTGTGAAGATTAAATGAATTCTTACATTCAAAGTGTTTAAATCAGTGCCAAATACATAGCAAGTGCTCAATAAACATTAGCTATGGATAAGTATTATTATTCCATTCTGTAGATAGAAATATAAGAGACAATAAGGCTAATCATTTGGTTACCAAGATGGTAAAATGGCAGAGCTATGATTTAACTAGTAAACTATATGACTCTGAGACTCATTTTCTCTCTATTACACAAATGAAAATCAATACTTGATGTAAATAAAAACCGGAAGTCAATTTTAAGTTACTTCAATAATATTAAGGTAGATATATGAGTCATGTCTGGCCATCCTGAATGATATCAGACTTTATACTATAAATTGAATATTACCAGTTAAAAATGTGACATGTGATTACAATGATTACTTTAGATAGTATTTATTTCATTTATTAGCAGCAGGTACTTTTCCTACATCACATGTATTAACATATTTGATTCCCACCCCAAACTCTGAAAATAGGCACTATTTATCATCATCCCATTATCCAGATGAGGAAACTGAGGCACAGAGAGGCCAAGTGGTTAGCAAAGGTCACACAGCTAAGAGAAGAAGGAGGTGGAATTCTGACTCCGCTGGTGTGGCCTCAGAGCCTGTGCTCTCCCCTTTCTGCTGGACTGCGTTCTCCTCTCCCATTTTCTGCCTGTGGAACAGTACAAGATGTGTAAGCATTCAGCCTTGTAGTCACTGTGATTAACTCAGAGATAGGAACTGACTTCTGGTATTTATCAGTAGCAGTACATTTTCTAAGAAAAATTGTTTTTTCTACTCCAGCAGTGGAATGGACCGTCTCAATGTAAATTTTCCTTCCAGAAGACATCTTTGTAATCCATATAAACTTCGCTTAGGCCATCAAAACCTTCGCTGTCCTGAAGACCGTTTCCCCTTAATTGGACTTAAAGCAAGAATAAATTATCCTACATGTCATAACACATCACGTCCAATCAAGCTCAGGAAGTGACTATTTGCTTCTCTCTTTAGAAGCCCAGTACAATAGATCCTATGGTGATGACACTTTCAATATTTAAATAAAACCAGACTAGGTTTATGATTGAAGAAGCCGTCATCTTTCATTAGAATGGGAAAATAAATCTTCAGTACTAGGCTACTAACATGTTTGAATGGCTCAATTCATTTTCTAGCAGGTCACAGCCAATATCCACTACAGAGCAGCCTTGTTGAAAACAATCCTCTTAAAGAATCTACTATGTCTTGATGATGAAGAGGTGTGTTCTTTCCTTGACAAGAAATAAAAAAAAAAGAAAAAAGAAGAAAAAACCCTAAACCTTCTGGATGTTTTTACATTTCATTGGTTTGGACCTGTGTGAGGGGACAAAGGAAGCAAGGCATAAGGAAAAGGACAGATCCCTATCAGTGAGCACTCTCCAGCATGCAGCAAAAGCCACTGAAACCTGGAAACCCAGCAGCTGGGGCCAGCCTGGAATAGAGGGAGTTGATGGAATGAAAGTCAGAGGGGCTAGGTTCTGCTTCGACTCCATCATTTCCCACCTGTGTATCTGAGCATCTCGCAAACCTTCTCCAAGTCATTATTTAAAAAATGAGATGGTTTGATTAGATTCATGAGATCATTTTTACCCTGCACAAGGTCCTTTTAAATCTGCACATATGTCAGAGACTGAGGTAATTCCAATGTCCAGAATCTTGTTCTCATGTGGGAGTCACAAGGAAAACTCCCTTTTGCAGAATTAAAGATGAGGAACGTGATGCCTTCTGGCAGATAAAGAAGCAAAATCCACACACTATGGTTGTGGTCAGTCATCAGGGAGAGTCAGCAGGGACAACGCATGTGACTCTGTGGCCAAAACGTTTGGGCACATTTGAAACTCGGGAGTACAGAAATGGAATATGAAGATGCCTAAGTATCTTGAGAACTAAACATATGCATTGTCCTTTTTGCTTCTTTTCTTTTGAGAAGGATGTATAAGTACAGAGGGTGCATGATCAGTCTGAAAAATGTTAAAGGGAAGGGTAAATATTTTTGTATTGCTTCCAGTTCTGAGTCTGGTATCCTCTGTGCAGATGGGCAGACCAGCCCCCAGAGCTTGATGCACCTGAGCGCTCCAGTCTTCTTGCTCTGACCTGCACTTAGCAGGCATCCTTGGGCACACAGGGCGGGAATGCACTGTGGAGGGTGAAATCAATGTCTGGTTTGCTCATGGTTGTACTTTTTTACTGGAAATAAGTAAATCTACATTCTGATGGGCTTCCTGTGAGAAATGGGCCCCAGGGAACACATGAACCAATTGGCCATTTCAAGTACTCTAGTCTGTGTCATAATTGTATTTCTCATTCTAAATAATTAATTGACATAGTGGTTGAAATATACCCATCTCAATGAGCTTTATTAATGTGAGCCTGGAAGATAGATCTTTTCTAAGGGTGCTGGCAAAATGAGGTTTAAAACCACACATCCCTAAGTATTCCAGACTTTGGATTCATTCTTCATTTCAGAATGGAAATATCAATAGTTCTAGTCTTTATCCTGCTGGGTTAGTAAGGGATTCTCATCTTTTCCCCTTCTGAGTATTTCTTTGTTTCTTAGGATATTTATGAGTCCTGAAAACCTGCCCTGGTTGTCATTTATCATCTCTACCAGTCACTGTCTTCCCCACCAGCGATCTCTTTGCCGGTTGCTTTTTTCCATATCCTCACCAGCATTACCAAGTTTCTGTGGAGGTTTTTCTACACGCACCATCACAGGCCTGGTACAGACTTGAGAACAAATCTGCTTTACTTAACTAATGATATGGGATTATGGAAAAAAATAACAACCAAAAAAAAAAAAAAGAAAAGAAAAACATTCTTAAAATTGGACAAAAGTATTGTAATGGATTGAATTATGTCTCCCCAAAATTCATATGTTGAAGTTCTAACCACCTGGACCTCAGAATGTGGCCTTACCCTGGAGACAGCATTGTTGCAGGTGTGATTACTGAAGATGAAGTCATATTGGAGCAGGTGGACTCCTAAATCAATATGACCAGTGTCCTTATGAAAATGGGAAACTTGAACACAGAGACACACACAGGAAGAATGCCACGTGAAAATTGGAGTTATGCTGCCACAAGCCAAGGAACCATAAGAAGTTAGAAGAAAGGCCTGCAACACACTCTTCCCTAGTGCCTTAAGTGGGAGTGTTGCCCTGCAGATACCTTGATCTTGCATTTCTGGCCTCCAGAATTCTGCAACAATGAATTTCAGTGGTTTAAGCCTAACTTTAAGTAAAAACGATTACCTTTAATAATATGGTGAGCCTCATCCAATCAGTTGAAGGCCTTAAGAGCAAAAATTAACGTTTCCCAGAGAAAAATAAGTTCTACCTCAAAACTGTAGCATCAACTACTGCTTGAATTTTCAGCCTGCCAGCTTGCCCTACCCAAGCTAGATTTGCTATTCTCCACAATTGCATGAGCCAATTCCTTAATAAATCTCTCTGTCTGTCTGTCTCTCTCTCTCTCTCTATATATATATGTAGACAGGTTGTCCCAAAAGTCTCCATAGAAAGGAAGCATTTTGTAAAAGATCCCTGACCAATACAGTACTCTAACTTTCTGCTCCCTTGAACGGGACAGTTCTGAGGTACATTTGGCACTATTTCCCAGGTCTCAGCAGGACTGATGCCCACAGTAGTGTCTTGCTCATTAGGCTTTTTGTATTGGCTCTTTTCCTTTTGTGGTAAACAGATTCTAAGGTGGCTCCTGTGATTCCTGCCTCCTGCTCCTCTCACCCTCATACGATCGTCTACTCTTGTGTGTGGACAGGACCTAAGACTTGCTTGTAATAAAGGGAATGGGATACACATTAAATGTGCGTAATCACATTTCATAAGATTGCAGCACCTGTCTTTCTGAGACAGTCTCCCCTTTGCTGGCTTTGAGAAAGCAATGGCCACATTGGGAAGGCTTATCTGGCCAGGAATTGAGGGCAACCTCTGACTGATAGCCAATAGGAAACTGAGGCCCTCAATCTGACAATCCACAAGGGACTGAAAGTTGCCAACAACCACATTGGCTTGGCAGTGAATACTCTCCCAGTCTAGCCTCAGATCTGACTGCAGCCCCACACAGCCTGTGAGACCTGGAAGCATATTGGTTAGAGTGCCTTCTTTGCATTTTGAAAAATTCCTTACATTTCATTATGAGTTGTTAACAACCTTACGAATAGCACAAAACTATCGTTTCCCTTTTTCTTTTTCCTTTTTCCTTTTTTTATTTCAGTTATTATGGGGGTACAAAAGTTCAGGTTATATATATATTGCCCATGTCCCGCCCATCCTCCCGAGGCAGAGCTTCAAGGGTGTCCGTTCCCCAGACAGTGCGCATTGCACTCATCATGTAGGTATACACTCATCCCCTCCTCCCACCCCCCGTTTCCATTTTTCTGATAATGTTTAAGTGATATTTTTTATGGTAACATACTAAATGGAAAAAAATGATACTAGAACTTGGGTCATCAGAGTCCTAATTCAAGAGCCTTTTTGTTATACCCCAATGTATTCCTCTGGGGCTCAAAAGAACCCAAATGCTACATCTAAACGTCTGGTGCCATAGAAAGGCTGTAACTAACCTCTGTACAAGAGTAAGTGTGGGTGTGTGCATGCCTGTCTTTTGTACTTTGTAAGAATTTGATTTCTACATCAGCACTTCCATCTGTCAGCCCACATCCCTTTTTCCAATTCAGAGCAAAGAAGCATCAAAGGTACTCATTTCATATGAGGAAATAGAGGGTTATTCAGCTATTAGCACTCAAGAAAATTTGCTCTCTTGGCCTCCAGCTTCCTGACTGACATTGATTCAATTGGAAAACTGCAAAGATGTGGCTATTTCACCTCCATTTACAATAATTAGAATTAGTGAGGGAATGTCTTATTGCCATACCTATAGCTAGTTTTCACAATTACCATGAACTTCTGGGAAAGGATAAAGGGGAAACTCACACTAACCTCTGGCAGGCCAGAGGATATTAGCAATCAACCCAACGAGCTCATAGGATGACCCTTTCAGTAAGTTGTTCTCATTTATTTTTCCATAAAATTATATGATTCATTATCTTGGCATTGATCCATAACTGTAGTGTTGAGGAAAATGTACAAGACTGATGTCAGGAAACCTTTTAGAAGCATTCCCACCAGAAGGCGCCCATCAACTTTCCCCGAACTGGGAAAACAGCCTGAAAGTCAGAGCACGCTCCCCTCCTAGAGGAAACGTCAACATCACAGGGCATGGTGCGGTGTAACACTCAATTTTAACAAAATTCCAGAGATTAAAAATGGATGGATCCAGGGCAACTGCCTGTAGCACCATCTGAGGCCTAGGATATTAAGGAAAACTCCTCCAATTAAAAAAAGGGATAAAAACTAATATTCAACTAACTGTTTTAGAGGATCATTCAAATAAAATTTGAAAGTAAAATATAGGCAAAGACATGTCCGGTAAATATTAACCAAAACTAAGACAAATACTCAAAACACAACACTGAAGACCCATATGGAAAAAGAAACCTTATTCAATAAATGGAGCTGGGAAAATTAGATAGCCACATGTAGAAGACTGAAATAGGATCCGCACTTCTCATTTCTTACAAAAATCAACACACAATGGATAACAGACTTAAACCTAAGGCATGAAACCATAAGAATTCTGGAAGAAAACATTGGAAACACTCTTATAGACATCGGCCTAGGCAAAGAATTTATGAAGAAGACCCCAAAGGCAATCACAGCAACAACAAAAGTAAATAAATGGGACCTGATCAAATTAAAAAGTTTCCACATAGCCAGGAAACTATCATCAGAATGAATAGACAACCTACAGAATGGGAGAAAATATTCACATGCTACATATCTGATAAAAGACTAATAACTAGAATCTACATAGAACTCAGGAAAATCGACAAGAAAAAAATCAAACAATCCCATTAAAAAGTGGACAAAGGACATGAACAAACTTTTCAAAAGAAGACAGACTAATGGCCAACACACATAAGAAGAAATTCTCAACATCTCTAATTATCAGGGATGTGTAAATGAAAACCACAATATCAATTAACTCCAGTGAAACTGGCTTTTATTAAAAAAGTCCCAAAAGAACAAATGCTGGCCTGGGCATGGAGAGACGGGAACACTCTTACACTGCTGATGGGACTGCAAGCTACTACAACCTCTATGGAAATTAATATGGAGATACTTAAAAGAACTCCAAGTAGAATACCATTTGATTCATCAATTCCACTGCTAGGTATTTACCAAAAGGAAAAAAAGACATTCTATAAAAAAGACATCTACACTCGAATATTCATAGCAGCACAATTCACAACTGCAAAGATATGGAAACAACCCAAATGCCCATCAGTAAATGAGTGAATTAATAAAATGTGGTACATGTATACCATGCAGTATTACTCAGCCACAAGAAACAATGGTGACTAACACCTCTTGTATTATCCGGGATGGAGCTGGAGACCATTCTACTAAATGAAGTATTACAAGAATGGAAAAACAATCACCACATGTACTCACCATTAAATTGGTACTAATTGATCAAAACTTTTGTACACATATGGTAGCAACATTCATTGGGTGTCAGGCAGATCGGAAGGAGAAAAGGGGATGGGTAAATTCACACCTAATTGTTACGGTGCATGATATCCTCAGATATCATGGACACGCTTGTAGCTCTGACTTGGTGGTGCAAAAGCAATATATGAACAAAAAAAGCAATATATGAAACCAAAGCATTTGTGCCCTCATAATATTCTGAAACAAAAAAATAGATAAAAATTTAAAAAATAAAAAATAAATAAATAAAAATAAAATAAAGTTGAAAAAAAAATTAAACCAGATTGCATTATGTGCAAAAAAGTTAAATCATGCAAAACAAAAAGTTAAATAATAAAGTAATAAATGGTATAATCCATAGCACAATTAGTATGCAAATTGTTAACATTTATTGAGTTAATTTTTATTAAATAATACAGCTTCAGCTACTTATAAAGCAAAACTTCAGAAAACACAAAGAGAAATAGATGGTAATATGACAAAGTACATAGTTTTCACTCATATTATTTAGTCTAAGACAAAGCCAGTACCAAAAAATTTTTAGAGTATTTATTCAGAATAAGAGGGTTGCATAAATCATTGCAAACTCCTACCCTCACCACTTTTGGGCTACAGATATTCTTCCAAATATTCTGACACATGAACAAGTAGGAACATAATTATGAATAACTACTAGAGGAAAGAGAAAGCAAGAATTGTGCCACAGCCAGAAAAGAAAGCACTGGCCACTGAAGCCCGTGAGATTTTAGCTACAGTTGAGCTCAGATGAAAAATCAGCTCTAAGAAACTTAAATTGCTAAAATTTTTAAATTTTGTATTATAAAAAAACACTACTTATTGTAGAGAAGGGTATGGGGATATAGAAACTCTTAAACATTGTAGGAAGGAGGTATAAATCGGTAAAACCTTTTTGTCAAAATGAAAATGAATACACCCTCTGGCCTAGCAATTTTACTTGGAGAAATGTGAAAACAACTTAAATGGGCTATTGAAAAATAATGATTATCTACTGAAATTCATAAAACCTTATGCTACTATGAATCCATTAAAATGAATCAGGTAAATAAAATAATAAATCAAGGTACAGAACGTATGGTTCTCCTTGCAAAAAATCCCCCAAAAACCATGCTATAAAGGCATGTATGCATAAATACATTTATATAGAAATACTTATAAAGATACATATAAAATATTAATAATAGCTACATCCTGGTAATGGTTTCAGAAGAAGGTTGTTTTTTATGACTTTTTTTAAACAATAAGGCTGCATTACATATAAAATATACACCATTTAAAAGGTTTAATGGTTATTAAGAATGAGATTATTAAGAATATTGTGCAAAGATTTAAATATAGGAATGTTCAAAGCATTATTTATAAAGTTGTAAAATTGGAAATAATCTAAGGATTTAGAAATGGGAAAATAGGCACGTTTTGGTGCAAGTATAGAATGACATACAGGGCAACATTTAAAAATGATATCGTAAAAGAGTATTTTTGATGAAAAATGATCTTAGTAATAAAATATTGGATTTTTTAAAGCAGGCTTCAAAGTGTATTGCCCTGATACAGAATGATGTTGTAAAGTCAGTAGTGTTGATTAATGATGCCTGGAGGGGTCTTCATTCTTTGGTATCAGCCATGGCCGTATGTCCTTGGGGGACTTTGGGGACCTTGGGAAGTCCTTCTTGCCCCCACTAAATGCTATTTAGCAATCTACGTTTTTATAGACTTTACTTCAACCAACCTCATCTAGCTGAACCTGTGCCTTTCTGTCAATATTATCACCACAATGTCACCATGATGTGGGTACATGTGTGCAGTGGCCATGGAGTTGGCTTTGAGTTGTGGGGATATGGGAGAGAATAGATTAACATGTTAATATTGTTTGTATTTTGTGTCCAAGTGATAAGATTACAGGTAGTTTTTACCTTCTTTATGCCTATTTTTATTTTATGAATTTTCTAAAATTAATATGTATTCCTTGAATAATTTTAAAGTTATTGAAAAGGTAACTTTAAAACAATGTGGGAGAGGGACCCCAATTTTGATTTGGTATCTATATATACTATATACACTAAGTTGTGCTTAATGACTTTGGGTGATGGGATTGTGATGTTTTTGCTTCTATGTGTTTTTAAAATTTATAATCAGAATAATGCCAATAATTAAAATTTTAAGAGTGTTCTCATACTTGAAAATGTTACTGAAAGTGTAGATCAGAAACTTGGGGTCAACCCCAGATCTGCTCATCTAGTTTCCGCCTTTTAGCAAGATCCCAGATGATTTGTATTTGTATTTAAAGTTTCACAAGTACTTGTGTGAGTGACAATTCACTACCCAGAGATTTTTTTCATCCATATTATCACGATTATTTAGCTCCTCTGTTAAATATTCTGATTGGCAGTGAGTGCTGCTACAATTAGACGACACTAAAGTCTGATGATGAACACTTATTTCTATTAATAACATTGGGTCACTCCTAGGCTGCTTTGAATAGGATTTATTTTCTGTGACATTTTGATTAAAATGTCATAGAAGGCTAAACATGGTCTACTGGAGGACACAGCAGACAGAATGTGAGGAGAACCTTTGGCTGTAATTAACCCTCACTGGTGAGCAGATAGGAGGAGCTCAGAGATATAAAAGTCATCATAGGGGTTAAGAGATATGTCTTTCTTAATCAATCAGCTTTGTTCAAGACTTATTATTGGATTGTGGGAGGATTTATTAATAATTTACACCTATATGTAACTCTTGATTTTATAAAGAACTTTCCATAAGTTTCTAATTTTATCATTCCCATTATCCAATGGGATAGGCATTTTAAGCAAGAGCACTATGTTTCAGAGTTCAGGTTCACTCTGGCTGAAGATCTGAGAGCTAATCAGTAATGGGACTATGGGTCAAAGTTCCTTTCTGCACCAGTACTTGAGATTAAGCAAGGAAGAACCATGACTCCCCCTCCTCATGGAGTTTCAGTCTCTGGCTGCAATTTTATTCACTCAACCACATACCTTTCTCATTACCTAAATTCAGGACGATGCTGGGTATGAGGCAGAAAGCAAAGAAACATAGCACATTGTCCTCACCCGGAAGAAACACAATCTCCTGAAGACAGATTGTCATTCCCATATTTTATATTTATTTAATTCAATATGTCACACACTCATGTCACTATCCTTATGAACATGACATATCCTAGACTGGGTGAGAGGTCATTCTGGGAATCACTTTTCCTTAACCTCTAGCTCAATAAAATAATTTTGTTACAGCCCCAGGGACTTACCTTATATATAAACCAGTATGTTTGTGTCAAAATAAGTGAGTCCATTTTCATCAGGACACTTTTTCCCTTTTCATTGTGATATCAATATTTATCTGTGGAAAGCAGGAATAGTATTTCCCAGACTAACAACCTCAGCCTGTTTCAAATGGAAATCCCTCCTGATTATGTGACTTGTTTCTTCTGAAGAGCTGCACCCCAGAGAGCAGAGAACAGCATTAGTCTGCCAGTGCTGCTGTTCCCAGTTAGAAATGACTGCTAAGTATTGCCACCAAAGGAGCAGGTTTTACTGCTCTGCCTACTTGGTTGTTGGACTCATTGAGATCGCTGAAAGGTTTAGTTTAAAAAAAAAAAAAAACAGTGTCTTCAATAATGAATGCTTTAATGGAAATAATAGCTTTCACTTCCATAAATGCCAGCTAAACAATGCTATTATTTTGCCTTAGATCTGAGCACTAAAGGGATACAGAAATTTTTTTTTCCAACCCCATCTGCACACATTTACTAGTCTTGGTTGATGGCTCCAGATATATAAGCTCATAGGCAGCAAAGCAGCATGGTTAGAGCACAGAGTCTAGAACTATATTTCCTGAGTTTGAACTGAGATTTTATCAAGTATTAGCTGTGTATACTTAGGCCAAGTTATTTAACCTCACTGTGATTCTGCTCACTCATCTGTAAAATGGGAATAATAATAGGATCTTGTAGTGCTGTCAAGAGGACTAAATGAAATCATATATCCATGGTGCTGAGGATAGTGTCTAGCATATATTTAGCATCATATATACATTAACTATTGTTAAATTGTGGCTTGTCTGGAACTTAAGGCCAAGCATCTTCCCTCAGTAGGAGTAAACGATTTCTATACATTCTATGTGACAGTGCAAATCTTTACTCCTATAAAAAAGGATAACATAGTAATAATAGTACCAAACATGAAATTAGGGGATATGTATTGGTGGTTCTAATTCTCCTCTAAATTAGCCTGGAGATCCTGGGCAAATCTCTTAGATTTTCTAAGATATGGCTTCTCATTTGTAAAAGAAGAGGTTAGAGTAGCTAATCTCAAAACTTCCTTTCAGTTCTAAGTTTCAATTTTCTGAGTTTCTGGTTAGGGTTCCAAATAGTATAAGAAAGAGAAGGTTGGCATGACTAATAGTGACTACTAATTGCATATATAGGATCATAATTCATATTGGAAGCTGAAAGAAAAAATAATTTTAAACTGTCATAGTTGATAGCTAAGAACTATTCTTTACCAAAGTCTATTCCAATTATCTGGTGCTTATATCCCTGGACACAGAGTCAATTGCATTAGAGCTGACTGGATGCCTTATAGAACTCACTCCAGGGAATCAATACCCATGTACTGAACCATACCTCCAGGAAAGTGTCTAAAATGACCCCAAAATGGCAAAAAGACCAGCTGCAGGAGGCTGAATCTTGGCCAACAGCTCATTATCCTGCTTGAGGAAGGAGACTTGAGCTAAGATAACTTACTGCCCAAGAGTCTTTGAAGACCTAGTGAGCCCCTATGTGGCTTATTGAGCAGATGCTTCAGTCTGTGTGGTAATGGGTTGCTGTGAATCTAATAAAATCACTCTTGACTTATATCAGGGCAGGAAGTCTTAAAAATTTTCCATCCACTGCTTTCAATAATAATGGAGGGTGAAAAGTCATATCCAAACTAAATGTGAAATGCAAGACGTCATTTTGATGCGACTCCTGGCCCTCCTGCTGCATGCATCCTGGGATACTGTCCACCTGGAGCTCCCTCAGCCTGTGATATTTGCATGGGAGGTAGCCCAGTCACATATAAAGACTGCCATGGTTTATAATCCTCATACCATCACCTTCTCTCTGGCCCCACTTAACCCCATGTATAACTAAAAGTGGGAAGATAACAAAACCCTGTTGAGATGTGATAAGTGACCAGCACTGCAAAATCACAAATTAGACCTTTAGGTGTTCTTGAGGTAGGCAGAACGTGAATGTTAAATTTCCTTTTTTAAGTTACTTTTGTGGATAGGATATTGCTAATGGTAGGAAAAAAATTATAAGAATAGCTGGGAACAAGTCTATAGCACTGTTCAATAGAATTTTCTGCAAAGAAGGCAAGATTCTAGATCTGTGTGCTGTCCCATATGGTAGCCACTAGCCATACGTGTCTATTGAACTCATGAGATGTGACAAGGGTGATTGAGAAACTGAATTTTTAATTTTATTTACTTTTAATTAATTTAAATAATATATCTGGCGGTTACCATTTTAGACAGTGCCCCTATAGATACTATAAGTCAGGAAACTTGAGTTGTTACCATTTAGTAAAGAATTCTAGCCCAAGCCTATTATTTCCACTGTTTTTTCTCAAAACCACTTGAAAAAAAATGTACATTCTAATTTCTAAACTTGGTGTTGAGCAGTACTGTGCAAGTCCAGCTCCAAGTAAAATTGTAAAGTAGATGTTGTCTCTTTTTCTCCTGTGGCTTCTCTTACCATCACTAAAGTAAGTTAGTTTATAATGCCCCCTTGGGGCATTTTTATCGCAATATGTGACTTGTGAAGACCAAACAATGTCTTTGAATCCCAAAGCCAATTTTTTCGAAGTATAGTCTGAAAACTCTGGCATTAGAGCCACCAGGGGACTAGGGGAAGTGCACATTGAAAATTTGGGTTCCAGGGAGGGCCCCCCCCCAGACACTTTGATTTTAAAAATCTCTGGAAGAGGGAGCAAAGAATCTTCTTGGGGACCAGCAAAATGGGTAAAAGCATAGACTTGAGCCAGGCTGTTTTGGCTTGAATTCTAGGTCTAGCCTTTATTGTTAAATCTCGAGTGATTGACAAAACCTCTTTGTACTTGCACTTTCTTCTCTGTGAAATGTGATAATCATAGTCCTTAACTCAGGGATACTGTGAAGAAAAATTCAGTTAATATATGTGAAGTGCTTAAAAGAGTGCCTGGTACAAATTAAACACTATATTAACTATCATTCCTGTTACTTTTGGCAAGCAACTTGAATGAATCTTATGCACATTTGAGAACTCCATTCCAAGGAAAATAGTAAAAAACAGTAGAAAGGTAGAAAACCCAGATTGTGTCGAGATAGCTACTAGCTTGGGTCTCTGAGTCCTCAGCTGTAAAATGAGATGGTGATATTTGCTCAGAGTTAAATGGATATAGAAAACAAATGTGAAAGCCCTTTATGTTTCATGTAAAGCTATCCTATGGTTTACACATGAGAATCCCAGATTGGGTTTTGAATAGAATGAGATGCTTAGGGGCTATCAAATAGACTATCACATCAGGAAACTGCAAGAAGAAAGAATCAAACCCATGTGTATGGGAGGGAGGAGTGGTATCCTCCTGTGAGTGCAATTTACAAATAGTTGTGCCTATTACACATAAAGACTTTCAGTAGAACCATTGTTCGTGCCAGGTTATAAAGGCTTCCATTTCATAAATCATACACACCTGCCAGTTGGGACAAGAGCTTTTCCCTTGTCAGCAAACTGGAATGAAAGCTTTGCTGATCATCATCCTGCTAGCTAGCGAATGGATCTCATCATCAATTTATTCTGGAAGTGAGAAGCTCCTTGCCTCTGGGAGAGATTATAAAATGGAGTCATTTTACTCCTGACACCTTCAGAGTCAGTTATTCCTTGCGGAACAACTCAAGCTCCACATTCCGTGCCTTTGGCAAGAAAACATTTTCTACAAGCTACTGGCAAACACCTCACAGAAGAGTTTTATTTAAGGTCCATGTGTGAACAGAAACCAAAAGCCAATACATTGACACTTTCTAGAGAACACAAAATATCTCAAGGCTGAAGCTGGGAGACTTCTTTTCTTTTCTTTTAGTATTATAAATCGCTAATGCTTTAAATGGAAAATTGAATTCTGAAAGTAGTGTGTGGTAAGTTTTGACATTTTCTACCCTCCTGTGTGTGTGTGTGTGTGTGTGTGTGTGTGTGTGTGTGTGTGTATCAATAAAAGGGAAAAATTCTGAAATAGATATGTAAACTAGCTCACCTCTCATTTTACTTAGATAGCATACTGTGCTCTATTTCCATTAAAGAAACCATATATACTTCTCTCGTTTAATATTTTTAAGAGTCCTATATGTCCATCAGTATTTCTTTATAAAATATGATTGTGCTTTAGAGCTTACTTCAGAAGAGCAAAGGTTGTTCTAATTGTTCAGTATAATTATCTGTTTCCAGAACCCAGTTCATTTCTGGGCTTCCCCTATTGTTTGGCTGCTCTGAAAAGAGGGCTGGGAAAATTGAACTGGGGGTCCCCATTCTACAAAGGAGCCCTGAGAGCTCTGGTCAGGTCTGAAACTGAGCCAAATTGAGCCTCTGACACCTCATCTAAGGCTCACCATAATGTCTTCCATTAGCAGGAGAGAACTGTCAGGAGTTTTTCAATAGGTCTCATCTTCTGAGAACCTATGAATGGAAAATCTACCAGACTCTGGATAGAGTGAGTAGGGTCAACTGAGCACTCAGGAAGGCCAAATTGACAACTCCTGAGCTGGTAGATGACTAGACAGGTTTTAGGGCATGCAGAACCAGCCACTGACATGTCGCTATTTATTTGTTCATCATACCAGTGGAAATCGAGTCTCAAAAAAATTTTTCCCTCAATTTGCAGTTAACTTCCATTGTAGGAGCACTGAAATAAATGGACACAATTAAACAAAGTTATTGAGAGAGAATCTTATATTTAACCTGCCTTTTTCTCCACCCCGTTCACATTTCAAAGTAACTTATCCTCCAATGCCCCAGGAAAAGAAATACCAGCACCTAAAAATAAAGAGAAATTTAAAAATATATATTAATTCTTGGCTTTTGAGCTTCCAGTGGCCCAGTTTAGGCACCATAAGGGTCATTCGAGACATTTTTAGAGGTAAATAACTATTTTCCATTTTTTGCTTTACTGACTGACTTTAGTGCCAAATCCTCTGTGTAAGTTTGACTTCACCTAAAGTCACTCTTCACCTTGCAGGAACTCACAGACACCTTTGGGAATCTAGCGAAAGCAATAAATTCAATCCCTAGTTAATAAAAAAAAATCTTGTATATACTAGCACAAAAATTTTGGACACAATTTTAGGAGGATCTTGGCTATCATTAAGTCTATCCATGGATGCCCAGAAAAAAACCTAATTTAAACTAAAACACCAAATTACAAGATAACCTGGAAGGAATACACTTTGGAATATGACTGCTTAACTTTGTACTTTGGCTCTGTTACTGGCCGTGTGAAGTACCTTAGCTACACTTCATTTCCCTCATCTGTAAAATGGGAATGATGAAAACACCTATTTCCTAGAGTTTTTGTGAGCATTAGGTGATATAATATGTGTAAAAAGGCTTAGCATAGGTATATAGGTGCCATTCAGTGGAAGCTGGCACTATTTTGATATCAGTCATTTGAAAACAAATGTGGATGGGATTCAACAAAAATTGAGAATTATCCTAGATGCTACATTCTCCTCCCATCTTATCCCAGAAGATGTTCTAGAGGTAAAATAAAGTGGATTTGAAGAAAAAATAATAGAACTAGATTGAGAGAAGTGCTTGAAAATAGATGTGGCTGAGGAACAAAGCACCATGGTGGAAGAAAAAGATAAGGTGGACTTTTAAGCTGTATTTTTTAAAAATTTCCTGGCCACATGATACCTCAAGGGACAGAAAAACAGCATTGCCTACCTAGTGCCACTGGGCCAGAAGATATTATTCAGGCTATGCAGGAGTCCAACAAGGGTTAGGAGAGACACTAAAAGGGCCAGGTAATTAGGGAGAATCCCATGGCAGCTTCAAACCCATCTGCAGCATTACTTCACTATAGCCAAGGGGCCAGTCACCTAGTGAGGATAGTGCAAAAAGAGAGGGAAAGTCAAGTCCAAACTGTAGCACTGTGGGTTCTCTGCCAAGGATCCATCATCCTCCAACCCCACCTTCAACCCTCAAGAGCTGCACAAGCTAGAACCTGGGCCTCCTGTTTACGAAAGCAACCAGAGGAAAACAAGTTCAGAGACAAGAATAACTGGGCATCTGAAGAGCATATCTACTACAAAATAAAGGCAACAATCAAAATTGTGAACACTGGGTGATCCAGTATTAACACAGTTCCTGACAATTCTAACCAACCAACAACTCTAAATAAAACTAATACAAATTATCAAAGAGTTAAGATAGAATAGTTGGACTATGAGGCAGAAACAAACATTTATAAATAAGAACCAAGTAGGCATACTTGTTGTGAAAAATAGGTGAGTTTAAATAAGTTACTAATACATTGGATAAATAACTAAAAGGATATGGCCAAACAATGAAACAGAGTACTAAGAAGTAGGCTAGAAAATTCTCCCAAAATGTGCTTGGAAAGAAAAAACACAGAGGAAAGAAAGTCAAGAGGTATTGAGTCAGAAATAAAAATATCAAAATATGTAAAAAAAAAAAATAAGTCCCATTAGAAGAGAAAAAAATTAGAGAGAGACACACAGAAAATATTTTAAGAAGTAACATCCAAGAATTTCCCCAGATGGAAAACTTACAGCATACAGAATGAGAAACTCAAGCCTAGAAACATTACGGAAAAATACATGGCTATTGAAGACAAAGAGAAAAATGTGAAAGTTTCTAGAGAGAAGAGCAGAGCCCCCATAAAAGGAAATAAGTCATATTAGCATCAAACTTCAAAAAAGCATACTTCAGTGTAGATTAGAGTAGAATAATATTTTCTAAATGTTTAAAGATATAGTTTCTTGATTTTAAATCAAAATCAAAATCCAGCAATATGTTGTTATTGTATGTCATTAAGAGATATTTTAAAACTTTTGGAAAACTCACACTAAAATCTATACAAAAGAATAGAAGTTATGGGCGGGACACGGACAATGTATATAACCTGAGCTTTTGTACCCCCATGAAGAGCTGAAATAAAAAAAAAAAAAAAGAATAGAAGTCCATAAACAGTTGTCAGCTTTTAAAAAGAAAATGAAAAGTGTGTGGAGCAGTTAGAGGGAAGGAACTTTCCCTATTAGATATTAAGACATAATCAAAGCTATAGCAATATTATAAAAATCAGTATAGTATTAACTCAGGAATAGACAAGCAAACCAATAGATGGGAACAGGGTTTAGAATTAAACATGGCACCACAAAGCAACAGAAAAAAATTGTTTATAAAGGATATTTGGAAAATGGAGTCACTATATGAAGAAAAATCAAGCTAAACTTGTACATTACCATAGTGGAGATTATTGTCAGATTAAAAACATATGTGTTAAATAAAAAGAGTAAAAATGTAGGAAAAATTTCTTGTGATCTAGACATAGAAAAAAACTTTAGAAATGAAACCCTAAACATATAAACTATAAGACAAAAAAAAATGACAGATGGATTTTGTTACATCAAGAGAAATGATTTCTATCTAATGAACAACATAGACAAAATCAACAGACAGATGGCATACTAAGAAAGACATTTGTAAATCAATAAAAAAACACAGGAATCTCAATAGGAAAATGGGCAAAATAGATGAATAAGCAGTTTATAGAAAGAGAGGACACAATGGCTAACAAGAACATACATGAAGGGATGCTCAACCCTATTGCTAATCAGACAAAAGAAAATTAAACAGCAATGAGATATCACTTTATAGTAGTCAGAATGGCAAAAATAATTGTTAGCAGAGGCAGGAAGCTAAAACAACCTGGATTGTTGTCAACCAGGAACATGTAAAATGTGGACCATACAGACAATGGAAAAACCATCTATAAGAAGGAAGGAAGGAAAGAAACATGGAAGGAAAGAAGGGAGGGAGAGAAGGAGGGAAGGAAGGAAAGAAGGAAGGAAGGAAGGAGATGTAAATACCACAGAGTGAAGAGGTTTCAAATGTGTTAAACATGAAAAGTAGGAAACAGACAAGCTTAACAGCAAAATATTCTGTACATAAATTTAAAAAATATCCTCTCACAAAACTATTACAGGAAAATGTGCATATTTAAGACCTGTGTCACAAATAGGGTGGTGCCCATGCATCTGAGAGGAATGGGGACTAATACTGAAGCAAGAGAAAAATAACAATAGACAAATTTGAATCTTTGAATTGCCCAGTGATGATAATGTGCAATGAGCTGAGGAGTATATTCACTCAAATCTGCACTCAACTAAACTTAAAAATAAAAACAAACACATAGATCTTTAAGGCATAAAACAAATGAAAAAATAAGAATGTGAATACTAAATAGAAAATACTAAAGAAACTGGAGCTAAAGTTTAAGTTTGAATAGATCTAGGAATATTTGTATGGAAAGGAATGTTAATTACTTTTTAAAATCTCTCATAATACTATTTAGTATTCTATTTTAAAGATTTTTATTTTATTTGAGATATATTAAGATATGACAGACATGGGGACATTTTGAATATATCTTGCTTATTCTTCCTTATTTTCAAAGGATCATAAATCTAGTATGATATTAAAATTGTAAGTCAAAGATAATATAACCAGTCATATCTTAAAAGATAAAATTGCAAAAAGAGTTGAAAAGTCACCTAACATTTAGTAATGATGATATAAATAATAATATCATTGATGTCTTGAATTAATCTACCCCCTTACTTGCTAGGTGCTCAGAGAAGTGTGACTGTGGCTTGCAAAATATTGGCCATGAATATAGTAACTGTCATCATTTTTTGCAAGTTAGTACGTTGATTCAATGCAATGAGAACTGGTGGTGCACCATCATGTCTGTCAACATCAGGATTTGTGGTCACGTTCTCACAATGAAAAGGATGGGCTGTGAACACTAGCTTAAGACAGCACTTCTGAACATGGAGATGAGTCATGCCACAAGAAGGGGAGGGAGAAAAGAAATGACTAAAAAAGCCAGGGTGAAAATAGTTTCAGAAATTGGAGAAAATACTATTGGAATTTCTATATTCATGTTTCAATGACAGATATTTTTGTTGCCTCCATATGCTTCCTATACACTGATTACCTACCTTAAATGTCCCCTGTCACCACCACAATGCCTATTTCCATAATACAAAAGCCCTGTCCTTTTTTAGAGGGAAGCCTAACCATTTTGTCACCTCAGTTTTATTCTCCATCCGACCCTAAGTCCATATTAACATTATGAAATATTGGTATTTAAAGGGTCCCCTCTAGAGACTCTCTTTATCCCGTTAATTCTCCATTCTATATTTTAAAACACGTTTTTATCTATGAATTTACACATTTCTCTATATGCTTTCCTCTATAGCCGGAAATAGAGTTGACAAAAACAGCTATGCTGTGACACATTTTTTTTAATTTAACATACTCTCTTCTTTCCTTAAAGACTGACTACATGCCTCAGTTGCTGAATATTGAACTTTTTAGTGGGGTTCTGAGTAAATTCTTATCTTCCTACTCCTTAAAATTTGTTCTATGTTGTAATGTCAGTGCCTTCACTATGTCAATCATTGTTATAATTCCTTATAGAATCATAGATATAAGATTCCTTATGGAATATAAAACTAAACACTGTTATATAACTTGTTGAACCATGCTGACCATTTTATATGCAACCATCACAATTTTGTGGATGTGATAATTTGCAAAGATTATTTTTCTTCTAAAAGGAAATTTCTCTGGGACAAACTTAAAATAAACATATTGGGCATTGTAACCAAGTATATTATCAATATAACAAAATATGAAATAAGCAATGTAACAATTATGCAAAACTATCTATGGCTACTCATGTCAACTGAAAATTAAGAGAGGAAAGTCCAATAGTTTAATGACAGAGCTACACATTTCACTAGGTCCAGATGCTAAGGACCAAGACAAAAAGCTTCAGAGTTTATATAATAGTTTATACTGTTGAATGAGTGTTTCTTTATTAGATAAAAAATACAAGGTCATTGAAGCAGTGAATGACAAAAGAGAATCCTTTATACTCAGTAGAATATTGAAAAATTCTTCCCTGAGGGAAATAATAAAATACTTCTATTATGTTATTATCAACAAATGTAACCTTTTCATTCTCAGGCAATTTATCTAGTTCTGGAAAATGTATGCCATTATTAGTATATATTCTCTGCTGCCTCATGATTTTTGCTTAATAACAAAATATATGCTACTCTCATAAACTACACACGTTTATGTAGAGGTTTATTATTCTCCTTTGTATAAAGCTTAAATGTATTTGCTAAATTTCTTCTTCTTTCCTCTGTCATTTTCATAGTTAACAATTTCCAGCATCCCCAGGCTGGGTTGCATTTGCTTTGTAGCTAGAAGTTCAAATACTTAATCTGAACTGAATAAATCAGTAAGGAAATGGGGAACCAAAGAAAATGCTCAGAACCCTCTTGCAATTTCTTGGCAGAGATGTTTACTTTGCAACGAAAACATTGCTCATGAGTCTGTGATCAAACAGAGAAGGATAGAGACAGAGATAAAGATAGAGATAGAGGTAGGGGAGATGAGAGAGAGAGAGAGAGAGAACAGGGGGCACTGATATAATCCCTCTTCTCAAATATTTAATCTAAAAAAATTACTAATGATCATTTTGCTGATATGATTAATCCTCAAAATTACTCTTCCTTTTCTTTACTTTATAATTTTGCTTTACAAAGACATACCTTTATTTGGAAGCCTCCAGACTCAGTTACAAAAGTCATCAACATAAGCAAAAATAAATCAAGGGCATGGTTAATTTTAGAGCTAATGTATGAAATATCCAATTTTATAAAGATTACTTTTTTATTGAGATATATGTTAAATGCCATAGGATGCACCTCTTTAAAGTGTAAGGATCAGTAAATTTTTGTCCATTCACAAAGTTGTACAACCATCACTTCTATCTAATTCCAGAATATTTTCAGTACTCACAAAAGAAACCCCATACCCATTAGCAGTCATTCCCCATTTCCACCTCCTACCAACCCCTGGAAACCACAAATGTACTTTCTGTCTATATGGATTTGTCTTTTCTGGATATTTCATGTAAGCGATGAGTGGAATCATAAGACATTTGTCCTTTTGTGTCTGGCTTCTTTCACTTTCATGTTTTAAAGGTTTATCCCTGTTGTAGCATGAATCGGTATTTCATTTCTTTTTATGATTGAATAATAGTCCATTGTATAGATAGTAGCACATTTTGTTTATGCATCCATCAGTGCATGGACATTTGAGTTGTTTCAACTTTTTGGCTACTATGAACATGTTTTGGCTGTTATGAGCATTCATGTACAAGTTCTTGTATAGACATACATTTTCAATTCTCCTGGGCATGTACTTAGGAGTGGAATTCCTGGGTAATATAATAACTCTGTGTTTAACCTTTTTAAGAAACTGACAAACTTTTCCAAAGCAGCCAAACCATTTTGCATTTCCACAAGCAATGTATGAGAGTCCCAATGTCTCCACATCCTCACTAATACTAGTTTATTCTTCTCATAGCCATCCTAGTGCATGCAAAGTGGTAAGAAAGAAGAGTTTTAAAGAAATTCACATTAAGAGAATTTTTGCCACAGGATTTATTTAAATAATGAGTTCTCTTGTTCATTTAAGTAATGTCAATTTATTACAAAAATCAATTTTGATAAAACTGTACAAGTTTCTTAACTATAAGAAAGTGATCCCTTAAACACACTTGTTAGTTAAAGTGATACAGTAATTAAGAAAAGTCTTCAAATGTGTAAGGAGACATCTAAAATTACCAGCTAGGAAACTGATACTGTCATAGTAGCAACTTATTTATCTGGCATCATTGGGGAACAAGATGGTCTCTTCAGTGGAGATGTCAGGCATATCACCTTTTAAATTTCTAATACTTTTAAGTCATTTTTGGTGGAACCCTTTCTAAAGTGCCGTTTATGACAGAAACTGCAAAGATGATTTAGTCATTCCTGACAACTCAGGGAATGTGCTTTGAACATCTATCATAACACTCTGTTTAAATCCAGTTAAACAATCATGGACTTGTCACATGAGATATATAGAGCCACTTGCCACTGCAATAAATTTCCATGCATTTTGAAATCTTGGATTGTTTTATAGATTTTTTTTTCTTCTTTTTTCATTGTTCTTTTGCTAATAGGCTACATTTCTTGATACTGTCGTAGAGAGTGCTTTTGAACACTCTATTAAGTGCTCTCCTTTCTTGATAGTGATTTTTAAGCTAGGATGAAACATTAATTGTCTTCAGAGCATCTCTGAATCCCCTGAATATGTACACAAAATTCTATGTTTATATACATATATGCATTTCCTGGGGAGGCTTTGTGTTTTTAAAGAATAAAAATAAAAAATAAACAGAGATCCATGTTACCAAAAGGTAACAATGCCTGTTCTAAATAAAATACACTATAAAACTGACCACTGGTAAACTCTGGATTACTATGATGCAATGTAACTATTTATTCATACCACTTGACAAATATTTGTCAAAATTATTGAACCATATACCTTTATACTTGGAAGTATGTGGAGTACGACAGAGGCTTGGTAGATCCTTTCCCTCCAAATCACCCCAATTTTGACATGATGCAATTTGAGTGTAACAGCAGGTCCTGCTGTCTTAATACTAACAGTAGTTAAAGATCTTTAGATCTTGCATTGGTTATGCCTCAAAAACGTATCCACCCAACTTCCCCTTATCACTTTATCCCTTTTTAAAATTTCTTCTTCCAAAACCAATTTTCACACCAGTTATTTTAAAGGTCAGAAAAACTTCTTCCCTAATTCTACTAGAAAGTGGTATTCTCTCTCAATTGACACAAGATTTCTATCAATAAGTCAGACTGATATTCTATTCCCTGACTTCAGGAAAGCCAAATGTCCAACACCAGGTATTTAGTTATATCATTTGTGTTCCATTCATGTTATGGAATATTATACTGCCACGAATTATAAGGCATTCTAATGATATAAGGAAACTCTTACAATGTGCCATTAAGTTAAAAGATAGGTAAAAAATTATATCTATAAATGATATATTTTATGCACAAAGTATCAAAAATATTAGAAGGAAACAGGATGATTATCAACCATGTTTAATCCTAGATTTTGAGATTGTGCATTATTTATGGTAAGAAATTTAGATTTTATTCTACATAAATATAGATTATATAGATTTTATTCTATATAAATAATTATCAAAGGGTAAAAAAGTTGTTAGAAGTCTACTGCCAGAAAGCACTGCACATGAAAGCTTTTAAACGCTCAAACCAGGGTGAAGGTGTTGGCATAATGAGAAGTGATGGTATTTATAATATAATTTAAAGCTAAATATGATAGGACCTAGGTTTTTGGACTGAGCAACTGGAAATATGGATTTATTTAAGTGTTGGGTTCTAAAGCCTGATTAGAGAGGGTTGAAGAGAAAATTGAGAGTGAGGAAGTAGAGGCAGTAAGACAGTGAGTATGTACTGTTCAGTGAGGCATAGTTGGAGGCAGACCTGGTGTCTAGAATAAATTTTTAAGTTATCTTTACATATCAATAAGGATGATTTCAGTGAGAGGGAGAACTTGATTCAGGAGATAATAGAAAAAAATTCAGACCCAAAAACTTTGAGAAAAAATAAAAATGTTTAACATTTGTAAAGTACTTGGTATGCCCAGATCTGATATAATCACTTTGCACTTACCAACTCATTATTCCTTGCTCACTTTGAGTGAGGTACTATTACTATTCCCAGGTTATAGATAAGAAAACTAAGACACACAGTGGTTAAGTATCTTATACTCACTCTTAATGACTGCCTGGTACTACCTCAGAGAACTGATTGGATGGTTAATTCAGAACACATATGGAGGTTTAATATTATAATAGAAAGGAGGAAGAGGTATTTTTTTTCTATTTCAATGGAAATAGAGTATAGATATAGGGTAGTTGGTGAATTTGCTTGTGGAAAGAGAAAATAGTTCTCATCTGATAGAATCAATTTATTTCTAAATATAAGATGAAGTCAATGACTGAAATGGGGTTAGGGGTAAGGGTTAGAAACTTAAGAGAAAACAGGAAGGTCTAAAATATTCATTGCAGAGATGAGGGAAGGCAATTTTTTAGAAAGATATAGTATAATTATCTGGCAATGTGCAATTGGCCATTAAGATTCATGGATGTAGGCATGGAGCAACGGAATATTCAGATTTATAGAGGCAAAGCTGTGGAGGGAAAGAGAGTACTTATTTTTACAGACCCAGAATCTAAGCTGCGTAAGGAAGGACCTAGGAACATGGTGGTGACTGACAGTGGAAAACAGTGGAATAAATAGATTTGAGGTCCCAATGTGGTCAAAGAATTGTTGGAATGCAAGTACTGGAGTAACAGAGTTGGAAAGATTGGAGGTCAGAAAGGGAGTTGCTTAAAGTTGAGATTTTTCCAAGGTAGTGCCATTAAGGAGGAAAAGATCTTTGACAGGGCACATGCCAAAGAACTAAGATGCCAGCTGTTTTGGGTGGGTCATTTTTGTGAATAATAAGTCAGTAGAAAGGAGAATACAGTGAGCAACGTATTGAAGTGAATAGGAACTATGGTATTCAGGTGGTGAGGACAGTTACTAGGAGTTGGTAGACAATAGCAAAAAGGAAGGAGAAAGGTTGATAAAATACATTTCAATGGAGCAGGCATTGATGAAGGAAACATGGCTTAGAAGCAACAATGGAGAAAAAGAGGGAAACCTATTCTATGTAATTAAAAATAATTCTGCCTCCTATAAATAGGAGTTTAAATGTACTAAAATCCACACATTCATATTAATGGCAGAAAGTATGAACCTATAGAAATAAAATGTGCTTTTACAAACTGAAGTATTAATAAGACAGCTTTGATAATAATAAAGGAGGAATGATTCAATAGAATATGGCTATCAAGTATAAAAAATCTGAAATATTACATTTATAATTCTTAGGAATGGCTATTCCCATAAGGAATAAATGATGAAGATGTGAAAGAATTCAGTTGACCAATGTGCTTCCACATAGGAACGCATCTAAATGTGAAATTGGCAGAACAGCAAGAAATGAAATTATTGCCTTCAATTTTATGTAAATAATATTTATTCTAAGCTTTTTTTGTCTTTACATTTATATTTACCCTAGAAATAAATATATAATGAACAGTCACATAGGTTGGGTAGCATTTAAATAGTAAATCATCTAATTAACTAGTCACTTGAAAGCAAAAAGGGAAATTTGGATTTGTTGTTTAATTGCCACATTTCAAGAACACATTTTAGCTGGCTGCATCTAAAAAGGAATAATAATATGAGATCATGAAAACATTTCATAGTAATGAACAGGCCCTGGTTTCTGTTTATTGCATATACAAAGAATACTGACAATAGTTTTGGAAAAATAAGTAAAGCTCTCAGAATAACTAGCACAGAGATATGAAACACTGGTATGAGACACATCAATTTTAACACTATCTCCTGGGAAGAGGACAGAATTTTTTAGGGCTATAATGGAAGGAATATGTGCTTTGGAATTAAATGGTTTTATATAGTCATCTTTGCACCGAATTCCAGTTCTAGCCACATACATTCACACGAGAGTAAACACACTGGCTCACTAAGGACGCATCTGTCATAGCAACTGTTACCGCGTTCATATTCTAGCAGCATTCAGACAGTCTTCCTTATACATGACCGGAGAAGTTTCCAATGTCTGAAATTCTTTCTTTGCCATTTCCCTTTGTGATAAGCATTGCCCCTTGCGCTTTCAAAACGAAAAAGGAAATAAATAAAAGATCAAGTCCCGAATACTTTAAGGTACATTAAGACTTTTTTTTTTTTTTCCTCTAGACACCTGTATGTGGTAACAGGAATAGTAAAGGATAAATGGAAATAAATTGTCAAGAAAGGAGAGGGATTTCAGAAATCGAATCTGTCTGGTTTATATCGTTCCCTGTTTTCTTTTTTTGTAGAAGGTTGGTTGATTATGCTCCATTGGTCAGGCTAACAACACTTGGGGAATTATTTTCTCTCTGTTATGTCACATACCTAATGCAGAAGACGATGTAACAATATGGAAAATGCTTTTGATATGATGGTGACTGGAAAAAAATAAATAGGAATACAGGATAATTATACATCCTAAGAGCTAAAGGCTTTCAAAGCTCTGCCCTGCCCACCCCATCCTCTCTCACTTCATTTCCTACTGCTTTTCTTATTGCTCCCTGCACTCCAGACACATCGGCCTCCTAGGAGCCTCACCTTGGCTCTGGCCCTTGTCTGAAAGTCTCTTTCCCTAGATATCCACATGGTTAACTGCTTCATCTCTTTTATGATTTTTTCTAGTGTCACCTACTCAAGGAGATCTACTCTGTTTATTCTATTTAAAATCTCAATGCCCTCCCCAAACCCCTGGCACTCTTCATACTCCTCCCACATGCCCTGGTCATACCATCTCTATTTTTTAACCATAATATGGTGAAAACCTTCCAACAGCAATATAATTTATTTATTGCTTTTTTATTGCCTGTCTTCAACGCCACCCCCAGCATTTAGTGTTCATAGAAGCAGAGATTTTTTTTTGGTCTAATATATCCTGAGGTCTTAAAATGATGTTGATGCTCAATAAATATTTGTTGAATAACTGAATAAATGAATAAATGCTGTTACCACTATGTTTACTACAGTGTTAAAAATTTTGTGCATATATTGCTAAAGCTTCCAAAGAAATGTGAAGAATTTAAAAGAGTTTTCTTGTGGTAACAAGATTGTGAAGAATACTATTCTCTTAGCTAGTGTTTAATTATAATTTCTAAAATATTTATACAAGAAATAATAAAAATAAAAATCTGTGGAGAGAGTTTTCTTCCCTTTCATGCAAAGCAGGAATATTATGAACAGAAAGAACACATATGGTGGTCAAAGCAGAACAATACTACATACTATGTTACAGAGATAGTCAATGTATTTATCTGCTTTTAGGCAGATTTCAGGCTATATCAACCAAAACATGTAGCATAGAGAGCCCAAGGCATGAAACATATGCATTCTCTTAGAAATGCATTATAATTCTAAATTCATACAGTGATTGGTTATCCCAAATATGTGATCTCTAGATAGTATTTTATGTCAATGAAAAAGTTTTAATGGAAAAAATTGTTACATACACACAACTCAGATTATATTTATATGAAAATGAAAAGAAAAGGGTATATCAAGAAAGTAGACTGTGAAAATTTTTCCCATGCCTACATGATGAGTGCGTTGCGCACCATCTGGGGGAATGGTCATGCTTGAAGGTGCTGACTCGGGGAAGTGGGAGCTGGGGGGAGGGGATGGAGGTATGACTACATGGTGAGTGCCAGGCGCACGTCTGGGGAATGGACATGCTTGAAGCTCTGACTCGGGGGGATGGGTGGGACATGGGCAATATATATAACCTGAGCTTTTGTACCCCCGTAATAAGCTGAAATAAAAAAAAGAAAAAGAAAAGAAAGTAGCCTGCACACAGTGTTAATTACATAGCAAACATAGAGTAGATTTTGGGGGAAATAAATAAATTTGTTCTTTACTATTTCCTTTGTATACTATATGACAGTATTTCTAAAGTCAGATTCATTGAGGTATAATTTACATCCAACAACATTCACCTATTTTGGTGCACAGATATATGCATTTTTACAAATATTAGCCTCATAGAACAAGACACAAAGTGTTCTTTAAACTTCTATTTTCTTGAAATGTTTTAAAAAATTGTCATAATTTTTTATTTAAATGTATGATAGAATTTTCAAATGAGGGCATCTCAGTCTCAACTCTTCTTTTTGGAAGTTTCTGAGCTACAAATTTAATTTCTTTAAAAGATAACAGACTATTCAGATTATTTGTTTCTTATTCAGTGTGCTTTGGTAGTTTGCGTCTTTCAAAAAATTTGTCAAATTTAAGGACATAAAATTGAGAGCTATTTATTTTCCCTTTAATATCTTTCAGTTCTATAGTGATTTTCCTTCTTTCATTCCAAGTATTGGTCATTTGAGTCTTCTTTGTTGCCCATGCTAGAGTGAGTGCCGTGGCGTCAGCCTAGCTCACAGCAACCTCAAGCTCCTGGGCTTAAGCGATCCTTCTGCCTCAGCCTCCCCAGTAGCTGGGACTACAGGCATGTGCCACCATGCCCAGCTAATTTTTTCTATATATATTTTTAGTTGGCCAGATAATTTCTTTCTATTTTTAGTAGAGACAAGGTCTCGCTCTTGCTCAGGCTGGTCTCGAACTCCTGACCTCGAGCGATCCACCCGCCTCGGCCTCCCAGAGTGCTAGGATTACAGGCGTGAGCCACGACGCCCGGCCTTGAGTCTTCTCTTTTTGTCTTGATCATTCTGACTAGAGTTTTATCATTTTTATTGATCTAGTAAAACAGTTTTTGGCTTCATATTATTGTGGATTTTTTTGTTTTTGATTAAACTGATTTCTGCTTTTATTTTATAATCTCCTCCCATTTCTGTTAGGCTTAATGTACTCTTCTGTAGTTTCTTAAGGTAGCTACCTAGATAATAGATTTAAGAGCTTTCTTCCTTCCTAATATAAGCATCTGATGTATAAATTTCTCTCTAAGTACAACTTAAGCAACACCACACAAAGTTTGAAACAATATGTTTTCATTTTCATTCAATTCAAAATATTTCCCTTGTGACTTCCTTTTTGCCTCATGGGTTATTTAGAAGTATGTTGTCTAATTTCCAGATATTGGGATATTTTCCAAATGTTTTCCCATTATTTATTTCTTCTGTTATGGTCTGTTAAGGAGAACATATTATATGATTTAAATTCTTTTAAATTTGTTAACATTAGCTTTATGTATCAGAATATGGTTGATATTGGTGAATGTTCCATGAATACTTGTAAAAATGTGTAGTTTACTATTACTGGGTGGAATGTTCTATAAATGTTAATTAGATGACATTGCGTCATAGTGTTTTTCTTTGCTTTTTTTTTTTTTTTTTTTTTTTTGAGACAGAGTCTCACTTTGTTACCCGGGCTAGAGTGTGTGCCGTGGCATCAGCCTAGCTCACAGCAACCTCAAACTCCTGGGCTTAAGCGATCCTACTGCCTCAGCCTCCCGAGTAGCTGGGACTACAGGCATGAGCCACCATGCCCGGCTAATTTTTTTTGTATATATATTTTTAGTTGGCCAGATAATTTCTTTCTATTTTTAGTAGAGACGGGGGTCTCACTCTTGCTCAGGCTGGTCTCGAACTCCTGACCTCGAGCGATCCACCCGCCTCGGCCTCCCAGAGCTAGGATTACAGGCGTGAGCCACCGTGCCCGGCCCATAGTGTTTTTCTAGTCTTCTACATCCTTAACAGTTTTTGCCTACTTGTTCTATTGATTATTGAGAGAGGAAACTTGAAGTCTTCAAAATTATTTGTGGATTTGTCTATTACTCCATTTAGTTCAGTCACCTTTTGCTTCATGTAATTTGAAGTTTTGTTGTTAAATACATACACATTTAGGAATGTTATGCCTTAGTGTTTAATTGTACTCTTTAACATTATTCAGTGTCTCTCTCTCTTTTTTTTTTTTCTGGTAGCATTCCTTGATCTGAAGTCTATTCTGTCTGATATTAATATAATTACACCAGGTTCCTTTTGATTAAGGTTAGTATAGTACATTTTTGCATCTTTTTATTTTTAATCTACATTTGTCTTTATATTTAAAGGGGTTTCATTCCTTTATAGAGTAAGTTGCTTTTCATCTAATATGACAATCTCTGTCTTTTAATTAGTGCTGTGATGGTTAATATTAGATGTCAACCTGACTGAATTGTGGGATGTCTACGTGGTTAGTGAAACATTGTTTCTGTGTGTGTCTGTGAGGATGTTTCCAGAGAAGACTGATCTGTGAGTCAATGGACTGAGAGAGGAAGAGCCACCCTCATTTTAGGTGGGCACCAACTAATCAGCTTGCACACAAAGCAGGCAGAAGAAGGAGAGTACTCAGTTTCCTCTGTCTTCCTCTCTCCCTTCCAGAGCAGGATGCCTTCTTCTCCTCCTGTCCTTGGTTCCAGGTTCTTTAGCCTTTGGACTCTGGGACTTGTACCAGCAGCCTCCTGGAGACTCTTAGGCCTTTGACCTCAGACTGGGGGCTGCACTATTGAAGGTAGAAGTATGTTTTTCTTTCACCCTTTCTCTAGCTATAATGATGCTTAATTTGTGCCCTGGGGTTGACAGGGTTTGATGCTCTTTCCTCAAGAACTTAAAACTCAAAGATGAGAAAAGTTCTGGCAGGGCCTTATGCCTTTCTTGCAGTGGTAGCCTCTCCTGTCCTCAAAGCCATAACACTAAGCTAGATTTTTATTGTTTTCTTGCCCTGGTATCAGAGTTTCTCGTGAGCACCTGGTCGAGTCCCATGGAAAAGAGGCTAAGTGGGTGCAAACTTCCCTTGTGTTTATGGCTCCCTTGGATTATATACTCTTACACCCACCCACAATCAGCCTTTATCAATTTATTAAAATTTTAGTGAATTTTTTATCTGTTTGTAATGGCAACTCCTCCTTCCATGCTCTGTGCTTATGATGGATGGGCTTGTGTACCAGCTTTCTCTGCAGATGAATCTTTTTTTGTTAGATTTTAGGCTACCTGATTGCCCTGTAACCTTGGCTCTGTAGTTTAAATAAAATTATAATTGTGTGCTTTATTCAGCTTTTTGTGTTGTACTTGTTAGAGTAGAAACAAGGCTTTTTCTAACTTGCAATATCCTGAGCAGATGGGGAGACCCAGGACACCTTTGAGAGCAGAAAGTGATGCTATTAATAATTATGCTGGAGAGCAGGTGTAAGTGAGCACTGTGCCAGGCATGGCCACCCTACCTAGGATGCTATGTCTCTAGGGCTCCACTTAGCTTCTCTTTATTTGAAATGCCCCAGCTCTGCTGGTAAGAATCCTACTCTTTAGTCCACTCTTACTATAACCTCTTCTGAATTGAATTCTCTGATCTGATTTGCCAAACCTTATCTACAATTTTTGCCTCAATATTTATAAGTAATATTGATTGATCCTACCCCTTTTTCCCCCAAATTGTGGTTTTTATCATACTATAAAAATTTTATTAAATATATTGGTAAGATTTCCTGCTTTGTATATACTCTACACATTTGTAGAAAAAAATGTGAATTATGTTACCAAAAAGTTTGAAACAACTCATCTTTGTATGGATATATTAATTAGCCTGATTTGCTCTTTCTACAATGTATACATGTATTAAAGCATGACATTGTGATCTATAAATATATACAATTATTATTTGTGGCTAAAAATCAAATTAATACAAAGAACTTACCTATGAATCTTTCAACCAATCTCTTTGGAGATGAGTGAGATCATTCTTTGCTAATTTTTAAATTGATCTAGTCAATTTCGTTATATCATCTTCAACAAGTTTTAATTAAGTGTAAATCTCTCAAAGCTTATACATTCAATCATAATTATTTTGTCTTTCACCATTGTCCTGTATATAATATTCAGCCATAACTTAATAGTTTTTACATATCTTATCTATGACTACTCAGCATTTTTACTCCAAGTGTTTTATACATATTTTCTTTTTTTTTTATTAGTCCAGGAAAAAAAAACACTTCTGGTAAAAAAATAATTATCAATTATACTAGTTTTGTTTTCTATCCTATTGATGCCTGCTTTAATCCCTATTAATTCCTTCATCCTGATGTGCCTAGTTATGTATATTATTTTTTCTACATTCTTGAATTGTTAGGTTTTGATTAATTTATTTTCATTTTTTATTGGTTAATAAAAGCAGTTAGGTTGTGAATTTTCTTATACTATCAAGTTTGCCTTTAACTGATATTGTACTGCAATGGCTGAGTCGAGTATTTACAACAAAGATTGTATGACCTGCGAAGCACAAATATTTACTCCCTGGACATTTATAGTAAAAGTTTGCTAACCCTAGCCTAGAAATTGTAGTGTATAGAAGTTATAAAACTTGCAGGTCCTCAAGTTTAGAAAGGTGGAAAGTGGGCCTGAAGTGGCAATTAGGAGCTATATAGCCCAGAGGAAAACACAGAATAAGTCTACTTTACATTATTTTTAGGTTTATTTTTTCCAAATGAAATTTTCTACATTCGCTCAGACATTTCTTGGGGAGTTCATGTCACTCTTAAAATGTGGCCTCAAATTTAAAAGTTCCAGTTTATTTACTTTATTAAATTATATGAAATAGTTTAAAAACCTTGCTAACATTTTCCTTATATATCTACTTTAAAATGCAGAAGCTTGGGTAGAGTCTGATCAAAATTTCCCATTTAGAAATAATGTCACAAATTTTTCTCTATGTATATGGTATTGGATGAGAGCAAGCAAGCAGCATTCTCATTCCTGCCTAAAACTTCTCATGTCAATTTATTTCTATTTGTTTTTCAGACAACTAGAAGGAATGGCTTGCCTGTGAATCTTATTTTAATGAATCAATGTCCAACAAAAACATCAACAGATTTAGGTTACAAATAATAGTCTCCTTTAACAGGCAGAAATTAACACTATTTTTAAAAACTGGACTGAAAATGTCTACTGTAATCTCATTTTTCTTTCATCAGTTAAAAAGAATTCAGGGTTTTAACCAAACTAGTTTTTCAAGCATAACTTATATTTACATTCCTCTTAGTTCCACCCTTTGAGCAATAGCATGTGAAGAAAAACTGCTTCAAGTAACAGCTTCTCTGAGCTGAAGCCTTATTTCTTCCTCGATAACTTATATATATGTATAAATATATGTATATATGGATATGTCTTATATGCATACATACTTTTTCTGAGTTTAAATTATAGATGGTATTAAAAATCATGCTTTAATGCTTTGAATGTAGAGCATGTTTCTTAAATTGAAAAATTTAAGGATGATCTTGTAACTTATACTTAGTTTATATTTTATATATTAGTTTGTATTTACACACTCTATATCCAAATTTAGGCTCTCTTGAAATCTCTTCATTCTTCTATAAGTATACCAACTCCTGTCTCCCTTCCTTCACATAACCCATCTTGGGGTGGAACAAGGATATAACCATAGGCATTTTAACTTCATTTCCATCTGTAGGTTTCATATAGGAGCCTAATACTATATAATTCCTTCACATAAAGCTGTCTTACTCTCACCCTAACTCAGAAGAAGATACTAAAATTAGTGTGAGGTTTCAAAAGCCAAACACAGAAACCTAGAAAAGTCAGTTTGCAAAATTAAAAACAGGAACATTGAAGGCCAGAGTGAAAGGAAATATCTGAGAAAAACAAACAATCCTGAAATCATGGAAAAACAGTTAAAATATTAATCTTTATAATTATCTAATATAAGAAGCAGTTTGATGCTTACATTATTTTAACACCATATGCAGTGAGCAGAAAATGTCCCCCCATCACCACCAAAGGTATTCATGCCCTAATTCTTGGAACCTGTGATTATACTACCTTACATGGCAATAGGAACTTTGTGGATGTGATTAAGCTAAAGACTTTGAGATGAGGAGATTATCCTGTAATATCCAATGGATAATGAGCCCAGTCCTATCACAAGGGTCTTTAATTAAGAAAGAAGGGAGCTGAAGCAAAGAGTGAGAGGGAGATATGATTATGGAAAAATGGTCAGAGAAATGCAACACTGCTGGCTTTGAAGATGGAAGACCGGAACCATGAGCTAGGGAAAGAAAGTTGACAAACTCTGGAAGCTATACAGAAAAGGCAAGGAAATGGATTCCTCCCTAGGGCCCCCTAAAAGGAGTGCAGTCCTGCTGATACCTCAATATTAGCCCAGTGAGACTGTGTCAGACTTCTGACCTATAAAACTGTAAGGTAATAAATCTGTATTGTTTTAGGCTACTAAGTTTGGGGTAATTTGTTACTTCATAAAAAGTTAATTCATCCTGGTTATCAAAATCATTTATATTCCACTGGTTTTTTTGTTCACTAATATTTAATAATATTTTTAATACCACTGTTTCTACATTTTCTTCTTCGGTTAAAATCTTGGTCTAATGAACTAATTATTTGAGAGTTGTTTTCAGGAGGGACACATATGTGGGATTTTCTAGATTCTTCTATATATGAGAATAATTTTCAATTATCCTTGTTCATAAAAAACAAATTTGACAGTATGGAATTCTTGGGTCACAATCTTATTTCTCTTACCCTCTGGATTTTGAGTCATGATCTTTAACTCTTCTTTCACTCTTTCTCTCTAGTAGGCTATACTGATTTTTATTTCCTTTTTTTTTTCTTGGTAGGAAATCTTTGTTTCCTTCTATAACTTTTTTATATGCATGCAGATTTCTGTATTTCTCTTCCTTATTGATATAATGGTTCTTTGCCTCAAAGAGACAAATATGTCTTTAGAAAAGTTTTCTTATTATTTATTTTTGTTTTCTTTATCTACTCAGTTCTTTACTCCTTCAATTTCTATTATTTCAACGCTGCATTTCTCAGATCTGTTCTTTATGTCTCATATTTTCTCTTATTATTTCTTTTTCTAAAGTTTGAAAGAATTCTTGAGCCAATATTCTATGTTACTAATTTAAATTTCTTTAATTCATTGTACACAACTTTCACTGTGTTTTTAATTTAGTAATCTTTTTATTCTTTTAAAATCTGCATTCAGGCCTTTCAGATTTTGAACTATTCTCATTTCATGTGTACCTGTTCTGATTTTACCAGCACAATGTCTTCTAAAGTGGGTTAGAGATTTTCTCAACTTTAGCTTTCTTCATTCTCTCATTGGCTCTGATTCCTCAGAGTAGTAACCACTTCATGAATTTAGTAATATTTCTTGCTTTTGTCACCCTAAATTAAAATCCTAACTCTGATTTTCTCTAGATATATGGGCTTAGGCAATGTAGTAATTCTCTTTAAGCTCAGATACCTCATCTATACAACATTTACAGGAATAGCACCTACTTAATAAGAATTCTGTTATGATTAACTGAAATAATACAAGAAAGAACTTGGCACAATGTCATGCACATGTAATTGCTCAATGAGTGGTAGCTGCCATTATAATCATTGCTACCATCATCCCCTTCCTCTTCACCGTCACTATAGAGAAGGTCTATTATTTTCTGTGCAGGAGATGAGGTTGATTTTGTGACAGTACTTGGATTCCTACTCTAATATGACAGACCCAGATAAAACGATGGAAAAGAAACATTTAGAATTACTAGGATACTTATTTGCCATTTAAGAATTTCAGTTCTTTAGGAACAGTCTGGATGGCCCTGAGCCTGAGGGAGCTGCAGCAGAAAGCTTAATTTAAGAGTGTCTTTCCCTTCTTTGGTATGGTAGCCCAAAATTTGCTGGGGTGTTCTCCATCCTTCATTCTCTCACGTGCTTGGCCTTGCCCACTTCTCACTGGAAGGTGACCATAGCCACACACCAGCTCTTTGCCTGACTTGGTAGTTCACGTCAAGAGTGCTTGTATGGGAGATGAGGGAGTGAGCACCACCAAGGCTTCCCCTAACTAACATGGGCAGAGTCATATGGGCACTTGCTACCAGTCTTTGCCCCTCGGAGTTAGGGATAATTGGGTGACAGTGAGGTGGGGGTGGCAGGTGGGAGAATGTAGGAGTCTCTTGCACCTCCTGGCTCTGTAAACCATGGCTTCATGGGGGGGATTCACAAGTTAATTTTTCCTTCCATGGATCCATACATATATTCCTGTATGCACTTGCTGTAAAGAAATTTCTCAATGTTTTGGGGTTTGAATATCTCATTTTCCTAAATTTCCACTGAATGCATCTTTCTACCATTTTTATATTCTATTTTCCATTTCACTAGTCTACTGGGAGAGAGGGGGCTAGACATAAATGCTCATATTAATGTTATAGAAAATCAACTATTCTTGAAATAAGTTTTCTTTCTCAAGCTCATCTTATGCTTCATAAGGGATTTATTCTTTACAAATTATAATAATCTAAGTTTCTACTAATGCTTTCACATTATGACAAAGCTGTAAATGTGAACCTTTTTTCATTTTTTAAAAAAAGTTTTCAAATCTTATTTCTACTGCTTTAGAGTCTGGTTAAGGTCCAGTAATTTCTAAAAATACTTTGCTCTATTAACCTAAAATCTTCTAGCATTACTCCATTATGATAGCAGTGAAATCTAAGCCAAGTTTTTTTATCTATTGAATTTTTTGTTATTTTCAGCTACAGCCCAATCCCCCTGTAAAGCTGTTTAGCACTTTAAATAGGCAGTTATATATGGTGGAAATGGAGCCCCTCGATAATATGAAGCAATCTAAAAGGCGTAAAAAATACTTTCAAAGAGAACTCCTTCAAGTTGAGGTTAAACATATGTTGAGTATGTTTTCTATTTTAAACACTGTCAGTGTGGGGTGTTCAACTTTTTTCTCATCTAGTTAGGAATGAAATAATCAGATTTTAATTTTTCCCTTTTAAATCACTGGAAGTAATTGTTTTGTGATGTGGAACTTTTATTTTAGATCATACATTGGTTTACAAGATTCAATCAATTTTTTTACATCTTTTCATTCTCTTTTTATGAATTTCCACTTAAAGCTAAAAGACTCTGAAATGAGCTTTATTGCCAATTCCTTGTTAAAATCAATTATGTTTAGAATATCTAAACATTCAAAACCATTTACAATTGCAAATACAAAGGCAGTAGAAACTTATGGAAGGACTGGGGTGCATCCTATGTGTGGGTCTCACAATAGTTGGGAAAATCTGTAAGATTCATTTAAAAAAGTTAGAAGTTATACTTTGAGTTCTCCTGACAAGATAGGGTTTATGTATAGAAACAAAGTAGGCATTCACCCAAAGGCTGAGATTTAAGGCTTCCTAAGAGAGATTCTCCCATCCAACACTACAAAAATGTCTCTTCTACCGACCTGTTAATGAATACCTAAATTACAGCATTACCTATTTGTCCTGTGAGCAGATCATTCATTCCTTCCTCTATTCCTTCCTTCCTTCCTTTCTTACATCTATCTTTCTGTATGTGAACATAACCAGGAAGAACAAACAGCACTCAGCAATGCATTAAAAATACTGAATAAGCACATATTGAATTGGATTGTTTTGTTTTGTGTTTCTTTCTAAAAATAATCCAGGAAGAGTTGAGGTGTTTGCACTAGAATGTTTATTGCAGCACAATGCACAATCACAAAGATATGGAATCAACCCAAGTGCCCATCCATTCATGAGTGGATTAATAAAATGTGGTATATGTACACAATGAAGTACTACTCAGCCATATAAAATGAATTAATACCTTTTGCAATAATCTGGTTGGAACTGGAGACAACTAAGTGAAGTATCACAAGAATGGAAAAAACAGCCATCACATGTACTCTTGATTAAATTGGAACTAATTGATCACTCACGTGCACAGATGGAAGTAAAACTCAATGAAAATCATGCAGGTGGGAGAGGGGAGGAGGGAATGAGTGAAATCACACCTAATGGGTGCAATGTACACTATCTGGGTAATGGACACACTTATAACTTTGACTCAAGCAGTACAAAAGCAATCCATGTAACCAAATCATTTATACCCTCATAATATCCTGGAATTTAAAAAAAAATGGGGGAAAAAACCCTATAAGTTAAGGGAAAAAAAGTCTCTATCATGGTGGAAACCAAAATTTACTGGGCATAAAAATCATCTTGGATGCTTGTTAAAATGTGGATATCCAGTTCCCATCCTTTTCCGAATTTGATGCAAGTAATCCTTGGTCCACATTTTCTGAAACTACTCTGCAACATCTTAGAATCAACTTGTTTTATTACTGTCTTATGGAAAAAGTTGAGAGTTCCTCAACAGAACTAAAAACAGGTTAGGTGAGAATGTGAGTTTAACCATTGCCTTTTCTTCCAAGCCTCATTATTCAGGGATTTGGCTAAGGAGTGAATTTTAGAGTGGATGTTTAAGCAGTTTCCTTTTGCTTCTGCAATTAAGGACAGGATAACCAAGCACATAGCTTTAGTAAGGTGGCCTTCTTCAGTCCATACGTTCATATCCCAATAATCAGCAAGTTCTCCCATTCCCCTCACTCAGTGATTCTATTGTCTGTTTCCTTTCTCCATGGCACTGCCACTGCTCTTGCTTATCATCTTAGCATTGACACTAGACTATTGCAATAAAGTCACTTACTTGTGGTCTTACTCTACCCTTTACCCTCAAATTCTCTCCCAAACTGCTGATGAATGAGATTTCAGCAAAGAAGATATGATTAACTCATTCTGTTGCTTTGGTTCCTTCTAAGGATCCTCACTAACTTCAGAAAAAAATTCAAGTATCTGAGCCATTTGTGATGTAACACCTCCCTGTTATTCCAATCCATCTCTACTCTACACAGACATAAAGCCATGCCGAGCTATGTTCATGCCCCAGGACAAAATGCACTACTCCATACCCACAGATTTGGCTTCCTGCCATTCTCTTTGCCAAGAGCAACACTCACCAAGGAAGGCTGACTAATACCTACCTACTCATCCCCAACAGTTGCCTTTTGGCCTCTAGATTAATAATATTTAGATATCAAGTAAATTTCAGCATAAATAAAAACCATGAACTTAAGCAACTCTTAAACCTGCATATGATTCTGTAATCAGGAGAGCAAAGAATTATCATTGCGTTTAGAAAAATTTTAGTGATTATACAAACTATTAACTGTGTACTCTGAATCCTGAGATTATAAATTGTTATTTCTACTAAATGATTTTCTGTATGTTTTAAGTTTTATGGCCTAGGCATTTACTAATTTTATAATGGAAAAAACAATTCTTATAATTTTTTAATGATTGACTAACAGCACGAGAACCTGTCATTTCTATATAATTTCTTTCAATAAGTTGCAAGTGCTTCATATGTATTCACTCATTTTTAATTTGACATCCTTCTCAGTTATGTTGGGGACTGAGTTTTTCCCACTTCAAAGACACAAAGAGGAACTTGCAAAAATAGGGAGGTAGTGGCAGGTCTTAGGAATGTTTTCCCATCATCCTTTCAGCAGAAACCACTGACAATGTTTCTAAAATCTCAATCAATTATCAAGTTGTCACCATTTATTAAGCAGCCATGTTGTGCAGGTCTCTGTGTCAGGATATCCAGAGCTAAACATGCCTTTTCAACTAACTTACACAGTCCCTGCCCACCCACCCCATCATCCTCCCACGTCATTCAACTGAGATACCACAACACCACACACAAAATGACTGAACACTTAAAACATGCTAGCCAGACAGTGTACTTGATTACAAACAACAGAAACTAACTCTAGCCGAGTTGAGCAGAAAACAAATACATTGGAAAGATCTTGCATAACTCAAAGAGTTCACAGAAAGTCTGGATAACCAAGCTCTGTCAAGAGAACACAGCCAGAGTCAAAGCACAAGCATGCCTACTAAGGATGCCAACTGTAAATCCTATCATCACATCTTCCCATCATGCCTGCTTCCCATCACAATGGGAGAACCAAACGCTCTCAGTGTGCAAACTCCTTCAGTAATCTAAATTCCCTGAAGTTGCCGCCAGTTAACAAGCCAAGTTCATGTGCTCACCACCTCCATGACAGGGAAGAGGGGATTCTCCTAAAACAGGAAATGTATTCCAGGACTAAGTAGAACTAAGATAAAACAATGCTTTCCACACAAAGTACCATGCAGAACCAACAGGTGCAAATGTACAAGCTATGCCCCTGAGTGCTGGGGGAAATTCTGGCTTGTGATAGGATTGGAGTCTTCCCTCTGGAGTTGGTCATCTGTTTAGAGAGGAGATAATGGAGATTCTTGTGAAACTGTCCTGAAAGGGGAGTGACAGAACAATAGAAAAAGAAGAGGAGAAAGGACAGAAGGAAATTAAGTCAGAGAAGAAAGACATTCAGGCTGCTACTACAAAAAATGTCATAGACTGGGCAGCTTAGAAACAACAAAAACTTATTTCTCACAGTTTTGGAGACTAGGCAGTTCAAGATCTAGGGGCTGGCAGATTCAGTGTCTGGTAAGGGCTCACTTCCTGGCTCATAGATGCTGTCTTTTCACTGTGTCCTCACATGATAGAAGGGGCAAGGGAATTCTCTGGAGTCCCTTTTAGGACACTGATCCCACTCATGAGGTTTCTGTCTTCATGACCTAGTCACTTCCTAAAGGTCCCACTTCCTAATGCCATCACATTGTGGATTACATTTCAATATAGGAATTTTAGGGGGAAACAAGAATTCAGGCAATAGCATTGTGAAAGAGAGAAATGCCCAAGGATGGGATATACAGAGAAATGAGGTGTAGGAAGGAAAGGAGGATGTCAGAGGAAGGCATGTGAAGACAAATGGCAAAACAAAACAAACTACCAAACCAAAGGTATATATCTTTGCTCTTTATAGCCATCATATTGTTATCAATAAAGATTCTAAGATTAGAGAAATAGTACTCCCTAGGACATAGGAGATAGGCACTCAATAATGCTTGTTAGTAATGGGATAATTCATAAATATTAGTTCTGTAAACATTTTACCTCATTAAATAATAACAATCCTGTTAATGGCATAGCAGCACAGGAAAAAGTGAGGATTTTTGAGACAGAAAAAAAGAAAAATATGGTACTATTGGCTTTGATCCCCATCTTTAAACTTTCAGAATATGTGGTTTTATAAATGACCTGCTATTTTTATAGTAATGACTATAAGTAGCTTCATGAAATGTTCTATGCATTCAAGTAGTGAAAATTTGTTTTTAGCTGTAAGTCAGTAGTTTTTCTTATCTTTTTCTTTCTCACCTGGCCAACTATAATTTGTTTTCTTTGTGAACAATACTTGATTTTATTGCTTATATTTGTTTATCTTAAAACACATATTTTTGTAAGGATCTAAATAACTCTACAATTTAAACTCATTTATTGTTTTTCTTAGCATGGAATAGGAGTAGTGAGAATAGAGTAGGGAAAGGGGGATGGGGCCAATCCAAGTGAAATTTAGTGAAGCAAATTATATTTATCAGTAAAAAAATGCACCACAATTGTTTATTCAATCCTCCTTATTTTATTAGAGTTTTGAGATGCATATTATTCAAGGGTAATCATTAAAGCCATAATAGGCAAACTAAATCCTCTAAATTGCAATTAGTGAGACAGAAGGCAAATACATTAATACAGGCATTAGGATGCTGTATTAGTCAGGGCTCTACAAGAGAACACTGGTAGAAGCAGGGTTATATTAAGAGATTGCAAGGAGTTGGCTTTCGTGATTCTAGGGGCTGGTTCCTGTGGGCTGAGAACTGTTGGGCAGGAACTGCCGCTGTCGTCCACAGGTGGGATTTCTTTCTCGGAAAGACTCAGTCTTGCCCCTACGGCTGCTCAGCTGATTGAATGAGGCCAATCCAGATTATCGAGGATAATCTCCTATATTTGAAGTCAACTGATTGTAGATGTTAATCACTTCTGCAGGAATAACCTTCACAGCAATAACTAGGTTAAGGTTTGATTGAATAACTGGCTAAATTGACACATAAAAGTTATCACTACAGATATTTAGTGAGTAAAAATAGCCTCGACAGACCTAGAATAACAACTCAGCAAGACATACACTAAGGCCTCAGCAGAGTGGTGAGGGGGACTGCAGGGTCAGGGCCAGAGAAGATTTTATAAATATCCAATGTAATTTTGAGAAAGGCAGATCTACCTTGGGATTGGTCAGCTATAAGATATAACGGTGATATGGAAACCCTTTTGTTCTCCTGGAGAGAGTTGGAACCCATTCTATTAAGTGAAGTATCCCAAGAATGGAAAAACAAGCACCACATGTACTCACCAGCAAATTGGCTTCCCTGATCATCACCTAAGAGCACATATGGGAATAACACCAACTGGGTATCGGACAGAGGTGGGGGTGGGGGGAGGGGATGGGTGCATACCTACGAGATGAGTGCGATGCGCACTGGCTGGGGAATGGACACGCTTGAAGCTCAGACTCGAGGGATTGGGGGGGCATGGGCGATATATATAACCTGAACTTTTGTACCTCCATAATAAGCTGAAATAAATAATATTAAAAAAAAGAAAGGGAGCTAGGGAGAGTTCACTTTGCGAAAGTCACAAGTCATCCCTGGTGAGGAAATATTAATACCACAACAGCAGTAGCAGCAGGTGCCACTGACCAGCTTCTCACTATTTCAGGCCCTGTGCTAAGCATAATCTCTCTTCATCTCAACATTCTCATCTGTCAAGATAATTAATGCTTCTTTTTACAGCTGAGGAAACCGAAGTTCAGAGAAGTCAAGTCTTGTCCAGTAAACTAACATTTGTGGAATATCTGTGATGTGGAAGACACATTGCTGAGGCTTTACAACATACTTTTATATATGGAATTATCTCCCTTATGTTATATATGAGCATGTCGAGGGCCAGAGAGTTTAAGTAGTATACTCTGTATTTTGTATCCAGTAAGGGGTGAATTCAAATGCAGGTTTTTCCACTCAAAGCTCATATTTGTTCCACTTCGTGGTAGAGTACCAATAAACACCTTTTGCTCACAAGGCTTCTGACAGAAAAGAGGAAGAATTAATACAAAGTGATATGGGGGAATGAGGAAGGGAACTGTTTTCTTGTGACTGGCTAGACAAGAGAGAAAGTGAGTCCCTGTGAAGGTTTCAGGATTCACAAAACATTACCATAAATAAATAGAGAACTAAGGAGTGTGTTGTGTGTCCCTGAGGAGGGTTTGTATAATGAGGACAAATCATATAAATTTGTGTCTGTATTAAAGTTTGTTTTCTATATATTATATAATATTTATATGTAATTATATATGTATGTTATATAATATTTACATGTATAATTACATAATTACTCATGAGTAATTATTGCTTAAGTGACCTTATTAGCTTATTAGGCATATGTTGATACTATTGCTTTACTAGAGGGAATTTAAGTAGCTATAATATGAGAGAGGAGTACTAATAACTATAATACTAATAGAGCAAGGGTTTCTTAACTACAGTGTCACAATACATAGGTTTTTCAAGATTGATCATGAAGTATACCTTAAGTATTCTTATTAACAATGAAGTGCTGAAGTATGTGAGTAATTTTTTTTCATAAATCAGGTTATACCTATAATGTCAACCTCTCTGGGTTTGGTCAGTCTGAGTTTCGTTAGGAAAATGGAGCCTCTGCAACTCCTGTAGGAATAAAGAATTTGATGTAGAAATTAGAGTTTGTGCAAATGTGGCAGGAGCTGGATGTTCTGCAGGCACCGAATTGAAGAAACAATCACTAGTGATTTCAGTTCAAAGCACTGGAATGGCTGGGAAAGTTGCACTTGGAGTGAAATCTGAGATTTTGTCATGTCTGGCCACTATTGGCCTGCACAGTGGGAACTGGTGGGGAGGTCTCCAACACTGCTACATCTGGCAGCCTTCCAAGAATAATGGCTTTCTCTTTACTTTGCCTTTCAAATCTTCCATGAGTGCCTCTTTTTGGCAAACTAGCTTGGAACCAGACAGGAAAGGGGGTTCTGGGAAACAAGCCCCCAGGCTTAGGAGGGTGATGCTGAGTTAATAGCTCACTTGGATTATGATATACGTTCCTAAGAGGGAGAGAAAGTGTGAGGTTAAAACTAAGAATTGCAGATGGAGGAGTGTCATTCATATGAATGTGTCCTTACAATAAAAGAAAGAGTTTGAGACATCTGTGATAAAATGTATGCCTGAGTGGCCCATGACTACTGAAGACTGATATGAAGCCATGTGAAATATAGCATGCTGAGCTCCTTCATTACAGTCAGATCAGCTTTTTAGTTTTTATTTTTTTATTCTGGATACCATGAAGCGAGGAAAGGAAGGAGGTTGAGTTTATCTGTACCTCTTCCAATAATAAGTGTCAATCTCTGGAGAAAAGTAAGAAGCAGCAATGGAATCAGCTCCTGTAGTGGGGTAACAGGCTGCTGTCTTGGGAGCTCCACCTGTATTCTCTTTCTTGCTACCACTGATTGCTGAATAGGCAAGTTTGCTTTTCCCCTGTGGCTCTGATGTGACACTGAAAACCTAAGCAATTAACTTATTTATTAAACTAGTGCCATAAGGTAAGTCATTAAAAAATAGCACTATAAATTCAGGCTGTGGTCCCTAACACAGATGAAAAATTAAGACCTTTTAAAATGAGGCAGTATTTACTTTTTAAGTGAGGCAGCATGTGCATTATTATTAGTTAATATTTAACGAAGGCCAACAGTGTGCTAGGCTGTATATCACACTGCACAAACGTGTGTGTGTGTGTGTGTGTGTGTGTGTGTGAGCCTGGAATCCTATAATGATAGGGTCATACGGCATATGAGAGAACAGATCATATCCCAGAAAGGGCAGATGAACACCATTAATCATAACTGGTTTATATACTTCATTCTCACCAACTGAAGTTTTATCTTTTTTGATATATTAACATTTATGGGACACTTCACTGCTTATGTGGGACTTATTGAAAAATTATGACTGCTTGGAAAAGAGTTAAGCTTTCATTGTCCATTTGTAAGTTGTGCTGAAATGGAACTTACTCTTTTTTGATACACAAAATACTCTATTGGGTTTTGTGAGTTGTTGGTGTTGGGTAATCTATTTTAAAGAGGGACAATAGCTACATTAGACACGATATTTGTCAGAAAAAGAGAAAATATTTTATGTTGAACAAGATTTCTAAAAATAAAAGAAACTAATAAACCATTTGCCAAGAGATGTGTCAGGAATGTACTCAGGTGATTTGCCTATAAAGGATCGTTTATTCCACCTTGGAAACACCGTATTAATGATAATGATCATTGTTTTGAATATTGAAAGTCAGCTATTATAAAGAAAGATATAGTATTGGAAGAAATAAATTAAAAATGATTGCACAAGTGCACCAAAAAGCTTTTTGTAAATAAAAAAGAGTCCCTTTCCACAGCTGTTCTTATGCCATTCTGCAGGGAGATTAGTTTTGTGGAGGGGGAAAAAAATAGTTAGTAACAAAGTCTCAGTTCATTAGTTCTGATGCCTAAAAAGTTCTTAGAAATCAAGCTAATCTGCAATAAGGATGGTTAAATTTCTATAATTTAAGGTACAGATGAGATAAACATTCTCAAGCTCAGGTGCTTGTAAATTTTTTATAGTTCAACAGTTTCCCCATGTACTAATTGGTTCACAAGACATTTCTATTACTTCCACAGCTGGGGCCAGATATAATCAAGAAGAACGACTGTGGCACCCAGAAATAAACAAAAGTTAATGGAACTTGTGCTGAACCACAAAGAGAGTATTTTTAGCGTTTGGCTAAGGGTTCAATTTTACACTTGATAACTTTCTAGTCTGTCCTCTTTTTCGCTGGTTTGTACCACTCACACTTCAAGGAGGGATGGAAAAAATGGAGTCAAGCTAACAGGAGCAATGTCTTTCAGGCAAGAAATACAGCTGCCAGAGAAGGCAGAGGAGGACTTTATAAAAGCGTAAAGCCAGCAGGGTATCTGGGGACATCACATTTCATTGCTCTTTTCTGTTTACTACCAGATATAAAAACAGTCATTTGCCACTGGGGGGGATGTTTCATGAATTGAGTGTTATAATTCCATAATCAGATACTATGGCTTTAGGGGACTAAATGAACTTTTCAGGATGGTTAATTTTTTTTTTTTCAAACTGTGTTCCTAAAACAGGTTCTAGTAGTCCTTCTATATGTGAACTGTAATTGTTTATGCAGCCCCTATTGGTCCTTTCTGGCCTGAACAAAGAACATTAGGAGTTCTGTCTCTGTTTGTTTCTCTGTTTCTCTGTCTCTCTTGTTCTGTCTGTCTCTTTCTCATGTGCATGTGCATGGTATTTCTTTTCCTATCCTTTCATAATTTACCCATACAAGTTCTTTATTTTAGTTCATTTTTTCAATTATCTGAAATCTAAGACATAACCATTTTTAGGAAGCATGCTTGAGTTGTATAGTTTGTAAATTGTATATTTAAAGTATCCTGTTGTCTTGACTTAATCTCATGAATGACAACTTGACTGGGTGCAGAAGTTACAGAATCACACTTATTTTTCCCCTTCCAAATAATTACACACTGCTCCACTTATACTGGCACCTAATATTCCAAGATCATTACACCTTTGCCCCTTTAGAAATGACATATTTCTTTCTTACAGATACTTGTAAGCTCCTTTCTTTAGTAAAATATTTAAATAAGAAAAAAGTCATCAAGTTATACCTTAATGTACATATTTTTCCTTATAAAAAGAAATGAAATGGAAAACACTATGATATTCAAGACACATAAAATGAACCAAACATTGATATGCAGTAAAAACTAAGCTTTAGTGGTTTTATTATCACCTCATTCAGACTTGCAGGCTGCAAGAGATGACCTTATACTGAACTAGCAGTAGCAGTGCACAACTCAAATATTCTGAAGATAAGACAAGTGACTCTCCAGCAACTTGCCTAATTCACAAATTTTAACCATTTTCTGCTCAGATCTTGCTTACTATTGGCTACCCTAAAATTATCTCATGACTAACCCGAGCCTCCAAAGCCCTGTGAGTACCTTTTGCTGACCTTTTGCAATTGAGACTCTGTCAAGGTGGTGCCCTCCCTTGCTCAGCTACTCAAGACATTCAGTCTTATATGATCAATAGATACTCCCTGGTGGTCTTTGGATGGCGGCTTCAACAGAAATTATTCTTGGGATAGAGTTTGTCCTTTATATCTGAAGATCCAAGCTTTCCTAAATTTCACAAAATTTCTGTTCTGTTACATTTCTGAATATTTTTCTTTCTTTTTTTTTCCCTTTTTCTTCATTAGGCGCACCAATTGTACCTCTGATTTGAGTCCCCATTATTACTTTCCTAACTGGCATTTTCTTACCATTTGCTCTTATTTCTTTGTCTAGTTTTTTGTTTTTTTAACAATTTGTGATATTTCATTATGTTTAGTTTTTTTGCAGTATTAATTTTGTTCTACTCTTTTTCTATAGCAATGAATTTGAAATATTTTTCATAGTCTTGGAGAAAATTTTTTTCCAAGTGTGTGTTTTAACTGACTTTTGCTTGCCATAATCTTTTTACTTTGTGTTATAGAATTTTTTCATAGATAACATATTGATTTTTTTTCTCTCTTAGTTATTTTTTTTTAGTTTCAGTCCTACGTGAGTGTCCTACTTGTGCTAAAAGAGTATAAGAGGAAACGCTTCATTTTTGTCACATCATTATCTGATCTTTTACACATTTTTACCTTAAAGTGGAGGTTAAAATTTTGAATATTGAATTTCTTTATCCTCTGTTAGGACTTTGGATGCTTGAGAAGAAGAGTACTGTGGAAGTCGGGGCCATGAGTACCACTAGTCTTGAAACTTCATCCCTGTGTTCTTCCCTATAAATCTCTTTAAACTAGTTCTTCTAAATTAGCAGTATGTTCTATTCTATGATGGGAATGAGGACGCTCTGGGAATTTTGGCCTGTTTTTATGCTTTGGCTCTAGCAGGACAAATTAACAAGATGCCAAATGAAAATTATAAATGCACAAAATTTTTCTTTAGTAAGTCGATACATCTTGGTTTATTTTTTCAAATGATATTGGTCTTCTATAATTACAAAGCCTGCTTCAGGATATTGTTTCATATCTCTTTTCTTCTCACAAGCTTTACTTTAAGAATGTGCTTGGATATTGGGAAGCCAAGTCAATAAAAATGTCACTGGCTGTACAGTTTCTATGTAAGCTCTAGCTGTCAGTCTTGTTTGGCAGTAGAGGAAGATACCACAAGTATAGTGTTTTCTAATTTTAACTCCATTGCTTCAAGTTGAAGATCTTAATAGATTACTCAGAAATACTTCCTTTTTACTTTTCTGTACTGTACTGTTTTCTAGATAGGAGAAGATGTGGCCTAATTACAAGCATCCTTCTCAACTTCTTTCAACATTGTCTTATGTTCAGCAGGTATTTTGAGGGAGGTCTGTGGTTTGAAGTTGGAGCTCTTCACCTATTCCAATGGAAATGATGTTTTATTCTTATTTTGTTAACTTTGGCAGATTTTAGAGTATGAAGTTGTGCAGACCTTCCCAAACGTCTTCTTGAATACTTTAACTATAGGATGCTATGGTTGATAGTCATTTTATTTATACCCAACACCAGGAAAACCTACCTTAAACCTTCAATTCTCAAATGTCTTCCTTTCATTTCCTTTTATAGAGCCAAGCATAAAAATATTCAGAGTGGAAGGGGAAAGCATGGCTTAGTGGACATCACAGTATTTATGGCAGGATTTCCAGCAAATCATGAAGCCCTTGAAATTGCTTCATCATATATATATGTATATATATGCCCCACACTCTTAAAAATTTTCTGTTCCTTCTTACACTAAGAAGTAGATGTGTATGTGTGTGTGTGTGTGTGTGTGTGTGTACATATAATTATTGCTTCAGGAACACATATCATCAGATCCTATACAATATTCTTCCCTCTTAGTAGCCAAAGAAGTTCTTAAACAATGCTCTGAATAGAAAAGTCCTTAACAGAACTGGTTGATAAGGTCCAGGCATAGGTCTTTCCAGCTCTTTCATGGAAGTGCTTTGTCCTTTTTTCAGTAAAAAAGTCCATTCCTATTTCCTATCCCTGGTTACTTTCCATAGCTACATGAGGAAAATTTAATTAGCCTACTACTGTGATTGCATAATGCTTCCACATGGAACTGCTGTTGAAGCTGATTCTTGCACAGCTCTATGGACTTTGTACATTCAGCAGTAATCCTCTTGCTGACTCAGGTCTTGCAAGGATTATAATAGTGTGTGCTGGGGCTCCAGAGACTATTAGTTGCCTTAGGTTACACTGATATGCTTAGTCATTTTTTCCCCAAATACTACACCATGCCAAAGTGACTGAGTCTTGAAGGATTTACTGGAACAAGTCCTCCTTATTAACCTCAAGATCATTTCATTTCAGTGGCTGCATTGCCCTTCCCTATCATCGGATCTGCAATGAGATCTCCTTAGTCTATCTGGACATGTCCTCCTATAGGTTTCTTTTCCTCTAGAAATTCTATTTGTAGATTATTTACTCCCTGTTGAGCAGTGGTACACTTTGCACATGGGTCTCAGGAAGTGACAACCATAAGAAAAGCATAAAAATTTCCCAGCACATCCTTCCCCTGCATGTATATAATCACAGGGCACTGCTCATGGGATGCCTGAGTGTTGGTATGTTCAGGGAACAGCAGGAAGGTCAATGTGACTGGGCCAGAGTTATGGGCATTGCATGGGCTTGGGGTAGGTGTCAGTGATGGCAGATAAGATCTGAGAGATTATAGGTGGCTGAGTGAAGGGTATCTGATGGCCCATATGGTAACTCTGTGAGACTTGGATAAAGGTGCACGTTAGTCATACACCAGGTTACATGGTTTGATGAGTTGATTTCAGTCTCTGTTAACTGCTTCAGCCTTATGCATGCATATGCAGTACAGAGACTATCAACCATATAGAGCAGCTGGGGACTTTAATATCATCATAAGGACATTGGGTATTGAATTTTACTCTGAGTTAAATGAAAAGCCATTGGAAGCTGTTGAGTAAATCAGTGACATGACCTTACTTACCTGTCTTACTTTTTTAAAGGATTATGTAGGCTGTTCGGTTGAGAATAAGGGGTAATGGTAGAAGCATGAGGGCCAGTTGGGGGGATAATGTACAATTTGGTGGTGACTTAGATTGGGGTGCCAGCAGCAGAGGCAAAGAGAAAGCTCAGGCTGTGGTAATATTTTGATGATGGTCCTATAGGATTGTGATAGAAAGTAAAAAGTAAAAAATGACTAAAGGAACATATAGTGCAACACTATTAGTCTTCATAGAATCAATCACTAAATAAGTAAATTTGGCAAAATAGTTTTAGTTCACTATATGTTAAACTCTCCATTTGTTAGATGAGAATATTTCCCTAATTAGTATACTGGATTGGGGTGAGAATCACATGAGATATGTCATGTCAAAATATTTTAAGATGGTAAAATATAATGCAATGCTAATTATTATTTAAAAGCTAACTACAGGGGACATTCAAGAGTACATAAAAAAGAACCCTGCCCACAATCTTATTATATCCTCTACTATTTGTTAGAGGCCCATAAGTACATGATTAGAGATTTATTTATTTGAGTCTTGATTTTTTTTTTAAGCATTCAGGAGTCCCTGTCACATTAAACAATTCTATGGAGGACAACATCCTTAGTGACTATCAGTTAACACCTCAGTGGGGACTGACTAATAACAGTGCAGGAGCCTGACCCTGTGGGAAACATGCACAGTTTCAGGGAAGGACACCAGGAGGGGGCTCATATGGAAAAGAGAAGACTTCTCAAGTCTAAATTATTTTCTACATCACAATTTTCCCTCTAAGATACCATATTTCCATAGGAGGAAGGTTGTAATTTTATATTTCATAGTTTTTAGACAGAAGTCACAGAGAAGGAATGTCAACAGTACCCAGAAGAAGACTCGTTCTAGTCTCTAGATTGTGATGCAATTTAGTCTATACGAATTAAAGAAAAACATACACACAAGAAAGAAATCTACGACTTTTACTGGGAAATTTCCCCCAAATGTATCTAAATTCAACAACCTGTAAGGTTGTTGGCCTAGAATTAGCATATATGGAAGGAAAACAGTCCATTTTACTGAATTTAAGATTGTTTTTTCCAATGAATGCCTTTTCCAAACTTTTTTGTGTTTAGGATGTTGATAATGTGGAGACTTCCAATAATATGCTGTTTTCTACAATCTGTATTTAATAGTCAGAATTATATAAGAGAAATGGCCTCATTTCTAAAGCTCAGGCATAGGTCCAATATATGATATTCATGTCTCTTTATTAATAAAATTACTAGTAATAATAATTAGTATTTATTTAGTGCTAATTGTGTACACACAAATATGTAAAACTCTTTGATTACATGATCAATGGTTAAATAACTCCAGGGCATTACTACGCCCATTTTACAGGTGAGGACACTGAGAGGTTTGTCAGTTGACACCTCAGTAGAGATCAGTTGACAGGTGCAGAGAGACACCTGCTCTGTAAGACTGGTGTACAAGGTTGGTAGATGGGAAAGGCCAAGGCTTGGAGGCACTGAGAAAAGCCACTAAATGGTAGAACTGAAACTTGAACCCAGATCATTTTTATCTTACTATCAACCACTTCACATCACTGTCTTCAATGTAACTTCTTTCAAGAAGAAATCCATATGAGTTTGCTAACCATAATTTAATAATTTTTAAAGATGGCTTTGTGAGTGACCTCAGAAAGCATTGAGAATAAAGTCAATTGTAACTACTTTTCCTATAATGTATGCTACACTTTTAGGGTCAAGATTAAAATGGTCTATTCAGGGCCGGACGCAGTGGCTCACGCCTGTAAGCCTAGTATTCTCAGAGGCTGAGGCAGGAGGATCGGTTTAGCTCAGGAGTTCGAGACCAGCCTGAGCAACAGCGAGGCCCTGTCTGTACTAAAAATATAAATAAATTAGCTGGACAACTAAAAATATATAGAAAAAATTAGCCGGGCATGGTGGCACATGCCTATAGTCCCAGCTACTCGGGAGGCTGCGGCAGAAGGATTGGTTGAGCCCAGGAGTTTGAGGTTGCTGTGAGCTATCCTGATGCCACTGCACTGTAGCCCGGGCAGCAGAGTGAGACTATGTCTAAAAAAAAAAGGGGGGGGGGTCTATTCAATGCAAACTTTCTTACTCTTGTAATACTAACTCAGCATCTTTAGTTCTTAATTAAAATAAGACAATGTATTGAAACCACTTGTTTGTTCAGCAAATATTTATTGAGTGCCTACTGTATGCCAGACATTATTCTAGATTCTGAGCATACACTGGTAAATAAACAGCCCGAATCCCTGCCTCATGGAGTCCTGCTAACTAGGAAATGTTAAACCATACAAATAAAATATTAATTTCTTGGTAGTATTAGGGAAGGTCAAGAAATCTTAAAGCCAAAAAAAATGGGATACTGTTATTAATTAGCTTCTATAGCCTCAATTCTGAGCCAGTTTTTGTTTCAAAAGAAGTGACTTCTAAGCTTCTCCTAGTGGCCAGCTTTGGGCCAAGCATGGAAATTGAGAAAAAAATGATGTCATAAGGCTTAGGCCAAATATCCAGTCTAAGTTGACTGAAAGATCTGCGGAGTTTTCTGGGAAAGTGTAAAGAAGTTCCTTGAAGATTCTACAGTCCCGTCATGGCTGTGTTACTATGCCCACGTGAAGCCAGGAGCTATGTAGATATGCAGGAATGTTTGGGGGTCTTCTGTTTCCTCCCTGCTTTGAGTCTGTGCCTTAATATCTGTCCTCAGTTGTCTCTTTGATTTCTCCATCTGCCAGAGAAAAACATACAGAAAGAATTTGTCCCTCTTACAAGGGAGTCCAGACCAGTAAATATAGTTGGAGATACCACACAGTGAATATTGTCCAAATATTTAATATTTAGCCACAGAATAAATTTCCACATTTCCAAAATGTGAAGATTTAAAATGCTTAACTAGCTTTTAGGGTTACTGTGAAAATTCATTAATGGAGAGAGCCTTGAGGAAAAGTGTTTATAATGCACTTGAAAAGGATAATTGCAATGAAAGGCACATTTAGCAGGCATGTAGAATGTGGTTTAATTTCTTTTGGTTATAAAGCTCATCACTGTACATAAAAACCCAGCTTTCTCATGAATGGATAAGCCAGTTAGAAGAACTCTTGGTAGTCAGTTCTGCAAGATATTATATTCAGTAATTAATTTTATAATAACTGGTTCACACATATAAAGTAGTCCATTTGCATAAAAAATTACTGCTTAAATGACAAATCAATTATTGCACACAAAGTCAATTATTATACACTTGTTTAAAACTGAATATCATAATTAAAATTTGAGTAATTTGCTGTTTTTTGTATTGCAACACAGTACAGTAATTAGTATTCTAGCTCTGTGAGATTAAGTATCTCTATAAAGTCATTAAAATAAAAATCCCTAAATCTAATGCATTGTAAATGCATGATAATTATAATGTTTCAAGGAAAGTTCTTTTTTTTTTTTTTTTAATAGAAATGACTATTGAGCCTTCATCTCCTTTCTAAACCTCATGACAGAGTCCCCATGGATATTAGTTAGCACTCTTTTTCCTGAAACAGAGGTAGGGGTGAGAATGGAGAATGTGAACATGGAGAGCAAGGATCTTTCTGATCAAATGAAATTCACCTATATAAATCAATTGAAATTCTTTTCAAAAAAGCATAAAAGAGGGATTCATTAGATCTTTTAGTTAGTTTTCTAATTGGAACATGTGACTCCCAATGGACAATAGTTAAGCATTTAATAAGTTACTTTTAATTTTGCAGAAATAATTTGCAAGTGAACATTGAACATGGTAGCAGAGTCATCAGGGTTGGTAAACGGGCCCACAAAGAGCTGTCAAACAAGCTTTTACTCAGAATGGGCCCACAGCCCCACACAGCTATATGAATCAGGCAAGACACAGTCCTCAATTCTATCCAGAAGCTGATCCCTCTTCACCTCCACCACCACTGCTACCATGGCCCAAACCACCATCACTTCTGCCTGGATTACTGGAAGAGCTTCCTAACTTCCTGATAATAACTTCCTAACTCCCTTCTAGCAGTTCAACAAAACTGCCAGCAGGATTGCAGTCACTCCTCTGCTCAACCCTCCCATTCCTGCTGGCTCTCATCTCATTCCCAATACATGTTAATGTCTTGTCCTGACCCACCCCTACGTGGCCCAGCCCACCCCCTCTCTGAATCATCTATCACTTTCCTGTCTACTCACTGAACTTGGCCTTTCCAGGCCTCCTTGTTCCTGCCTCTGGGGCATTCCCCTGTGCTTCCTGGGCCGGGAAAGTTCTTCCTTCTGCCCTCTGCTCTCAGCTTCTTCTCTCACCTCCTTCAGGTCTTTGAGCGGAACCTCCCCCCACCCCCGATCTGTAGGGCCTTCTCTTACACAGCATTCCAGAACTCTCTATTCTCCCTTTTTGTTTTCTCCTTCTGAAATATCACTTAATCAAAACATTTGGATTTTTTCTTTTTCTTTTTCAATATCAGGAGAAATAAGCCCTGGGTGTATTGAGTGCTGGGCTTCTAATTTGAACTTCCTAAATGACTGTGCTGGTGAGCCCCAGAGGATCAAATCACCATGTTGTTCTCCTCTTGTATTTACCTGGGTGATTGGCCACCTGGGTTTTATATTCCAGCTCCCAAATATTACCAAGGAGCTCTCAGTAATATCCTACAACTGCTAAAACTAATTATCTCTTGTAAGCTCTGAGCTTTTCCCAGGTTCTACACTTGCCCTCTTTCAGTCTGTTTGCTATGCACAGCCAAGGTAATCCTTTTTTGTAAAATGTAAGTGAGATCTGGTTGTTCCCCTGCTGAAAACTCTCCAAGGCTTCCCAGAACTCTAAGAATAGTATCCAAGGAGCTTAGAAAATCCGTGCCTGGCTATTTCTCCAACTGTGTTGGCTACCACTCTCCCTCACCCTTCCTGGGCCTCTGCTCCCATCGCACTGGCCTCATTTGCTCTGATATGCCAACCTCACTCCCCACCTGGCATGGCCCACAGTTTCTGTCTTGCAGCTCTTCCCCAGATACCCTCTGAGCTCACTCTGGATGTCATTCAGGGCTCTACTCAAATGTTTCCTCCTCAGGAAGGTCTTCTCTCACCAATTCTTCCCAAATTGCACCCCTGGAGACTATGCAACTCCTTACTCTGGTTCATTTTTCTTCATAGCTCTTGCCATCACCAGACATTATAGTGCATATTCTTTATTTATTTACCTATTGTCTGTTTTACCCTGTAGAATATATATATATACATATGTATTCCATGGCATAAATTTGGCTATTTTGCTCACTATTTTGTCTTCAGTGCTTATAGAAGTCTTAACACATTGTAGGTAATAAATAGTATTTTGTTAAATAAATGTATGAATGAAGAATGTCAGTAATTTTGGAAGTGATTTATGCATCATGACTCTTAATATATATATATAGTCAAGATAGGTACAATGAAGTTTGTTTTGGATTGGGCTATATTGCTATTAATATAAATACTAATTTATTCATTCAACAAAATATTACTGAGTGTCTACAAAATGCCAAACACTGTTTTGGTTGACAGAAATATGGGAATGACCAAAAATGTCCCTGCCCTAATGGAGTTTATATTCCTGTGGGAGAATAGAGGCAGCAAAATAAAAAAAAAACAATTATTTCTTTTTGTGGAAGCTAGGAGAAGCACAGAGCCTTACAAGGGATGATTAGTCTTAGCAGTCGTAGGATATTACTAAGAGCTCCTTAGTAATATTTGGGGGCTGGAATATAAAACCCAGGTGGCCAATCACCCAGGTAAATATGGGAGCAGAACAACATGGTGATCTGATTCCCTACGCCTCACCAGCACAGTCATTTAGGAAGTTCAAATTAGAAGCCTAGCATTCAGTATACCCAGGACTTACTGCTCCTAATATTGAAAAAGAAAAAGAAAAAAAAAAAATCACAGCAAGAAATGCAGTATTTTTTCTCCATCTTTCAACTGCAAAGAGAGAAAAATACAATCAGCAGAAACAACACGTGAAATTAACCACACAGGTCCACCCATTCCCCTGGGAAACACGTGGTCAGATTGGGCCCATTAGTCATTTATGATCACATAAATAAGACATTCATGGAGGAAGTCACCCTGAACTCCAAAGGAACAGTTAAATGAGTAACAGCGGTGGTCAATGCAGAAATCCATTTTTTCTTTTACTGTCCTAAGGTACAGTTTTCTTCTTTCTCCCTACCATTTCAACTGTTAAATATAAGTGGCCCAGTTTGCTTTATAATAAAAAGAACACCATGATGCCCTGCTTCAACCATACTAATTTCTTCCATTACAGTTAAATATCTGGCATTTAAACCTATGTAATTTACCTACCTATGGCATAATATTATTGACTGTGGCCTAGAAAGCAACTGATGAGTTAATAAAATGCAAAAGCACTACACTCATTAGACCATGACTACCGGGTGGTGTTTATGCTTTTGCCCAAATTATGATTCGAAGCCTCTACCTGGCTGAAATTCCATATAGTACCCCCTCTCTACTGTTCTTGATTATTTCTAGAAGGGCCTGTTGATCGCAAATGACTGGAATGCTTATTTTAGTAATAGGGTTCCTCTCTTCTGGGAAACCCATTACCTGTGGAGTGGGGAAAAAAATAATGTATAGCACAGCAATTACAAGTTTAGGCTCTGAATTCAGACTGTCTGGGTTTGAATTCTAGTTTTGCCACTTACTGGCAACATAACATTGTGCAAATTACTTACGTAAATACTATTTAAAAAATCTGTAGCATGTCTCAGTCTCCTCATTATGAAATAGAATTAACACTCCCTCATTACTGCCTAGTATAATAATTACCACCTCATAGTAATGTTATGAAGGATAAATGAGATACAGATTGAGTATACCTAACCTGAAATAAGTGGGACTAGAAATGTTTTGGATTTTAGGTTATTTTTTTTCAGATTTTGGAATATGTACAGTATACTTACTTCTTCAGCATCCCTAATTTGAAAATCAAAATCTGAAATGCTTCAATGAACATTTCCTGGAGCATGATGTAGGTGCTCAAAAAATTTTGGATCTTGGAGCATTTCGGATTTGAGATTTCATATTGTCAGACTGAGCATACTCAACCTGTATCCGTAAGACCTCTACAACAGTGTCTGACTTCAGATAAATGATTAATATATATTTTTAGCCATTATAATTGTGTCTGATGGCAAGAAATTGCTTTCAGCCGCCCCGCTTCTCCCTCTGATGGTGCCATTTTGAGAACTACAATGTCTAGGCCAACCATCCTGCATCCAGGTGTTTCCAAATCTACCCTTTGTTGATGTTGAATCCTGGAGAGAGGCAGGAAGATTAACTCTCTTTCAAATTCATAAGCAGTTCTTGTCTCCTGGGCCCCAAACGGAACTAGATGGTTCCATCATCCTATCAAGTTTCTGGCTTGTGGTAAACAGTTCTGTTAAGTTTCTGATCCTCTCTCCTCTATTTATGAGATTTCATATCCAAACCTTGTACCTCGATCGAGAACATACCTCATACCATTCTCTTCATTCTCTTGTTGGCTCCTACTTTCATCCAAACCCCTCTCCCTTCCCTTCATTCCCAAACAGATCTTCTAATATATATCATTAGAACATGCAAAAGGAATAGGGGAGAGGTGTATTTTCTTCACTAGCGATGTCTGGGTCTAGTTTACCTAGCCAAATATGCCCTATCATATTATATATGCCGGAGTTTTATGTACCAGATGGGGTCATATTTAGACAGCCCAGGGTTACCTGGTTTAAAAGGTGTAATGTATTAATTAGAGGAGGCTAGATGTGCATTTAAAAACACAAGGGCCAAATATGTATGGCTCAAATGCAATACAAATTTTATTTCTTACTCATGTAACGGCCTAAGGCAGATGTAACTGTTGGACAGCTTTCCTCCACTTGTTAATTCAGGCAGCAACCTAGGCTCCTTCCCTTTTGAGCCTCTGGACCTTGTTATCATCTGGATCTAGCTACCTAAAGAGAAAAGAGAGCCTGGAGGAGGCATGCCTGCACCTCAGAGCACAGAACAGCACACTTCTGCTCACACTCCATCCTGTTATTCACACAGTCACTCCTACCTGCAAGGTCTGGCAAAGGCATTCTCTGGCCCAGAAGCTAGGCCTCAGCTACACCCACACACTATGGAAGGGAACACATCTTTTTGTGGACATCTAGCTCTTTATACATAGAAAAAAAAATTCACTTTTTATAAGTGTTAAATAACCAAGATGCATAAGCTTGTCACTCAACCTCAGAACTGGTTTAATCAAGATCAAAATTAAAATTAAAGCCCATTGTTGAGTTATTATGAGGCCAAACCAAATTTTTTAAAAGGTACAACTTTAATCAGTATATTTATTTCTCCTGCCACATTCTCTTCAAGGAATTATGGTTTAAATGAAAGAAAATATTTGCTGACAACAATGGTTCTCATTCTAGAAATCACACGTAGTAAAATTTAACCTTGGTTGTAGAAGAATAGTAAAGAAGTAAAAAACAGGAACTGAACATCTCCTTACCACCCCTTTTTAAAAAACCTTTTCCATCCTTCAACCAAGGTCTCACATTAAGTCTCAGGCAAGTCTGGAGAAGGTGGTAAATACCCTGACCTCATGGTACTCATTAGCAATATGTTTAAAGACTATTTTTAACCTTAATAAGCTAATTCAATTCATACTCATGGAGTTGTTGAAATTACTAGATTTCCATGTGCTAAACAAATATCCCTGACTCAGGCAGCATCTCTTTCTACATTACTAATGCATTACACATAAGCTTTCCTAATATTGGTGCCACTGTGCAAACAGTACTGTCACTTAGAGCCACGTTCACCTTTTGTAAACAAATGATTCAATTAATAAACCTCACTAGGGAATAGTACTTTTGACTTAAAGGTTGCCTTTCTCAGATTGCTTTATAAAACAGTCTTCACGTTCCTGGAGCTTATGACCTACGTGCATTTCAGGATCTGCTAATGAACTGCTCAGCTGCTGAGTTGAGTAAATATAAAAGGCCATTTCTCTTTGCTCTTTTAGCACCTTTTAATTGGAAGAAGTATGTTTTGGTCTGATTCATACTACTTTTATGTGATAGAAACTTGTGTGCATAAAAATTTGGTTGAAATTTTATAGGCAGTAGGGGTCATATTTTTTAACATGGGCAGCAGGGTTGCCTTAATTCTACAGGACAAGGATTAATAGATCACGAGTGACATGATGGATTGGTTTGAGAATTACATTTCAACCTAAGTGAGTTTTAACTCCCATAATGTGTCTGTCCGTGTTTCTAAAGCAATTATTTTCCAAGTAGAATGCAGAAGGTGGCCCAAGGGGGTTAAAAGAGATTGTATTAGTCAAGACTCTTTCCATGTGCAAGTGGTAGAAACGCTTCTCAAAATGGATTAAGCAAAAAATGGAATGTTTATGCTCATGTGTGGAAAATGTCTAGGTTCAGCTGATTTCAGGCAAGGCTGGTGTATCACTGGGTGTCTCAACAGGAAACAGCTGGTGCATTTATATTAGAATAACCAGAACAGTTTATTTACACAAGGACTAGTATGAAGATGTGGGAGTAGTGATTGAAAATGAGTTAGTACAGTAACCCAAGGCTAGCAGAAGAGCTGTTACCACCCACAAACCCGATGATAAGGGAGGAGGAAGAAGGAGTCTTGACAGAGCCAGCCTGAGATGACCCTGCAGAGGGATCTGGAGAATCAAACTCCTCACCTCACTCTGCTGGGGCTCCTTAGTACCCATCGCCATCTGAAAGCCAGACAGACACTCTATGTGGTCTCCACATGTCAAGGTTGAGAGCCTGTGGAGGAAGGTGCAAAGTGGTTCTGAAAAGGCAAACAGAAGCTGTCCTGCACAGCTGGAAGTGACCCATTAAGGATGGGGACTCCATCTCCTGGATCTTCTTTACTCTCTGTTGGCCTCACCATTAGACACACTTTCTTTCTCCTCGTGGCGGCAGAAAGACCACCAGCAGCTTGGTGGCTAATTGCTATCAGCCTAGCTACCCTGAGAGGGTTTCTTTTTCTGTAGGAGTTGGACATAAATCCCCACATTGGCTCACAGATCCTTCCCTGAAACAATCACTCTAGGCAGGAAACAGAATACAGCGATGAGTCAGCTTTCAATTATGTGCCAAGTGATGGAGCCAGGCAGATTCGGCCATACCTGAACCAGCGGAATTGAGTCAGGGGACACTGAGTCCTCAGAGGGAAAGACAGGGTGTTGTTATCAGAAGAAAGAGAAGCTGATGCTGGACAGGTGGATCCACTGAATAGATACCACTTCAGAGATAAAAGTTGGAAGAAGTGCGTGAGCAAATCATTCACTGTACCATTAAGCACATTTGTTTCTTTTGCCAAGATCCATCCTGTGAAATGTGACTCTTCTTTTTTCTTGGCATACATCCACTAGAGAATCTGAATACCTATTTTTTAAAATCTTTTTTGAGCTTCTGATCTTATCAGTTCAATTCTTTGTTAATTGTTCTTTCCCTGGGTGGAAAACAGCCCTTTTCTCCCTTGAGAGGCACATAAATTAGGAGGGCTCATGTTCTTTTGGAATTCTTAATCTGGAGTCCTTGGAATTGTAGGGATTTTAGTTACAGACCTTATGGTTATTGTGAATATTTGTATTATATAGAAAATACATTATTTTCATTTTTCTAAGGGGGCAAATCCATAGCTTTTCTTAGATTCTCAGAAGGGTGATCCCCCAAATAGTTAATGGTCTCTGATGGTTCATGCCCTTTTGTGAACAAATATTCTTTTTGACTACTCATAGCTCCTACAGAGAGCAGCTATAAGAATGATTCAAGGTCTGAGTTCAAAAGAATCCAGACCATTGTTTCCTCTGTTTTCTAAGTTATAAGTTGACAGGTCTGCCCTGTGAAGAGATAGCATGATATATAAAAAGAGAGGAAAGGTCAGGCATGGTGGCTTGCACCTATAATCCCAGCACTTTGGGAGACTGAGGTGGGAGGATTGCTTGAGCCCCGGAGTTCAAGGCCGCAGTGAGCTATGGTTGCACCACTGCACTCCAACCTGGGTGGCAAAGCAAGACCCTGTCTCTATTTAAAAAAGAGAGAGAAAGAGAGAAGAAAGTATTTAATTAAAAAGACTATATAAATAAATCAGATAATAATGATGCCCCTAAAATTGATGGTACTTGTAGTGACTAAGTACATAATAAAAAGTAGTCCTTGTAAGAGTCTAGGGTTAATGCTATTTAAAAAACAAAATATTTTTCTCTGCCATATTAATTTTATGTGCCTGCAAACAATAGCTACTATGTACTGCTGCCTACATAGTGTGCTACATATTAGCCACGATAATATTTACTTCTTATTATAGACTTACTGTCCTTTGTGCTTGTAATATCTTGCACTAGATAATCTAGTCAACTAACGACCCAGAGGCTAGTGAGCTGGCTACGTGCAGGTGCCCAGCTCCATGCTCGCTAGTGTAATGCTTCCTGGGACAGAGCAAGGATTTAAGATCCAAAGCAGATGTAGGGACACAGAGAACAGGCCTTGACTCCCTAACTTCATTGGCCTTTGAGCAGAAGTAAGAGACAGGAACCTAGGAGAAGGAAGCCAACCATGAAGTTACTGAGGTGGGCCTGGGTTAGAAAGGTATGTAAGCCAGATAGTGGCCCTATTTCCTTCCAGGAATTTTAGGAGTGTGTATCAGTTTTCTAGGGCTGCTGTAACAAAGTACCACAAGCTGAGTGGCTTAAACAACAGCAATTTATTTTCTCACAGTTCTGGAGGCTGGAGGTCTGAGATCAAGGTGTTGGCTGGGTTGGTTTGTTCTGAGGGCCGTGAGGGAGAATCTGTTCCTTCCCTTTCTCCTGGGTCTGCTGGGCTACCAGCAATCTCTGGAGTCTCTTGGCTTGTAGAAGCATCACGCTGATCCCCACCTTTGTCTTCATTGGCATTCTCCCTATTTTCATGCCTCCCTCCTGTCCAGATGTCCCCTTTTTATAAGGAAACCACTCGTATGGGATTGTGGGGCCCACCCTACTACAGTACAATCTCAATTAACTGAATTAATTGCTTCTAAAAGTACTCTATTTTCAAATAAATTCACATTCTTAGGCACTGGAGTTAGGACTTCAACATATGAATTCAACCCGTAACAGGGCATTACCCTGCAAACACCCAGATTCAGATATATAGCACTAACCAAAAGCATTATTAATATCATATTAGATTAAATGGGTTTGACAGGATGAAGGTAGCCAGGCAATTACAGAAATTTGGAAGGACTGGATATTAATTGACTTAAAGGGACAGAGAGTTTCATGGACAGAGTAATAGTTTGTGGATAGATTAAAAACACAGAATCTTCCTCTCCTCATTTTTGTCCAATGCCACCTGTGTTGTTTTTGTGGCTTTCTTCTGTTCCTTTGCTCTTTTGCTGTTTCATATGTTTATGAAGCACAGTGAAAGAAAAATGGCTTTCTGAGTCTCTTTTTCGTCTGGATTGGATCAGCATTTCTCAAAATTTCCAAAATACCGGTCATTTGAGAGATAATCCCCTCTTAGATTCCAACTGCAAGGAAAATAAATAATATCAAGACCATCTACTCTATCCCCTCCCCTTTTAAGGATATTAGCATATTGAAAATGTTGACAAGTCCTACAACCAAAAATATTTTTAATCTTACTTGAACCACAGTTTTCTAAACTCACTTGATCATGTAAACTACTTTTATTTAACGATTTCTATTTATCATCCTGTAGAGCTAGTGTTGTTGACACATATTTTGGGAAACAACAGGCAAATATTTAGCAAGACTTGTTATAGATTCAAATTATTGTTGACTTTCAGGAGGAAAGGAACAGGCAGGTTGGGGAGTGGGGAGCAGGGAAATGGCAATTAAATAATTGAGTTTCTTCTCCAATAGTTTTTAGTCACAGATTCTGAGCTCAGCTTTTGTGTTCATGGGAAGTAAATCATACATGGAAGATTCATGACTTTGGCAAGTGCCTAGCTTCCAGATGGAATAATGTACTAAAAATATTGTATTATTCGTGGCTGGGGATATAAGGGTATAAGAGACCAAGTACCTGCCATCAGGATGCTAAGCAAATGCACAATGACTGTGATAGAGCATGGGACAAGGTCTCACTAGAAAAATACAACATGATTAGGTTTGGGAGGATAGAGCAAGGACAGAATGCATCCAGCCCTCAATCTTACTTATGTTTAATCCCTAGCATATCTATCTCAAGTCAGTGTTACTATTCCAGTTTTACACGTGACTTTCAATGTCTCCACAGTAGTTAGCAACAGAGCTAGGCTGGAAATCTGGATCTCTGTGCCCCTAATACCTGTATCCTCACCACTTTGCTCTGTTGTAAAAAGATCCCTAGGAGAGAGGGATGTCTTGGAGCCAGAGAAGTGTTTAAGAATGTCAAGGAAAGGGTGGCTTGGTCAAGGGGGTCCTGTTCTAGTACATTTTATGTTCCATGACTTTTACTGGGAATTTGTTGTCATGTTGTTATTGTTGCTGTTATTTCAAAAACTGAACAAAATAGAAACTACAAAAACAGCTTTCTTGGACTCAAGATTATCATGAACATAGTCCAAACCTATCACTAAACAAAGAGTCCAGACCTATCACTAAACCTGTGATCAGATTTTAGGGATGTGCTAATTGACAAGAAAAAGAAAAGAATAAAATAATTTTAAAAAATTATGTCCCTAAGGACAGACCAAAATGTGGATCTGTGCAACAGTGTATCTAATCTTCAAGGTGTCTGCTAGGTCTTTGACATACCCTTGGTGCTCTAGTAGGCTCCCTGAAGCTCAATAATGTCACCAGCCAACCATAATTAGCACAAAATGAGTCTGGGATGGCCAAGAAGATCCTGAAGCAGTCAGTCTAAAACAGCAGCCAATGTGGTTACATACCTCTGTTCCACGGGAGACACGTAATAAACACACAATGTCAGGAATCCAAATAGCAGCTGAACAGCAAGTTGAACTAAGAAGCTGTCTAGAGACACTGCAGCCCAATTCAAGTAGCATGGCAGAGCTGGGAACCAATTGGAAGCATCCCTGGTAGACAGAACAATATGGCATGAGGCGTCACAGATGGGGTGGCTTTTTGACTAAAGGTGTCAAACAGACTGTGAGGAAATGAAACAGATTCTTAGATGGCGGTTGCAGATGAAAATGAAAGGGCAATCTCTGTGTGCCTGCAGCATGGTTTGCATTTTTCAGCGTCAGCAACACCCGTACATCCAGATTGTGAGCACTAACAGGGTAGATTTTTAAAGTTTTTTAAATTTGAGTCACAAGAAACATCCTTGAAGAACACTGAGCATTCGATTGTCATGATTTACTATGACATTTTGTCCTTAGCGCTGTTCCATCTCCAATAAGTTAGTCTGTACCACTCTACTGTATTAATCATTTTTGTCTCTAAACCACATGGCTTTTTCTTCCAACCAGAATATGACAAATGGGATAATTTGAGAGGAGGGGTAGGAGTATCTCAAAATATCATTATATAAGATTTTTTTTTTTTTTGAGACAAAGTCTCGCTCTTTTGTCCTGGCTAGAGTGCCGTGGCGTCAGCCTAGCCCATAGCACCCTCAAACTCCTGAGCTCAAGTGATCCTTCTGCCTCAGCCTCCCGAGTAGCTGGGATTACAGGCACGTGCCACCATGCCCAACTAATTTTTTCTATATATTTTTAGTTGTCCAGATAATTTCTTTCTATTTTTAGTAGAGACAGGGTCTCGCTCTTGCTCAAACTGGTCTCGAACTCTTGACCTCGAGTGATTCTCCCACCTCGGCCTCCCAGAGTGCTAGCATTATAGGTGTGAGCCACTGCACCCAGCCCATTATATAAGATTTTTAAAAAACTAGAGAAGTTTAGCTAAAAGAGAAGATAAAGGCATTTGTTGAAGTGAATTGACCAAAACAGGAAAAGAAGGATCTTCCTAAATTTAAAGGATCAGTCTGCAAGAGAGGAAGTAGATTGTTCTTGATTTAAATAACCAGAACAAGAAACCAGTGGAAAGAAATCACAAAGAAACCAATTTTATTTCAGTTCAACATATAGCTTTCCAATTATATTTCGGTCTTACCGAAGAATAGATTGCACTGAGGCAGCCACTTAGCTGGCCGTGGTCAATGATCAAAGAGCCATTGCTTGAGGTAGTACAGAATAATCTCATTACAGAGTCAGAGGTAAAAATAACTTTGTATTTATCTGTGTCTTACTCCTCCTGCTGGATTGCAAACTCCCTGAAGACAGGTACAGAGTGTTCTAAATATTTCTCATCTACACAGAGCCCAACAGACAACCGTAAATATAGCAGTATCTCAAAATATATGATTAAATTAATTTCATAGCTTATTTCATCTGCAGACTGCTATGACACAAAGAATTCAAAAGTAAAAAAAAAAAAAAATCAAAAGTATTCATTCAATTCAATTCAGCCAAGTAGTACAAAGCAATCAATTTAACAGATTTACTCAAACAACTAAATTTTGAAAACCATCCATATACATAGCACTGCTCTAGGATGAGATAATTTTTGTCAACAAGTTACTTAAAATCAGTTCATATTATGTGTATCATGAAGGCAATGTCTGTTAACTGACTATATTTTCCTCTTCAACCTTAAATACTTGATCAATAGGATATAACTATTTACATAAGAAAATTTTTATACTTTCAGGAGATTAATAGTCAAATAAACCAACATCAGATCACTATGCTGTTCCTGCATTTCCTGCTTAAAAAATAAAAATGTATCAAATTATCAGGAGATTTTAGTTACATCCTTTTAAAACTTAATATATGTTTGAATGACCCACTTCAAAATACCATGTTGACCTTTGGAACTTCTGCACTTGAGACTGTCTTTAAAAATATGGTACTGACATTTTTGCCTTAATAGATGTTTTATTAAGGTCAGTGCTACATTTGCTGTAATAAATAGAGGAGAATTAAAAGCTCATCAGCGCTGCCATAGTACAACATTGAACAGATTGAATTATGTGCTTAAGAAGATGAATTGATGACAATTGGCAAACTCTGCTTAAAAAGCTCTGCCTTGAAAAGTATATCAGAGAAAAGGTATTTTCATGAATATTTTTCCTTCTTCAGCGTATTTTATTTTGATAAAATATGTCCCTAAATTGGGGTTCTCTTTTAAAGATTCATACTTGGATTCTATCGTTTAACTATCATCTAATGAGCTCACAACGTTCCCTGTCATAGCTGTGGATTTCGAAGTACAGTCTATGAAAACCCGTCGGTGAATACTCATTGAAAATATGTGTTGTTCTCCTGACCCAAGGGAGTAATCAAGCTGCTGTCTGGTTTAAAAAAAGGAAATGGAAGAAATATTAAAATAATGAGGATATATGCTTTGTGAGTAGTATGGAGGTATACTCAGAGCTATTTAAAATATCCTTTGTATAAAATGAAACATCAATCTAATTCCAAGTGTGGAGAGCAAGCATGGCAAATTCAATGTAGCTGCAAGGCAGTTTACATTGTATCTTACCAGTGTTCAATTTAAGAAAAGATTGAAGAACATCAGGCTTCTATAAAAACAATTTGCGCAGAATAAATTTGGTACTTGCCAACCATTTCTCAGAGAAAGCAGCTTTCCAGCAGAGCCAGGGTGTCATGCAACATGGGATGCTGGTACTAAAGCGGAATGATTATTAGGCATAAAATTAGTTCAAAAAATAGATTTACAAAAATATTAAATGCTTGAAATGAGAGCACTATTTGCCATCTAAATGCTATTTAAATTTGTTGACTGAGAATAGATAGTAAGAAAAGTATGTCTCTTACTGAACCTTACAGGATTTTTTCTGCCAGATTTTTGTACAGCAGCCTACAAAATAATGGGTTAAGGAAAAACAGTCAACATCTATGAATTAAGCTTGTCTATGCTCTTTGAAATGTGTTTCGTGCTATTCAAGGGCAGGTGGAGGGTCAGGAAGGACAGGGAAGCCTGGGGTGGGGGTAGGAGTGTAGAAAAGTAAATGTTCTTATCCCTACAGCTAGAATTTATTGTATAAATTTAAAGAAAGTGGAAATTCAGAGAGAAATTGGTCATAGAGAATTAAAAGAATGATTTTGTGGAGAATGTAGGACTAAAATTAGGTCTTTACAGAAGTAGTTCAAGAAAAGTAGTGAAAATAAAGTGCACGTCATTGACAGCAAAACTGTGTAGTTTAGAGCAAGGAATATGGGATCAGAGCACCTGGTTTCAGGTCCTCCGCTTCTTAAATTTGTGTCCTTGAGCAATTTACTTAACCTCTTTGAGCCTCAGTTTTCTCATCCATAAAATGGGACTAATGAGAGTATCTGCCTCTTTGGGTTGGTTCAAGGATTAAGTGACATAGAACAGATAAAGATTTTAGAACAGTGTTTGGCATGTAATAAATAGTCAAAAGAGTTAGCTATGGCTATTACTAATATTACTGTCTTCTTCATTTGCATCACTGGCTTGACATTCCTATTAATTCTTTTTAACTTCATTTTTTACCTCTGGAAATGTGACTTTCTGTATACTTCCTTTCACTAAAAGTAAAACAAAGGGTCTCAATTTGTATTTCCTTATGATTGGGGTGATTTGTGGAGAATTATTGCATTCCTTTGGAGGTGTCATATTCCCTTGCTTTTTCATGTTTGATGTGTCCTTACATTGATTTTTATGCATGTGGTGGAACAGTAGCCTCTTCCAATCTAATGTTATAGGTTTCATAGGGAAAGATTTATTCCTATAGATAGGTCTTGGGGTATCAGCTGAGTTAGGTGCATTTACTTTTTCTCTAGGTGGACAATGTCTGTGCAATTTCCTCAGCTGTAATCCACACTAGTGATGTTTGTGGGTGTCTGTGGCCTAGGCTGTGAGAGTTTGTGGCAAGAGTGGCACAGCTTTGCTAGGGGTGTTCTTGCCAGGCTATTTCTTAGGACAGGGGTGAATGCATGCACATAATGAGTCAGCCAACTTGGGGTCTGGCTCACTGGGGTAAGGGCGGCAGGGTTATTAGTTGGGGAGGGGGCACAAGTGTGCAGCTGCTTGGCTGGCTTGGGGCATGTCTGCTGAGGAGGGGATCTCTGGGCTGTTTCTCTGGCCCAGGGCACTGGGCTATTTCTTATGCCCTAGGGGCGTGTGTGTAGTGTTGTGGCCAGCTTGGAGTGGGGGTGTCTTCTGGGAGTGGGTTGACTGGGTTGTTTGTCAGGCCCTGTGTGTGGGCATTAAGGAGTTTGGCCAGCCAGGGGGCATGTCAGCTGCTTGGCAGCTCAGAGCCTCTCTTGCTTGGGCAAAGTCATGCAGTGGTTTGGCTAACTCAAGAATGGGTCCACCCTGGGAGAGTCTACCAGACTGTTTCTCCAGCTGAAAGTGTGGGCAGCGGGTGTTGGTTTCCCTTCTGTGCAAGACTAGACTAACAGCCGATCCTGGGCCCAGGCTGTGAGCAGCGAGGGTTACGGCATTGTTGACCATGGTGAAATGAAGATGGCACCTCAGGGTTGGAGAGGTGTAGTGGTTACTGGCCCCCCAGAGCAGGGTGAACTCTAGAAGTGGCTCTGGCCTCAAGATGGTGTTGTGCTGCAGGAGCTTGAGTCACAGGAGGTGGGGTGGCGGCGGGGTTGGGGGGGAATGCACACATTGTGCTTCTGATTTGGAGCAATGCAGCTGCATGAGTGCCTTGTAGCTCCCCAAACTTGGCTCAAGGCTTGCAAGAAGTGTGGGATTCTCCTGTAGTAAGAACTGCAGGTGTTTGCAGTGGCAATAGGAGCTGATGGGTTACTTCTGCTTACCTTTTACCTCAAGCGGAAGGGCCTTCTAACTCCAGGTTTATCTGGGTGGGAGAGACAGGATGGTAGAGGTGGGGCCTCCTTTCCCTCTCCACACTGCCTTTCTGGACTTTCAAGCACCACAGGTACCTCTCCATTTCCCCAATGCACTCTGATGCTCTCCCTTTAACACTATAGTCAAGTCTTAGCTATTTCTTTGTTACTTTGGTCCTTTCTTTGGGGAAGGAAGGATAAGCTCCAGGAACCTTTACTCAGCTACCTTGCTCTCTTTGCCTTATTTATTTTTTGAAATCATTCTTAATATGTATAACTGGAGGAACTTTTTTGTAAAGTGAACTAAACTTTATATTTAATACAACGTCTTACAGTACATTTATCGGCATTATCTTTTAACAGATCATAGGGAAATATTGTTACCAACTTGAAAGGTAGGATTCTTCACAAACATATACATTCTCCTTATAGAAATATACCATAAGGAAATAATTCAAGCAGAACAGAAGTTCATGAAGATGACTGCTCTAGCATTGTATTAGTGAGAATCTGAAGACAATCTAACATCCAGTGGGGGAAGATGGCTGCAATTTTCACATATTAATTATATCAAAAACTATGTAGTCATTAGAAATGATCACTCTGAAAAATATAAAATTAAAAATATATGAAAAAATATTTGTGAAATAAGAAGTGAAGAATGAATACAAACTTGAGTAAACTTTTTTTTTTTTTTGAGACAGAGTCTTGCTCTGTCACCCAGGCTAGAGTGCTGTGGCATCAGCCCAGGTCACAGCAACCTCAAACTCCTGGGCTCAAGCAATCCTCCTGCCTCAGCCTCTCAAGTAGCTGGGACTACAGGTATGCACCACCACATCTGGCTGATTTTTTCTATTTTTAGTAGAGACCGGGTCTTGCTTTTGCTCAGACTGGTCTCGAACACATGACCTCAAGTGATTCTCCTACCTCAGCCTCTCAGAGTGCTAGGATTACAGGCGTGGCCAAACTTGAGTCAACATGATTGAAATTATTAATAGGTGTGAACATATGAACAAAAATTGGAAGGAAAAGTGAATTTAGTAAGAGCTTTGTTATTTCTATACTTACTGTAATTTAGTTTAAAACTTAAATACAATCATGTGCTGCATGACATTTTGGTTAATGACAGATCACCTGTACAACAATGGTCCCATAAGATCATAATGAAGCTAAAAAATTCCTATTGCCTAGTGATGTCTTGATGATCCTGACCCTATATAGGACTAGGCTAATATGTGTATTGTGTCTTAATTTTTAACAAAAACTTTAAAAAGATTTTTAAAAACAGAAAAAAGCTTATAGAATATGGATATAAAAAAGATACTATTTTGTACAGCTATACAATATCCTTGTGTTTTGAGCTAAGTATTATTATAAAAGATTCAAAAAGTTAAAAAATGTTAAACTTATAAAGTTATAGTAAACTAAGGTAAATTTATTATTGAAGAAAAATATTTTTTATAAATTTAGTGTAGCCCAAATGTACAGTATTCATAAAGTCTACAGTAGTGTACAGTGATGTCCTAAGCCTTCACATTTACTCACCATTACTCACTGACTCACCCAGAGCAACCTGCTAGTCCTGTAAGTGCCATTCATGGTAAGTGCCCTATACAGATGTACCACTTTTTACTTTTTATATGGTATTTTTACTGTGCCTTTTCTATGTTTAAACATAGAAATACTTACCATTGTGTTTCAATTACCTACAGCATTCATCAGTAACATGCTGTACATGTTTTTAGCCTGGGAGGAATAGGCTGTACCATATAGCCTAGGTGTGTAGTAGGCCCTACCATCTGGGTTGAAGTGCACTCTGTGATGTTCACACAATGATGAAATTGCCTAAATATGCATTTCTCAGAACATATCCCCATCATTAAGTGATATGTAGTTGTATATATTTAAAACACATCTTCATCAATAAAATAACCTGATGTGTAACACCACAGGAGAAAGACGTTTCTTTCTGTGCAATAATCAGCTATGTCCAGGTTTGTCAGTAGCTAAGAGGTCTCCGTATCGTTCCACCTGGATTTTTGTACTCCTCGGCTCCATACATTCTGTTATAAAGGGGTGTCATTTTTATCTGAATCACTGTTTGCCTGTCCATCTAAAGCAGAAGTATCAAATGACCTTGAGGAGTCATCAGGAAGAAGTGGGCTAACAGATTACACTATTTAACTCTGTCAATCCATATTAGATACTAATGGCTGTCATGGTATCAATTTGGATTTTTTTCCCCTTATGTTTTGTCCTCAATGTTTTTTTCCAATGGTCTAGAAACTGTGAGTTGTCCCAGAAGACCGGAATTAATAAATTTGAGAGTTGGACTGGTCAATATCTAGTCAACTGTTGAATAAATTAAAGCTACAAAACAGGTTAAAAACATAAGTGGCCAACCACCTCCACTGCTAGCCAGTTTAGTATTTTCTTAAAGATACACCTTTGTTCCATTTTCTCTAAAATACTAAGGTCACTATAATAGTGGAAATGGGGGTACATAAGTAAACCCTTTCCATGTAACTGATTTTAAGGTGCTAACCTTTAGAAAACAAAATATTTCAGTATTTCCAAACCCTCAAACCCTCATGCTTTTAGTGATTTGTATTGATGAGTTCAAGGTTAAACCTTTCTCTGGACCACTTTGTGATCATAGGCTCATGTTCCTGAGAATACTGATTTGCAGCATAGTCACAATGTGTTGTCATAAATCAGCAATCAATTAAAATGTCTGCCTGGGAATCGAATCTGTGTCCTTGTCCTTAACTTAGACAAAACTATCTAGCCACAACTGCTAAATTACAATGCTTTTTTTCCCTTAAAAACATCATCAGGTATATTATGATTTTGAAAAATTACCTTTTCTAATTAGAGAAGATTCATCTCAATTGTATTCCTCCTAACTGAAAGACTTCACACCACACTAAGCCCTCAAGTTCTCGTGTCACTATTTTGGGGGACAGTTTATAGGATAGTGAATTTACTTTTGTAAAATAAATCGCACACTGGTGTATTATGTTATTACAACCAGACCTTCGATTAGCCTTCTCCCCAATGGCTAAATTAACAGAAATTAGATAGGATGATATTCCAAGCAATATAACCTTACTGTTAAAGCTAGAGGTCATGTCACAAAAGCGAGGCCTCTGTTAGAATAAAGGAAAATCATTTTGAATTCATAACTACACATAGACTTCATTTATCTCAGCGATATTATACAGTGATATTCCTCAAAATCAGTAGCTATAATAATGTCAGTTTATTCTGCTTCTTTTCCTCTCATAAACTGAAATGTTCTAACATAGCCAAAACAGCATTAGATCTTCCACTTTACATGCATTAGTCATGCAGGAAGTTAATCATCTGACTATAAATGAAAACTTGTACCAATTTCAGTAAGGCAATATTTACTTTCTTTTTGTCCTTAAAGAAAGAAAGCCTAACTGGTGGCAGAAATTGAGATTGACAAGCCTTGAGATAGTCTTTTTTAAACAAAATATTTTCTGTTGTAATTTCTCAGAGCAGAGCTGTCCAACCTTTTTATGATGAGAAGGGAGTAAATTTAAGCCTTGATGAGTAGGGAGGAGGTGCTGGTTCCTGAGTAAAAAGAAGAAATTCACACCTCTCTTCCACACTCAGAATCAGTACCACAACCTTCTCCCCATGTTTCATTGTCACTTGGAGAGGGGTGGAGGGTGGGCCTGACAGTTGCCAGTTTTGGTCACCTTCTTTTCCTAGAACACCAGTTTGAAATTCTGGAAGGCCTCAGGTAAAAGATTGTGAACCACTGTTAGCATGAAAATGACTAACCAGTTTCCTTATTGGCTTGTAGATTGAACCCATGGGAGTTAGACGCACACTAACGTATTTCTTGTAAGTCACTGAATAGCAAGAGGCTGATCAAGACATTCAGTCCCTATCAGCAATGAGTTGGAAAACTGTTGGGTAATTCTATTTTTAAAATTACCTTATAGATGCAAGAAATCACTAGCAGTTGAGATCATACCTTTCTGATAGAAAAAAATACGAAAAATGATTTGTGACAATAGTAGTAAATAGACTATATGGGAGATTTTCCCTTCTACAATGGCTAGGCAAAAGCCTTTACCTTGTTTCTTTAGACAAAATCCATTAAAATGACAGAAGAAATATACAAATAAGAATAAATCTATGATATCACGGAAATGCTGCTGTCAATAAACCTAAAATGGAAGAATTTTTGGAAAGTGGAAAACAGGTGGGGACAGATCACCCATGAAACCCAACACAGTTGAAGAGAAAGAGAGGCTCTCTACAAAAGTAAATCTTCCCAACAGAACCAAAGAATAACCCCAAGATCATGAGTAAAGGATCCTGGAGAGCAGTGAGCCATCTACCAGTAGGCATGATAATTAATTTAAAGACTGGAATTTTTTTTTCTAGTCTTCTCAGTCTTATTTTCTGGTTACAATATTTGCCCCCAAGAGAAAACCATGACTAGAGCTTTATAAATACAATGATGTTAGCTGAAGGGAACTCTCAGAATTAAGAGTGGGAGCGAGAATAGAAATAGGTAGTCACCAAGATGGACAAGGGACCCCTAAGAGGGCAAACTCTCTGGACACCCAAAGACCAGCAACACTTTCTGTACCCACAAAATGGAACCAGCACTTTCTGTGACATTCAGGGGAATAAAAGTTTTCATTTATCCTGGGAATGCTGTATCCAGTTAATAGCATTCTAAATATGAATATACCAAAGATCACCAAGAATTTGAGGAAAATTAACACTAATTTAAAAAAAAATAACTACTCTCCAATGAAAATGTTGATGCAAATGGTATTAGAGAATTTTTAAATGAGTATTATTGTTACCCTCAGAGAAATTCAAAGGGCCATTATATCCATAAAATAAAAAATGTTTCTATAAAGAAAGAAGTAATTAAGTACGAAAAACTAAAATCATGATGATGAAAATTAAAAAAAAAAAATCTCAGTAGCAGGGCTAAATTGCAGAACGTTTTTCACTGTTTCTCTATATAGTCTTTCATGTTGACTAAAGTTTCATCTTTAAACTCCAAGCCCTCAACCAGTTTCATGCTTTCCTCTCATGACCAAAAGACAACTGCAGCTGCTACAGGTCTCAGATTCTTTCAGTAAAGATGCAGCTGCAGACAGGGATCTCTTCTGGGAGCTGCTGCAAGACTCCCAGCATTCGCTGTCTCATAGGCCTGAGCCTTCAGGATGTGTGGCTTTCCCATGGGGATAGGCATATGGTCAGTTTCACCCAAACCACTGGAAGGAGAATGAAAGAGAGTTTCCCATGGAAAAATAGTTGATAGGAAAAAAGGAAGAATGGATATGGTGAGCCAATCAACTTTATAAGGGGTGGGGAATCTTTTCATGTTGGAAGGCTGCATTAATTTAGCTGTAATTAAATAAGGCTGCATTCAAGAGACTTCAATTAGACATACTTAAAAATATACATTATTTCATAAAAATCTACTATGTACTTAATAATTTCAAAAAATGAAAACTATTTGTTAATTTTAAAGTTAATTAACCTTTCAATGACTTTGTTGTGTCTGCTTTTTGTTGGAAAGTATTTGAATATTTGGTTGCAGCATGGAGGTCCACAGTTTCAGTTGATCCTCTGGATGGATATCGGTCATTTGTAACCTTAAGGGCATCTTGATTTGGGTTAGGGAGGAGAATGTAGATTCACACTAATAAGTGGCTGCAAAGCAAGAAAGCATTTTTCAGACATGTTGCCAAAGGTGTGGGTATTTTACTGCATTTTTCATCTTTCAAATGGATCTTTCTTAGCATCAAATGATGACTTTAAAATGTCATCTACTGAGAGCTCAATCAATTCCATCTGTAGTTCTTTAGGTGCCTTGGTGATATCAACTATGTAAGACTGAAATGCTAATTTGAGTGTGATGTCATGATTCTCAAAGTCAGTGAAACTTTCATTGTATTCTCCAGTTAATAGGTCTATAACAGCTGTGCATTCTTCAAATGATTTACATGTATCATCTGCTCATTAATGACTTTTGCTAAGTGGGGAAAATGTTCATCCAAAATTCCCTTTTGAAGAAGTGTTTTGAAAAAAAACTGGGATTTTTTGCCACATATCATATACAGACTTAGTTTTACCTGCAAAGAAATATTCTGGTTGTTTTGATTTGACATGATACCACACAGAAATGTTGCATTCCTATAGAAATCTTTCAATAATTCACATTGACTATTCTGTCCTTCATAAAATTTAACTATCTGTTCTCACAGAGATAAAATTTTGGCTAACACCTGTCCCTGCTATCTAGCCAGTGGCAAATTCACACTGAATACTTCACTGGTCAATTTAACATGTTATGAAATCGTCGATAAAATTGTCAATGCCATGTTACATTTGCATGAATATAGTTAACCGTACTTATAACTTATTGCAAAGTGTCTCTTAAAATAGTAGCTTTAGTGCAGAGGTTTTGCTGATGCAAGATACAATGAAAAGAAATGAGAATATCTGGATCTGTTAATACTTTTTTTATCTGTGCAATAAACTTTTCATGTTTTCCTGTCATGGAAGGTGCACTGTCTGTACATACACTCACTAAATTTACCAAATTCAGTTCAATCTCATGACAATTATCTTGAAAGTTGCTGAAGATATCTATTCCCCATGTTCTGTTTGCAGAAGTGCCCAAAGTGAGTAACTATTTGTAGCAAAGAAAACCAAATCTTATGTTATGACCCAAATGAAGTATGAAACCTATGCTGAATCAGTAGCACCAGTTGATTCATACAAAGTGACTGAATAATACATATTTTCCTTTTGAAATATTGCATGCATTCTCTGTAGCAAAGATAAAAAAAAAGAAGAAAGAATGAATGAAATATTTCATGAAGTTGTTCTGTTAGGTTGAAAGCTAATTCATGCTGGCAATCAGTTATGGTTTCCCTTGAAAGAGGCAATTGTTTGTATCTTGAAATGTTATTGTTGTCTAAGTATCCTATAACTTCGACAGTATATTCTTTCACAATTTCTACATCACCTAATGGCTTTCCTTTTTTTCTGAGTATATAAGCTACTTTACAAGTTGCTTCAGTGGAGTTATTTCCAGGTCTTACTTCTGCTTGAAAGAATTGTCTTTGCTTTTACTTTTCCTCTTTTAATTTCTGCAATACAACCTTTCATGTCTCTCCCTCTAATTTAAAATATGTATGGTCCTTATGAGTGATGATCATTGACCTTCTTTATTCTCAATATTACGTATTACAAAGCAAGAAAATCATATTATCATTAGCAGAAACAAGATAATATTGCAATTCCCAATCCTCATTAAAAAATGTGTTTTGTTTCTTTAGCAATCTCTTGGTCTCCTTTGACATGATGGGCTTTTAAGCAGACAGAATTAAAAAATACTGCTGAGCTATGCAACTATTCACAAATTCCACTTCAAACAGAAACACAGCGCACCATAGGCAAAAGCTGATAATAGGCTGGTGTACTTGACCCTCATAAACTCTCACCAACCAGCCTTGAGTGGGAGTGGCACCAGTCGGGTTGGGAAGTTAGAACTAAATTGAGCATAGCAGCTGTCTTACGTCTTACTGCTATTCTGATTGTGCTGGTCAATCTGGGAGGATTATTTCAATGAAACTTATTTTATTTTTTGGTAGTTTAAATATGTTCGTTTCAAAAATAAAATAAAAGTATAGAAGATGAAGCAAAAGTGTATTAATAAAAATAAAAGGATTTATTGTGTAAAATTTGGATTCAGGCAAAAGGCCACACTTAAGGACCTAGAAGGCTACATGTGGCCTTGAGGCCTTAAGGACCCCTGAACTATACAAATCAAACAAGTCAAAAAGTAAGAAGATAAATGATCTGAAAATTAACATACTGAATTTTAACAGTCATCTTTGTTTTTTCATGACATTATGTTAAAGATTCTCGTTCTTAAGAAGTTGAGAAGTTATTAGTTCCAACTTGATGGTGAGTATACGTGTTGCTGGTTCTTCCATTCTTATGGTACTTCACTTTGAAGTTATTGTAAATGCTGTATTTAAAAATTTTCATTTTGAATTTTTCACTAAGAGCATATGGAAATATAATTGATTTTTTTACATTGACTTTGTGTTCTGTAATTTTGCTAAACTTGCTTATTTGTTTTATTACCCGTTTTATCATAAGTTCCTTAAAATTTTCTACATCTACATTCTGTCATCTGCCAAACCTTTTTGTTTCTTTCTTTTTATTCTTAATGTCTTTTAGCTCTTTTCTTGCCTTAGTGCATATTCAGTATGACCTCTAATAAAAGTGGTAATAGCAGATATTCTTCTCTTGTTCCCATGTCAGAAAGAAGAAATTAAATATTTCACTATTTAATATAATGTTAATTGTAGGTTTTTCTTAAATGCCCTTCATTAGATTAAGTAAGTTTTATTTTATTCCTAGTTTGCTTACTTACTAATGAAATACTATCATAGTATATCTTTCTGGATTCTCCTTGCTAATATCTTATTTTTTGTTTCTTTAATCCTAATGGATATTAGTCTATAGTTTTCTTGTCTTCCAATTTCTCTATCTGGTTTTGGAATTTGGTTATATTGATATAATAAAATAAGTTAGGAAGCATTCTTTTCTCCTCTGAAATAATTTATAAAGGATTGATATTATTTCTCTCTTAAAATTGATAGAATTTCAAAGGCCTGAGGTTTTCTTATGGAGAAATTTCTGTTAAGAATTTAACTTTAAAGAATATCATATTTTTATTTCTTATGTATCAGGTTTGTTAAGTTGTGCTTTTCAAGGAATTTGACCATTTCATCTAAGTGATCAAATTTATTAGAATAAAGTTGAACACCTTGAAAAATATTGCTCTTTTAATGTCTATAGGATCTGTAGTGACATCTGGTTTTTCATTTTTCGTATTAGTAATATGAGTTACTCATTTCCTTCACCATTCATACTACTAATTTATCAAATTTGCTAGCTATTTCAAAGTTTGACTTTGACAAAATTTTTCTAATGTATGTCTGTTTTCTATTTACATAAATTTCCATTCTTATTTTTCTTTCATTGTCCTACTTTAGATTTAATTTGTTCTTTTCTTATCCCCTAGCTTCTTAAGGAATAAACATAGAGTCTTAATTTTGCCCTTTTCTCTCTTAATTCATATAGTAATAAAGCTATGCATTTCCCTCGAAGAATTATAGATGCATCACCAAATTTTGATGTGTTGTTTGCATCACATACAGCTCAAAATATTTTAAAAGTTTTTCTTGTTATTTCTTTTTTGCCTTTGGATTATTTAAAGTTATATTGTTTAATTTTCAAGTATATGGGTATTGTCTATATATCTTATTACTATTTATATATAATTTAATACTGTTTTGATAAGAACATACATACTGTGTGATTAAAACCTTTTGAAAATTATTGTGAATTGTTTTGTGTTCCAGTATATGGTCTATTCTGGTGAATATTTCATGTTTATTTTGGAAGAATATGTACTCTACTATTTTGTGTAATGGTGTCTGTATCAATTAGGTGGTATTGTTCAAATATTTGGTATTTTTAGTGATTTTCTAAAAATATATAGCTCTATTAAATATTAAGAAAAAAGTATTAAAGTCTTTAGCTATGATAGTGAAATTCTTTCTTTCTTTAGTTCTGTCAGTTTTTACATATTTGTGTGCTTTGTTATTAGGTACACACACATTTAGTTTTCTTAATGAATTTACTCCTTCGTTATTATGAAACGTCCTTGCAATTTCTGGTAACACTATTTTCTTACTTTTTTGTTTATTTTTTTGTTTTGTTTTGAGGCAGTGTCTCACTCTGTCACTCTGGCTAGAGTACAGTGGCATCATGATAACTCACTGCAACCTCCAACTCCTGGGCTAACCTGATCCTCCTGCCTCAGCCTCCCGAGTAGCTGGGACTACAGGCATGTGCCACCAGGCCCGGCTAAAAATACAATTGTTTTTAATATTTACTTTCTCTTATACTAATATACCTCTGTCAGTACTGTCATGCCTTGTGTTTGCATGGTATAGTTTTTATTCATCCTTTACTTTCAATATATCTGTGACTTTATACTTAAAATGTATTTCGTGTAAACATCATATAGTTGGTTCTTATTTTGCATTCAGACTGACAGTCTCTGACTTATAGTTGGGGTGTTTAGTACATTAAAATTTAACATAATTTTTGATGTATTTTAGTTTAAGTCTGCCATATTGTTTTTTTATTTTTATTTGTTTCAACTTTTCTCAATTCATATATTGTAGGCAAATTGAGCATTGTTTTAAAAATGTTCATTTTATCTCTTCCATTGACTTTTTAGTTATCTTTCTTTGTGTATGAGCTTTTTGTAAGTGGGTGCTATAAAGGTTACAGTATACATTTTCTTTTTTTTTTTTTGAGACAGAGTCTCGCTCTGTTGCCCGGGCTAGAGTGAGTGCCGTGGCGTCAGCCTAGCTCACAGCAACCTCAAACTCCTGGGCTTAAGCGATCCTACTGCCTCAGCCTCCCGAGTAGCTGGGACTACAGGCCAGCGCCACCATGCCCGGCTAATTTTTTCTCTATATATATTTTTAGTTGTCCAGATAATTTCTTTCTGTTTTTAGTAGAGACAGGGTCTCGCTCTTGCTCAGGCTGGTCTCGAACTCCTGACCTTGAGCAATCCACCTGCCTCGGCCTCCCAGAGTGCTAGGATTACAGGCGTGAGCCACCAGACCCAGCTACAGTATACATTTTTAATTTATCGTAGTATACCTCAAAAATAGTCTGCTACTTTAAAAACAATGTGAGCTACATATAAGAGTATACTTCCAGTTACCACTCTTTCTGCCCTTTGTCCTCTTTTTGCTTAATATTTTACTTCTACAAATGCTATACATGTTTTTATATTTATGACCTATATACTGTTCTACCATTCTTCATTATTTTATGCAGAACCAGGTTTCTATCTGGTATCTGTTCTGTTCAACCTAAAAAAAAAATGTTTTTAGCATTGCATCTTATACTGTTAAATTCCTTCAGCATTTGTCTGTATGAAAAATATCTTTTTAAATTATACTTTTACTATACATAGAATTCTAACCCAAGTTTTAATTGTTGATATTGTTTAACGTTAGCATTTTAGAGATGTTATTCCATGGTCCTCTTTTACTGTTGTGTTAGATGAGAATATACCATCATTCCTATCACTGTTCTCTTGTATGCAGTATATTTTCTTCTCTGACTGCTTTCAATATTTTATCTTTAATTTCAGAAGAGTGACTGATTTATCAAGGTGCAGTTTTGCTATGTTTTTACTGCTCAAGATTTGCTGAGTTTTAGGATCTGTGACTTAATTTTTTAAATTAATTTTGGAAAATTCTTGGCCATTATCTCTTCAAATGTTTCTTCTTTTTGTGTGTCTCTCTACTATTTCTGGATTTCCAAGGTCATTTATGTTAGATGATTTGATAATGTTTCATAGATCTCATATCTGTGTTTTATAAAAAATTCATTTAAAATCTTTTTTCTTTAGGTTTGAGTTTGCAAAACTTCTATTGACTTGTCTTCAAGTTCACTGATTTGTTCCTCTACTGGGTACAGTATTCCTTTAAGTTAATCAAAAAAAAATTCTTCATCTATAATATTGTATTTTTTAATTTTTATCATTTTCTTTTTGCTTTTTAAAATATGATTTCCATTTTCCAGCCAAAATTTACTATATATGCATGCATGTTATTAAACATTTCCACACCAGAACTTTTCATATACCTAACATAGTTAATTTTTAATGCTGTCTAATAATTTCAACATCTGAGTCATTTCTCATTCTGATACTATTGACTATTTCATCTCTTGGTAATGGGTCACATTTTTTTTTTTTGCTTTTGCATGTGTCTCATAGTTTTAATTGAATATCAGACAGAGCAGGCTAAATAACCATAGAAATTGAAGTAAATCATATTTACGACTCTAAAGGGTGCATGTCTCCTTTTGTCTGGCCACTAGAGTCAATATAGCCTGTTAAGCATCTTATGTCTGGATTTTTGTTGTTGATTTACTTAGATTCAGTTTATCACAGCTTCAAATGATGTGATGACAGAAATAAATCTTTCCTTTATCAGGGCTTGAGATCTGAGTGCCTCGAAAAATTGTCTAAGGTTTTCTGCCCTCTTCTCAGTTATGAGTAGGCCCTATGAACCTGCATCTCAAAAGAAGTTTCTATTCTGTGCTTACCCCAGCTGCATGTAGTCACTACCTGGTCCTCATTATAAGGCTTTGAGTACATGTTAGGTTTCTATCAATTCTTCTCCAGACTTTAGCAAGCCTGGTACCCCTACCCCTTAGTATGGGTTTTTCTCAGTTCTCTACTCTGAACTCAGTTTTTCTCATGAACATTTGTTGAAGGCCCTTAGAAAAGAGTTGTGGGTAGGGTATGTTTTTTTCTCCAAGATTCCTGGTTCTTCTAAATGAATATGCTTACCTGCACTCAGCCTCTACAAGCTCACCACAAGGTCAAATCTTCTCTTCTTACACATATGAAAGCTTCCTCTTCCTCCCATTGCTCTGACAAGGATGGATGCAATCATGAGTCTCTTCTTTCCTAGGAGAGGCTCATTACCTTCTGAATGTCAGTCTACTAGTTTTCTTTACAACCTCATATCTCCAATGGGCTTTTTAAAAAACATGTTTTGTAGATTATCTGGCATGTTCTCACTTTTAAATTGGGATTGATATTTTCTTGAGACTTTCTGTATCCTAAGCAGAAGTGTAAGTAATATCAAATTTTAATTTTAAATAGAGTATATGCTCAATCTAAAATATAAATAATTTATTATATTTATGCTATATAATATGAAAAGCAGCTTAAATTTATCTTAGATGCCAAATAATTATAAATATTTAATAAATGTGTGTCAGACCCTTAATTAAACATAAGGATGATGTGTATGATTTATTAATTGATCTCCTGAATATTTGTACTTGGCAAGAAGAATTGACAACCTTTACTCTCTCAATTCTATTAAGAAAATAATGAAGATGTTTTATTTTCAAATAAAAATTGTTATACTATTAACCATCATTTTGAATTATTTCACCTCCACCTCCTACCTACCTGAAGATTCTCATATGACCCATTAATTGAAAGTCAAGATCCCAGAGTACTTTTAAAACCCCTACTTGGAAATTTATGAGATATAAAACATAATATATCTTATTATTATTGTCAAACTTTTTTTCTATTTCTTTCTTAATTAAAATTGATATTTTAGTTTGTTTAACACTCAATGTCACAAACTTTGGCCTTAAATGATTTTCAGGTGTTTCCAAAACCAAATCAGTTCTCAACACATTGGCAAAAGTAATTTTAGATGAGGAATAGCAGTATCAATCTTATGAATGCAGAGTTGCTTCAGTATTGCCTTACACTAAGGCACATTATAAGGTTTCAGGCCTTCGATACCTTATTAGAATACTAACTTTTAAATAGATTCTACTATCTATTAAAGGAGTTGGTGTCACTACTTATTGGAATAACTAAAAAATATCCTACCAGAAAAAAATAGCTTTGGAGAGAGTTTCAAAATTTGAATTTCAAAATTGAGCAATGGAAATCATTCTAGTTAAGTATTGTGGCATGATAATCATTCATTAAGTTAAGTGATTTAATAAAAAAAATCAGCCACATTTCTTTATGGCCAAAATTCAGCTACTTCAGTGGTCTCTGTCAGTGAAAAGAGCTTAATATTTTCCAAGTAATATAATACCATCAGTTACTCTATTACTTTATTTGCATTTTACCAATATGTCATTTTGTAGAAAATAAAAGAGGAGAAGACAAAACAGTAAGTTATTTATGGGATATAGTTATGTGCAATCTGTTACTCTACATTTACCTTTTTAACAAGAAATCATTCCCCTAAATTGAAAATTTCCCTTTGTAGTATACAAAGTAATCAGAATCAATGTCAACACACCTGTGCAAGATGTAGTTTAAATTGAAACAAGTAACAAACAAGATAATCTTGAGAAATTAGAATCCCTAACTTTTCAGAATTTTTTTCTGTTAACATATTTCATTGTACTATGCTATATGTTCTTTAAAATGAAAATACTAACCTGTCATTCTAAGTTTTTTCTTTTCTTATCTTTTCTATCATTTTTTTTACTTCAGCATACTGCCAGGGTACAAATGTTTAGTTACATATATTGCCTTTGCCCCTCCTGAATCAGAACTTCAAGCGTGTTCATCTCCAAAATGGTGCGCACCACACCCATTAGGTATGAATATATCCATCCCCTCCACCTGCCCGACATCTGATGAATGTTACTACTATATGTGCACATGAGTGTTGATCAGTTAATACCAATCTGATGGTGAGTACATGTGGTGCTTGTTTTTCCATTCTTGTGATACTTCACATAGTAGAATGGGCTCCAGCTCCATCCAGGATAATACAAGAGGTGTTAGTTCACCATTGTTTCTTGTAGCAGAGTAGTACTCCATAGTATACATACCATGTATAAGTTCTACAGAGACAGAGATCATAACTTTTTAAATTACTACTATAGCTATAGTGTGGATATTATAGCTGGTATACAACTGGTGATCAATACATTTTTGTTGAATTTTTATTCATTCATTAAAAAATACTTTTTAAACACCTTCTACAGGCACTATGATAAGTAATAAAGATTCTAACATAAACATAACTAAGAAGCCCATCATCTTAATAGGAAAAATAAATAAAATATAGTGTGGCAAGGGCAAAGATAGAAGAGTGCAGTGTTTATAAAGTAATGAAGAAGAAAGAGGACTGTAAAGGACTCCTGAAAGAGGTCACACCTGAGCCGTATTTTCAAAGATAAGTGGGCTTTTGTCAGTCTGATCAGTGGGGAGATGTGACAAAGTTCCAGATAAATGGTACAATATTTGAAAAGACACGTTGGACATGATAAAAATTGACACAACCCATATCCCTAAAACATAAAATAAATCAGTTCTTAGAGAATGTGGCAGTTCATACTCCACAAAGAGTGAATTATCACTCCCAAAATTCCATAAGCTTCTCCTTGCTATTTCTATAACTTGATCTTAGTCTAAGTTCCCATTGACTTTTATATTCTCACTATTAGAGTTCCTCTAATTTAATCAGTATGTCCCACTTATCAGCATACGGTACAGAATTAAATCATTTTCCTTTTATTCAAATTAAATGATTCTGAGGCTCTATTCCATCTCTTCAGAATACTCTCATTATTGATTGCTTCAAGCCCCCTAGGGATAGTTTCTTAGTTCAAAGGGTCCATCTTGGTTACTTTTGCCTCAGGGAGAGAATTCAAAACAATAGGCTGTGTCAGAGGAGGGGCCTCAGTCCTGCCTGTGGTACTGTGGCTGCTTTCACAGGACTGCAGTTGTAACCTGGGCAGTCTGCCCAAAGAAATGTAGTCCAGGAAGGCAAGGTATTTCCTGTGGGACCGTGTATAGTGGCTTGACACACACTGAACCCAATGCCTGGTGAGCCACCTTCCACGTACAATTCCTGTCCTGCTAAAGATGGTGTTTCCTGCCTCCAAGGCTGGCCCTGGGGAAGGTATAAACAAGGTAGCCTCATGCTTAAGTCTCATGGCTGTATGCCACCTTCTACTTAGGTTCCTGGCATGAAAGTTATTTAATAACAAAAACCTTTCTATTTATATACACATATACCCACAAAGTCTTTTTTTTTTTTTTTTGTTAACTAAAACAAGCCCAGATCTAGAAGGGTTGCCTATTTCAGCCACATGTTATTCCATGAACTATGTTTTTGTATAGTTTCCAAGAGTGCGGGAGGCTCTGCCTCTTCTAGGCACATTGCTAATACCCATTCCCTATCCTTGGGTGAGTAATATTTCTATCTGTAAAGAAACCTAAATCCAGTTCATTCTATGCAGTACTTCTCAATTAAATGCGCTTCCTAAAGCATAACTCTTTTCCTGCCAATTAAAATTTTGTCTTGATTCTCTATTGCATCTCAAACCGTGCTCACACTTGTTAGCCTAGCATTCCAGGGTTTCCATGTTCAAGTTCCTTGTGTTCCTGCTAATATTACAGAATAACACTTCACATAATCATAGCCCCAGATATTCTTATAGTAGTTAGAATTTAGGTATCATCTACTTCTAATCCAATCATTTCATTTTACTTGTGAGAAAGGAGACAGAAATTTTAAAGTTCTATTAGAGTAAGGACTTTTCGTGTTCACTAATGTATATTCAATGCTGACACAAATACCTAGCCTATAGAAAGTGCTCACTAAATATTTGTTCCATGAATCAAAGTATAGATCCATTTTTCAGTTTAATTCCAGGGCATACATCAAAGTATGTATACAGGAACTGAGTAGCTCATCACATTCAAATTGAATATTGAAATAAATGAAAATAAAAATTACAAACCTAAGCTGAGATGGCTGGCGCCATAATGTTTCTTCACCCATTATGTGCCTTTGTCCTCCCCAGGGAGCTTCAGCCCTCCAGTTTTCATGTCACTGGTCCCCACACAAACATTTCCCAACTACTTCCCAGTCTGCAAGGGACACAGGGGCCATTGGATCCTGGGGGGAATATGTGATCCTAGAGCATGGACATTCTGGGTGGGCTGCCTTCTGGGTAGAGGGAAAAAGACAACCAGAATGTCAGCTGTCCTCCATTCAGACTCTTTTTCTCCCTCATTCCTTCCCCACCCACTGCTGCCGAGTGGCATGGGTGCCCCAAGGGACGACTGAGCTGGGACTTTCTGGAGCAGCTGCTTCCCCTCTGTTGGTATGTCCCCTACTTCTGAGGCTCCCACAGAGAGTAGGGCTCACACCTGTCCTATTAAAGACCTGCAGCAGACCAAGGGGTGCTCAGACTGTGAGCTCCCTGCCCACCTGCCCTCCCTGGTGCTGCTCCAGCACAGCAGGACACACTCCGAAGCAGAGGGACATTACCCTTGCTTGCACACTCCATGGGCATGTTGGGACCAGCATGATTCTCCCTGACGTGGTCAGGGACTAAACTTGGGGGACTAGGAGATAAGCCCGTGGGGCAGATCACACACAGGACTCAATCATGTTGCTCAGGGGCATGGAGAGGAGATTTGTGAACTACTCTTGGGAGATGAGGGAGCCCATGTAGGCAGAATTGAAAGGAGAGTGAAGTGCGTTAACTAATTTATGTATTAACTAATTTAATCTTCAAAACAATCCTATGGTATAGATATTAGTTTTATGTCCATTTTGCATACAGAAAACTGAGGCACAAAGAAACTAAATGACAAGTATACGGGGAGAAGAATATAAGAAAGTTTTGGCCAAAGCATGTGTAGGAGCAGACAGGTAACTCCCAGTTGTTTACCCTAAATATATTTTTGGATGAAAACATCAATACAAAAAAAGCAAACATTGGGTGAACATTTGGATTTGGGGGTGTACATGTGTATTTTAATATGTTTGGTTTGAGTCTGTTATGTTAGAAAGAGCTCTAAAACATCTAAGAAGAAATATTAGGATGGAAATTAGCTTAGAAGTCAGAATAGAAATCTTAAATGGGTATATTAATCTGGGAGTCATTGATTTACAATTTGCACAGTATCCAGATATGACATATACAGGTATATATGTCTCTACATGATCATATATGCATACATATACACACTCAGATACTAATATATGGAACTATGTCAGGGTGAACTATAATTTATCTCAGCTTCTGAATTCAGAAAATACTATCTTTTAATACTAAAGCTTAGGGGTCTATATAAGTTAGGATTGAGTTTAGCTACTTGTAACAGAAACCAAATTGTGAATATTACTCAGGTAAGTCTGGAAGTAGGTATTCTAGAGTCAGTGCTCTTAAGGGACTCAGTAAGGCTCAGGTTTCTTAGTTTCCTACTCTTCCATCCTAACTGTGGAATGTGCCCTCATTGTGCTGTTACTGTATTCTAGGCATGAAGAAGAAAGTGGAAAATAGGAGGGGTAGTGCCTATATAAGGAAAGCAAAGCATTCATTTTGTTTTTGCTGGCTGGGATGTTTCATCACATGGCCACCCTAAAAACAAAAGTGCCCAGGAAATCAAGTTTTTATTGGAGCATATTGTAACCTCAAATAAAATTGAGATTCTGTGTTGTTAAGAAAAACAGAGGAAGTGAATATCAGATAGACATTAGGCATGTGCTATATTTTAAATATATTCCCTCCAAAATTTAAGTGTTGAAACTTAAGAGCCATTATGATAGAATTAAGAGATTGAGCCTTTAAGAGGTGACTAAGTTATGAGGGCTCCTTTCCTTGTGAATTGGACCAGGTGCCCTTGTAAAAGGGCTTGATGGAGAAAGTTTGTCCCTTTTGCCTGTCCACCCTTGCTCTTCGAGGATACAGGGCCTTCCAGAGGATGCAGCATCAAGGTGCCATCCTGGAAGCAGAGAGCAGCCCTCATCAGAGCACTGAACATGACAGCACCTTGATGTTGAATTTTCAACCCTCAGAACTGTGAGGAAATAAATTTTGGTTTTATATAAATTACTCAGTCTATGGCATTTTGTTATAGCAGCAAAAATCACCCAGTCTGTGAATTACCAAGTCTGTGTGTGTGTACGTGTGTATGTTTAAGAGACAAGGTCTCACTCTGTTGCCCAGGCTGGAGTGCAGTGGCACGATCATAGCTCACTGCAGCCTCAAAATCCTGGTCTCAAACAATCCTCCCACCTCAGCCTCCCAAGTAGCTAGGACTACAGGTGCACACCACCATGTCCAGCTAATTTTTTTTTTTTTTTGTAGAAATGGGATCTCCCTATGTTGCCCAGGCTGGTCTAGAACTCCTGGCCTCAAGTGATCCTCCTGCCTCTGCCTCCTAGAGTGCTGGGATTATAGGCATGAGCCACCATGCCTGACCACGTGGTGTTTTCTTATAGTCAGATTAAGACAGCATGTCTGTCAGAAACTTTTCAGGGTTCAGAACTTTGATAGAATTTGAAACTGCCTAGTGTAAATGCCATGATCTTCCAGATGGAAAGATTAAATTGGTTTGCTCCAGGCTATAGCTCAAGTAGGTAATGTTGGTAGAAAATGAAATTGGTAAAAACAGAATCTAGATATCCTGGCTAGTGGCACATCCATCATAGCACACTACAATGTCAACTGCCCACGTATTTATAATGATGGTTCAACAACCGTATCCCAGAACCTTCTGTTTTCCTCTCAACTCCCATAATTCTCTGAGCCAGTGACCATTGTCATACTTTTCACACTCTTCTGTAATTATTTGCTAGCATGTCTACTTGCTCTCTGAATTAAAACACCCCCTGGAGAAGGCACCTTGACTTGTTCCTCTTTCTATCCCTTTCCCATCCTCCCCCAGCCCCTGTTCTCAGAGAACACACAGCACATTGTAGATGGTCAATAAGTTCTTGTTAAACGAATTAACGTCACATAGAGGAATATAACCGCAGGATGATATTTTAGTGTCTCTGATGGAAGGATATTAAGCGTTCTTATGATGTTGACTTTTACTGCAACAGCCCCTGAGCCATTGGTTAAAATCATTATTATAATATTATAATCATTGATCTTAGGGATGGTAAAAATCATCTGATTCAGTTCCTCATTCATATATTCATCAGAGTCAACTAAGAACAGAGAAGTTATACTGCGCAAGGTCACAGGGTCAGCAGGTGAGAGGGAGGAGACCAGCACAGGTGCCCTTCTTAGTGCTACTGAGTGTGTCATTACTATTGTTTCTCTGTATATCACATCGCCAAATATGTCATGTAAGGATGTATTTCACTTTTGCCTTTTATATGTTCAATGTCTGAAATATGTATGCTATTTTAAAATACTGATCTTTTGATATATCTTTAAGTAAAGATGTAAAGGTCTTCACAAGCATGACATTGTATACGGACAACACAAAGACAGCCAACATTTATTATCAAGATTGAACTTTAGATCTTCTACTCAAGTAGTTCTAGGGATTGATACTGATAATACATCTTTAGCATCCCTCCAGGACAACTTAGATAATCTAAACTTTTGGTATATAACTGCAAAAAATAGAGCCTAAAATAAAGGCCAGAGTAACTGTCAGAAAGCATTAGTTTTGCTACTATATAAACATATCCATTTACTTAAATTATGCTGGCTTTTAGCATCCACACTTCTGCTGTATGCAACATGGCCAACACTATTTTCTCAGCACTTTACTCATTTGAAAATGAGAACATGCATTTTATATGATTAAATAAATTAGACCAGGCTAGACTATGACACATAGTCCTTGTCTTCAAGACCTAAATGAAATCAGGGAAGCCTATTAAGCCTATACTTACTTTATAGTAAGTATAAAGAGAATCAGGTACAGACTAAACATAAGCTCATGTGTGTCTCATAAATATTTTATATCATATATATAAAATCTATCTTATGTATTTATACCAATCTTCATATTTCTGATATAAGTAGTCCTGTAAGCCCTATTTCCCCTGAACATAAATTTTACTCAGTATAAGTTTGTTGAATAAGAATGATTTATGTTTTTTTTTTTTTTTCAATTCAGTGCAATCTGCAGAGGGAGGGAAAAATTTGGAAGTTGTCTGAACAATGACAAACAGCTGGGTAAGTCAAACAGGATCAGTTGGGGTTTGCATATCAAGGCTATGCCCCTAATGTATCCAAAGAGTCAGAGCCCAGAATTCTGTTTACAAAGTGTATTCTTATTCTCATACTTGGCCCAATTTGATCCTTTTCAAAACCTCATAGGGTAAAAAGAACAGGTTTTCTTATTTCTAGATGAGGCTCAGAAAAGTTCTGCAGCCTGCACAAATTCTCATAGCTACTAAGTTACAGAACTGGGGCATCAGAGATCTAAATCCAGGGAATTCTGCCTCTAAATTCTGGGCTCTTTTTACTTCACCATGTTCTCCTATTGTTAGAAGTAGAGCTGTCTGGGTTATGGTGGACAGAACCAATGTGCATCATAAGAGCTAAGCTGATGTTTTATAGATTTGTTTTAAAAATTATTTTTTAACCTAGTTTGGTTACTAAACAACTATACTCAAGAGAGATACTCATTTAAAACCTCAACTCATTTGATAAAAGTATAAAACCCTTCAATAGTAATTAGTTCTGCTGCATAATTGCCTTGATGTGCTGTATTTAATGATTATTATGTTTTTAAATTAATAATTGTCTAATATCTACCTAGCTATTGCTATGGGACAGAGAGACTCTTTTTTTGTGGTATGTGTGCTCTGTAATCCTGTCTTTCTATAGCTCCCTGAAAAGCTGATTAGGAGCAGAACCCATTAAGGTCTATATTAAATGAACTGTGGGAAAATAATGAATCAGAAAACCGACACAGGGAGTTAAATAGAAAATAAATCTTTTAACACCTGTTCATTCTTTTTAAAATATATGCATTTCCTTTGCAGGAAATTTTTAGAAGTCAGTTCAAAATTGGTTCCAAAAAAGAATGACTGTGAATAACTCAGTAATTCCTTCCACACAACACTATTCTCATGTAACCAATGTGCCCTCCAGGTAACATCACATGTACTGCTACTACTTTTGTATTTGTTTAGTGCTTGATAGCTGAAAAAAATAATTTCCACATGTTTTATCTCTTTGATCTCTTTACATTAGTTTCTGCATCCTCTTATATCGACATTCTTACTATATTTTACTGATCATCTTTTTTGTCTAAAATGGAAGCTCAGGAGTTATTCTTGTATCATAGTACCATGACATCTCTGGGTGTTCAGTTTTGAGAATTTAGAGAGAGTAAGATTTTAGCTAAGAAAGAAGATAGATGTCCTGAGCATCATACAATAAATTTCATGACAAAATATGTCATAAGTCACCCAGAATCCCCTCATTTTCTTAGATCATAGGGACTTAAGAATTTCAAGAATGTAGTGATGTTGTCATCACCCTTTAGCCTACAAAGGTGACTCTTGTTACTAATATCCTCATCTCTATCTGAGGTTGCACCTGAAATATGCTTGAAACTCTTGGCCCTTTTCATAAAGACCAAATCTTGTAACTGTTAATGGCTGTCATTAAAGGGTCTGATTTCTATGTATTTCTATTTTTCATGCCAAGAGCTTTACCTAAACTTTTGTACTCTACCTGCCAGATCAGCTGATCTGCTGCCATGCTGCTTCCATGCTAGAGCTCAATTCCTCTGCTCAAAACTATGTAACCCTATAATGTTTGTTCCATCCATCCTTATTCATCTACACATCCCAGTATGTGTGACTCCACAATCACTCTTCCAGTCAAAATCTGCTTTGAAGAGATAGTACTATAAATATTAGCTAAATTCTTTTGTAAATTTAAGGCACCTTAACCCAAGGGTTTTAATATTTAGCACAGTAACTGTAATTGTGGAGTGAAAGACTTAAAGATATTTCAGGCATCAAATGAGAAACAAAAATTCATAGGAAGGGTGTGATGAAAAAAGCGAAGGGCTGAGGAGTTTGTTTTGGGCGTGTAAATTTGGCTGATTCTTTATCTAGATTAGAATCTGACTTGGTGACCCAAAGAGCAGTTTTTTCTACTCTGGCCTCTGACAGACATTCTAGAAAGATTAAGGGTGAGAACTTTGACATTTTAATTTAAAGCCAAAAAGCATTATTTGGGTTAAGAAGAATGATGTCAAACTCAGTGCCAAAAGCAAAACATTTCAGCTCTTTTATTTCATTTAATACTTGAAAATATTCTGGAGAAGGAAATATATACTTGGGAAAGAAAATATTGAGAATAGAGACATCGTTGGAAAAAGAGACAATATAACTTTTAAAGTGCCTAATTTGTAATGATTGAAAGGCACAAGAACATTTTCCCCTTCTCTATCATTTTGCCTTCCTCCTAAAGTGAAATATTACCATTTTTATTGTACTTAGAATAACAATTAGATATGTTATTAAATGTCAACCTGAAGATTAAAATTGGTCAAAGGCATCACCTTGATTTTTATCATCTTACACCTTGAAAATTACAACTTAAAGCACACATTTAATAATCTTAGTAATGGATATAGAAATATCAGGTGTGTATACATCCCTTCTGTGGCAGAGTGTATTTTCCAGAGGCAAACATATATGCCATCCTACATATTCTACTTACGATGTGACATCAGCACTTCAATCAAGAGGTGAGGTCTTTGCCATCTCTCTTTCTCTCTCTCTCTTTTCCTCTTTCTCTGTCTTCTTTGTCTTCAGCCTGCCTTGGAATTCAGCCAGCCACCATGCTGTAGGCACACTCATACTAGCCCATGTGGGTAAACCACACAGAGATTTCCACATGAAGAGAAACTGAGTCCCTCATCCAACAGCTAGTTACAATTGCCAGGTACAAGCAAGCCTTCAGATGATTCCCCTCCCAGTCTTTGGGTCTTCCAGCTGAGGCCCCATGCACTGTGGAACAGAGATAAATGTCCCCTTTGTGCCCTGTCCAAACTCCTATCCCCACATGATCCATGAGCATAATAAAAAGTTGTTTTCCTCAAATATATTTTGCATAATTTATTATACAGCCACAGTAACTGAAACATCATTAAATTAGAAATATGTATCTGATGTTTTTGTTTTCTACTCTTGGCTTCTGTCATCAGTACAATTTTTAATTGTTTAAAGAAATGATAAGACAGAGTGTTACATTATCTACTCCATTTTTTTCATGACACAACCATATTTCAGGACTCAATTAGTAATTTAGAAGCCACATAGGAACTACATATTCTGTAACCCTATCTGTGTAGTATGCAGATATAGAGATAGTCACTGAGTATCTATATGTACAAAAGAAGAGAAAGAAAGGAAATTAATGTTTAGTAATTTCTACATGGTAGTCACTATTAATTCCTTAAAAATATACAACAACTTTATGACATGGCATCACCACAGATGAGTCTCAGGGAAGTTAAATACTTTTCAAGTTCTAACTGCCAGTTGGTGGTGAGAGTCAAGATTCAAACTCATATCTGCATTATGAAAAATATATGCCTTTTGCACCCTGCCTAGTTTCTATAATGGGATAATAATAACAATTCTAATGATTGTCATGTAAATTGAGTAAAACAGTTTGTGAAAATTGCCTAGAGAATAGTTAAAAAATAAACATTAAATAGTATTATTGTTATTATGCCATTTTGTCTTACTTTTCTACTTAGTGCTAGACATGGTAAAATTACAAAAATTAGTAAGACATAGTCTTTACCTTCAATAAGTTTACATTATAGTGTTGGTAGTGTTGAGTTGGAGCTACTGTGGTTTAAGTGTTGACATAAATACATAAATAACTATAATTTGAAATAACTTTTAATAAATGACTCAAGAAAAGCATAGGAAAGTGATTATATTCAGTTGAGATTCCAAGAAATGTTTCATGAATACAATGGTGCAAAGGATGGATCTTGATAGTTAAGATTTTATTTTAATAGATAGGAAGATTGACTAATTTCATGTAGAAGGAACTACATAATGAACGAACATGAAAGCATTGGGAAATTTTCAAAAATTCTACAAAGTTCAGTATTCCTAAAGAAAAGAACTCATTAAATTTTTTAAGATGGAAAAATTGAATATGTTTGTAAGCTTAGAGGAAGAAGTCAATAAAGATTTTAAGATGAGATAGACAGATGGCTGTCCTAAAAAAAGATAAGAATGGAATGGATTAAGGAAGATGGGAATGGAATTGTCCCTGAACAGCAAATGGAACACCTCCTTCTCAGAGACTGGAGGAAACTGTGGACATAGATCAGGTGACTGTGTGTGACAGGGTAGGGAGTAGAGGAAGAATGCGTATGACAATCTCAGGTCATCAGTTGGATAGGAAATGGTAGAAGTGAGAAGAGGGCTTGAAGAGGATGGAGAAGGCTTAGAATGGTTTTGAAAAGGAATGGAGGAAGCAATTGAAGAAGGACAAATACAAGGACTCATAGTGTTGCTCCCACAATAAGTATTTATTGTTCATCTCCCATGTGCTAGATGTTGAGAGCACAATAATAAACAAGGTAGATGCTGACTCTGCCTTCAAGACAGAGATTAGGTAAGTAAAGGGTAACTTACCATTCACTGTGATTGCCATATAAAAAATCTGAATGGGAAATTGTCATTCAAATATCAAGAGGTATTAATCAAGGAAAGGGAGAGGAATGGGGAGAGTGTTGCAACACATGGCCTGGTGTATGCAAAGATCAACAATTATAGGATGTCTGACATATTCTATTTCACTGAAAATAGTACCTTCTGGAAGTTCACAGAGATATAGTTGAAATGGGGAGAGGAAAGGCTGAAGAATAAGAAGGCCTGACTATGCAGGTCTTTATATGTTACATCAAATAGTTTGGACTAAACTCCCAAAACATTACACTAACACTGAATGGTTTTACATAGGAGAAAAATCAGCTCAAGTCTACATTTGGAAAGATGTCTTGGCTAAAGCTCTCCGTGGCAAATAACAGAATCCCACTTGAGCTAACTTAAGCAAAAAGGAGGAATTTATTAACTACATATTATAGTATTTTTCAACCTTTTTCATATCCTGGCACAGATGGAAAATGATAATATTTATACAGCACCCTGGGGAAAACAGACGAGGCTGCTTGTGGCAGGAGGCAAGCAGCCTGGGGACTCCAGCTGCCCTAAGGGCCAGGGGGGTCAATGTTGCAGCGCACATCTGCAGCACACCGGTGGGGAGCTCTCATCCACTGCGTGAAATTACAGACTCGGGGATAAATCATGCAAACCGAAAAACTGGCTGAGCCTTTTGAGGGGCTGAGGCTAGGAACTGTAAAGCCATCAGAAGTCGACTCTCTTTTCTCAGTTTATCTCTCTCTCTCTCTGTCTGGGTCTGTGAGGTCTTATCTCTGCTCCTTTCAGCAGGTACATGCTTTGTTCTTCTTTCTCTTTCCTTGTGCTATATGCTCGTTGTTTCCTTTGCTTCCTATGCTCCTGACAGAAGCTGCCTCATAACTCCCACATGTGCAAGTTCCTCTAGTTAAAATATTTAATAAAAATAAACTAACAGTTCTTAGTGCTTAACCTCAAGTTCCCGAAAAAGAGACCTGATTGGTTCTCCCTGTTTGAATCTTTTGTTATCAGTAGAAAAAGTGTCCTATAATAAACACAGGGCTACAGAGGCCTCCCAGCATGTGGTTGGAGGTAGATATTTCGGAGAGGGGCTTCAGATGATGGCAGGCCCTGGAGACCTCAGAAGATTGCTCTGGCAGCAGTACAAAGCATGTCTGAAGGGAAGGCAATATGAGATTCATGGCGATGCCTTGAGAAGCTGCTGCAGTAGGCCAAGAAGGGTCCAGAATGACCAAGGTGAGAGTGAGAGAATAATAGAAGTAATAGAGACTAATAGAAATGCAGAGATCTGAGCAACAGTAAAAACGCAGAATAAATAAGATGCAGGGTTTGATTAGATGTTGGTATGAGAGAAAGGGAGCCAGATTTCTGGCTTGAACAGCCAGATTAAGGAGATGACGTCTTTCACTGGTCAAGGGCATGTAGGAGGAACAACATGATTGAGAGATACAAGAGTTTCATTATTTGATACAAATTTAAAGTTTCCATGGGAAATCCAAATGGATATGTCCAATAGGCAGCTGGTCAGGAGAGATGGGAGCTCAGAAGGGCAGTCTAAGAGGAGCATAGATTTGGCAGATTTAAATAATGACTAAAGTTTTGGGATGAAATTGTGCAGTTAGAGAGTTTAGAGTGAGAAGCCAAGCTGGGAAACAGTGAAAAGACCGCTAAGAAAACCCAAATTTTGAGGAATGGTCAGAGTAAGAGAGGCCTCCAAAGGAGACGGGAAAAGAGCACCAAGATGGGAGAAGGGAGCACAAGAAACAGAGAGAGAATGAAAAACAAATGAAAAAAAATTCCTACAAGTAAGGAGTAGCCAGTAGTGCCAAATGTTGTCAAGAAGTAAAATAGACTACAGAATAAAAAGAGCTCAAGTGGATTTAGCAATAAGGACCTTGGCAAGGAAGCCCTTTAAGTAGGGGGTGAGTACAAAAGTCAAATTAGAAAGCATTTAAAAGTGAATGGGAGATAAAAAAGTAAAGTGTGAACAAGACTTACAAGAAATTTGGCTGTGAAAAGGCAGAGAGATATGCCAATAATTGGAGAGGGTTATAAGTTGTGGGAGTGTTTTGTTTTGTTTTGTTCTTAAATATGACCTATTAATTCTATACGATGGTGTAGCTGGCAGGCATCCCGAAGCTAAAGAGTGGCGTTTGAAATGGTGGCAGTAGCTCAGAGTGCTGAATCTTTGCTACGTTTGCCTAAAAATGCAGAGAATAATGCTGAACTGCGGGGTTTAGAAGTGCATTTTCTGGTCATTGAATGTACCAAGTGAACAAAGTCTTCGAGGTGCCACAGAGGTCATGGTCACGTGGACCCATACATGAGCTCCACCAGCACACGGAGAGGATCCTCGCTGGAGAGGAACAGGCTGCTCATAGGCCCAAAATTGAGGTTGCTCAGAAAAACAAGATAACCCAAAACAAATAAAGAAGAAAACTTAGGACTAGAAAATATATCTCACACAAATGAATGCACGTAAAAAGTAAATAAAAGGAAAGAGATAAGTTGATAGCTGAAGGAGCGCATAAGATTGAAGAGGGGTGTGTGTGTGTATGTGTATGTTGTATTGTTTTTACAGAATGGGACTGACCTAAGGACTTATGCCCAGCACGTAGTAGACACTCAATATGCATAGTTATGAAGGAAAGAAGGAGGAAAGAAAGAGAGAGAGGAGGGAGGGAGGGGGAGGAAGGTAGAGAAGGAGCAAGGGAAGGAGGGAGTGAAGGTGTCTGCAGGCTGAAGATGTGGGACTTCCTGAAAGCTAGTGTCATTGAAGGCATAGAAGAAAGAATAAATGATGGACCAAAGTCCCAGTGAAGACTGAAAGTATGAGTTCCAGAATGTATAGATTTATTTTTAAATGGACTGAAATGTGGGTTTGACAGACAAAAAATTCTGAGAGAAAAATATACATAAACTTCTGGATGATCATACCTGGAAAACTAAGACAAGTCCTAGAAAGCAAAGGCTAATAACGCCAAAGACAACTGTAGTATCTTTAAAATGGTGCTGATGGGGTGAGCTGAGCTACTCTTCCTGGCCTCTCATGAACAATAAAAAGTTAAACATAATTTGTGGAATCTGTTGGTTATATACACAAGAAGCTAAACTGCAATACCTAATGAAAACCAGGTGTAACAGGATGTTGAAATGACCTGTTTTACTTCATTTTGGGGCTAAAGCCCCTAAATAATAAATATCACATTCTACTTGAGGTACAGCTAAACATGCATGACTTAAAGAAAGTGGCCCAAAACAAGTTTTGTGACTGTTAATCTCTTGTCCTCATGTAGTGCATAAAAGCTTTGGGAGTTTGAGAGGAAGTTTGGACAGAAAAGAATTTTTGTAGAGAGTTGATGTTCTCTGGGATTCCTGTCCCAAGTGGGAGAAGTCAGGGGTGTCTCTTCCTCACCCAGTTCCTACGAAGTTGGGCTTCTTTGGCACTGCTAGGAGAATTTGGTGTGTTCCCTGGAGCTTGGGGAGACATGGTAGGGTGGTTGTCTAAGAAATTAAGGTTCACAACACTGTGGTGGGCTAAGTGCCCAGGAATGGAGGGAAGGAACCTATGGACACCTATGGACCAAATGTGACAGAGAAAACGTGAAACTTTTTAAGACTCTGCCTTGATGGATAAGAGAACTTGAGAAAGAAACTGGAGGTCTTCTGCTGGAGACAGAGTTCTAGTGACATTCTCAGGAAGCGGTTTGAGAAGGATGTTATCTCTGTCAAGGCTGCTACTGATGAGATATCCTCAGAGATGGGACTTCTCCAAGGAGCTCACCAAAGTGGCTTTGGTGCTGTGCTTAGACACCAATGACACTGAGCATCTTGAATGCTCACATATCTTGAATTCAAGAATACATCTTGAATGTTTTCTTCAAGTAACATTTTTCTACCTCTCTTAATTTTACCTCCTTCAACCTCACCCATACGTCAACCATGAAAGGGTCAGAAAATTTATAAAGATGGGAACGGCTGGGATTTCTAGATTAGGATATTGTGAAGTCCTTTCCCTCATTTCCCACTGCTGGAGGCCAGCCTGGGTAGGTCCAAGCAAGGAGAAAATTAACTTAAAACTAAATTTGGAGTGTTAATTATTATACCTGACTGAATATATTACTTTCAGAGATGACACTGGGACCTGTCCCTTGAAGTGGCTGGGGGACTTTTCATTATCTGTACGTGACCAGGAAAGTGATGGGTTTGCTCAAGATTTCATCAAGGGTCAGGGAAAGCATTAACCCCGTGCAATAGGTGTGGACAAAGAACAAGGGGAAAGATCGAATGGTTTTCTTATGGCCCCACAAGACCCTCTTGTTCATCGAAATGTTTACACAGGTATTCACAAGCCTCACAATACTTACTCCGTTTCCCCAGGCAATAGAAAAACAAGACATTTCTGGTATCTTAAAATTTTTACCTGTCTTACAACTTGAAATTTTAAAAAGCAATAAAAGAATGGAAAAGCCAGATGGAACCTAAGGTTATTTCATTTCATAAAACGTTGAGACATAGCTTCTTTTTATTTATTTTCTGAATGAAGTGAGTTAAAGTTTGAAGGAGAATTCCTTCTACCTACAGAATATAATCTGTGATGAATGTGCCCATAAATTCCTAGATTAATTTACTCTTTTACTGCCATTTTAATGCTTATTCTTAAAATATATTTCATTAATGAAATGATCCCAGTGAAACAGATTTGTCAGGAGAATGATTCGGTAAAATGTTAGTGTTAAGGGCTCTATCTGCTCTGGCTAACTTAGGTTTCACAGACTGTAAATTATTTGTTCTAGGCAGAGAGTTTGCTTTCTGATAATACATAACAAAATTGTGGAATGCTGGTATTCTGTAAGTAAAATGTGAAGAAATGAAAGCAGTCATCTGGAGGTGAACCAAATTCTCTGCCTATACAAAGCAACCAACAATAGCAATGTACTCAGGTTGAATACTATTATTAGGGGAATCTTCTCTATCAGAATCAATCACTGAATTTTCATGCGATGCCTGACCCAGGCACTTGGAAATGAAGCAGGTTGGCATGACTGAGTAATTCTGCAGTAGAATGTTTCCACAACAAATTTTCTACCAAAATGAATTTTTGCTTGGTTGCTTGTTAAAATATGAATATTACATTTTTGTAGAGGCCATTTAAGTTTTAAATCTTGGAGAAGTAAAAAAAGTAAATTTATTTCTTCCTGTGAAAGATATACTACTTCAGTTTTTCATTTGAGGCATAATGCTTATTTTCTTTTTATTTTCTTATTGTGATAAGAACATTTAACATGAGGTCTACCCTCTTAACAAAATTTTTAGGGTACTATACAGTATTGAGGATTACAGGCATGATGTCATATATCATATCACTGGAACATATTCATGTTGCATAACTGATACTTTAAATCCTTTGAGCAGCAGCTCCTTATTTCCCTTGACCCCCACCTCCTGGAAAACACTATTCCACTCCCTGCTTCTGTGAATTTGACGATATTAGGTACCTCATATGAGTGGAATCATTTGCTTTTTGTTGTTCTGTGTCTGGCTTATTTCGCTTAGCATAGGGTCCTCAGGGTTCAACCATGTTGTCTCATATGGCAGGATTTCCTTCTTTTTAAAGGCTGAACAATATTCCATTGTGTGTATATATCATATTTTCTTTAGCCATTCATCTGTCAGTAGGCATTTAGGTTATTTTTACTTCTTGGCTACTGTGAATAATATACTGCAATGAACATGGGAGTGCAGGTATCTCTTCAAGGTACTGACTTTAATTCTTTTGGCTATATACCCAGAGTGGGATTGCTGTATCATACGGTAGTTCTATTTTTAAGTTTTTGTCTTCCATACCAGCTGCACCAGGGCATTCCTGGGCACTTAGCTCACCATAGTTTTCCACAGCAGCTGCATTATTCTGCATTACCACCAATGGCATACAAGGGTTCCAATTTCCTCACATTCTCACCAACGTTTGTTGTCTTTTTTTTTTTGGTTTATTTATTTATTTTTTTGGTAGTAGCCATCCTCACAGGTGTGAGCTGAAATGTCATTATGGTTTTGATTTGCATTTCCCTATTAGTGATCTTGAAAATTTTTTCATATACCCATTGGCCATTTGTATGTCTCTTTTTGAGAAATGTCTATTCAAGTTCTTAGTCCATTTTTTAAAAATGGGTTAGGGTTATTTTTGTTTGTCTGTTATGAGTTGTAAGAGTTCCTCAAATATTTTGAATGTTAACCCTTTAACAGATATATGGTTTGCAAATATTTTCTGTCATTCCATAAGTTGCCTTTTCATTTCTGTTTGATTGTTTCCTTTCCTTTTTAGTTTGATGTAGTTCTACTTGTCTAGTTTTGCTTTGCTTGCCTGTGCTTTTGATATAATACACAAAAAATCATTAAGACCAATGTAATGAAGATTTTCCCTTATATTTTCTTCTAGGAATTCTACAGTTTCAGGTCTTACATTTAAGTCTTTAATTTATTTTGAGTTGAATTATTGTATATGGTGTGAGATTAAGGTATATTATTTAATTCTTCTGCATGTGAATATCCAGCTTTCTCAACACCATGTTTTGAAGAGACTGCCTTTTCCCCTGTGTAGTCTTTGCATCCTTGTCAAAGATCAGTTGACTGTATATTCATGGATTTATTTCTGGGCTTTCTATTCTACTCCGTTGGTCTATATGTCTATCTTTATACCAGTATTATACTGCTTTAATTACTATTGCTTTGTAATATATTTTGAAATCAGGAAGTGTGTTGCCTCCAGTTTTGTTCTTCTTTCTCAAGATTGTATTGGCTATTTGAGGTCTTTTGTGGTTCCATATAAATTTCAAGGTAGATTTTTCTCTGTCTGTAAAAAATGCCATTGGCATTTTGATAGGGATTGCATTGAATCTGTAGGTCACTTTGGTTGGTATGGCCAATTTTAACAATATTAAGGTATCCAATTCATGGACACAGATTTCTTCCCATTTATTTTTAATTTCTTTCATCCATATTTTATAGTTTTTAGTGTAAAAGTCTTTCTAAGTGTAAAAGCCTTAGCTAAGTTCATTCCTAAGTATTTTAGGGTTTACTACATATAAGATTATGTCTTCTAAACACAGAGATAATTTTATTTTTTTATTATTTGGATACCTTTTCTTTCCTTTTCTTATTAAATTGCTCTAACTAGGACTTCTAGGACTATGTTGAATAGAAACAGTGAGAGTGAGCCTCTTGTTTCTGATCTTAGAGAAAAGGCTTTCAGCTTTTTACTATTGAGTATGATATTAGCTGCGAACTATTGATGTATGTATGGCCTTTTTTCTGGGTCCTGTCAGCACTTGGAGAGAAGCAAAACAGAAGCCAATCCCATGGGCTGCCCCTATAAAAATTGGAATATTGGGTGCATGGCCCAACTCTTTCTCTCCCAAGGGAGAAGCTGGCACCACAGAGGTTTCACCCACTTGCTCTGTGCTGAGCCAGTGGGAGGTGGGGGTTATGGTGACTTCATGCTGGTTCAAACATATTTTTTGTTCTCACCGTTTCCCAGACATGTAGAATATGCCAAATCCCATCAGTGCTCTGAGATGGGCATGATAGAAGCCAGTACCTTGGGAAGCTCCTGAAATATTTAAAACTTTGGATGTATGAGCCAATTCTTTCCCTCCCCAGGGAGAGGCTGAGAGCTGCAAGTCTCCTTCTTACCTTCCAGTGCTATGCCAGGGCTAGGTGTTATGGTGAAATGGTGTCTCAAAGTTTTCTACTGGCTTCAGTGTGGCTAACTTTGCCTTCATCCAACGGAGCGATTGAGGGCTGCAGAAGGCTTTCAACCAGTCTCTGTGTTTTTCAGAAAGAGATTTTGTCCATGTACTGTTGTTGAATTGGTGTATTGTTTGGGAAGGAAGGTTCAGGGCTTCATATTCTGCCATCTTAATGATGTCACCCTTTCCATAATGTTTTCTTAATTATTTTTTCTATAAAGATGAAATTTTTGCTGAGTTTGAAAGATATTTTGAAATAGAAAAAAATAATGATGTTTTATATAGTAGTTTTATTACTTGAAAAATTCACAATAAATAGAAAACATTGTCTACTAAAACAAAGGTTTGCATGTCTTATTAGAAATTTCGTTTAGTATGTTTTCTTACAATGGCATTGGTCCTTTAATGCTGTAAAATAGAAAGGACAAATATTATGCCTTTAGCAAGGTCAAAAAGAAAACTGGGGACAGAATTTAAACCGACCTGAATACAAAAGCCTGACTTAAACTCCAAGCAAGTATTTTTTTTATGGTCTACTGAATGGAAACAACTTCTTATTCATCACAAATTTAGAAGTCACACATTCAGTCTCTAACTTCAAAATCCATTTCGTAACTTGACAAGGGGTAGAGAAAGTACAGAGGCAGCGTTTCATGTTACTATTTAGCAGTGTCTCTGGGAAGAAATTAAAAGCTGCATAGCTTGGAGTTTTTATCTTCTTCTAGAGAATGCCTTTTCATGGATTAAAATAACTTCCATCCATAATCGTTAGAAATATACCCACAGCATTGGAACTAGAATCTAGTTTTGTTTCCTCCTTGTTTTCTCAACTCATATTCCCCAGGAAAGGAGCATACAATATCTCATAGCCAAAATGGAACCAAGGCCCTCCATTAAGAACCAACATTCTTACAAAGACAATTGCCTCCTTGCTCAGTAAGTCATTTTATTCCTAGAATTTTGAGAAAGAAATTTTCATCTTAAAAACTCTGCCCCACACAAGAGGCATTAGGAATTTCATGCCAGAAAATTAAGAGTACTTTATGTCACATGGAGTTGAAACATTATGTTTCCAAAATTGTATTGTAATGTATGCTCTGAAAGACTCAGTTTTTAAAACAAAAATGTGATATGGTTCTGAAGAGATTCCTGTCTTCTTAGTTTTCCTACTGCATAATGCATATCAGAGTGTTCACAGAAAATTTTGAGCCAGCTGTGCAATCTACTGTGTTGCCCTAGTTTTCTTGCCCACTACCTCACCATTTATGTCTGAGTAGAAGAGAAAGACATTAAACCACAATTGACATTATTAATTATTCAAGTATAATTGTGGTAAGTGCTATGAATGGCAGTATAGGGGACTGCGGAGGGTATAATGGAGGAATCTGAACTAACTCAGAGTCTCAGGTGTCAGGGAGTCAATGGGGCGGAGGCATTCCAAGCAGAAGCGATGACAGTATGAAGAGCATGGTGTGGGGAGAACATGATGCAGTCCAGGAAATGAAATAAAGTATGTAACTAAAGCAGGTTTGTGAACTGAGTTTCTATGGAACTCTAGGGTTACACAAGATGTCACTAGGGGTTTCACTGGTTGGGTAAAAAGGGGAGGGGGCATTTTTTCAAACTTGACACACTACACAATGTTAGCACTTACAGTGATGGATTGTTACTGAGTGGCCCCAGTATTGGCTTGACTGACAGACTCGTAGTTCCGTATGATAGTCCTAGAAGAGAAACTAGGATTGTGTTCATTTGGACAAGCACGCTCTCAGTTTTTCCTTGAGGTAGGGGAGGTCAATGATAAATGATGAGCACTGAATTGAACAAAAGGGAGGGGAGTAGATGAATGATATCAGCATCTCCCTCCCAAATTATCTCCATGCCTCCTCTTACATGTTAATGACTGACTTATAAAGGTGACCACACTCTACTTGTGTAATAAAAAAAATTGTGGAGAAACTTTTATTCTAAAGAAGGTATTTTTATATGTCATGACTCAGTTTCTCTTGTGCTGCTTTGTTGTGCTACACAAATCCTTGCTCTACAGTATTAGAGAGCAAAGATTATATAGGTTAGAAGTGAATTATATTTCGAAGTTTTCATGTTCTTGTGATTCTTTCCTATTTGTTATTGTTGTGGAGAGTATATTTGTATTCCTCAAAAATTCATATATTTAAACTTTACTCCCCAGTGGGATGATATTAAAAGGTAGAGTCTTTAGAAGATAATTAGGTCATGAGGGTGGGATTAGTGCCCTTATAAGAAGAGAAACTAGAGAGCTTTTTTCTTCTCTTTCTGCTCTCTACCATATGAGGATACAGCAAGAATTTGGCCATTTGCAAACAGGGAGGTAAGCCCTCAACAGACACTTGATCTGCTGGTACCTTGATCTTGGACTTCCCAAACTCTAGAACAGTGAGTAATAAGTGTTTGCTGTTTAAGCCACCCATTCTATGGTAATCTGTTATAGCAGCCCAAATTCACAAAGACATTTATTATATCATTTTGTGTTATACTTTATCAATGTTTACATTTAAAATAATGAAAAATCTCAATATTGTCATACTCATCACTTTCTTTACTGAGAGGTGCTGGTGTCAAAAACTCTTCAATCTGAGATTTAAAAATTCCTATGTGATGCTATAAAAATGGTTAACTATTAAACAAAGACCAGTTCACTCAAGAATTTTTAGAACCCTGGACAAAGACAACATAAGGCTGCCCCCTATAGAAATCCATATACTTAGTAGAGGAGGAGTTCTCTGAAGGGTGTTTGAGCTGAAGGCTAAATTGCAGGCATACTTTCAGAAAGAACACAGAAGACCAGATTTTACTGAGTGCTGCAGCAACTACCCTGCTTAGCAAACATTTTTTCATCACGTGAACCAGTTGGACAAGTCTCTGCAAGGCCCTGAAGGAAAAGTTTTGATGTCAAGTGCCAAGATGTTTGGCTTTAAAAGAAACAGAATCATTAGAAACAATCATGTTGTAACAGGAAACCTTGAAATGTTGCCCATGCTGCTTGGACTTGAGAATGAGAAAGGTTATCAGCAAGTCTCTAGCCTTCCTGAAATTTGCCTGCAAGAACCATAGAACAACACAGCCACTTTTTCCTCTCATTTAACACAAATACCTGGCCAGGTGAGGGTCCTTTCCCTGACTCTCTTGCTCAGTCTAAGAACTGCATATTATGGTACTTGTGAAGTGAAAAATGAGCACATGCTTCACACTGAAGAAGTGAATTTTATTATTTGAGTTTATGTTCATATAGGCCTATAGAAGACATCAAGAAACCAATATATGTGTATAAAAGTTTTAACTGTCTAGGCCTATATTTGGACCTGACATGTGGCTCAGTAAGAAAATGTTTTACAAAGTCTTATATAAAATTGTGCTTAAGCTATATTTTTATTCATAGTGCTTTGTCTTGTGGTTTTGGTAGCTTTATCAATAAACATTGTCAATAAATTTTCATGTTGAAATAACATCAATTATAATCCATTCATGATATTTATTTAAATGAAACATACAGAGCCTATCATTAGAAAAATTAAATCTCATTTTGCTTCAAGCCAATTATTTGAAATAAACTTGTCATGTTTGTCCTGTAATTTTTTGAATCTATGAAAATGAAAGAATAATAATTTTAAAAACAGTAAGATAAACTTAACTGTTTTTAAGAAAAATTTGCATGAAAAGGCATTTTTTATCTTTCAGTAAGAAAAAAAGTACAACTGTCTTGTACATACCATATACCACGTAACCTCATTAGCATTATATTAGGCAAAATTTGTAATGAAGTGCTTAGGCCTACTTGGATATATTTTAAAAATCAAGTATATAAATTTTAAATAAAGAAAAAGCTAGAATTTCCTTTACCTACGTGTTGACTTGCATTAGAGTTGACATTATTTGTTGAAAGGTAGAACAACATGAGAACAGGTTAATATACTGGCCCAAATAAACAGATCCACAAAAAAGCATACTTTACTCAAAAAAGAATTGAGTAATTGAGTAACAATTGTTAATGGATTATATTATTTATAATTTGCTGTCCCCACTAGTATATTATGAGTTATAGATATAATAATTTTTATATAGGATTTTCTGAAATCTGAAAACTATTTCAAGGGTTTCCAGCATTAAAAGAATGAGAAAGGCTGGGCTACAGCAGAGGAAGTAAAAGTTGATATATACTAGATGAGGCTGGGGATGGAGATCTGGAGTGGAGCTGAAGAGAAGTACATCTACTAGAAACTCACTAAAGCCAAGAGAACTTGGTGATACATGGGCATAGAGGAGAGATGAGGGCTAAGGGGTGTGAAAGATGACTTCCATGTTTATGGTTTACATAGTTCACCATGGATAATGGCACATTGTGAGATTTTAGTGAATGTTAGAAGAAGACCAAGTTTGGAAGATAAGATAAATTGTTCAGCTTAGGCATGTCACTTTTGCGACATCTATAAGATGTCAGAAGGAAAATGCAATGAAGGTGGTTGTGTTTACAGGTCTCGAGTTCAGAGTAAAGGTTTGACCTGGAGAAATCATGTCACGATACTTCCTGATACAGATGGAAGTTACAGCCATGATGAAATAACCTGGAAAGAAACTTTTGAATGAAAAAATAAGAGAATGAACCTTGAGGACTTTGAAAAAGGAAAGGAGGTAAGGAGTAGCCAGAGAGGTGTCAGGGGAAATAAGACAACCATGGTGCCCTAGGAACCAACGACAAAAGGGGTTTCAAAAAAGAGAAATGGTTGGTAATGTGGAATACTGCTAAGAGAACAAGATTACTCGGTCCTGAACATCATCACCACTGGACTTTTCTAACAAGGAAGTAAGGGGTGGCATAAGTAAGAGTAGGTTTGTTGAAGTTGGAGGTGCCCACAATACACAGGTGAGGAGAGAAGTAAGTAAGGTGTGAGCAGATGGGATGCAGCAAGATAAGAAAACCATGAGAAGTGTGGTTGTGAAGGAGAGCAGAGAGATAGGGTGCTAGATAGTAAGTCTGTCCTTAACAGTGCTGGGCCTATGACAAGAGTACAAAGGGAGGCCCATATGCCATATGTCTAAATATTTAAAAGTTATAATTTAAACTGACACAATGTTGAATAAAAGGTCTATCTTCCTACCTTAAAAATGTGTCTTCACAGCAATCGGGAAGGCCAGGTTCAAATTTAAAATTCTTGGAATCCTCAGAATTGTGCACTAGCATGTGCAGCAGGGGAAGTGCCAGTCCCAGGTCCTTGTTCCTGGCCAGTAATTGGTTCCTCTTTCTCCTCTGGTCCCATGAGCACTCACACTCTTGCACAAGGATACCTTATCCTGGATGTCCAGGCTTTCTCCAAGCCCCTTGCAAATTGTCCCCATTTGGCCACACCTGAGACCCAGGTGTGGTATGGCCCAAATTGGCAGGGGGTCCCCAAGAGAAAGCTTGTGCAGGACCTGAAGGTGGGCTTGGGTTCTGGGAGCATGGCCTGGAGGAAGGGAACATGAGCTCTGGGTGGACACATCTGCTTGGCCCTATGGACGCCTGACTCTGTGAAGAGCTGCCCGGTAAAGTCAGACCCAGGTTCTCTGAAGCACAGGGTCCCTGTTGGAAGTCTCTCCTCCTTCATTCTCAGGGAAGTAGTGGTAGCTGGAAGAAGGGGTATTTTTTAAAATGCTAGTCACATTTTTTTCCCTCTTTTGGAAATAAACTGTCCTTCTTGGCAGGTAAGTAGAATGGCCTGCTTCTACACCAACATTTCCTGTTCAACATCATCCAGAGGAGAAAATCAATAGGCTGCAACGTGACTTCAAATGAAACGGGCTGGTTACCAAATTCTTGAAAGACATTGATTTGTGAGTTATTTATTCAAGTTCACTGAATAAGCAATTTACAAATCACTTTTCATTGAGCTTGATTTAGCACTCTGAAGTAAATAAACATGGAATCTCTATCAGGTTTTTGGTGCAATGTCAGTCTTACCTAAATAGAGGATGCTGAATTTATGTTATAAACCTAACTCTGTTTTGCTATATTTGGATCCTACTTTGTTATTGTTGTTCCTAAGATTCATATAAAGGCTAGAGCTTCTTTAGAAAAATAAAATATAAAAAGACAAAAACAAAACAAAACTTAAAAAATACTGCAACAATTATTTGCCATGTGCAACAATATATTTCAAGCAAGATAATTTAGCCTTAATTATCCATACAACTAGCTTATTTTTCTTCATTTTAGTTGCATAAAACTCTCTAAACATAGAGGTTTTTTCTAGTCTAGTTCTTTTTAAAATTTGACAATAATATTAGATAAAAATACAATTTCTTATACTGTGTCTCTTAACATGGAATTGGCAGATTTTCACAAAAATATTTTCAATGTGATTTATAGTTTTCTACATATCAGTATAATTAATTGACTACATACAATGTTTCATGGAATTTTATATCCCATACATATTTTGGAAATATCTCAGCATATTAAAAAAAGACAATATTATGCTCTATTACCAGTTTTCTACTTAAAGATCCAAAGAGGTACACAGATCTTCTAAAAAAACCATATATTCAAGTGCTGTTCTAGTGTTAAGGATATCTTTAGAGAGCAAGAGAACTAGAAGAAATTATCTGGTATTTATCAAATAATTAACTATTTTGAAAACTAATAAACTAGAAGAATCAAAATTAAAGATATGAAACAAAGTCATGGTTGGTTATTTTAACAAATTGACTTGGCTGTGCATGGTGGTTAATACCTGTAATCCTAGCGTTCTGGGAGGCCAAAGTGGGAGGATAGCTTGAGGTCAGGAGTATGAGACCAGTCTCAGCAAGAGGGAGACCAGGTCTCTATTAAAAGTAGAAAAATTATCCAGGCCTAGTGCCATATGCCTGTAGTTCCAGCTACTCAGGAGGCTGAGGCAAGAGGATTGCTTGATCAGCCAAAGTAAATCGATCTTTCCAAGAGACTGAAAGAGGATCCGCACTTTTCACCGTTACTTTCAGAATCATTTGATTCATCAGCTAGGAATGGCGATTCCTTCTCCAGACCAGTCGAAGGCTAGGCCAAAGGAACTCGATCTGTCCAAGAAGTGTGTGGCACAACTTTTGAAATAACCGCTAGGTTGAGAACAATTTGGTATTTTTTCCGTAGCACTTTTCACCCTAATTGTCATAAGGCTGGTCTCTGCATCCTTAAGCATACGAGAGTTTTCACACACAAGAGCATGCTGAGACCCAGTAAACTTGGCATTTCCAATAGTTGGTACTGGAGAGTATAAAGAAAGTGTTCTTTTAAGTATTATTCCACTGTGGTTTTACCATTATTTTCAGAACCTGAGCAGGTGTCACGCATTAGCATAAGAATCCGGCCTCCTAGTTGAGATTTCTGGGTGGGGTGTAAGTGCTGGGCTTCTGTCAGCCCTGGGTTTGAGTTGTTTACCTCCAGAGTTAGTAAGTGCATATTTGTGTGAGATGGGAAAAGTGTGGATCCTGCTTCGGATTTCATCCTCACACTTTTGAAATCACCAGTATGTTGGTAATTATTTGCCATTTCCATCGCGTTTTGCACCCCAATAGTGATGAGGTTGGTCTCTGCATCCTGAAGCCTATGATGCTGTTCGCAGAGAAAACTCTACTGAGGCCCAGCTAACTTGGTATTTCCCATAGCTACCACCAGAGCCAGGGAAGATACGATTGTTTTCAGTATTATTTCACCACCCTTTCACCACTGTTCCAAGAACAGGAGCACTTTTCAACCTTTAGCGTAAAAATCCTTCTTTGGAGATGAGATATTTTTCTGGGGTGGCAAGTGCAGGGCCTCAGTCAGTCCTGGGTTTGTTGGACTAGCGCCAGACATGAGAAGTGCGCCTTTGTGTGACAGGTGAATAGTGCGGATCCTGTTTCTGTGTAAAGAGTGAAACAAGATCCGGACTTTTCACCGTTCCTTTCAGAATCATTTGATTCATCAGCTAAGAATGGCGATTCCTTCTCCATACCAGTCAAAGGCTAGGCCAAGGGAACTCGATCTTTCAAATAGGAGTGTGGCACAACTTTTGAAATAACCGCTAGGTTGAGAACAATTTGGTATTTTTCCATAGCACTTTTCAGCCTAATTGTCATAAGGTTGGTCTCTGCATCCTTAAGCATACGAGAGTTTTCACAGACAAAAGCATGCTGAGGCCCAGTAAACTTGGGACTTACAATAGTTGGTACTAGAGACTATAAAGAAAGTGTTCTTTTAAGTATTGCTCCTCTGTGGTTTCACCATTATTATCACAACCTGAGCAGGTTTCATGCATTAGCATAAGAATCCTTCCTGGTAGTTGAGATTTCTGGGTGGGGTGTAAGTGTGGTGCTTCTGTTAGCCCTAGGTTTGATTTGTTTACCTCCAGAGTTGGTAAGTGCATATTTGAGTGAGATTAAAAAACTGTAGCTCGTGCTTCTGATTTCTTACTGACACTTTTGAAATCATCAGTATGTTGGTAATTATTTGCCATTTCCATAGCGTCTTGCAATTTAATAGTGATGAGGTTGGTATCTGCATCCTGAAGCCTATGATGCGTTTCACAGAGAAAAGTCTACTGAGGCCCAGGTAACTTGGCATTTCCCATACCTAGCACGAGAGCCTTGGAAGATACGATTGTTTTCAATATTATTTCACCATCTTTTCACCACTGTTTCAAGAACGGGAGCACTTTTCAACCGTTAGCATAAGAATCCTTCTTTGGAGATGAGATAATTTTCTGGGGTGGCAAGGGCAGGGCCTCTGTCAGTCCTGGGCTTGTTGGACTAGCGCCAGACATGAGAAGTGCGCCTTTGTGTGACAGGTGAATAGTGCGGATCCTGTTTCTTTAGACTGAAACAGGATCCCCACTTTTCACCGTTCCTTTCAGTATCCTTTGCTTCATCAGCTAGGAATGGCGATTCCTTCTCCAGACCAAGGGAAGGCTAGGCCAAAGTAATTGGATCTTCCCAGGAGGTGTGTGGCACCGCTTTTGAAATAAGCGCTAGGTTGAGAACTATTTGGTATTTTTCCGTAGCACTTTTCACCATAATTGTCATAAGGTTGGTCTCTGCATCCTGAAGCGTAGGATAGTTTTCACAGAGAGAAGCATGCAGAGGCCCAGGAAACTTGGCATTTCCAATAGCTGGTACTAGAGACTATCAAGAAAGTGTTCTATTAAGTATTATTTCACTGTGGTTTGACCATTGTTTTCAGAAACAGAGCAGGTTTCATGCATTAGCATAAGAGTCCTCCCTTCTCGTTGAGATTTCTGTGTGGGGTGTAAGGGCAGGGCTGCTGTCAGCCCTGTGTTTGATTTGTTTATCGCCAGCTTTGGTAAGTGCATACTTGCCTGAGATGGGAAAAGTGTGGATCGTGCTTCAGATTTCCTCCTGACACTTTTGAAATCACCAGTATGTTGGTAATTATTTGTCATTTTCATCGCGTTTTGCACCGTAATAGTGATCAGGTTGGTCTCTACATCCTGAAGCCTATGATGCTTCTCGCAGAGAAAACTCTACTGAGGCCCAGCTAACTTGGTATTTCCCATACCTGGCACCAGAGCCTTTGGAGATATCATAGTTTTCAGTATTATTTCGCAGTCCTTTGACCACTGTTTCAAGAACGGGAGCAGTTTTCAACCGTTAGCCTAAGAATCCTTCTTTGGAGATGAGATAATTTTCTGGGGTGGCCCGGGCAGGGCCTCTCTCAGTCCTGGGTTTGTTGGACTAGCGCCAGACACGAGAAGTGCGCCCTTGTGTGACAGGTGAATAGTGCGGATCCTGTTTCAGTCTAAAGACTGAAACAGGATCCGCACTTTTCACCATTCCTTTCAGAATCATTTGCTTCATCAGCTAGAAATGGCGATTCTTTCTCCAGACCAACGGAAGACTAGGCCAAAGTAACTGGATCTTCCCAGGAGGTGTGTGGCACCGCTTTTCCAATAAGCGCTAGGTTGAGAACTATTTGGTATTTTTCCGTAGCACTTTTCACCATAATTGTCATAAGGTTGGTCTCTGCATCCTGAAGCATAGGATAGTTTTCACAGAGAGAACCATGCGGAGGCCCAGTCAACTTGGCTTTTCCAATGGCTGGTACTAGATTCTATCAAGAAAGTGTTCTTTTAAGAGTTATTCCACCGTGGTTTGACCATTGTTTTCAGAACCAGATCAAGTTCAGGCATTAGCCTAAGAATGCTCCCTCCTAGTTGAGATTTTGTGTGGAGTGTAAGGGCGCAGCTTCAGTCAGCGCTGTGTTTGATTTGTTAACCTGCAGAGTTGGTAAGTGAATATTTGCCTGAGATGGGAAAAGTGTGGATCCTACTTCAGATTACCTCCTGACACTTTTGAAGTCACCAGTATGTTGGTAATTATTTGCCATTTCCGTCGCGTTTTGCACCGTAATAGTGATCAGGTTGGTCTCTGCATCCTGAAGCCTATGATGCTTTTCGCAGAGAACACTCTCCTGAGGCCCAGCTAACTTGGTATTTCCCATACCTGGCAACAGAGCCTTTGGAGATACGATTGTTTTCAACATTATTTCACCGTCCTTTCCCCACTGTTTCAAGAACGGGAGCACTTTTCAATCGTTAGCCTAAGAATCCTTCTTTTGAGATGAGATAATTTTCTGGGGTGGCAAGGACAGAGCCCCTGTCAGACCTGGGTTTGTTGGACTAGCGCCAGACATGAGAAGTGCGCCTTTGTGTGACAGGTGAATAGTGCGGATCCTGTTTCAGTCTAAAGACTGAAACAGGATCCGCACTTTTCACCGTTCCTTTCGGAATCATTTCCCTCATCAGCTAGGAATGGCGATTCTTTCTCCAGACCAACGGAAGACTAGGCCAAAGTAACTGGATCTTCCCAGGAGGTGTGTGGCACCGCTTTTCCAATAAGCGCTAGGTTGAGAACTATTTGGTATTTTTCCGTAGCACTTTTCACCATAATTGTCATAAGGTTGGTCTCTGCATCCTGAAGCGTAGGATAGTTTTCACAGAGAGAAGCATGCAGAGGCCCAGGAAACTTGGCATTTCCAAAGCTGGTACTAGAGACTATCAAGAAAGTGTTCTTTTAAGAGTTATTCCACCGTGGTTTGACCATTGTTTTCAGAAACAGAGCAGGTTTCACGCATTAGCGTAAGAATCCTCCCTGCTAGTTGAGATTTCTGTGTGGGGTGTAAGGGCGGGGCTTCTGTCTGCCCTGTGTTTCATTTGTTTACCTCAAGTGTTGGTAAGTGCATATTTGCGTGAGATGGGAAGAGTGTGGATCGTGCTTCAGATTTCCTCCTGACACTTTTGAAATCACCAGTATGTTGGTAATTATTTGCCATTTCCGTCGCATTTTGCACCGTAATAGTGATCAGGTTGGTCTCTGCATCCTGAAGCCTATGATGCTTTTGGCAGAGAAAACTCTCCTGAGGCCCAGCTAACTTGGTATTTCCCATACCTGGCAACAGAGCCTTTGGAGATACGATTGTTTTCAGCATTATTTCACCGTCCTTTCACCACTGTTTCAAGAACGGGAGCACTTTTCAATCGTTAGCCTAAGCATCCTTCTTTTGAGATGAGATAATTTTCTGGGGTGGCAAGGGTAGGGCGCCTGTCAGACCTGGGTTTGTTGGACTAGCGCCAGACATGAGAAGTGCGCCTTTGTGTGACTGGTGAATAGTGCGGATCCTGTTTCAGTCTAAAGACTGAAACAGGATCCGCACTTTTCACCGTTCCTTTCGGAATCATTTCCCTCATCAGCTAGGAATGGCGATTCTTTCTCCAGACCAACGGAAGACTAGGCCAAAGTAACTGGATCTTCCCAGGAGGTGTGTGGCACCGCTTTTCCAATAAGCGCTAGGTTGAGAACTATTTGGTATTTTTCCGTAGCACTTTTCACCATAATTGTCATAAGGTTGGTCTCTGCATCCTGAAGCGTAGGATAGTTTTCACAGAGAGAAGCATGCAGAGGCCCAGGAAACTTGGCATTTGCAATAGCTTGTACTAGAGACTATCAAGAAAGTGTTCTTTTAAGAGTTATTCCACCGTGGTTTGACCATTGTTTTCAGAAACAGAGCAGGTTTCACGCATTAGCATAAGAATCCTCCCTGCTAGTTGAGATTTCTGTGTGGGGTGTAAGGGCGGGGCTTCTGTCTGCCCTGTGTTTGATTTGTTTACCTCAAGTGTTGGTAAGTGCATAATTGTGTGAGATGGGAAGAGTGTGGATCGTGCTTCAGATTTCCTCCTGACACTTTTGAAATCACCAGTATGTTGGTAATTATTTGCCATTTCCGTCGCGTTTTACACCGTAATAGTGATCAGGTTGGTCTCTGCATTCTGAAGCCTATGATGCTTTTCGCAGAGAAAACTCTCCTGAGGCCCAGCTAACTTGGTATTTCCCATACCTGGCAACAGAGCCTTTGGAGATACGATTGTTTTCAGCATTATTTCACCGTCCTTTCCCCACTGTTTCAAGAACGGGAGCACTTTTCAATCGTTAGCCTAAGAATCCTTCTTTTGAGATGAGATAATTTTCTGGGGTGGCAAGGGCAGGGCCCCTGTCAGTCCTGGGTTTGTTCGACTAGCGCCAGATATGAGAAGTGCGCCTTTGTGTGACAGGGGAATAGTGCGGATCCTGTTTCAGTCTAAAGACTGAAACAGGATCCGCACTTTTCACCGTTCCTTTCGGAATCATTTCCCTCATCAGCTAGGAATGGCGATTCTTTCTCCAGACCAACGGAAGACTAGGCCAAAGTAACTGGATCTTCCCAGGAGGTGTGTGGCACCGCTTTTGAAATAAGCGCTAGGTTGAGAACTATTTGGTATTTTTCCGTAGCACTTTTCACCATAATTGTCATAAGGTTGGTCTCTGCATCCTGAAGCGTAGGATAGTTTTCACAGAGAGAAGCATGCAGAGGCCCAGGAAACTTGGCATTTCCAATAGCTGGTACTAGAGACTATCAAGAAAGTGTTCTATTAAGTATTATTTCACTGTGGTTTGACCATTGTTTTCAGAAACAGAGCAGGTTTCATGCATTAGCATAAGAGTCCTCCCTTCTCGTTGAGATTTCTGTGTGGGGTGTAAGGGCAGGGCTGCTGTCAGCCCTGTGTTTGATTTGTTTATCGCCAGCTTTGGTAAGTGCATACTTGCCTGAGATGGGAAAAGTGTGGATCGTGCTTCAGATTTCCTCCTGACACTTTTGAAATCACCAGTATGTTGGTAATTATTTGTCATTTTCATCGCGTTTTGCACCGTAATAGTGATCAGGTTGGTCTCTACATCCTGAAGCCTATGATGCTTCTCGCAGAGAAAACTCTACTGAGGCCCAGCTAACTTGGTATTTCCCATACCTGGCACCAGAGCCTTTGGAGATATCATAGTTTTCAGTATTATTTCGCAGTCCTTTGACCACTGTTTCAAGAACGGGAGCAGTTTTCAACCGTTAGCCTAAGAATCCTTCTTTGGAGATGAGATAATTTTCTGGGGTGGCCCGGGCAGGGCCTCTCTCAGTCCTGGGTTTGTTGGACTAGCGCCAGACACGAAAAGTGCGCCCTTGTGTGACAGGTGAATAGTGCCGGATCCTGTTTCAGTCTAAAGACTGAAACAGGATCCGCACTTTTCACCATTCCTTTCAGAATCATTTGCTTCATCAGCTAGAAATGGCGATTCTTTCTCCAGACCAACGGAAGACTAGGCCAAAGTAACTGGATCTTCCCAGGAGGTGTGTGGCACCGCTTTTCCAATAAGCGCTAGGTTGAGAACTATTTGGTATTTTTCCGTAGCACTTTTCACCATAATTGTCATAAGGTTGGTCTCTGCATCCTGAAGCGTAGGATAGTTTTCACAGAGAGAAGCATGCAGAGGCCCAGGAAACTTGGCATTTCCAAAGCTGGTACTAGAGACTATCAAGAAAGTGTTCTTTTAAGAGTTATTCCACCGTGGTTTGACCATTGTTTTCAGAAACAGAGCAGGTTTCACGCATTAGCGTAAGAATCCTCCCTGCTAGTTGAGATTTCTGTGTGGGGTGTAAGGGCGGGGCTTCTGTCTGCCCTGTGTTTCATTTGTTTACCTCAAGTGTTGGTAAGTGCATATTTGCGTGAGATGGGAAGAGTGTGGATCGTGCTTCAGATTTCCTCCTGACACTTTTGAAATCACCAGTATGTTGGTAATTATTTGCCATTTCCGTCGCATTTTGCACCGTAATAGTGATCAGGTTGGTCTCTGCATCCTGAAGCCTATGATGCTTTTGGCAGAGAAAACTCTCCTGAGGCCCAGCTAACTTGGTATTTCCCATACCTGGCAACAGAGCCTTTGGAGATACGATTGTTTTCAGCATTATTTCACCGTCCTTTCCCCACTGTTTCAAGAACGGGAGCACTTTTCAATTGTTAGCCTAAGAATCCTTCTTTTGAGATGAGATAATTTTCTGGGGTGGCAAGGACAGAGCCTCTGTCAGTCCTGGGTTTGTTGGACTAGCGCCAGACATGAGAAGTGCGCCTTTGTGTGACAGGTGAATAGTGCGGATCCTGTTTCAGTCTAAAGACTGAAACAGGATCCGCACTTTTGACCGTTCCTTTCGGAATCATTTCCCTCATCAGCTAGGAATGGCGATTCTTTCTCCAGACCAACGGAAGACTAGGCCAAAGTAACTGGATCTTCCCAGGAGGTGTGTGGCACCGCTTTTCCAATAAGCGCTAGGTTGAGAACTATTTGGTATTTTTCCGTAGCACTTTTCACCATAATTGTCATAAGGTTGGTCTCTGCATCCTGAAGCGTAGGATAGTTTTCACAGAGAGAAGCATGCAGAGGCCCTGGAAACTTGGCATTTCCAATAGCTTGTACTAGAGACTATCAAGAAAGTGTTCTTTTAAGAGTTATTCCACCGTGGTTTGACCATTGTTTTCAGAAACAGAGCAGGTTTCACGCATTAGCATAAGAATCCTCCCTGCTAGTTGAGATTTCTGTGTGGGGTGTAAGGGCGGGGCTTCTGTCTGCCCTGTGTTTCATTTGTTTACCTCAAGTGTTGGTAAGTGCATATTTGCGTGAGATGGGAAGAGTGTGGATCGTGCTTCAGATTTCCTCCTGACACTTTTGAAATCACCAGTATGTTGGTAATTATTTGCCATTTCCGTCGCGTTTTGCACCGTAATAGTGATCAGGTTGGTCTCTGCATCCTGAAGCCTATGATGCTTTTCGCAGAGAAAACTCTCCTGAGGCCCAGCTAACTTGGTATTTCCCAAACCTGGCAACAGAGCCTTTGGAGATACGATTGTTTTCAGCATTATTTCACTGTCCTTTCACCACTGTTTCAAGAACGGGAGCACTTTTCAATCGTTAGCCTAAGAATCCTTCTTTTGAGATGAGATAATTTTCTGGGGTGGCAATTGCAGGGCCCCTGTCAGTCCTGGGTTTGTTGGACTAGCGCCAGACATGAGAAGTGCGCCTTTGTGTGACAGGTGAATAGTGCGGATCCTGTTTCAGTCTAAAGACTGAAACAGGATCCGCACTTTTCACCGTTCCTTTCGGAATCATTTCCCTCATCAGCTAGGAATGGCGATTCTTTCTCCAGACCAACGGAAGACTAGGCCAAAGTAATTGGATCTTCCCAGGAGGTGTGTGGCACCGCTTTTCCAATAAGCGCTAGGTTGAGAACTATTTGGTATTTTTCCGTAGCACTTTTCACCATAATTGTCATAAGGTTGGTCTCTGCATCCTGAAGCGTAGGATAGTTTTCACAGAGAGAAGCATGCAAAGGCCCAGGAAACTTGGCATTTCCAATAGCTGGTACCAGAGACTATCAAGAAAGTGTTCTTTTAAGTATTATTCCACCGTGGTTTGACCATTGTTTTCAGAAACAGAGCAGGTTTCACGCATTAGCATAAGAATCCTCCCTGCTAGTAGAGATTTCTGTGTGGGGTGTAAGGGCGGGGCTTCTGTCTGCCCTGTGTTTGATTTGTTTACCTCAAGTGTTGGTAAGTGCATAATTGTGTGAGATGGGAAGAGTGTGGATCGTGCTTCAGATTTCCTCCTGACACTTTTGAAATCACCAGTATGTTGGTAATTATTTGCCATTTCCGTCGCGTTTTACACCGTAATAGTGATCAGGTTGGTCTCTGCATTCTGAAGCCTATGATGCTTTTCGCAGAGAAAACTCTCCTGAGGCCCAGCTAACTTGGTATTTCCCATACCTGGCAACAGAGCCTTTGGAGATACGATTGTTTTCAGCATTATTTCACCGTCCTTTCACCACTGTTTCAAGAACGGGAGCACTTTTCAATCGTTAGCCTAAGAATCCTTCTTTTGAGATGAGATAATTTTCTGGGGTGGCAAGGGCAGGGCCCCTGTCAGTCCTGGGTTTGTTCGACTAGCGCCAGATATGAGAAGTGCGCCTTTGTGTGACAGGGGAATAGTGCGGATCCTGTTTCAGTCTAAAGACTGAAACAGGATCCGCACTTTTGACCGTTCCTTTCGGAATCATTTCCCTCATCAGCTACGAATGGCGATTCTTTCTCCAGACCAACGGAAGACTAGGCCAAAGTAACTGGATCTTCCCAGGAGGTGTGTGGCACCGCTTTTCCAATAAGCGCTAGGTTGAGAACTATTTGGTATTTTTCCGTAGCACTTTTCACCATAATTGTCATAAGGTTGGTCTCTGCATCCTGAAGCGTAGGATAGTTTTCACAGAGAGAAGCATGCAGAGGCCCAGGACACTTGGCATTTCCAATAGCTGGTACTAGAGACTATCAAGAAAGTGTTCTTTTAAGTATTATTCCACCGTGGTTTGACCATTGTTTTCAGAAACAGAGCAGGTTTCACGCATTAGGGTAAGAATCCTCCCTGCTAGTTGAGATTTCTTTGTGGGGTGTAAGGGCGGGGCTTCTGTCTGCCCTGTGTTTGATTTGTTTACCTCAAGTGTTGGTAAGTGCATATTTGCGTGAGATGGGAAGAGTGTGGATCGTGCTTCAGATTTCCTCCTGACACTTTTGAAATCACCAGTATGTTGGTAATTATTTGCCATTTCCGTCGCATTTTGCACCGTAATAGTGATCAGGTTGGTCTCTGCATCCTGAAGCCTATGATGCTTTTGGCAGAGAAAACTCTCCTGAGGCCCAGCTAACTTGGTATTTCCCATACCTGGCAACAGAGCCTTTGGAGATACGATTGTTTTCAGCATTATTTCACCGTCCTTTCACCACTGTTTCAAGAACGGGAGCACTTTTCAATCGTTAGCCTAAGAATCCTTCTTTTGAGATGAGATAATTTTCTGGGGTGGCAAGGGCAGGGCCCCTGTCAGTCCTGGGTTTGTTGGACTAGCGCCAGACATGAGAAGTGCCCCTTTGTGTGACAGGTGAATAGTGGGGATCCTGTTTCAGTCTAAAGACTGAAACAGGATCCGCACTTTTCACCGTTCCTTTCGGAATCATTTCCCTCATCAGCTAGGAATGGCGATTCTTTCTCCAGACCAACGGAAGACTAGGCCAAAGTAACTGGATCTTCCCAGGAGGTGTGTGGCACCGCTTTTCCAATAAGCGCTAGGTTGAGAACTATTTGGTATTTTTCCGTAGCACTTTTCACCATAATTGTCATAAGGTTGGTCTCTGCATCCTGAAGCGTAGGATAGTTTTCACAGAGAGAAGCATGCAGAGGCCCAGGAAACTTGGCATATCCAATATCTTGTACTAGAGACTATCAAGAAAGTGTTCTTTTAAGAGTTATTCCACCGTGGTTTGACCATTGTTTTCAGAAACAGAGCAGGTTTCACGCATTAGCATAAGAATCCTCCCTGCAAGTTGAGATTTCTGTGTGGGGTGTAAGGGCGGGGCTTCTGTCTGCCCTGTGTTTGATTTGTTTACCTCAAGTGTTGGTAAGTGCATATTTGCGTGAGATGGGAAGAGTGTGGATCGTGCTTCAGATTTCCTCCTGACACTTTTGAAATCACCAGTATGTTGGTAATTATTTGCCATTTCCGTCGCGTTTTGCACCGTAATAGTGATCAGGTTGGTCTCTGCATCCTGAAGCCTATGATGCTTTTCGCAGAGAAAACTCTCCTGAGGCCCAGCTAACTTGGTATTTCCCATACCTGGCAACAGAGCCTTTGGAGATACGATTGTTTTCAGCATTATTTCACCGTCCTTTCCCCACTGTTTCAAGAACGGGAGCACTTTTCAATCGTTAGCCTAAGAATCCTTCTTTTGAGATGAGATAATTTTCTGGGGTGGCAAGGGCAGGGCCCCTGTCAGTCCTGGGTTTGTTGGACTAGCGCCAGACATGAGAAGTGCCCCTTTGTGTGACAGGTGAATAGTGCAGATCCTGTTTCAGTCTAAAGACTGAAACAGGATCCGCACTTTTCACCGTTCCTTTCGGAATCATTTCCCTCATCAGCTAGGAATGGCGATTCTTTCTCCAGACCAACGGAAGACTAGGCCAAAGTAACTGGATCTTCCCAGGAGGTGTGTGGCACCGCTTTTCCAATAAGCGCTAGGTTGAGAACTATTTGGTATTTTTCCGTAGCACTTTTCACCATAATTGTCATAAGGTTGGTCTCTGCATCCTGAAGCGTAGGATAGTTTTCACAGAGAGAAGCATGCAGAGGCCCAGGACACTTGGCATTTCCAATAGCTTGTACTAGAGACTATCAAGAAAGTGTTCTTTTAAGAATTATTCCACCGTGGTTTGACCATTGTTTTCAGAAACAGAGCAGGTTTCACGCATTAGCATAAGAATCCTCCCTGCTAGTTGAGATTTCTGTGTGGGGTGTAAGGGCGGGGCTTCTGTCTGCCCTGTGTTTGATTTGTTTACCTCAAGTGTTGGTAAGTGCATATTTGCGTGAGATGGGAAGAGTGTGGATCGTGCTTCAGATTTCCTCCTGACACTTTTGAAATCACCAGTATGTTGGTAATTATTTGCCATTTCCGTCGCGTTTTGCACCGTAATAGTGATCAGGTTGGTCTCTGCATCCTGAAGCCTATGATGCTTTTCGCAGAGAAAACTCTCCTGAGGCCCACCTAACTTGGTATTTCCCATACCTGGCAACAGAGCCTTTGGAGATACGATTGTTTTCAGCATTATTTCACCGTCCTTTCCCCACTGTTTCAAGAACGGGAGCACTTTTCAATCGTTAGCCTAAGAATCCTTCTTTTGAGATGAGATAATTTTCTGGGGTGGCAAGGACAGAGCCTCTGTCAGTCCTGGGTGTGTTGGACTAGCGCCAGACATGAGAAGTGCCCCTTTGTGTGACAGGTGAATAGTGCGGATCCTGTTTCAGTCTAAAGACTGAAACAGGATCCGCACTTTTCACCGTTCCTTTCGGAATCATTTCCCTCATCAGCTAGGAATGGCGATTCTTTCTCCAGACCAACGGAAGACTAGGCCAAAGTAACTGGATCTTCCCAGGAGGTGTGTGGCACCGCTTTTCCAATAAGCGCTAGGTTGAGAACTATTTGGTATTTTTCCGTAGCACTTTTCACCATAATTGTCATAAGGTTGGTCTCTGCATCCTGAAGCGTAGGATAGTTTTCACAGAGAGAAGCATGCAGAGGCCCAGGAAACTTGGCATTTCCAATAGCTGGTACTAGAGACTATCAAGAAAGTGTTCTTTTAAGTATTATTCCACCGTGGTTTGACCATTGTTTTCAGAAACAGAGCAGGTTTCACGCATTAGCGTAAGAATCCTCCCTGCTAGTTGAGATTTCTGTGTGGGGTGTAAGGGCGGGTCTTCTGTCTGCCCTGTGTTTGATTTGTTTACCTCAAGTGTTGGTAAGTGCATATTTGCGTGAGATGGGAAGAGTGTGGATCGTGCTTCAGATTTCCTCCTGACACTTTTGAAATCACCAGTATGTTGGTAATTATTTGCCATTTCCGTCGCATTTTGCACCGTAATAGTGATCAGGTTGGTCTCTGCATCCTGAAGCCTATGATGCTTTTCGCAGAGAAAACTCTCCTGAGGCCCAGCTAACTTGGTATTTCCCATACCTGGCAACAGAGCCTTTGGAGATACGATTGTTTTCAGCATTATTTCACCGTCCTTTCACCACTGTTTCAAGAACGGGAGCACTTTTCAATCGTTAGCCTAAGAATCCTTCTTTTGAGATGAGATAATTTTCTGGGGTGGCAAGGGCAGGGCCCCTGTCAGTCCTGGGTTTGTTGGACTAGCGCCAGATATGAGAAGTGCCCCTTTGTGTGACAGGTGAATAGTGCGGATCCTGTTTCAGTCTAAAGACTGAAACAGGATCCGCACTTTTCACCGTTCCTTTCGGAATCATTTCCCTCATCAGCTAGGAATGGCGATTCTTTCTCCAGACCAACGGAAGACTAGGCCAAAGTAACTGGATCTTCCCAGGAGGTGTGTGGCACCGCTTTTCCAATAAGCGCTAGGTTGAGAACTATTTGGTATGTTTCCGTAGCACTTTTCACCATAATTGTCATAAGGTTGGTCTCTGCATCCTGAAGCGTAGGATAGTTTTCACAGAGAGAAGCATGCAGAGGCCCAGGAAACTTGGCATTTCCAATAGCTGGTACCAGAGACTATCAAGAAAGTGTTCTTTTAAGTATTATTCCACCGTGGTTTGACCATTGTTTTCAGAAACAGAGCAGGTTTCACGCATTAGCGTAAGAATCCTCCCTGCTAGTTGAGATTTCTGTGTGGGGTGTAAGGGCGGGGCTTCTGTCTGCCCTGTGTTTGATTTGTTTACCTCAAGTGTTGGTAAGTGCATATTTGCGTGAGATGGGAAGAGTGTGGATCGTGCTTCAGATTTCCTCCTGACACTTTTGAAATCACCAGTATGTTGGTAATTATTTGCCATTTCCGTCGCATTTTGCACCCTAATAGTGATCAGGTTGGTCTCTGCATCCTGAAGCCTATGATGCTTTTCGCAGAGAAAACTCTCCTGAGGCCCAGCTAACTTGGTATTTCCCATACCTGGCAACAGAGCCTTTGGAGATACGATTGTTTTCAGCATTATTTCACCGTCCTTTCACCACTGTTTCAAGAACGGGAGCACTTTTCAATCGTTAGCCTAAGAATCCTTCTTTTGAGATGAGATTATTTTCTGGGGTGGCAAGGACAGAGCCCCTGTCAGTCCTGGGTTTGTTGGACTAGCGCCAGACATGAGAAGTGCGCCTTTGTGTGACAGGTGAATAGTGCGGATCCTGTTTCAGTCTAAAGACTGAAACAGGATCCGCACTTTTCACCGTTCCTTTCGGAATCATTTCCCTCATCAGCTAGGAATGGCGATTCTTTCTCCAGACCAACGGAAGACTAGGCCAAAGTAACTGGATCTTCCCAGGAGGTGTGTGGCACCGCTTTTCCAATAAGCGCTAGGTTGAGAACTATTTGGTATGTTTCCGTAGCACTTTTCACCATAATTGTCATAAGGTTGGTCTCTGCATCCTGAAGCGTAGGATAGTTTTCACAGAGAGAAGCATGCAGAGGCCCAGGAAACTTGGCATTTCCAATAGCTGGTACCAGAGACTATCAAGAAAGTGTTCTTTTAAGTATTATTCCACCGTGGTTTGACCATTGTTTTCAGAAACAGAGCAGGTTTCACGCATTAGCGTAAGAATCCTCCCTGCTAGTTGAGATTTCTGTGTGGGGTGTAAGGGCGGGGCTTCTGTCTGCCCTGTGTTTGATTTGTTTACCTCAAGTGTTGGTAAGTGCATATTTGCGTGAGATGGGAAGAGTGTGGATCGTGCTTCAGATTTCCTCCTGACACTTTTGAAATCACCAGTATGTTGGTAATTATTTGCCATTTCCGTCGCATTTTGCACCCTAATAGTGATCAGGTTGGTCTCTGCATCCTGAAGCCTATGATGCTTTTCGCAGAGAAAACTCTCCTGAGGCCCAGCTAACTTGGTATTTCCCATACCTGGCAACAGAGCCTTTGGAGATACGATTGTTTTCAGCATTATTTCACCGTCCTTTCACCACTGTTTCAAGAACGGGAGCACTTTTCAATCGTTAGCCTAAGAATCCTTCTTTTGAGATGAGATTATTTTCTGGGGTGGCAAGGACAGTGCCCCTGTCAGTCCTGGGTTTGTTGGACTAGCGCCAGACATGAGAAGTGCGCCTTTGTGTGACAGGTGAATAGTGCGGATCCTGTTTCAGTCTAAAGACTGAAACAGGATCCGCACTTTTCACCGTTCCTTTCGGAATCATTTCCCTCATCAGCTAGGAATGGCGATTCTTTCTCCAGACCAACGGAAGACTAGGCCAAAGTAACTGGATCTTCCCAGGAGGTGTGTGGCACCGCTTTTCCAATAAGCGCTAGGTTGAGAACTATTTGGTATGTTTCCGTAGCACTTTTCACCATAATTGTCATAAGGTTGGTCTCTGCATCCTGAAGCGTAGGATAGTTTTCACAGAGAGAAGCATGCAGAGGCCCAGGAAACTTGGCATTTGCAATAGCTTGTACTAGAGACTATCAAGAAAGTGTTCTTTTAAGTATTATTCCACCGTGGTTTGACCATTGTTTTCAGAAACAGAGCAGGTTTCACGCATTAGCATAAGAATCCTCCCTGCAAGTTGAGATTTCTGTGTGGGGTGTAAGGGCGGGGCTTCTGTCTGCCCTGTGTTTGATTTGTTTACCTCAAGTGTTGGTAAGTGCATATTTGCATGAGATGGGAAGAGTGTGGATCGTGCTTCAGATTTCCTCCTGACACTTTTGAAATCACCAGTATGTTGGTAATTATTTGCCATTTCCGTCGCGTTTTGCACCGTAATAGTGATCAGGTTGGTCTCTGCATCCTGAAGCCTATGATGCTTTTCGCAGAGAAAACTCTCCTGAGGCCCACCTAACTTGGTATTTCCCATACCTGGCAACAGAGCCTTTGGAGATACGATTGTTTTCAGCATTATTTCACCGTCCTTTCCCCACTGTTTCAAGAACGGGAGCACTTTTCAATCGTTAGCCTAAGAATCCTTCTTTTGAGATGAGATAATTTTCTGGGGTGGCAAGGGCAGGGCCCCTGTCAGTCCTGGGTTTGTTGGACTAGCGCCAGACATGAGAAGTGCCCCTTTGTGTGACAGGTGAATAGTGCGGATCCTGTTTCAGTCTAAAGACTGAAACAGGATCCGCACTTTTCACCGTTCCTTTCGGAATCATTTCCCTCATCAGCTAGGAATGGCGATTCTTTCTCCAGACCAACGGAAGACTAGGCCAAAGTAACTGGATCTTCCCAGGAGGTGTGTGGCACCGCTTTTCCAATAAGCGCTAGGTTGAGAACTATTTGGTATTTTTCCGTAGCACTTTTCACCATAATTGTCATAAGGTTGGTCTCTGCATCCTGAAGCATAGGATAGTTTTCACAGAGAGAAGCATGCAGAGGCCCAGGAAACTTGGCATTTCCAATAGCTTGTACTAGAGACTATCAAGAAAGTGTTCTTTTAAGAATTATTCCACCGTGGTTTGACCATTGTTTTCAGAAACAGAGCAGGTTTCACGCATTAGCATAAGAATCCTCCCTGCTAGTTGAGATTTCTGTGTGGGGTGTAAGGGCGGGGCTTCTGTCTGCCCTGTGTTTGATTTGTTTACCTCAAGTGTTGGTAAGTGCATATTTGCATGAGATGGGAAGAGTGTGGATCGTGCTTCAGATTTCCTCCTGACACTTTTGAAATCACCAGTATGTTGGTAATTATTTGCCATTTCCGTCGCGTTTTGCACCCTAATAGTGATCAGGTTGGTCTCTGCATCCTGAAGCCTATGATGCTTTTCGCAGAGAAAACTCTCCTGAGGCCCACCTAACTTGGTATTTCCCATACCTGGCAACAGAGCCTTTGGAGATACGATTGTTTTCAGCATTATTTCACCGTCCTTTCACCACTGTTTCAAGAACGGGAGCACTTTTCAATCGTTAGCCTAAGAATCCTTCTTTTGAGATGAGATAATTTTCTGGGGTGGCAAGGGCAGGGCCCCTGTCAGTCCTGGGTTTGTTGGACTAGCGCCAGACATGAGAAGTGCCCCTTTGTGTGACAGGTGAATAGTGCGGATCCTGTTTCAGTCTAAAGACTGAAACAGGATCCGCACTTTTCACCGTTCCTTTCGGAATCATTTCCCTCATCAGCTAGGAATGGCGATTCTTTCTCCAGACCAACGGAAGACTAGGCCAAAGTAACTGGATCTTCCCAGGAGGTGTGCGGCACCGCTTTTCCAATAAGCGCTAGGTTGAGAACTATTTGGTATGTTTCCGTAGCACTTTTCACCATAATTGTCATAAGGTTGGTCTCTGCATCCTGAAGCGTAGGATAGTTTTCACAGAGAGAAGCATGCAGAGGTCCAGGAAACTTGGCATTTGCAATAGCTTGTACTAGAGACTATCAAGAAAGTGTTCTTTTAAGAGTTATTCCACCGTGGTTTGACCATTGTTTTCAGAAACAGAGCAGGTTTCACGCATTAGCATAAGAATCCTCCCTGCAAGTTGAGATTTCTGTGTGGGGTGTAAGGGCGGGGCTTCTGTCTGCCCTGTGTTTGATTTGTTTACCTCAAGTGTTGGTAAGTGCATATTTGCATGAGATGGGAAGAGTGTGGATCGTGCTTCAGATTTCCTCCTGACACTTTTGAAATCACCAGTATGTTGGTAATTATTTGCCATTTCCGTCGCGTTTTGCACCGTAATAGTGATCAGGTTGGTCTCTGCATCCTGAAGCCTATGATGCTTTTCGCAGAGAAAACTCTCCTGAGGCCCACCTAACTTGGTATTTCCCATACCTGGCAACAGAGCCTTTGGAGATACGATTGTTTTCAGCATTATTTCACCGTCCTTTCACCACTGTTTCAAGAACGGGAGCACTTTTCAATCGTTAGCCTAAGAATCCTTCTTTTGAGATGAGATAATTTTCTGGGGTGGCAAGGGCAGGGCCCCTGTCAGTCCTGGGTTTGTTGGACTAGCGCCAGATATGAGAAGTGCGCCTTTGTGTGACAGGTGAATAGTGCGGATCCTGTTTCAGTCTAAAGACTGAAACAGGATCCGCACTTTTCACCGTTCCTTTCGGAATCATTTCCCTCATCAGCTAGGAATGGCGATTCTTTCTCCAGACCAACGGAAGACTAGGCCAAAGTAACTGGATCTTCCCAGGAGGTGTGTGGCACCGCTTTTCCAATAAGCGCTAGGTTGAGAACTATTTGGTATGTTTCCGTAGCACTTTTCACCATAATTGTCATAAGGTTGGTCTCTGCATCCTGAAGCGTAGGATAGTTTTCACAGAGAGAAGCATGCAGAGGCCCAGGAAACTTGGCATTTCCAATAGCTGGTACCAGAGACTATCAAGAAAGTGTTCTTTTAAGTATTATTCCACCGTGGTTTGACCATTGTTTTCAGAACCAGAGCAGGTTTCACACATTAGCATAAGAATCCTCCCTGCTAGTTGAGATTTCTGTGTGGGGTGTAAGGGCGGGGCTTCTGTCTGCCCTGTGTTTGATTTGTTTACCTCAAGTGTTGGTAAGTGCATAATTGCGTGAGATGGGAAGAGTGTGGATCGTGCTTCAGATTTCCTCCTGACACTTTTGAAATCACCAGTATGTTGGTAATTATTTGCCATTTCCGTCGCGTTTTGCACCGTAATAGTGATCAGGTTGGTCTCTGCATCCTGAAGCCTATGATGCTTTTCGCAGAGAAAACTCTCCTGAGGCCCAGCTAACTTGGTATTTCCCATACCTGGCAACAGAGCCTTTGGAGATACGATTGTTTTCAGCATTATTTCACCGTCCTTTCCCCACTGTTTCAAGAACGGGAGCACTTTTCAATCGTTAGCCTAAGAATCCTTCTTTTCAGATGAGATAATTTTCTGGGGTGGCAAGGGCAGGGCCCCTGTCAGTCCTGGGTTTGTTGGACTAGCGCCAGACATGAGAAGTGCCCCTTTGTGTGACAGGTGAATAGTGCGGATCCTGTTTCAGTCTAAAGACTGAAACAGGATCCGCACTTTTCACCGTTCCTTTCGGAATCATTTCCCTCATCAGCTAGGAATGGCGATTCTTTCTCCAGACCAACGGAAGACTAGGCCAAAGTAACTGGATCTTCCCAGGAGGTGTGTGGCACCGCTTTTCCAATAAGCGCTAGGTTGAGAACTATTTGGTATGTTTCCGTAGCACTTTTCACCATAATTGTCATAAGGTTGGTCTCTGCATCCTGAAGCGTAGGATAGTTTTCACAGAGAGAAGCATGCAGAGGCCCAGGAAACTTGGCATTTGCAATAGCTTGTACTAGAGACTATCAAGAAAGTGTTCTTTTAAGAGTTATTCCACCGTGGTTTGACCATTGTTTTCAGAAACAGAGCAGGTTTCACGCATTAGCATAAGAATCCTCCCTGCAAGTTGAGATTTCTGTGTGGGGTGTAAGGGCGGGGCTTCTGTCTGCCCTGTGTTTGATTTGTTTACCTCAAGTGTTGGTAAGTGCATATTTGCATGAGATGGGAAGAGTGTGGATCGTGCTTCAGATTTCCTCCTGACACTTTTGAAATCACCAGTATGTTGGTAATTATTTGCCATTTCCGTCGCGTTTTGCACCGTAATAGTGATCAGGTTGGTCTCTGCATCCTGAAGCCTATGATGCTTTTCGCAGAGAAAACTCTCCTGAGGCCCACCTAACTTGGTATTTCCCATACCTGGCAACAGAGCCTTTGGAGATACGATTGTTTTCAGCATTATTTCACCGTCTTTTCCCCACTGTTTCAAGAACGGGAGCACTTTTCAATCGTTAGCCTAAGAATCCTTCTTTTGAGATGAGATAATTTTCTGGGGTGGCAAGGACAGAGCCTCTGTCAGTCCTGGGTTTGTTGGACTAGCGCCAGACATGAGAAGTGCCCCTTTGTGTGACAGGTGAATAGTGCGGATCCTGTTTCAGTCTAAAGACTGAAACAGGATCCGCACTTTTCACCGTTCCTTTCGGAATCATTTCCCTCATCAGCTAGGAATGGCGATTCTTTCTCCAGACCAACGGAAGACTAGGCCAAAGTAACTGGATCTTCCCAGGAGGTGTGTGGCACCGCTTTTCCAATAAGCGCTAGGTTGAGAACTATTTGGTATTTTTCCGTAGCACTTTTCACCATAATTGTCATAAGGTTGGTCTCTGCATCCTGAAGCGTAGGATAGTTTTCACAGAGAGAAGCATGCAGAGGCCCAGGAAACTTGGCATTTCCAATAGCTGGTACTAGAGACTATCAAGAAAGTGTTCTTTTAAGTATTATTCCACCGTGGTTTGACCATTGTTTTCAGAAACAGAGCAGGTTTCACGCATTAGCATAAGAATCCTCCCTGCTCGTTGAGATTTCTGTGTGGGGTGTAAGGGCGGGTCTTCTGTCTGCCCTGTGTTTGATTTGTTTACCTCAAGTGTTGGTAAGTGCATATTTGCGTGAGATGGGAAGAGTGTGGATCGTGCTTCAGATTTCCTCCTGACACTTTTGAAATCACCAGTATGTTGGTAATTATTTGCCATTTCCGTCACGTTTTGCACCGTAATAGTGATCAGGTTGGTCTCTGCATCCTGAAGCCTATGATGCTTTTGGCAGAGAAAACTCTCCTGAGGCCCAGCTAACTTGGTATTTCCCATACCTGGCAACAGAGCCTTTGGAGATACGATTGTTTTCAGCATTATTTCACCGTCCTTTCACCACTGTTTCAAGAACGGGAGCACTTTTCAATCGTTAGCCTAAGAATCCTTCTTTTGAGATGAGATAATTTTCTGGGGTGGCAAGGGCAGGGCCCCTGTCAGTCCTGGGTTTGTTGGACTAGCGCCAGATATGAGAAGTGCGCCTTTGTGTGACAGGTGAATAGTGCGGATCCTGTTTCAGTCTAAAGACTGAAACAGGATCCGCACTTTTGACCGTTCCTTTCGGAATCATTTCCCTCATCAGCTAGGAATGGCGATTCTTTCTCCAGACCAACGGAAGACTAGGCCAAAGTAACTGGATCTTCCCAGGAGGTGTGTGGCACCGCTTTTCCAATAAGCGCTAGGTTGAGAACTATTTGGTATGTTTCCGTAGCACTTTTCACCATAATTGTCATAAGGTTGGTCTCTGCATCCTGAAGCGTAGGATAGTTTTCACAGAGAGAAGCATGCAGAGGCCCAGGAAACTTGGCATTTCCAATAGCTGGTACCAGAGACTATCAAGAAAGTGTTCTTTTAAGTATTATTCCACCGTGGTTTGACCATTGTTTTCAGAACCAGAGCAGGTTTCACGCATTAGCATAAGAATCCTCCCTGCTAGTTGAGATTTCTGTGTGGGGTGTAAGGGCGGGGCTTCTGTCTGCCCTGTGTTTGATTTGTTTACCTCAAGTGTTGGTAAGTGCATAATTGCGTGAGATGGGAAGAGTGTGGATCGTGCTTCAGATTTCCTCCTGACACTTTTGAAATCACCAGTATGTTGGTAATTATTTGCCATTTCCGTCGCGTTTTGCACCGTAATAGTGATCAGGTTGGTCTCTGCATCCTGAAGCCTATGATGCTTTTCGCAGAGAAAACTCTCCTGAGGCCCAGCTAACTTGGTATTTCCCATACCTGGCAACAGAGCCTTTGGAGATACGATTGTTTTCAGCATTATTTCACCGTCCTTTCCCCACTGTTTCAAGAACGGGAGCACTTTTCAATCGTTAGCCTAAGAATCCTTCTTTTGAGATGAGATAATTTTCTGGGGTGGCAAGGGCAGGGCCCCTGTCAGTCCTGGGTTTGTTGGACTAGCGCCAGACATGAGAAGTGCCCCTTTGTGTGACAGGTGAATAGTGCAGATCCTGTTTCAGTCTAAAGACTGAAACAGGATCCGCACTTTTCACCGTTCCTTTCGGAATCATTTCCCTCATCAGCTAGGAATGGCGATTCTTTCTCCAGACCAACGGAAGACTAGGCCAAAGTAACTGGATCTTCCCAGGAGGTGTGTGGCACCGCTTTTCCAATAAGCGCTAGGTTGAGAACTATTTGGTATTTTTCCGTAGCACTTTTCACCATAATTGTCATAAGGTTGGTCTCTGCATCCTGAAGCGTAGGATAGTTTTCACAGAGAGAAGCATGCAGAGGCCCAGGAAACTTGGCATTTCCAATAGCTTGTACTAGAGACTATCAAGAAAGTGTTCTTTTAAGAATTATTCCACCGTGGTTTGACCATTGTTTTCAGAAACAGAGCAGGTTTCACGCATTAGCATAAGAATCCTCCCTGCTCGTTGAGATTTCTGTGTGGGGTGTAAGGGCGGGGCTTCTGTCTGCCCTGTGTTTGATTTGTTTACCTCAAGTGTTGGTAAGTGCATATTTGCATGAGATGGGAAGAGTGTGGATCGTGCTTCAGATTTCCTCCTGACACTTTTGAAATCACCAGTATGTTGGTAATTATTTGCCATTTCCGTCGCGTTTTGCACCGTAATAGTGATCAGGTTGGTCTCTGCATCCTGAAGCCTATGATGCTTTTCGCAGAGAAAACTCTCCTGAGGCCCACCTAACTTGGTATTTACCATACCTGGCAACAGAGCCTTTGGAGATACGATTGTTTTCAGCATTATTTCACCGTCCTTTCCCCACTGTTTCAAGAACGGGAGCACTTTTCAATCGTTAGCCTAAGAATCCTTCTTTTGAGATGAGATAATTTTCTGGGGTGGCAAGGACAGAGCCTCTGTCAGTCCTGGGTTTGTTGGACTAGCGCCAGACATGAGAAGTGCCCCTTTGTGTGACAGGTGAATAGTGCGGATCCTGTTTCAGTCTAAAGACTGAAACAGGATCCGCACTTTTCACCGTTCCTTTCGGAATCATTTCCCTCATCAGCTAGGAATGGCGATTCTTTCTCCAGACCAACGGAAGACTAGGCCAAAGTAACTGGATCTTCCCAGGAGGTGTGTGGCACCGCTTTTCCAATAAGCGCTAGGTTGAGAACTATTTGGTATTTTTCCGTAGCACTTTTAACCATAATTGTCATAAGGTTGGTCTCTGCATCCTGAAGCGTAGGATAGTTTTCACAGAGAGAAGCATGCAGAGGCCCAGGAAACTTGGCATTTCCAATAGCTGGTACTAGAGACTATCAAGAAAGTGTTCTTTTAAGTATTATTCCACCGTGGTTTGACCATTGTTTTCAGAAACAGAGCAGGTTTCACGCATTAGCATAAGAATCCTCCCTGCTCGTTGAGATTTCTGTGTGGGGTGTAAGGGCGGGGCTTCTGTCTGCCCTGTGTTTGATTTGTTTACCTCAAGTGTTGGTAAGTGCATATTTGCGTGAGATGGGAAGAGTGTGGATCGTGCTTCAGATTTCCTCCTGACACTTTTGAAATCACCAGTATGTTGGTAATTATTTGCCATTTCCATCACGTTTTGCACCGTAATAGTGATCAGGTTGGTCTCTGCATCCTGAAGCCTATGATGCTTTTCGCAGAGAAAACTCTCCTGAGGCCCAGCTAACTTGGTATTTCCCATACCTGGCAACAGAGCCTTTGGAGATACGATTGTTTTCAGCATTATTTCACCGTCCTTTCACCACTGTTTCAAGAACGGGAGCACTTTTCAATCGTTAGCCTAAGAATCCTTCTTTTGAGATGAGATAATTTTCTGGGGTGGCAAGGGCAGGGCCCCTGTCAGTCCTGGGTTTGTTGGACTAGCGCCAGATATGAGAAGTGCGCCTTTGTGTGACAGGTGAATAGTGCGGATCCTGTTTCAGTCTAAAGACTGAAACAGGATCCGCACTTTTCACCGTTCCTTTCGGAATCATTTCCCTCATCAGCTAGGAATGGCGATTCTTTCTCCAGACCAACGGAAGACTAGGCCAAAGTAACTGGATCTTCCCAGGAGGTGTGTGGCACCGCTTTTCCAATAAGCGCTAGGTTGAGAACTATTTGGTATGTTTCCGTAGCACTTTTCACCATAATTGTCATAAGGTTGGTCTCTGCATCCTGAAGCGTAGGATAGTTTTCACAGAGAGAAGCATGCAGAGGCCCAGGAAACTTGGCATTTGCAATAGCTTGTACTAGAGACTATCAAGAAAGTGTTCTTTTAAGTATTATTCCACCGTGGTTTGACCATTGTTTTCAGAAACAGAGCAGGTTTCACGCATTAGCGTAAGAATCCTCCCTGCAAGTTGAGATTTCTGTGTGGGGTGTAAGGGCGGGGCTTCTGTCTGCCCTGTGTTTGATTTGTTTACCTCAAGTGTTGGTAAGTGCATATTTGCGTGAGATGGGAAGAGTGTGGATCGTGCTTCAGATTTCCTCCTGACACTTTTGAAATCACCAGTATGTTGGTAATTATTTGCCATTTCCGTCGCGTTTTGCACCGTAATAGTGATCAGGTTG